>NW_017729033.1:4882165-4891692 GCF_001723915.1 Gavialis gangeticus
TAATTGGCACCCACCTAAGGGGCCAGTAAAGGCAGCCGGGGCATCAAATCCAGCTCCCCCTGAGCAGCAGGATTGCAATCCCTTTTTGCAGAGAGAGGCTTTAGGCCCGAAAACAAAGTCAGCCTTCCCAGCCCCTTGACCCAGGTGATTCTTGAAAGTCCCTCAGTGCCACCAAAGCTCCTTAGAGCCAGGCTATTATGGGTCCCTTGCCTCACCTATCATGGGGGAGGGAGCCAATTAGGCACAGGTGAGACAAATCTTGCCTCCCTTAAAGTTCCAGCCACAGTTTGACACTGCAGTGCAGGCGTAGCCGCCCTGTAGAGGCTAAATGCCAGGGTTGCCTTTGTGTCTTGCAATGCCTTGGGTTGTACCTTGCAGCTGATCTGCAAAGCTCTGGGGTGAGAAGGCTACAGGTTGAAGCTGGTTCTTGGTGGCTGTGAATGATCCAGCACACAGAATCACACCCATCCCCAGTAAAACAGCTCAGTACTCCCAGGAGGAGCTCAGCTCCTGATTTATTTGAAGGCCAACCCACCCTCTGATAAGCTGCTAGCATTTGCAGCTGGTGCTGGTTCCACTCTGGATCCTGTAGCCATTAGCAGCACACTGTCCTAAGGTAAGGTACTCCCATACTGACATCCCTGGGTTTATAATGTGCCTAGGAGGGTGTGGGAGAAAGAAAGATGTGCTCTACTTAACCATCACGAGTGCACCAGGTCATCCTCTCCCATGAGCTCAGCGAGAATAGTTCCCTCGGGCGCCTGCACCTGAATCTTCTCTGGTTGGGATGGATATTTTTTTCCCCTGCAGAAGAAATGGGTTGGGTCTGGTCCCCAAGCTTGGCAGGTCCTTCTGGGCCTTATAAGATCTGCTGTGGGGGTGGACATGACCATCCATACTGATGAGCGTTGCTCTTAGCTCTGGTCTTTCTCAGATTGATGCTAGCTCTCAGGCCCCTATTCTGGTGCCTTGCTCTGCACCTCTCGGTTCCCCTGTGTATAAATTGGAAATAAACCACTGCCTGCTTCCCAGGTAGACAATAGTACCATTGTTTGTGGGGCCGCACAGATCTGATCTCTCTGCTGAGCTGATAGCACTGATGGAGTTACGGTGAGCAAGCTGATCCTGGCATCTCTGAGTCACTTGGAAATTGCTCTCTCACTCAGTTTTAAAAGAGAAATGGATGCAGACCCCCAGCTCTCAGCTGATTCATCCAGGGCATCAGGGAGAGAAATCAGAGCCCTTCTTATCTGCAGCAGTGCCAGGGAGCAGCTCTTTGAAACAGGCAGGGCCCTGTTAGCATGCTCCTGAGCCTTCCTTTCATCTAGGAGGGATCTTGCTGTTTAAAGAGAAAAGTTTGCTGAAAATCTTGTCCTCGTTCTTGCTTTCCTCCCCCTCCCCAGATCTGTACAGCACAAACGGCTATTTCTGGCCCATGCCATCAGGAGCCCAGTTCTTCCCTTTTGCAGCACAGTGGAGGGGAATCAGCGGCAGAGATGAATCTGGCTCTGGGCCTGGGGAGCACCGTGAGGTATGTCCCCTTTCCAGCATGGGGATCCAGCACTGCACAGATCCCAGCTGCATGAATCCTGTTATCAGATGCCCACTGCACTCCCTGCTCCCCCTGGCCCAGCTAGACCTAGTCTTCCTGCCAGGCCTTGCCCCATATTGTTCTCAGTCCCCAGAAGTAGCTTGGGTCGGTGGTGTGCTCTGGTCCTGCAGTGCCAGCAGCCAGGGTGTCACTGCTGGCAGTCCCTCGGTACAAGGATGACAATCTTCCAGTAGATCGGGAAGTCGCTGGTGAGTCCAAAGAGGCCAAGCCACCATCTGCAGATGTGGCATATAGTCCTGGGAGGAAGGAGTGAATCCTGGTGATGTCGGGTCCTGGCTCTTTCCCTTTGTCTCTCTTGCCTGGTCATACCCGAGCGGTGACCACTGTTGAGCTGGGAGTCTAGGAGCTGGTTGATGTGCCCTGTCCAACGGGGCTGGTACCCCATAAACATGGCTTCAGTGCCAGGGGTTGTCACCAGAGGTTATCGGTGTCGCTGTTGCCTTTGTCAGATATTATTGATGTGCTGTCAGTGATGAAGTCTCGGGAACCGCGATGTCGACAAACTCGCAACCAAGAGATCCCAACACCAATCTTGTCTTAAAGATCGCCCACAGGCTCAGGTCAGTGCAAAGATTCAGCCAAGTTTATTACCTACAAGCAAAGCTGTAACAGTTTTGGCCAGTTCTGGGAGCTTGGCCTAACAAATACATTAGACCAGGAGCTAAGGCATTATGGAGAGGTGCCTGGAGTCTAAAAAGGTTGAAAACCACTGCCACAGACAAACCTTTAGCCCATTCCCAGTATAAAGGTGACTTCTGTGATGCCAGCAAGCACTGTACAGTAGGGCTGGAAGGGACCTCAGGGGGTCACATCTAGCCCAAACCCCTGCTCAAGGCGTGGGATATAATGCTGTCCCTGCCCAGCTCCCTTGCAGCAGACCTTTCCAGTGTCTTATCTCTGCTTAAAACAATCAGGGTTCGTGGACAGAAGTGATGTCTTTTATTAGCCCAACCAGATTTTTCCAAAATAATGTCTTTGGTTGCAAGCATTTGGGCACAAACACCCTTCATCGGGCATTGGAGAAAAGATTTTAAAGTTCTCCCGAGTAAAAATGCAAGTTCATATTTCCTAAGATTTCACAGAGGGGTCGACAGATGGACAAACCCGCTGGGCAGCAGTTCTCATCTATTGACCCCTCTGTGAAATCCTAGGAAATACGAACTTTCAAGACTGGACAAGCACCTCGCCGGGGTCGTCTGACCCCAGCTCTTTCCTGTCCAAGGCAGGGGGTCGGACTCGATGATCTGTTGACCCCAACATCTATGAATCTATGAACTTTCATTTCTATCCAGGAGAACTTTTACAATCTTTTCTCTGACAAAAGGTGTTCATGCTCAAAAGCTTGCAATTAAAGTTTTTTGGTGGTTTTTTTTTTTTTTTTGCAAAAATCTTGTTGGTCTAATAAAAGATATCACCTCTGTCCACGAGCCCTGAGCTTTTTCCTCTCGACCAATACGGCTACAACCTGGATACCTAGTCTCTACTTATGATTTCGCAGCCAGATAATAACTGTTGGGTGTTTTGTTACCTTGCTGTGACAAAACCTGTAAAATGAGAAAGCTGAGCAGTGGGTGGGTGGAAGAAATCAAAGGCAGAGGCAGCATGATCAGATGGAGGGTAGGCAGGGGCTCAAAGGAGGGAGTTCAGGGAGGCTTTTGTAGATCGGCACAGCAGATGTTAGCTACGAGGGGGGATGCTTTTTGCTAGGGTTGGCTACACGTTGGGATGTTTCAGGTCAAAACTCAGGAGCTGGCGCTGCACTTTGAATAGAAGATTTTCCGGCAAAAACCAGGTGATACAGGAGAGAGCATTCCCCAGCCATAACAGTAGCATCAGCCCCACGATTTTGTACAGAGCCTGTTCTCTTCACAACACCTCACAAAAGAGATTGGTGTTATTCATCCCATTTCTACAGCTGGGTAAGCTGCGGTTTGCCCATCTGTACAACACAGATTGTGGTAGCCCCGTTCTTTGCACGGCACATGGAAATCTAGGAAATGAAAAGGATGTTTTCCATCCAGAGCCAAGCATTAAAATTGCAGCAAAAAAAAGAGAACAGTATTTCAGCTGTAATGAGAGAACTGCCCCTTTCAGTCCCACACCTTACCTAATGACAGGACCAAGCTCCTGGTTTAATTTTGCTCACTCCCAATGACCGTCAGCATGTAAAACCCAGACAGGGGAAGTGTACAAATCTCAGCACCTCTTATTACAGCTCTGTCAGCAAAGGACCGGCCAGACCGTAGCTGCCAGTTTCTCCCGGCAGCGTGAATTTTTTCTCATTGCCATCTCATTTAAACTCCATAACTTTTATTGTTTTGGTCCCTAGAGGTCAAATGGAAAGAACTGGCAGATTGTCAGGCAATTCGTTTTATTCGCTATAATAACATTTAAATGGACCATAAAGACAAAGTGCGATGCTGTGCATGTCTGAGCATGGCCCTGGGCCGTGTGTATCTTTTGTGATAAAAGCTTTGTTATCCTGGCTTCACTGAGCTATTCGCTTTAATATATTGCGAGCTATGCAGGAGATAAGAGCAAGCTTTATCTCTGAATTATGTGGTGAGGGAGGTGAGGTTTTTTTCTTTTTTCCTTGCCTATGAAAAAGAATGATTTTGTTTGTGCAGCGTCTAAGCACTTGCCTTAAAGGTGGCTGCACTTTGCATGGTTATAAATGTTAATATAGCTCTTGCTATTCTTAGCCCCGTTTTGTGTTTTGGGTTGGGTTGTTGTGGTTTTTTTTAAAGGAAAAAAAAATTTCTCGGCATGCTGCAAGTTTTTGGTCATGGAGTTTTGTCCCCAAATCTGATACCAACTTTCTGTGTCACCTTGGGCGGACCACTCAGATTTAAGTAGAGGGCAAGGCAAGGTGGCACCTTAGAGACTAGCTGGTTCAGAAAGGCATCAGCTTTCACAGGTGACAGCCTACTTCAGATCATCATTCAACAAGCCAGAAATAGTATCGCGCTCCATGAGCTGTTACCCGGTTTGGTAGACCCACGTCTGGGCTGAAGAGCTGCTTTGGATGAATCTGGTCTTTTAATCTTAATTTACCCCAGTATGTAAAATCAGGGCTGGATTCATCTACATGGCTTTGAAGCGAGGGGGGAATTAACTGTTGTCTTTTATTTCTTCTACATTTTAGACTGACCTAAATGAGGATGCTGTTAAATGAAGTGGAGATCGTAGGACAGTCAGGCTGGCAAGGACCTCACAAGGTCATCCAGTCCAGGCCCCTACTCAAAGCTGGGTCACCCCTGACTGAACCAACTAAATCACAAAAAGGAAGCTTATAAGAAGTGGAAACTTAGACAAATCACTAGGGAAGAATATAAGAGCAGTGCTCGGGCATGCAGGGAAGAAGTCAGGAAGGGCAAAGTGCAATTGCAGTTGCAAATACCAGGGACGTGAAGGGTAACAAGAAGGGTTTCTACAAGTATGTCGGGACCAAGAGGAGGATTGGGGAAAGTGCAGGTCCCTTACTGAGTGGGGAAGTCAACCTAGTGCCAGAGGATGCAGAAAAGGCTGAAGTGCTTGATGCCTTCTCACCAGGGGCAAGTCACGCCTGACCAACCCGATCCCCTCCTATGATGAGACGACTGGCTCTGTGGATGTGGGGAGACAGGTGGATATGGTGTACCTTGGCTTTAGCAAGGCTTTTGACAATGTATCCCACAGCAATCTTGCAAACAAGCTGAAGAAGTATGGGCTAAATGAATGCACTGTAAGGTGGACAGAAAACTGGCTGAATCGTCCGGCTCATAGAGTAGGAATCAATGGCTCAATGTCTAGTTGGCAGCCGGTATCAAGTGGCAGGCCCCAGGGATTGGTCCTGGGGCTGGTTTTGTTCAGTGTCTTCATCAACAACCTGGAAGATACACCCTCAGCAAGTCTGCAGACGACACCACGCTGGGGGAGTAGTAGATATGCTGGAAGGCAGGGCTAGGATTCAGAGAAACTGTGACAAATTGGAGGATTGGGCCAAAAGGACTCTCATGAGGTTCAACAAGGACAAGGGCAAAGTCCTGCACTTAGGAGGGAGCAATCCCCTGTGCCGGTGCAGGCTGGGGGTGACGGGCTGGGCAGCAGCTCTGCACAAAAGGACCTGGGGGTGACGGGACAATAAGCTGAGTATGAGCCAGCAGTGTGCCCTTGTGCCAAGAAGGCTAATGGCATCCTGGGCTGCATTGGCGGGTGTGTTGCCAGCAGGTCAAAAGCAGCGATTCTTCCCCTCTATTCAGCACTGGGGAGGCCACATCTGGAGTCCAGTGTCCAGTTTTGGGCCCCCCACTGCAGAAAGGATGTGAACACATTGGACAGTTGAGCAGAGGGCAACAAAAATGGTTGGGGGCCTAGGGGACATGACTTGTGAGGAGAGGCTGAAAGAAATGGGCTTATTTAGTCTAGAGAAGAGAAGACCGAGGGAGATTGAATAGCAGCCTTCAAGTCCCTGCAGGGGGGCTGCAAAGAGGATGGAGCTGGGCTGTTCTCAGTGGGGGCAGACGACAGAGCAAGGAGCAATAGCTCCTAGTTCTGTCCCCTACAGCCCCAGAGAAAAGCCCATCCCCATCCTCTGCAATAGGTGTCTGAAGATCTCTACTGTTAGCAGAGCACTGGGCTACGAAGTTGGGTTTGGGTCCCTGGGCCCCTGTGGACCTCCTGCATGATGTCCTGTAGCTTTGCTGGGCCTGATGGCAACCCTGCCTCCTAGGGCAGAACTAAGGACTCCTCCAGGAGGATCCTCTCCCACCAAGTCCCTCTGCTAACTCCAGCAGGTCTGCAGAGCACTCGGTGCCATGCGTGGTTGTACTAACTCATGCAGATGACTCGGTTTCCCTGTGGGACACTGACACTGAACGTGCCTGTGGCAGGCTTGAGTGCTGTTGGTCACGTTTGGGCCTGGTAGCTGTGCAAAAGTTGTTCATGCTGTCCTAACAGGTTAGGCAAACATTTGTCTAGGATGGTTTAATCCGTGGGGATCCTGCCTTGAGATGGGGATTGTGACTGGGCTGTGCAGATGCTTCTGCTAGGACGTAAAAACGGAGAGTCCTGCCTAGAGGGTCTCCATTCATAGTCAGACTGACACCACATTTGGGGTCAGGAAGGAATTTTCCCCCATGGTCAGATTGATCTAGACTGGGGGGTTGGCCTTGCTCTGTAGCAGGGCATGTGGCCTCTACCTGGTACATCTCAAACATTTATTAATAAGCTTTTATAAAAGCAGGGCATTGGCTGCCGTGGTCCCCCTGTTTTACCCATGGCAGGTTCAGGTGTTATGCGTTGTGTTGTGTCAGGGTGGACTGTAGTTTTGCTAAGAGGTTAGACAATGGATTTGTACAAGATGGTTTGGATAGGGCTGGTCCTGCCTCAGGCCGGGGATTGGACTAGATGACTTCTGGAGGTCCCTTCCAGCCCAACTTCTCTATGAGCCTATGACTTCCCGAGAGCTCAGATTCAATGATGACAGCGCATGAGGTTTATGAGCTTACATCTGCTTCTGCCACCGTGTGCTTTGTCCTTTCGCTTGGACGCTAGCGCTCACGCTTTCCGCTCCCAGCCCCAGGCGGTGGTCCTGTTCCCAGTGGATGTGGGTCTGCTGCACAACCTGCCCTCTTGGCTCAAGGGATGGAGATGTGTGCTTCCAGCTGCAGAAAGTCCTAGGTCAGTCCCTTTTGGTGGCTCTCCAAATGGGATTTAGAATATGCTCTGAGACTATTTTAGATGTTATTCCGTAAGTGGGCATCGTACTTGGCAGACTAAAAACATCCCACAAAGGCATTGGCAAACTGCGCCAGATTTGGTGAAGGCAAATAAAAGCTAGGAAGGAAATGTGGGAGGTGAAGAATTGCAAGAACAAGCTATCCTGATGTGCATAGCGCTTCTGGTTAATGCCTTTTTGTATTTATTGTTATTATTAATATTATTATTATTACTGATATAAAAATATCCTAGGCTTTGTAGGCAGAATGAGTGGGTGATGATGAGTCATAGGAAAACAGGGCAAGGAGGGCTCTGAGGAGGTCACATCTACTCCATCCCCCTGGCTCGAGACAAGCCCAGCCCTGTCAAAACCATCCCAGCCAAGTGTCTGTCCAACCTGCGTTACAGTCTTCCTTGGACGGAGATTTTGCACCAGGATTAGAAAAGAGCAAAGTAAAATGCGAATGGAAGTTGCACTTTGGTGGGAAATAACACCTGGGGCAAGGATGACTGGTGAGGAAAAGGGCCTGTTTATCCTGCTGCCATGCTGGGTCTTGGCAAGGATGGGGCTAAGCATGTCCCACCTGGGGTCCAGTATTCTCAGGCCCTGAGAAGGTGCTACGGGTGAGCTCAGAGCAACATCTGTGCCCGAATGACCAGGTCTGGGGTCTCCAGCAGGCAGGGAAGGGTGCCAGGTACTCGGCCCTGGCCGACCACTGCCGGAGGATAGTCAAGTCCTGAGGGCCCAGCTAGTGACTTGCCCTTTGGTTGCTCAGTCTGCATCTCTGTGAGAGGACCACAGCTCCTCCACTGTATGCCACGGCTGCTCCTGCTTTCCCCTGATCATGTATATATCTCTCTGTAACTCCTGCCCTGGCTTTGCTTCAAAAGGAGGAGGGGGAAAAATGTTTTTAATATGTCTTTAAAAACTCCAGATAACAGCAAACAATTAAGCAAGAGTTCTGGCACCCGTAAATGAGCTCTCATCTGTCAACCTGTGGGCAAACTAGACAATATAATGTTGGCTCCCAGGGTGACCCGCGGCACAGCAATTAAGGTGGCCTTGTCAGATCCTTTTCTTTTAAAGGAGCTTAAATCTTGTTTAGGGCTCAAGTATAGGTGGCTCATACCGTGGTGTCTTATGGGGGTTTTGACTGACACTTTTCAAGGAGCAGAAAGCACGGTGCTGACTCTCCCTGTCTGTGCGAGCAGTAATGGTGCGCGGTGGGTTTTTTGCAGGATGCAGCGGGTGACCCATTCTGTAGGTGTCTATTCCACTTCATTGGCTAATCTGCAGAAGAGGAGTCAGTGCACCTGATCTGAGCCCATGAGCTTGGCGGGGGGAGGCCTGTGCTTTTGTTGCTGAGGGCACAAGCTGGAACCCAACTGGGCAGCTCATAGGATCACAGGAAAGTTGGGATAAGGTCATCTCTAGTCCAGCCCCCTGCTCAAGGCCGGATTGTCCCTGACTAAACCATCCCAGCCAAATATGTCCAACCTGCTCTGGAAAGTTTCCAAACATGGAGACACCACAGCTTCTCTGGGTGCCTCTTCCAATGCCTGACCACTCGTCATCAGAAAGTTCCCCCTTATCTTCAGTTCTCTAGGTACGTTATTGAAACAACCAGAAACAAATGGGCCATGCCCCACCCAGCAGGCATCGCCGTTCAGTTGGGAAGTGAAGGGACAGGGCAGGACAAGGGGGAAAGAAGCTTGTTTTGAGGGATCAGGATTAGGATCTTTGGGGCACTTCCAAGTGCTGGTAGCCAAGAGCCGGGCATGGCTTGAAGCAGCAGCGATGAGAGCATTGCCCTGGACAACTCCACCCCAAGAGTTTCTCATCCTGCTATTGGATTTGCTTTCCTGTGATTCCAAAAGAGTCTCTGACCTTGGCCACAGAAAGAGAAAACCAGTCAAAATTGCCTCCCGCTCACCGATATCCTTCTGAGACAGGGACTGATGGGTCTTGCTAATCCTTCCCTATGGTCTCTGTCACAGTTTCATAGTTTCATAGTTTCTAGGGTCGGAAGGGACCTGAGCAGATCATCTAGTCCGACCCCCTGCCATGGCAGGAAGAGTACTGGGGTCAAACGACCCCAGTAAGGTGGTCATCCAACCTCCTCTTAAAAACCCCCAGGGTGGGAGCCTGCACCACCTCACTTGGAAGCTGGTTCCAGACCCTAGCCGCCCTGACCGTGAAGTAGCGCCTCCTGAT
>NW_017729033.1:4892040-4893737 GCF_001723915.1 Gavialis gangeticus
TCATCTTGGAGTCAATAATGACTCCCAGATCCTTTTCCACCTCCGTGCTGACAAGAGGGGAGTTCCCCAGCCTGTATGTGTGGTGCCGATTGTTCCTCCCCAGGTGCATCACCTTACACTTGTCCGTGTTAAACCCCATCCTATTCTCCTCCTCCCATCCTTGTAACCTGTCTAGGTCTAACTGTAGCCTGTTGCTCCCCTCTATTGTGCCCACTTCCCCCCACATCTTAGCGTCATCAGCAAACTTGAACAGGGTGCTTTGCACCCCCTCGTCCAAATCACTGATGAAGATGTTGAACAGGGCGGGCCTTCCTCCTTCGTTCCAACCGCCTCTGTCCTCTCCACCCCTTCTGTTTTCTGTCTGAGTCCAGTTGGCCCAGCCAAGGGCGACGGGCAAATGAAGAATGAGTTCTGAGAAGCCCGATCTATGTGCGGGGCAAGTCCTTTATCATCACTGAGAAGTAAGAGCCTTCACACCAACTGGTTCCCCAAGGCTGGGCAGGTTAAACCAGAGGTCTAGGAGTGCAGCCATGCTTGTGGGTTGCCAGGGGTTAAATAACAAGCCTTTGAGGCACAAGTTGTATTTTTCCAATCCTTGTTCTCTCTTTTCTCTCTTCCCCTTCATATGCAATTCTTTGTCTTGGAGGGGGGGAGCATGACTCTGTGAACTGTCACCGGGAATTGGCTCTACTGAAAACAAAAGATGGATGAATCCTTCACTTCAGGGGGGATTTGGTGGCAGCTTACAAATGTATCAGAGGAGAGCATCAGGGCCTAGGCGAGCAACTATTCACCAAAGCACCCCAGAGGAAAACCAGGAGCAACGGTCATAAACTCCTAGAAGAAGGTTTCCGACTGGATATAAGGAAAAACTTCTGCACGGTTCATGTCACCAGACTCTGGAGTAGACTCCCAGCAGGGGAGGTGCAGGCCCTGACCCTGGAGATCTTCAAAAGAAGACTGGGTGCACACCATGCTGCGGTGATTTGACCCCAGCAGTCTTTCCTACCCAAAGCAGGGGGGCTGGACTCGGTCTCACGAGATCCCTTCCAGCCCTAAACTTCTGTGAGTCCTCTTGGCTGCATTTGTGTGCCTTGGTCTTAGGGCAGAGATGACCGCGTGTGACAATAATAGATGCACTGATGCATTTTCAGGGACAGGCACAAGGTGGAATATGATCCCACTTAAGTGTCTAATAGGTGCAGTAAACCCTGGGTGTGATGCTTTTGGAGGCTGGCAAGAGAGGGCTTGCTGGAAGGGCTGAGACCAATGGTCTCTCCAGCCAAGCATCCTGCATCCAGCAAGAACCAGGACAAGATTTGCTCTGTTCATCCAGCCCGTTTAGACATGGGATTGTTCTCTCAGTTCTTATCTATGGCAAAATGGAGCCGCGGTCTCCCGCAGGGCTGCCAGGTGCTGCTGCACTAGAAGCAAGTCAGACAGTTTTCTCCTCTCCCTCCTCCAGCAAGTCTCTAGGTCAGCCAGCCAAGGCTGCTGCAGCTCTGTCTGCCCCTCCCAGGGACCGAGTCCTCTGCCAGACTCCTTGGCCTGTGTAAGTGCAAGCCTGATCATGTCCTCCACTTGCTTTCAAGCAGCAGCTGCTTTCATAGATTTCATAGATTTCATAGACATTAGGGCTGGAAGGGACCTCGGAGGATCATCGAGTCCAGCCCCCCGCCCCAAGGCAGGAAGTCAGC
>NW_017729033.1:4894084-4903768 GCF_001723915.1 Gavialis gangeticus
CCATGATGAGTGACTGCCATCAATTACTACCCTCTGGGTCCGACTGCTTCACATCCCAGGAGCAGCATCTCCTTGGGGCCCCCTCATAGCCGACCTTCTGCAACGCATTCCCCTGTCTTCTTTCTGCTGTGACTGATCTCCTAAATGGAAGTGCTCTAGGAGTGGGGAACAAAGCAGCCCAAAGAGATCTGTCTTGCTGATCAGGTCAGGCCCCACTCTACAGGACATACCCAGCCCCCAAAGCACAGGGTAGTTAAATTGGGAAGAGAGTCTGGAGACAGGCTAGAAACTGCCAACCACTTTCATTCAGAGGCAGAGATTCAAGCCTACAGGAAAGGCAAGAATTGAACTCATCTGTGTTCTGCATTATCGTAGCACCATGGCGTTCCCGTCTAGATGTGAGCGTCGTGGTGCTTTGTGCTTTCCATACACACAGCAAGGGACAGCCCCTGCCCCAGCTGGGCAGGCAGGACACAAATTGAAGAGTCGGCAGATGGGGAAATTAGGTAGAGGAAAGGGGAAGGGACTTGCCCAGCGCCCCACAGGGCAGAGACAGGAACTGAGCCCAGATGTCCTGAACGCTGGGCCAGTCTTTCCATCTTCAAACTAAGAAATGCCACCTCCTTTCCCCAGCGAGATCCAGGATGTTGCTTATTCATTCAGCAGTACCTCGTCTCATTGGCTGTTCTTGCCAGGAGAATAGGATGCTCTTGCTGGCTGCTTGTGTCAACTAGCTGTTAGTGCCAGGGCAAGCTGCATCCCATGAGTACTGGGCCTTGTGCCTTTACCTTTCCTGGGGTGGAAGCATGGGATTCTTCCCCCAGGTGCACTCATTCCTCTTCTGCAGATTAGCCATGAAAGTGGGATAGAGACCTACAGAACGGGTCACCCATTGCATCCTGCAAAAACCTCACCGCGCACCATTACTGCTCGCACAGACAGGGACAGCCAGCCCTTTGTGGCTGAGGACCACAAGGCCTTGGGTATCAACTGCATTCAGCCAGCAAGGCCAGCTTGGTTCAGCACCTATTATCCCTCCCTTTGGGAGTCTGCAACCACTGGTGGTTGGCTAAAGACAGCTGGCTGATCACTCTCAAGAGTCACTGAATCTTTTAACAGAAGGGATGAAGCATAGTACAAGAAAGGATTTTTAAAAAGATGTGTGCGCAAGTCTCGTTCTGCAGTAGGCGCCGAAACCTGCCCTCCCTTTCCTAGCCACCCAGACCATCTCTGGGTGTCAGTCGGCTTCTTCTTTCTCCAGGGAGAGGGGAGTCATGTTTTATCCAGCCGTCTTGGCTTCCCAGCCTTTGGGCTCTGCTGCCCAGATGTTCGAAGCCCTCCTTTGAACCACCTGCTTTTACACGTAACAACCAAAGGCTTTGCTTGAGGCACGAGTTACTGATCAGCAAATAGGCCTGAGCCTTGGACTGCCGGGTGGTGTCGACATACCCGCGCTAGCTGGAAGCTACCTCACTCCAGATCTGCCAGCAATACAGCTGCAGCACCACAGAGCTCAGCAGGGGCTGCAAAGCCTGCCTGAGAAGCTGAGTAAATATTTGCACGGCTGGCCCCCCAGTGAGCTGCATTCAGTGACTGCCGTGTAGACACGCCTGGTGTTTGCTTCCCAACAGCCCTGTATGTTTGAGCTGGTATCGTCCTTAACAGCCCATATCACATGCAACACACATGTATTATTATGCTCTCCACACAATTTCTTCCCTCAGATTAATCCTTTTCTGGGATGTGTCTAGGGGCTGATAGAGGCACAGATTGTTGTGGGTGACAGAGGGGCTCTTAGGATGCTACTACCAATATAAGACTTGCTAGGGGTGCAGGTACCACACAGAGGAGTACCGAATAGGTATTGATCTAGATTAGATAGTGGCTAGTTGCATGTGTCTTGCTATACAAGTCTTCCTGTGCTGAACTGGCTATTGGACCTGGCTGAACAGTAGTGCTGAGGGGGATTTATGAACCTTGCTGCTGCAAAATGTGCCAGGCTTGTTTTACTGTTTTATTCATGGCATCGAGTTCCTTGTTTCCATCTACTGTATCCAGCTGCATATGCTGTTTCTGGCAAGTCGCCAGATAACCGCCTGCTTATTCCTGAAAGCGTTTGAGTGCTTATCCCCAAAGCCTCACAAATTTCAGCGCCAACTATTTATTCATCCACAGAGCCGTGTCAAGGGGGCATTATTTGTCATTCTGCGCTATTTATTTCCTAGTCTCTTGTGCCTTGGTTTTAGCCCTTAAGTCAGGGGTCAGGGGGAATGCCATGCTACCACTGATTCATTTTACATGCTGTAAATAATAAATAATAAAAATAGTAAAAAGTAAATCAAGCGGCCTGGAAACCCACACTGAAATTTGCCTGCCTGGACTCCTCAGTAAATACTTGCAATTACTAACTCCATTGTAGAAGCTAGGAAAGGAAAAAAGACCAATGTTGGTCAGAATTTTTTTGGTTGGAGCAAATTATAGAAAAGTTGGGCTGGAAGGGACCTCTGGAGGTTATCAAGTCCAACCCCTGTCCAAACCATCCCATGCAAATCTATAATCTAAACACTTCATAAAACTACCATCAGCCTTAACACGATACAAGACACTTACACACAACACAACACAATAACACTGTGACCTGGCACAGATAAAACAGGGGGACCACAGCATGCAATGTCCTGCTTCTATAAAAGGTTGTTAATAGATGCTCAAGAGATCCCAGGAAGAGGGCCATGCCTCGCACTACAGAGGAAGGCAAAAAAACCCCAACCCAGTCCCAGACCATGGGGTAAAATTCCTTCCTGACCCTAAATATAGCAATTGAGCCCCTGAGCAAAGGGGCACGACCCCATATCCAGGAACCTCTGGCTTGAAGTCCAAGCAGGAGCATGGGCACAGCTCAGTCACAATCCTACCCTTGGCTGCAACCAACACCCAGTGCTGCTGTAGGGGCTTAAAAAACACCCTATTGACTCCTCGGTGAAATCCTATGAAATACGAATGTTCGTTTCTACCCAGGAGAACTTTTACAATCTTTTCTTCAATGCCCGATGAAGGGTGTTGGTGCCCGAAAGCTTGCAACGAAAGAATTTATTTTTGCAAAAATCTTGTTGGTCTAATAAAAGATATAGTAGAGATGATATGAGTCCTGATTGCCTAAAATACACCCTGACATATATAGCAGAATGGGGTGGGAGAGGACAACCAGCAAAGCCCAGAAGCCTGGAAAATACTCATAGCAAAACAAAGGCAATCAGCTTGACTGAGCAGACAACACAAAGCCCTGGGGAAAGCTCAAGCAGCGTGCAGATGCAAGTGTTTCAGCGGTAGAAGAAGCAGAAGAATGGAAGCTGTGCAGCAATTCAGAAAGCCCAAGCCGCTTATTTAAGCACCTAGATAGGGACTTGGGAGACTGACTGCCTTTAGATGGGCATTTCAGATAATAAAGCCCACTGGCCCAGGCTCTCTGTTGCAAGCTGTCTGACTACTTGCAGCTCTCGGTGTGACACTTCCCTTAGTTCTCATGTGAAACATCACCCACACCTGAGGCCCTGCTAAACCATCCAGAGAGGCATCTTAGCCATGCTGGGAAACTTTACTGCAGGCAGCAATAGTCTCTGCAAAGAAATAGCCCATCGCTGCTGCAGCTCCAATAAGCCAGTCCAGCGCATGGAGACCTTGCACAGTTTATTGGAAGAGGGCAGTGCAGTGTATTCACGAGCAGGCTGTGAGCAAAAGCAAGGATCACATCTCAGAAATGAAGGATCCTGGCCTGTCTGTGCCTCACAGGGGGAGCAATGTAGCTGCAGGAGCAGGATGGGTTGTTCTTGTCTACAAGTTCACACATGATGCCTGCTCTCGCAAGCAACTATTTTTTGGAGAGGCAGAAGCAGCTTCTGGTCAACAGGGAAAAGTCTCTCCTTGGTCCTGAGGTCCCTAGCAGGCAAGCAGTTGGATAAAAATGCAAAGCTGTTGGAAATGGCATGGACAGAGGGACAGAAGGAAATGAGTAACAAGATGATAACGGTGGGGAGAGAACCAGAAGAGCAAATGAGGAAGAAGATGGGGGGGCTTGAGGGCAGTCCTCCGGCTTTTGCCGAGCCTGAGCGATTATGTTCAGCGAAGAGCCAGTCTTTGGCTGGAGAACAACAGGGCTGGGCACATGTCCAGCAGGGCTGCAGGGAGGTCAAAGACCAGGAAATAAATATATCCAGCATATAAGTATATAAGGGGGGTGCATCAGGATCTGGGAAAGCATCTGTTCACTGGGGCACCCCAAGGGAAGACAAGGTCTAATGGTTACAAGCTTCTGGAAGACCATTTTCAACTGGATATGGGGCACTGGGGGTCAGAAAAGGCTGAAGTCAAAGGAGCTTGGTAGGAAGCAGAGACCACGGAGAGGAAGAGCGAAGGGAGGTGAGCAGTGCTGGGCAGAGGGCAGGAGGGTGATTGAAGCGAAATGCTTGGTGAGAGGAAATCTCTGTCTCATCCTCATCTCTCACGTGGGACAAGTGGGACTGGCTCCTTCAGGGGGCTGAATTGTGCACAAGATCTCAGCTGGATCCGGCTGCATGCAAAAACAGGTGATCAAAAATGTGGGGGTAGCAAGTGACTGATTTCAGCAAGTGGCTGAACTTTTCTCATGAAGAGGGTAGTAAAGCACTGGAGCAGGTTACCCACAGAGGCGGTGGCGTCTCCATCCTTGGAGGTGTTTAAGACCCAGGTCGACAAAGCCTTGGCTGGGATGATGTAGCTAGGGCTGGTCCTGCTTGGAGCAGGGGCTGGACTAGATGTGACCTCCTGAGCTCCCTTCCAGCCCTCATTTTCTGTGATCCTATGATTTTTGTGACAAATATTTTGGCTTTATAGTTTAAAAAAAAACCCAATCCTTTTGGGAGCTTCAGAAAAAGCTCGGAGGAGGGGAAGAGATCAGATCTGGGAAGCCTAGCAACCAAGGTGTTCATTTAATTCAGCATTGTAGCCTCAGATGGAGAGGGGAGGATGGTCAATGAGCTATTCCCCGCCACCCCCCCCCCCCCCCCCCCCCACACACACACACACTAACACGACAGAAGCTAAAAGCATGAATATTTAGGTGGAGGCTGTGGGGAGAGGGCAGAAGGGATCTGAGGAGAGGGGATCCAGCGGAGAGGACATATGGAGCTCGGAGATGGGAAAGCACAGCCTTATGTTAGAGTTGGATCAGGGTAATGATGGAGAGGGGGAAATCACCCCTCTGATTACACCGGAGCTCAGGATATGTGGTGATGGGCAGCTCACTGGAGTGGACAACCCGCTGAGAAGTACCGCAAATGCAACTTGAAGTGTACAGAGGAGTAGGACAACCTGTGCAAAACCTGGGCCTGGCGTTATTCTCTGCCCCAAAGCCTGGCAGTCGAGGCAGGGTGGTGGAAAGGAGCGGATAAAACAGGTAAAAAGGGAATCAAGCGGTTGGGGGGAAGGTGTAGTTGGAAATGGTGGCATAGCAAGGAGCAGGACATGGTCCAAGCAACCTCAGGGCTTTTCCTGGCCTTTTGCTCTGCTCCTGCCATTTGTTTGTCTTGTGCCCCACCAGCTCCTGACCCAGGCTGCTCTTGGGCTCTGCTTGCCAGCCTTGCCTCTGGCTTTGCCACCCTGGCTGTGGGGCCACAGCCCTGCAACCTGCTAAAGCTGATCCCTCACTGGTCCCTAAGCTTGACTGCCTGTATATCGGGGCCTGACACATGGGTGGATGTGGCATCAGTGTGGAGGAGAAGGGAGGTGGTGATGGGATATGGCACAGACTGGGACATGTAAGGAGATGATCTGAATGGAAGAGAAGCAACTGATACCCTGAAAGAAGGGGATGGTTTTACCTGACAGCAGAGCGTTGCTAAGCAGGTTGTATTGGTTGGGGGAAAGGTATGGTTGTAAGCGGTGGCATTTGTACCTGGAGCTATTCAAGGTCACTGGGCACATGTACATGGTCATAAATGCACAGCAGTTACTGCGCATTTAGCTTAGTACTTGCCTAACAAAGTACTAACTGAATGCAAAGTAACTACAGTTACTGCGCAGCAGCACTGGCGCGTAGTTGGGGGCAGTTTGTGACGCTTGCTGCACAGTAGCCTAATAACACTGCCCCGTAGTGTATTAACATGGTTTTTGACTGGCACGCTACAGCGCAGTGTTATTCGCCTACTGCACAGTACCCATCTCATGTAGACGTGCCCACTGCGGGTTGAAAGAGGGGCACAATTGGGCGCTTGTTGCAAGAGGTGTCGTAGTACATTCAGAGAGGACATCTGGGGACCTCCAAAGGCTGGCCACGTGTGGATGGAGCCACATAGCAGAAAAGGAGGGAGATACATGGCATGCAGGAGAAGCAGGCTAGGGAGATGCAATGATGGAGAATGGCAGGAGGGCTAACATGGGAAGGAGACCGGAAAAGAAAACACGCAGGTGCCAGCATCCCCGCTTCAATCCTTGCAGAAGGCCCATGCAGAGAGGTCCTCGCTCTTTCTCCTGGGGAAATCCAGGCACATGTGCGAATCTTCGGGGAAGCGGAGCATGCCGTGGCTTTTCGTGACTCGTGGTGCCACCTAGTGACCTGCCCAGAGAGCGGCTAGGAGGCTTACGGCTTTCCACTCATTCAAATATGCAAAACAGGGTCTGTCCTCTTCGAAGAAGCTGTATGGGGGATTACAAAAGAGTAGATCCCCATGTCTCAGAGCTGCTGGCATGGAGCAGAACTCCCTGTGTGCACGCGTGCACACGCGTGCACACACGCTCTTGCTAACAGTGTATCCCCCTGACACAAGAGCGTATATGCTAAGTGCTGAGTTGAGCCCAGAAGGCATTTGGGGTCCTAAGTGAAGGGTCTTGCACACATCATCCGAGAGGCCACAAGGGAACCGGGCCTGTCCGAAAGTCACGGCATCCGGCTGTCGGCACGTTTGGGGCAGGGGTCACCTCTCTGTTGTGTGCCTGTGCAGTGCTTCCTGCAGTGGGGTCCCAGGGCACTGGGATGCCTGCGTCTTTTGTCCGCTCATCCAATACAAGTGACACAGCACAGAACTGGTGAGTGGGCTCGATCGGCATGTGGCTACAAGGGACGGTCCCCTGACACCAGCACAGCTGTTTCTCATCCCACATCCCTTGTGAATGAAAGCACAAGGGGGGGCTCTTCTTGTAGGGCCCGGAAATGACCGCTGTTCTGGGATCAAGCATGAGGAGCTGCCAGGATGGGGCTGTCCCTGCAGCTTCAACTTGATTCTCCAGGGTAAATTCATTCCCAACATTGGCTGAGTTAAGCAGAAATTTGGCCCCTGTGACATACCAAAGCAGGTCGCCCTGAAGCCTTTTGCCAAAGCAAAGCTGCTGCAATTGATTTCAGTCAAGAATTACACCCTCTTGGTCTGGCCCCTCTGGCAAAGCTGGTGGGGAGAAAGGTCATCCTGGTAGTAAGGGTGGATGCTGGCTGCATACGATGAGACTAGCTTTCAATTCACTGCTCTGCCACTGACTTTTCACGTGGTATTGGGCAAGTCACTTCATCCTTGTGTCTCTGTTCCCCATCTGTACACTGGGGATACTAGCACTGCCCTATCACCCAGGTATTTTTTGGTGATCAACTGGTTAGACTGTGATGGGCTCAGATATTTCAGGGATGAGGAGCTTAAATAGCCCAGCTGACATCAGAACCAGTTGTCACAGATCAAAATTGGAAACACATTATGACCTTGATCCAAAGCCCATCAAAGTTAGCTGAAAATGTCTCACTCGTTTTTTAAGTAGGCTCGGTCTGATCAGCACCAAAGACAAGACTCGACCTGCTGTGCAGGAGGAAGCCAATAGTAATTTTAATTCCATCTTGCAAAACTCCTTGAGGTATGAGTTGGCTGGAGCCAGCTCCCCTGAAGCCAGATCTCAAAAAATATACCCTTGGTTCCTATTGTATTTATAGAATCATATAATATTAGGGTTGGACGAGACCTCAGGAGGTCACATCTAGTCCAGCCCCCTGCTCCAAGCAGGACCAGCCTCAACTACATCATCCCAGCCAAGGCTTTGTCTAGCCGGGTCTTAAAAACCTCCAAGTCCACCATGACTCTGGGTAACCTGCTCCAGTGTTTTACTAACTGCTTGTGAGACAGTTTTTTCTAGCATCTAACTTAAGCTTCCCTTGCTGCAGCCTGAGCCCATTGCTCCTTGTCCTGTCGTCTCTGCCCACTGAGACCAGCCCAGCGCCATCCTCTATGGACCCTCCCTGCAGGGAGTTGAAGGCTGCCATTCAATCCCCCTCCATCTTCTCTTCTGCAAACTAAATCAGCCCGGTTCCCTTAGCCTCTCCTCACCAGTCCTATCCCCCAGCCCCCAAAACTCCAGTACTGGAGACCAGTATTGCTCTCTGCTGGACTCTCTCCAACTTGTCCACATCCTTTCTATAGTGGGAAGCCCAAAGCTGGACACAGGACTCCAGATGTGGTCTCACCAGTGCCAAATAGAGGGGAATAATTACTTCCCTTGATCTGCTGGCAACACACCTACCAATGCAGCCCAGGATACCATTAGCCTTCTTGGCACCAAGGGCACACTGATGGCTCATATTCAGCTGCTTGTCCGCTGTCACCCTCAAGTCCTTTTCTGCAGAGCTGCTGCCCAGCCAGTCACCCCCAAGCCTGTCCCGGTGCAGGGAATCGCTCCCTCCTAAGTGCAGGACTTTGCACTTGTCCTTGTTGAATCTCATGAGATTTCTTTTGGCCCAATCCTCCAATGAGTCTAGGTCACACTGAATCCTAGCCCGACCGTCCATCTTATTTATGGGCAAATGCAGCAGTTGCCATCTTGCCAGGGATGGAGCCAAGGGTCTTCAGAGCTAAAGCATGAGCTGCCACAGCAGGAGCTAAATAACAAAGGCCTTTGAGGAAGGGGCTCTAATTGACTGGCATCCTCTGTGGCTTGTTCTTTCTGCTAGAGTATGTCTGCATGCTGTCACCTGCCATCAGTTAAAAACCTGTTGTCTCTATTGCAGTGACTTATCAAGGCCGACTTTTATAAGCATTGAGACACCTAATAATGCAGGTATGGGTTTAGTGGGCTTTTCAACAGCACCTCATGGGTGATAGGTGCCAAAATGCCCTTGAAGAGCTGCCCATTCATCTCTGTGCAGCTGTAAAACAGGGATGAAAACCCTGCCCCTCTTTCACTTGTGAATCCACTACAGCGTACGGTCTGTATTTCATACAGTCCTGGGGCTGGAATGGACCTCCAAGGTCCTCTGGTCCAACCTCCTGCACCAATGCAGGATTTGTTGCTCCTAAACCACCCCAGACAGATGCCCATCCAGCCTCTCCTTGGAAACCTCCAGGGGAGACGGTTGCATGGTTTCCTTGAGCGGCTTGTTCCATGGTCCAACTGGTCTGACAACCAGATACTGCGGGGGGGGGGGGTGTCTTCTCTGAGATTTAATCTAAATCTGCTTTCCTGCCTTCTAAATCTGCTCTGTGTCCTGACATTTGTCATGAAGGAGAACCGTTGTTCTCCTTCTTCCTTTCTGGCAGCCATGCCAATACTTTCAAACTGCTCTCATCATGTCCCTGCTTCATCTCCTTTTCTCCAGACTAGATACACCCACTTTGCTCAGCCTTTCTTCGTACGGTTGCATTGCAACCTCTTTATCACCATTGTCATTCGTCTCCAGAT
>NW_017729033.1:4908768-4921708 GCF_001723915.1 Gavialis gangeticus
CCTCCATGGTGTATTGGGGCTCCAATGAGGCCTCCTCCTTCCCCACTAGCTTCACCCAAACTGCCAGGCTCGACTTTCAACCCCTTCTATACCTGCAGAGCCTACGATCCCGCATTGTCCTATCATGGAGACCTATGCAGCACTGAGCAGGGTGGTGCTAGCACCTCCCTTGTCTTGCACACACACCTCCACTCTTGCTAATGCAGCCCAAGGTTGCATTTGTTCCTTCGTGAGTACGTTGCATTGATGCATGTTGTGCTTGTGACCCACCAAAACCCCCAAATCTTTCTCAGTTGTGGTCATACCAAGCTGGATATGCCCCTCCGTTCTGTATTTAGGCACGTGGTTTTTCCTTCCTTATGTGTAGCCCTTTATATTTTATCTTTGAATTTCGTATTGCTGTTGGTAGCCCAAGCGATTGAAATCCTTTGGAATTATAATTCCATCCTCCAAAGTGTTTGCCGGTCTCAGGAGCAAACTGGAGAAATGTGGGCCAGGTGGAATTGCCATCAGGTGAATACATAAACCAACTGGGTAATTGCAAGTCAATGGAGTTCACAATGGCAGGAGGTTTTAGAGTCATAGATGTTAGGGTCAGAAGGGACCTCAGTAGGTCATTGAGTCTGACCCCCCGCCTGGGCAGGAAAGAGTTTCAAGTGGGGTCTGCTCTTCTGGTCCCATATAACATGTTTAATAGTGACTTCAATACCAGGATAGAGGGAGATTCCTGCTCAAGTCTGCAGATGAGAAAAAACCGTGGGGATGTGGGGAGGAGACTTGCAATGGGGCATTGTGTGCAAAGAACATGAACTTTCATTTCTACCCAGGAGAATTTTACGATCTTTTCTCCTATGCCTGAAGAAGGGTGTTTCTGCCCCCAAAACTTGCAATTAAAGATTTTATTTTTTATTTTTTGCAAAAATCTAGTTGGTCTACCACTTCTACCACAAGTCCTGATTCCTTTTGCCACTAGACCAATACAGCTACAACCTGGACACCTGGCTACTGAAGTCCAGCATTCCCCCCATTTACCCAAACAGCTACGTAGCCAAATGATGTACATGTGTCCTATACCTACTTAGTTGGGTCTCAGAGCTGCTATTGAAATAAGTGATGAAGAGCAGAATAAAATTGGTGGGTGTTTGTGTTTTCCTTTTTACGGTAGTTTTGATATGAAAAGGCCGCAAGATGGCAGTACAATCAAAGCCGTACGCCGTATACAGACCAACCACTGTTACTTGACTGCAGAGTGAATGAATGCTAATTGTTGGTGCCTTATTGACAAAGCTGAGGCTGTCGGAGCTCAGCACATCTGAGTATCAGGCCCAAAACACCTGTTTTTGGCCACTTCTGACTGCCCAGTCTTTAAAGTTATAAACTTCTCTTCTGGGTGTCCAAGGTAAAATTATTGCAAGGATCTTTTTTATCTGTAAGTATAAAAAGTCGCGTTGATCTGCTCCTAGACCACATCCCATCATTGATAGAAGGCAGCTGGACTCCCCGTGCCCTAGGGCAGTGGTGGTAAACCTTATGGCCCCATGGGCTGGATGAGTGATACGGGGCCCAACTGCGGGCCGAACTGACTTCCCCCCTCCCTGCCCCACACAATCTGGGATTGGGCCCTGGGGGTCCTGCTCCAGTCCCTTATACTTTGAACAAGACTTCTTTCATCTGCATGCCCTTGCCTGTTTAGTCTGACACACCTTTGTGACGGCAGCTATTTTGAGCTTGAGCTACATGGAAACTGGGGACCAGTTCTCCCAGCAAGCGAGGCCTTCACCAGGCTGTTGATCTGTCCCTTTACCCTTGCTCCCACCCCCCAGCACTTCTCTCTCTTGGCTAGTTCCCAGCTAAATCCAGAGCTGGTCGTCATCTTCCTGTGGCTGCAATCAAATACTTTCCCCACTGGCGTTGGGAACCACATTTCCAATGAGCTTCTTTTGCCCGTTGGCCACTGCTCTTTCAGCTCCACCGTTGCAGGTATACAGCAAGCAGCTTTACTTGTATGGTAAACGGCAACTGGGCTCTCTGAGGGTTTGGTCCAGCAATTTTGGGGGGCTGTTTTCTTTCTTTTCACTTCTCTCTCTCTCTCCTCCTGTTTTGCACTTCCCAGCCAGGGCTCAGTGTCTGCATTTCCAGTTGAGGCATCTTGTGGACTCCAGAGATGGACGGATACATGATGGACACTGCTTATCAGCAGCACTTCAGCACGACGCTCCATATAGCAATAGTTTGTGTATTACGCTAGCACCACAAGGGCTAATATTCACTAGGTGTTGCATGGCAGCCTGATTTAAGAGGCATGTGTTTACACCAACTATTATTCAGTGCTTGTGTGATGGCAGGGCCAATAGCCCCAAGCAGGTCTAGGCGAACATTGGGCTGGTGTTTGCATCTACAGTTGCAAGCGCATGCTCCTAGATGAACCAAGTGAATCCTACTACCTTCTGCCTAGTAGCATAAAAAAGTCTCCGCTCCCTTTTGAAGAAGAGGCAGCTGAAGAGCAGTGATGCCTGGGGAACAGCCCAGGGTGTGTTAAGCACAGGCTGAGATGTGCTTGTTTCATATTCACCCAAATGGTAGTAACACGCCCCAGGAGGAGGCTGGAGGGGAGATCGAAGCACCTCTAATGCCCATGCATTGTGACAGGAGCCGGGTGCTTACACACCTCTTTGAGACCACAGATGCCTATGTGTACCTCTAAAGCCTTATATTACCATTTTGAGCTGAAATCTGTTCTAGAGAAGCATTCAACACACTGAAATACTGCATTGTAGGAAGGATGTTGGTGAGCTAGTGCCCAAAGTAAAGACATCTCAGGTGCTTGCTGCCTGGCACCCCTCACCTTTTTCTCCCCCTACCTTCTCTTTGTGGGGCTGGCCATAATACTTCATGGTGTCGGCATGCGGGCTTCAAGCCAGACTCTGCAGCCACAGTGAGAAGTGCTCGGTCACAAGTCACAGTTGACCACTGCGCGTGTGATGGAGCTCCTCTGTTGTCCACATCCCAGCCGCCGGCTTCCCTGCTTGGCCATCATCGTGACAGCCGATAGCTCCAGCATCTCCCTCTGATGCAAGTTGTGGCTGCTCATACATCTTGGAAGCAGAGGAAAGGGAAAATGTGCATCAGAGACAGCAATGGGGTCTTTCTGTTGTGGATAATAGCTGGGCCACTCACTGCCACTTTTGGTAATTTGGGAGCAGATCCAGGTTTATTTCATGCTACTGCAGGAAGAAACCTGCTCTTCCAATGCCTCCACAAGAAATAGGAGAGCAATGAACATGCTTTGTGCCTAAAGCGAATGACTGGCAATCCCAACCTAAATGCACCAGTGAGGTTAGGAATAAATGGGAAGTCTGCACAGCAGGCACCTGAGTTGGCTTTAAATTAGCAAGCCTGGGCATTGCTAGTGGCGTGGCAGCAGTAGCATGCAGCTCAGCACCAGCGAATTGCTGGCGTAGCAGGTGGGTCTCGGGTACATTTGATGCTCCCTGCTGAGGCGCACGCTGCTTCACCTCTACTACTATCCGGCTCTGAGCTAGTGAGCTTAATGCTGGTTTAGGTATGCTCCCGCGATCTACTGTCCTAGCTGGGTAGGCATGACCCCACATCCCAAAAAAGTAAGGAAGGGACCTGATACCCACTCACCACTCCCTGAAGGATCTGGGCTTGATCCAACATATGTCAAAGTCTATAGAAATGTCTCAGCTGATGGAGAGGAAGAATCACAGCACTGCTCATTGCAAGCATTCAGGAAGTGAATCCTCTGCCTCACTGGCAAAACCGCTAGCTCAGCATAAAAATCATGCCTTTTTTTTTTTACGTCATAAAAAAGTCAGGCTGGAAGGGCCCTCAGGAGCTCACATGTAATCCAATGCCCTGCTCAAGGCAGAAACATCCCTTTCCAAATCATCCCCTACAAGCGCTTGCCTAACCTTCAACAAACTTCTGAGGCTGGAGGTTCCTCAAACCAAAAGCTTGTCTAAATCTCTGCCAAGCATGCAGCTGATCCAGGTAAAGATACCGCCCACAGAAATCTGCCTCTCGCATCTTTCCTGAACCGTTGTAGCTATAACATCACTCGAGTGCTAAAATTACTCTTCCTGTTGTCTCAAGGGATATTGCATGTGGAAAGAGCACATGAAAATTAAGTGGTGCAGTCGCTGATATGCCTTTTCATTCAGTTTTCCCCCTCAACTGGATTAAACTGAGCTCTTTTTCTTAGCCACTGGGCTAAATCACGTCATTTTTATGCAGATTCCTTTTAACTTGCCCAAGAGGACCTGGACAAGCTGGAAAGGTGGGTGGAGCGGGAGCAGATACATAAGTTCAATAAGGATAAATGCAGAGCGCTTCATCTGGGGAGAAGTAACCAGTGACATGAATATAGGTTAGGAGGCAATGTCCTGGCCAGCACGATGGCTGAAAGGGACCTCAGGGTGATGGTTGATCACAGGATGAACACGAGCCACCAGTGCGATGCTGCAGTCAACAGAGCTAATCGCGCACTGGGATGCATTCGCTGATGAATTGCAAGCAGGGCTGAGGAAGTGATACTTCCTCTCTACTCAGCACTAGTGAGACCCCAACTGCAGTACCGTGTCCTGTTCTGCACGCCGCACTTCAAAGAAGATGTGGACAATCTGGCAAAGGTCCAGAGAAGACCCACAAGAATGATTAAGGGCCTGGAGGACAAATCGTATGAGGAAAGACTAAGGGGCCTGGGGAAGAGAAGATCGAGGGGGGACTTAGTGGCCATCTCTAAGTATGTCGGGGTGAATATCGGGAGGTGGGAGAAAAACTGTTCACTAGGGCGCCCCAGGAGAGGACAAGGAGCAATGGCCATCAACTGTCAGAGGATGGTTTCAGGTTGGATGCAAGGAAGAGCTTCTTTCCGGTAAGGGGGACCAGAATCTGGACTAGACTTCCCGAGGAGGTGGTGCAGTCTCCAACCTTGGAAGTCTTCAAATGAGACTGGACAGACACCTCGCTGGGATCACTTGATCTCAGCAGTATTCCTGACTTGCTTAGCACATGATGGTATTACACCTCTAAGCCAGTGGTTTTCAACCATTTTAGGCTTAAGATCCCCCCTCGTTAGACTCAAGGCACTGCTTGGAAAATGCCAGCTCTTAGTTTTCACTCGTTTTCCTAACTACAGAGAAATACTAAAGCATTTCTTCTCTTGCAAAGAACCCAGAAAGACTGCAGCAGGGCAGCGTGGCTCCAACACTATGGATCCCTATGTGAAATCTCTGGGTTTACCTTGTGAATTGTGTTTGCACACCTAACAGTGCTAAAATTGCCTGACACCCTTGAAAGGCTCTCAAGGCACTTCAGGGTGCCATGGCACCCTGGCTGAGAAGCACCACTGTAAGCTGCAGTCATCTTTCTTATTATATGACATGCCCTTGCGATCTTCTGTCTTGCCGACGAATATCGACCTTCTTTATTCATTGTATAGCAGCTGATGGTTAAGTTATGTAATAACTTTTGCCAAAAGCCCTCAGAGAAAGCTTGGGAGCTGTCTTTGTTTTTTACTGATAGCATCGGATTTCTGACCTTTCGATCAGATGAGCGTGCGAGAGCCATGTTACATGGTGATCAAAGGAGACAGAAGATGTGAGAATTGGGACATTAGCCAATTAGCCTATTAGATATTTGCCCTGGGATACTTCTGTGATGCTCTGAAGTCATCTTTTGATAAGTTAAAAGGACTCAAGTCAAGTTAATGGGAATTTGACCTGCCTACGAATCACACGATTTAGTCCTGCGACTACAATGGCATTTTAAAGATTGCACATGGGGTGGGGGGAAAGCTATGAGCTTGTTGAGGTGCCACTTAAATTTCAGCTTTGAAACCAAGAGTGGCCAGTTACATTAATATTAGACAATTTGGGCATCAAATTTAATCAAACTCTCTCCCCCGCACTGAGCTTATTAATTGCATTGCTAGCTACTTTTCAGGTCTACATGTCCCTCAGACATACGTGTCATATTAAGGCACCTTGTTAATTTGAATCAATGGTTGATTAATTCACCCAGTGCCTCGTAAGTATATAAAACAACATGCTTGGATAAAGTGGAGTTGCAACAAATGTTTTAAGCGAGTACTGAATACATCATTTACAAGCTTATACATGTATTTTAACATAAACTGCCATTGAGCCCACCAAGTTCACCAGGGAATGATACAAAGCACCAAGATTTCTAAACATCAGTCATCAGTTGTTTAGCATCTCTAAGGGTACTCTCTAACGCATTTATCACACTTCTGGAGTGAGGATGAGCTGATCTTCAGGAAGTCTTGGGACTGGTTTCTCTGATGTTTTTAATGTTTTGGCATGATAGGGACTAGTTTTACATGGCAAAAGCAGTTGATTCACGTTAGATTTTGGGGTCCTTTTAGGTCAATGTGCTCAGACTTGCAAAGAAGATAGATAGATTAGTTGTGTTTCCTTGGGGGTCTCACTAGAAAGTCCAGACTTACAGAAGACGAAGAGAAAGAGGACCTCTGCAATGAAATCTTATCACTTCTCCCCCTCCGTCACTTGGAGAGGGAGAATCAACTCCATGGGACTAATCCAAGCATCAGTTTTAGATTAATTGATTCATAGTTGTTCAGGGCTGGAGGGTAGCTCACAAAATCATCAGGTCTAGCCCCCGGCATTAGGGAGGAAGGACAACTGGGGTTAGGTGACCCCAGTGAGGTGACCGTCCAGTCTCCTCTTGCAGATCTCCAGGGTAGGCGACTGCACCATCTCTGCAGGGAGTTTATTCCACAGTCTGGACACCCTGACTGCAAAGGACTTTGTTTCTGGACTCTGTAGCTTTTTTCATAGTTTCATCACTTCTTGGTCCCGTAACCCTGGAGAGGCAAGGCTGTCCACATGGATTCAGCTAACTGTGGTGCCTACACACTGCTTTCTCTGTTACATATATCCCTTTCAAGGTTTGCTCTTTGCTGTTGTTCACTTGGAAACAGAACAAGATTCACTTTGTGGGTTGTAGCACCTCAAATATAGCCATCAAGCCCCAGGAGGGTGATCCAGGTGTATAGGGTTACGCTTCTTAGATCAGGTGTAGTTGCAACAAATTTTTAGAGGCTGATCCAGAGCATGCAGGTGAATGCCTGAATCTAGCCAAGGTGGTCTGAAGACCTGCTCCTCCAGGGGGCTGAGATATCTGACTTGGAGGGGAGCATTAGGCATCTCTGTTGGCTCAGGATCCTGAACACTCAGAGGGGAGGGGCCTGTTGATTGGTGGCAGCCTGGCTGCTTGACATTTGCATAATATCCTAGTGGCTAAAGTGACTGCTCGGGAAGTGGAGACCGAGGTCTGACCTCAGCCTGAGAGGATTCACTCCCACATCCCCACCTCCTAGGGGAGTGCCCTAACTAGCAAGCTGTAAAGGAGTCTGAGTGGGGCATGCTCCCCCTCTCCCATTGAAGCTGGCCACCAGAGAGCCATGGTGTAAGTGACACTGGAATCAGAAGAAGACCAAGCCAGAGAGAGTCTCTCTTATGCAGGGACCCTCTCTGCTCCCTCCCCGCAACAAGTGCTCTCCTCATCGTGCAGCAGGGTCACACTCCCTCTTGCTTGGTCTTCCCTCTCCCGCGCCCCATCACACATGCGTTCCTTTCTCCTCTCATAGCCCAACTTCAACGGACCAGGGTGGAGATCCCCTGCACCTAGACTACTGCATAGCCTTATGGTTAGAGCATTGCAATGGAGCTGAGCACTCTGGCCAAGAGAAAAAAAGGACCTGCAGCAAAGCCCGGGTAGCGGATCCCTTTAAGACGTTGAAGTCCATCCACTTCTGGCTCCGCCCCCTGGGATTATAAAAGGGAGAGACCCCGGTGAGGGCATCAGTTCAGACTGGGCTGCTGAAGGGGTCAAAGTGCTCCTAGGCCAGGGAGTAGTGCTGGGCAGCTCCCAGGGAATGAGGAGTAGTTCCTGCATGGAGGCTGCCCTCAGGGCTGGAGGTTGCAGAGTGACTGTGGCTGTGGATGGAGGACGTTGGAACGGGATGAGGACCCCGGTGACAGCATCTGGGAGGACTGAGGTCATTCCAGGGAAATGCATTGCATTGCATTGCATTGCATTGTGGAGAAGTGAGGCTCATGGAGGCCCTGGAATGGGACTTAGTGGGTCAGGAGGGGCCCAAGTGCCCCTAGCTCAACCCTAGCTGGAGTGAGAGGAGACCTTGATATTGCCAACCAGTGGGACACGTGCTATGGTGACCACAGGATTGTTTTATGCATAACAAGAGGCTGTTTGGAAGGATAGTGGTGGTGGTGAGCAGCGGTCTCCTCAAATGAGGAGAGTATTCCCAGCTTCTGGGCTGGGCATACTGGGCCACCCACTTCCTCTGCTAAAACCATGGGTTTTCTGGAAAACAGGATATGTGGGTGTGAATCTCTTTGTGCTGAGTACAGCCTAGAAGCCAGGTCTCCCATGCCCTGGTCAGATGCTCTAGCCACTTAGCTATTCTGCAACAAGTGTGGGGCATTGTGAGGACAATGCAATGACCAGTGTTTGGGGAGTGTGACCTAGGGTGGCCATCATAGAGGACATCCGGTTGTCCTCTATTGATATGAAACCAGGTGCCTTTATGTCCTCTATTTTTTCTATTAAAGATAAAAATAGAGGACATATAGGCATTGGGTTTTGTATCAACAGAGGACAGAGTAGCAGAAAACCAAACCATCCTCGATGATGGCCACCCTAGTGCGAACGGGTGCTGTCCTGTGTGCTGAACTGTGCGGGTGCCCAGCAGATGGAGGACCCGGGTGGAGTTCAGACATGGCCCTGCGATAATCTCAGAAGAAGCCAAGCTTCGGCGGTAGCTGGGTGCCTCGCTGCTTAAACTGAGCAAGCCCAGGCTCAAATGGAGGTGCTAAATTAATTTAGACTCAATTTTTGCCTAGCTTCTAGTTAAGCTCAGATCCAGCCCTTAGCGCCTGAGCGCTCGGACTTCAGCTTTGCTGTGCACCTGTTGATCCAGTAGAAGTCATGGGGTGTAACAGCTTTCTTTGATCCTTTTCTTATTAGAGGCCTTTAATGTTTGGTTCACTTCAAAGGCTGCATTACAGCATTAGCCCAGGCTATTAATTGGCATTAGCCCTCCTGAGAACTTCTTCTGACATTTCAGAGCTATACCCTGGTGAGGTGCTTGTATTTTTCAATAATCTCTTTTTTTCCTCTTGCACTATTTACCACCCAGGCCACTGCTGTAACAATCATGTACAAAGAAAAACACCAAAAGCCCCGTACCGGTACTCTAAATCCGCTGTGCTTTGTTATAGCTTATTAGACTCGGTTATATCTTATACCTTTCTCTCTTTTTTCCCTATATACCTCTTCCTTACTTTCTCTCTCTCCTTACATCTTCTATTTCTCATCCTTCAGGGCTCTCAACTGAATGAGAGATATCAGTGCAGAATCAAAGCAGATCATTGTATATCTGCTGAACCGGGGTGGGTCTGTGGCAGGGTGTAGTGCTGCACTTGCACCCTTTGAGTCCTGCTCCACCCAAAGTTTAAACCAACTGCCCGGCAGTAGCAGCACCGTTTCTAACAGGAAACAGCAAGGGAGTCAATTGACTTTTGGAGCTCATTGCAATCTGCCTGATTCCTTCTAATCTCTTCATTCCATAGGTGTTAACGACCCTCTTTCCTTGGTGATGGTCTTTAATGGTTCCGCTACTCCAGCTAGTCCTTCTTCTTCAGTTCTGCTCTCTGTCAGCTGCTCCTGGTAATGTAGCTCCCATTTCACATCCCCATTTTTTTATCTGTAGCTTGAAACATTAACTCGGGTGTGGAAAGGTGAATATTAGTTCAGGTGTGGAAGTAACTTCAGCTAATCACTGGATGCACTGTCAAGATGCTCAAGAAGGCTAGATTTTGTTTTATGAATCTGAAGGTGTCATGCATTTAACTACGATGACTACAGTGAATGAAACAACTGCTACTCATGAAACAACGTCTTTTGATTGTTTTTTCTCAGTTTGTTAGGATTTTTATGTGTAATATATGTTTAGTTAATTAATGCACACTCCAATAAATGGGGGTGGAGGGTTGCTTCCATCTTCAATTACATAATATAGGTCCAAATCCCCAGCTTATTAGTAAAGCTTCAAGTTTGCTTTTAACTTTTTAGTTTCACAAGGGGAAAATGTGCGTTGTGTTATATGTAGGGACCTACTTAAATCTCACAAGACAAACGGTTTTTTTGCAGCTGCCGATTTCGCAGGCATTTTGCGGCAGCCTCACTGCCGATTGGCAGAGGAACCCTGGTAACCCCATTCCTCATGGCTGATTGGTTGAGAGGCCAGTCACTCATCTTCCAACTGCAGCATTGCTGCACGGTATCTAGCTTCTTAAAAGATAGCATCAAAACACTTCAATTGCCTTCGCTTAGTCTACTTCGGTATCTCAGCCTCTCAGATCACATGCTCTATGGCTGCAGTGATGGCTGCACTTTCTTTGTATTCTGCTAAGCATCTTTTTTGGGCATCGAGTCCACGGGAAATCATGGCCAACGCCATTTTTTTCAGTGATCATGGAAATCACCATTTTTTGCAGTCTCTGTGTAGGTCCCTAGTTATAGTAGTTTCATAGTTTCATAGTTTCTAGGGTCGGAAGGGACCTGAGCAGATCATCTAGTCCAACCCCCTGCCATGGCAGGAAGAGCACTGGGGTCAAACGACCCGAGTAAGGTGGGCATCCAACCTCCTCTTAAAAACCCCCAGGGTGGGAGCCTGCACCACCTCACTTGGAAGCTGGTTCCAGACCCTAGCCGCCCTGACCGTGAAGTAGCGCCTCCTGATGTCCAACTTAAACCTTCCCTCCGCCAGCTTGTGACCATTGTTCCTGGTCACTCCTTGCGGCGCTCGGGGGAACAGGGACTCCCCCAGCGCCTGCTGATCCCCCCTAACCAGTTTATAACAGGCCACAAGATCCCCCCTCAGCCTTCTCTTTTGAAGGCTGAACAGGTTCAGGTCCCGCAACCTTTCCTCATAGGACCTACCCTGCTGTCCCTTGATCATACGAGTGGCCCTCCTCTGGACCCTCTCGATGCTGTCCACATCCCTCTTAAAGTGCGGCGCCCAGAACTGGACGCAGTACTCCAGCTGCGGCCTGACCAGTGCCGCATAGAGGGGGAGGATCACCTCCTTGGACCTGCTCGAGATGCATCTGTGGATGCACGACAAGGTGCAGTTGGCCTTCCTAGCCGCCTCCCCACATTGCCGACTCATGTTCATCTTGGAGTCAATAATGACTCCCAGATCCTTTTCCACCTCTGTGCTGACAAGAGGGGAGTTCCCCAGCCTGTATGTATGGTGCCGATTGTTCCTCCCCAGGTGCATCACCTTACACTTGTCCGTGTTAAACCCCATCCTGTTCTCCTCCGCCCATCCTTGTAACCTATCTAGGTCCAACTGTAGCCTGTTGCTCCCCTCTATTGTGCCCACATCCCCCCACATCTTAGTGTCATCAGCAAACTTGAACAGGGTGCTTTGCACCCCCTCATCCAAATCACTGATGAAGATGTTGAACAGGGCGGGCCCAAGGACCGAGCCCTGTGGGACCCCACTTCCCACGTCCTTCCAGGTCGAGAAGGACCCATCCACTACCACCCTCTGGGTGCGACTCTCTAACCAGTTGGCGACCCATTGGACTGTATGGGTGTCTACGCCACAGTCCCCCAGCTTCCTAATGAGAATGGGGTGAGAGACAGTATCAAAAGCCTTCCTGAAGTCTAGGAAAACTATATCCACTGCCACCCCTGCATCCAATGATTTAGTGACCTGGTCGTAAAAGGCCACCAGGTTGGTCTGACAGGACCTGCCGCTGATGAACCCGTGCTGGTTGCCCCTGAGCATGCAGTTCCCTGCTGGCCCCTCCTGGATGCGTGCCAGAATAATTTTCTCGAACAGCTTGCCCAGGATCGAGGTAAGGCTGACTGGCCTGTAGTTCCCCGGGTCCTCTTTCCTCCCCTTTTTGAAGATGGGAACCACGTTGGCCCTCTTCCAGTCCTCCGGCACCTCTCCAGAGCACCACGAGTGTTCATAAAGCCGTGCCAGGGGACTTGCAATGACCCCAGCCAGTTCCTTTAGGACTCTAGGGTGAAGATCATCTGGGCCGGCTGACTTAAAAACGTCCAGCCCCTCCAGAAGCTCCCTAACTAAATCCTCACTCACTCTAGGCCCAGGTGAGCCTCCCCCGGGGCCCAAAGGGGGCCCAGCAGGGAGGTGGCAGTTCTGGTCCTTACTGAGGAAGACAGAGGCAAAGAAGTTATTAAATATGTTGGCTTTGTCATCTGGCGTGACAACCAGATTCCCCGTCTTGTCCTGCAAGGGCCCCACATTTCCTGGGGCCTTCTTTCTTCTCCCTATGTACTTAAAAAAGGACTTCTTGTTGTGCTTAATCCGGGAAGCCAGCCCCTGCTCCATCTCTGCCTTGGCCTTCCTAACCATCCCCCTACATTATATGTGATGACACACCACACTATCTGCAACTCCTTCTTCAGAAGTCTAGATCCACCATGGAGCTGTGGCCATAGCTAGGGCAAATAAAAAGGACCGTTTCTAATTTGAGTCATGGATTATAAAGACAGAAGGGGCCACTATGATCCTCTGCTCTACTTCCTGCCTAATAGGGACCCTAGGACTTCCCTGACGTGATTTGTTTGAACGACAGCTGACCTGTTAGATAAGCATGCAGTCTCTAATTAAAAGTGCTCAGTGTGGAGAATCTACCATAACTCATGCTAAATTATTCACCATAGTTACCCTCAGGATTTGGGTAAAGGGGGCGGGTTGGTTTTCTTGGAGCTTGTGGAAGTTTGTCTCATCTGACCTCCTATTTTATGGGTCTTCCACCCAGTTATTTCTTAGCAGTTTGTGATTTACAGTTCCCTTCCCCCCCCCCCCCCC
>NW_017729033.1:4921872-4928363 GCF_001723915.1 Gavialis gangeticus
CCCCCCCCCCCGCACCCTTCTGCTGCTTCCTTTCACCCAGAGGGTGAGCGAGGAAATCTACCCTCTTGCAAATCACAGGAGGTTCCTGTCTAAGAGCTTAACAATGCCTTGAAGAGATGTCATTATGCCTCAGACCTGGGACACATGTAACACATCCTTTGTCTTTAATGAGCAAGGATTTCCTCCAAATGTCTTGATGAGCACCACTTTTTCTGAGACGAATGGGCTGCTTTGCTTTTGGACCAAGGTGCACCTTCTGACTGCCCTCAAGATGAGAGATAAAGAAACTTGGATTTCTTTATCCTCTACAACCGTGATTCTCTGACTGGGTTGCATGAGATCCTTTGAAGGGTGCTACACAATACTGGCAGTTAGGCGTGCAAATATCTACACTTGATTTACAGAAGTACCCTGGAGACTTAAAATACAAATCCAGAGCATCAAAAACCATTCTGCCATGCTGTGCTCTGTCTGAGAGAAACTGCTCCATTATATTTCTATAGTCAGAAAACAAGTGAGAATCGTTTTTGAAATGGGGGGCTAAATGCAGAAAAGTTATGGAGAGATGCCTTAAACCTTAAAAGGCTGAGAACCACTGCTCTATAGAAACACGAAGATGAAAATGCCACTGCTCTCCCCATACTGCAACCCTCCCTGCCCTGATATCTTGACTTGGATGAACTCTACATTACAGCGGTGAGAAGAGCAGTGGCAGGATGTTTAAAGTGCCTAGTGGCAGATCATGGGTGTGAGTTCAAGTTCTGCACTACCTCAGCCCAGCTGTACCTGCCAGAAACAAAACTTGTTTGGTCACATCTTTGATTGGACACACTACATAATTGGGAGAGACATCAGACAAGCCTATAGGTGTGAAATGCCATTTCTCCGGTCTCTGAAAAAGCACGTACAGCCCAAGCTAAATACCACGGAGATGAACGACTTTTGTCTTAAACCCATTACGGTCCCTGTAGTGCGTTGTTACTCCTTTGGCCAAGCCCAGGAGCCATCCTTTCCCCTTTCCTACCTCAAACTAAGCAGAATAGCAAAACATCAACAGAGACCCCCCCATCTCTTCTATCCAAGCCAAGGGCTTCACTGTAGTGCTTCAGTGCTGGATGTCTTCCCAGCTTCCCTCCCTCCCCAGCGTCATCTCTCTGGGAACTTTTAACTTCCCCCAGGGCTAGCTAATCATCCCTGTCTGCTGGGCCATGACGCCTAGGTGGGCAGGTTATTACCCTGCAGCAAGCGGGGCTCCAGTCCCGGAGCCATGCACCTTGTTACAGTCCCTTAAGAAAGCAGTAAACCTGTGGAGCAAAGAGGTTATCCAAAATGGCTACAGACCAAATAAAACCAGCCTGAGGGGGCTGCTGCATTCAGTAGCATGTCAGCCAGCAACTTGTCGGCACTGCTGGGTGCCAGGATGCAGCTTTAATTAGCTGGATGTGCTTGAAAACATCTTGTGTGTGTAAGGACCACTTGTCTAGGTCAAGGCAAATCCAGCAGACAAATTGGAGGGAGTCCAGCAGAAGGCAACAAAATGATTCAGGGGCTGGGGCACATGACTTATAAGGAGAGGCTGAGGGAACTGGGCTTATTTAGTTTGGAGAAGAGACAACTGAGGGGGTGGATTTAATAGCAGCCTTCATCTCCCTGAAGGAAGGTTCGAAAGGGGATGGAGCTGGACTGTTCTCAGTGGTGACAGATAACAAAACAAGGAGCAATGGGCTCAAATTGCATCAAGGGAAGTTTGGGTTGGATATTAGGAAGAATTTTCTCACCAGGAGGGTAGTAAAGCACTGGACCAGGCTCCCCAGAGAGGTGGTGGAGTCGCTATCCTTGGAGGTTTTCAAGGCCTGGCTAGACAAAGCCTTGGTTGGGATGATGTAGTTGGGGCTGGTTCTGCTCTGAGCAGGGAGTTGGACTAGATTTGGCCTCCTGAGGTCCCTTCCACCCTCGTTTTCTATGAATCTGTGATTCTAAGTGGGCCCTTGGCCTTTCCTGTATAACAGGAACCAAGTCAGCATGGAAGGGCTGTGGTGTGTGCTTGCTTTTGGGGATTTTGGTTTGGGGGTGTTTTGTTTTTTTACTTAAACTTGTCTTCAGTCAGCCAACAATGCACAAGTGATTCCAGCCCCTGGGAAAGACCCGTCTTTGACTAACCATATATAGGGGCCACCAGTGTTTACAAGATCTATACCATATATACCAGGTTGGCCATTTACGCAGGACACCTGCCTGTTCTCATGGCTTTCACTGTCAGGCTGCAGCGAACAGATGCGTCACAGGCAAACAAAACCCTCTGTGCTGTAGGAAAGTTTTCCCAGCCTCCCAGAACAGAGGAAGGTCGTGTGGAGACGGGGAGGGGAACCATCAGCTGTACAAAGCTGGTTAATGAATCTTTGCCACTCATCGCTCTTCTGCGGGGAGATTAATGATAACGGGAATTGGCTGGAGTAAGGGGTATGTCTATATTGCAGCACTGAGCTATCTGAACAAGGTATTTCACCCATGCTGGGCTCTTTGCTGCCGCAGCTGGACTACAGCTGTTACCTGGTCGATGCAACATGCTGCAAGTTATGGTGTAGACCTACCCAAGAAGGTTGGCTTTTCTTTGGATGAGACTAATTAGCTCCTTCAGGAAGAGGATGTAGCAACAAGCAGAAGACTCCCGTCATTGTGAGTCTTCAGTTCCAGAGCCAAGCATCCTTGGCCCACGTGCCAGGTTTTGCTTATGTATGGAGGTCACGCATCGTTCAGATGCGCTGGTCAGGCTTGCTCGGGCTGATGCTTTAGGAAAGGCAGTATATATCGAGCAATGTTCCTAAGTGCTCGTGGAGATTTTGATTCAAATTTTGTGATGTCTTGTGAGTTAAAGCACCTCCAGGGGGAGGTGGCTGCTGAGGTGGTGTGGGGGGAGGGTGTTTCTGGGTCACTATTTTAGACTCGGGTGGACTTTAGATGCCTAAATCCTTTTATTGGGGTAGGGGAGGGTCTTCCTGGAAGTTACAGGGCCAGTCAGCAACTGAGCTGGGAATAGAAAGCATGCCGAGAAAGAGAGGATGTGCTTCCTCACCTGCTCCAGCAGCTCTTCGTCTCTGAGACTATGGGAGGAAATAACCCTTCTGCCCTCTCCATCTGAGCCTTGCCTAAAAAACCAAGCAAGGGTAACATAATATAGTCCTAATGGTGGATGCTGCACCATTTCTTCTCTCTCCTCTCACACCCACAGCCTCGTGCAACTTGCAGTGCAATTCTGCTTGATCTCCTATCAGTGACCACCTCCCCTTCGTGACCTCGGGAGATCAGTGCCCACCACCACTTGGTGACCTCTGGCTTTTGCCTTGATGGCTGAGCACTTACTGCAGGTTTCACTCTAATACAGTTGTCCAGAAAATGTAAAAGGGATTTCAGATCCACCACACTTGCCATCAGAGAGCTGCCCCAGTTACCCATTAGTCATTCCCTTAATCTCAAGCCCACCTGACCTCTCTTAGGAGAAGAAGATAACGGTGGTTAAACAAACAGCAAAGCAATCACACCTCTGAGTGCTTTGTGCAGTGGACTATGAAACAGCTTGTCAAATGCTAGGGGGTGGAGGAGAATAGCCTTGTGCTGAGGTGGTGGGCAAGAAAAAAAGATCTGGCAGGAGCGCTGCAGCAGAAACAGGCAGGAAAGGGCAAAAAGCAGAGGCGATATGCAAATGCCACGCAGGCCAGAGGGGTAAAAGAAAGGAGAGAAAATTTAAGCAGCACAAAGGAAATCCTCTTTCCCTCGGTGCTGGTATCATTATGGTGTTTGACCCTGCCTATATTGCAGCTATCATTATTTACTTATCGGCACTTATTGGCACAGTAGGCAACTTGGTCATCCTTTTTGCCTTCATCAGCAATGCGATCCGGCACAAAGTCCTTCAGCCCTTGGACAAAATTATCATCAATATGGCCCTGGTGAACCTCTTGCTCTGTTGCTACAAGGAAATCCCCGGACTCCTCTTCTTTACCAACACCAAGATTTCCGGAGAGCAGGAGTGTCGGATCCTTCTCTACACTTACCACATGCTGAGGCTGATCAGCATCTGGTCGGTGGAGAACTTGAGTTTCCTTCATCTGATCAAAATTCAGAGACCGAACCACCGCTGGTCAAAATTCATCTACAGGCACCAGGGGCAGTACGTGAACAGCATCCTTGTGGGCTGCTGGATATTCAGCATCCTCTTCCACATCCCTTACCTTCAATATGACAAAGAGATGGAGAAAAACAACAACCGGACCATCATATATCTAGGGGCCACCTCCTGTATCAGGTCCACCGGGAACTTCCTCACAAAGTTCACCACGTACAGCTCAGTCAGTTTGGATCTCATTGTCATCATCCTTGTGATCATCTTGAATGGCTTCATCGTTAACCTTCTCTGCAGACACAGGAGAAAAGTGAGGGCAGTCTCAAACATGGAGACCAGCTGGAATAAACACACAGCGCAGGCCACAAAAATCTTGCTTTCTTTGCTGTCCATCTACGTTGTCTGCTGGATCTCCAGTGACATGGTCTGGATTGCCATTGTTTCAGGACTCATTGAGAGCAATTTTGAACACAGCATCCTCAACAGTTACTATGGACTTCTCTCCTCTATTTATTACTCTGCCAGCTCCTATGTGGTGGTGTTTGGATACCGTAAAGTCAGAGAATATCTGAATGAAGCTTGCTGGTGCCTGAAATGCAAGAAGTCCACGGTTGTTCAGAGCGTGGAATAGTAGCTTTAATGGGATACCAATCCTTATAAAACAGCAGATGTGTTCTCCAACCTTCAAAGCAGAAACGTACCTTGTAATCCCGGATTTCTGTGCATACTTAAAGGCACCCTTCGACCAGGTCTTTGTGAGACATTCTGCCTTGGATATTGTTTTAAATGCAGAAGGTCCCCATTTTTGCTGTTTCCTCTCCTTTTCACAGCAAAAGCAATGGATCAGTGTCAACCAGAGTAAGGAACTATTCAGATAACAGGCCTATTAGACATTACACAGGGAAATCTGCAGAAAACACCCTGCCGAAAGCCAATTTCAAAAGGCAACAAGCAGGTAAACATTTGCCTTCAGGCAGATGAAAGCAAATGGAAATTCCGTGACCATTACTGACCAGTAGTGGCCCAGATTTTAAACAAAAGAGCATATGCGCATGTGACTAAGCATTCAGGTTTTGCTATTCCTTATGTTTTAAAGCTGCAAAAAGGGGGTGGGGAGGAGGGGGGAGTCTCTTCTTATTAGCACTGTCACTGTCATCTGTGCCTGTTTTCCATTCAGCAATAGATACGTGAACAACAGAGCTAAAAACCAGGTAACAAAATCTCTCTAAAGGTCCAAGACTCCTTATGTGTATGTGTTCAGGAAATTAAAGGATACAAAGAAAACTAATAGCGGAATCTGCATTTTTCAGATCTTTATTTGCACAAGTGAAAATAGCACAAGAAAGTGCTTTGCACTAGAGAAAGCTAATGGTCAAGTGAATGCAATCAGATATTTTGGGGCTATAGGTTGTAGCTGTGTTGGTCTAAGGTAGTGGTCTCTAACCTTTTTAAGTAGGAGATCACTTCTGGAATTGAAAAGCAACTCACGATCTACCTGCCCCACCCCCCCAAACAAGCAGGTAAGTCTGTGGAGAGGGAAGCGGGAGGCAGATCAAGGCAAAGGGAGAAAAAATTATTTGGGGGTGCGCCCCCCCCAGCTGGTAAGTCTGTGGGGGAAGGGGCAGGGGAAGGGAAAAGGGCTGCAGGGGTGGGGGCAGATCGAGATGCCCCAACCCTAGCCCCACTCCATCCCCAACTACTAGAGCCTCGATCTGCCCCTCCCCGAGGGCGGTAAGGGAGTGAGTGGGGCTGGAGCAGGGACAGGCCCTGCAGCCAGGGCGGGACGGAGCCGCGAGTGGCTCATCTGGGGGTGCAGGGAGCAGGCCCATCCCTAGGGAGGTGAATTGGGGTGACCCCCACCAGCCCTGTGCTTTGGGGGGCCCCACAGACAGTGCTGTATAGGCCCCACTGCAGCTGGCACGTGCCGTGGCCATCAAGCACTGCCGGCTCCAGACAGTTGTGGAAAGGGGGGCTAACGGGGCTCAGCCCCCACAAACGGAGGGCAGCAGCAGGCATAGCCCGAGGCTGTGTGTGGGCTGCTGCAGCGGTGGGGAGACAGGTAACTTTCTTTTAATCTTCTTTATCACCCTGGGCTTGGAAGAGAAGGGGAGGCAGATCGAGGCCACCACAGTGCAGGGGAGAGTGGGGTAGAGGAAGGGCGAATCATTCACCCATGCCCTTGCCCCCTCCCTGCTGCACAATGGGCATTGTCCCACAACCCAGGTGGTGCGCAGCTAGGGCCAGGGCGGGGAGGCAGCCAGGGCCAGGAGCCGGCCGGGGCCAGGGCTGGGACTTGTGCAGCTGGGGCCTGGAGGCATCCAGGGCTGGCGCAGCGCAGGGCAATACTGCTCCCTCCCCCCCACCCCCCGTG
>NW_017729033.1:4929878-4932323 GCF_001723915.1 Gavialis gangeticus
TAGACCAGCTCAAATAGTTGGAAAAATTCTTCTTTGCAAGATTTCAGGTACAAACACCCTTCATCAGGCTAGGGAAGCATCTGCAGTTGGTCTGTGCTCTTCCTGGGTGGTCACTTGTGTTCACTTGTGTAGTGTAAATCCAAATTTTGATTTCCAGAAGCTTCAGATCTAAACTTGGCTTTAATTTTCTACGTGGAATAGACTACAAAATGGAAGGGACTCATTTTGTGCCTGCTCTTAGGACATGAGCTCACAGGAGCAGAGGTTTTTTGTGTGGTTTCCTTCTTATAAACCTTTTTTAAAGGCCTGCTCTTTTCTTGGACTCTCCCAGAAAGAGTATTTATAATTGGTATAATTGCTAAGTTAAAGAATTGTCATACTGGGTCAGACCATAGGTCCATCTCACCCAGCATCCTGTCTCCAACAGTGGCAGAAGTGGAGGGTAGAGGGAGAGCATTGAAGCAGATAGATCTAGAGTGGTTTATCCCCTATCCATTATCTTCCCTGACATCCACTTACTGGTTCAGAGGCAGAAGAAACACCTCTGGGACTAAGGATACAAGTTACACATAAACTAGTTTAAATAATCAGAAACTGGCTTACACCTGTAACAGAACAGAAGCTCAGTGTACATAAACCAGTTTCAAAATGGCTGAAACTGGTTTAAGATAAACCGGATTGAATGTAGTATCAGACTTAACTGATTGGAGTCAAACTGGTTTATGAAACTTCTGTCCCAGACCCCTTCCTGGTTCAAAGTAAATCACAGTCCCCCAGCATCCCAGCATGCTTTCTAGCTCTGGGCTGGGCAAGATTGGGCTGTCTGCTCCAGCAGAGAAGGGTTGGGGCGGGGGAGGGAAGCAGGGACCATGGGCGACTGGTGCCTCTTGAGTCGGGGTGGGGGGGGCACTTGCACCCCTCAGTGGCTAGTCATCGACCAGTGGGGGGTCCACGGCCAATCCTGCCGATGGGGGACGGGGTCCCCCCACACCCGATCCCGCTGACCCGCAAGTGGCAGCGGCTGACACTTCCAAGTAAGCCCCATTCCCTAGCCGGTGCTGTCAGGGTGGGTACCAGCACCTGCTCCCCCTGCCCAGGAAAGCTGGCTGACAGGGGGTGCACCAGCACTCTCAGGGGGTGCACCTGAGACTTTATAGCACTAAAGGAACCCTGATTTAAAAATAAATAAATGTTTACAGGTCTCCTATTTTGGCCTGTTAAAGTATCTCTAGGGCTACTTTCTGTGGTGGAAACTTGGCCCTAACCCAGACAGGGAACTTGCCCTGGGTACTGCTTTTTCTTAACCTTTTTTTTTCCCTTTTTTATTCCCTGGCCTGCCAATGGAGTACAGCATCATCCTTCTGTCCTACCGCTCTGCCATCTCTGGTCTTCTTATCTCATCCAGATGGAAAAGCAGTTGCAGGTGCTTGGTCTCCCCTAGCAGCTCCTTAGTATCAGCTTTTTGTAGAGGAAGAATGGGACAAGGGCCAGATAGATCCCACAACTCCTCTCATTTGGGAGTTGTGGGATCTATAGTGCCTGTTGGAGGGAACTCTGACAACTTACTCCACTGTCAGGCTACTGTAGCAGACTACTTCAGTGGTTCTCAACCTTGATAAACTCAAGGCACCCCTTGGAAAATGCCAGCTCTTAATTTTCACTATTTTTTACTATAGAAAAAAACTAGAGCAATTCTTCTGTTGCAAAAAATTCAGAAAGACCACAGCAGGGCAGAATGGTTTTGGCATTACGGATTCCTATTAGAAATATCTGGATTTATCTTGTGAGTCCTATTTCCACACCTAACAATGCAAATATGGTATGGCACCAAGGCACCCTTGAAAAGATCTTGAGACACCCCAAGGTGTCTCCTGAATGACTTTAGAGGATCAGATGTTGACTTTGGCTGAGTAGCTAATTCTGCCGCTTGGAAAATCAAGCTGCTATCCCCAAAAGTGCCTCCTACTCCCTTCAATCTCATTTTTTTTAATTGCTTGATCAGGTATTAAAATTTACTTAACATGTCACAATCACCTGTTTAAAACATTCTACGTGCCATGCTAATCTCTTCTGGAACATGGCTTTTCTGTTGCTTGTGAAAGATTCCTGGTTTACACTCCAGCAGATAGAAAGAGGGCAACAATGGTGGTTGAGGAGGAGGAGGTACATTCTCTCATGTCTGTCCCCTTTTGAGTTCTAACATGGTCCTTACAAGCCTCTGGCGCTGCCAGTTTTAGAGACAAGATGATGGAAGAGATGGGCCTTGGTTCTGATCTATTTTGGTGATTCCACAAATAAGGTAAAGCATGGTCAGCTGCTGTGTAAACTTCCTTGGAGGGCACAACTAACGTATCTCACTTCCGACCCCGGGCACCACAGAGAAGGCATTTCTGTCCCTACAGCCCATACTGACATCGGTAAAAAAAAAAAAGGGGGGGGGGGAGC
>NW_017729033.1:4932437-4933531 GCF_001723915.1 Gavialis gangeticus
CAGAGAAGGCATTTCTGTCCCTACAGCCCATACTGACATCGGGAAAAAAAAAAAAGGGGGGGGGGGAGCTAAAACTGGCCATCAGTAAAGTCCATAAAAAGAACTTTAGCCATCAGTAAAAATACCAAGTAGCTACAGCATGATTGATGCTCCAACAGACAGAGCACAAAAATCACCTGGTGTTCAATTGGGAGTGCAGCACCCTACAGGAAGCATACTCTTAGCCATGTACTGCTGCTGCAATGTTTCAGGCTGCCTGTAACACTGCAGGTCTGTGCCAAAATGGGGGAAATGGAGCTGGTGGGGATAAGACTGTGGGATGGACTGTGGGGGCAGAGTACAGTATGATGGAGGGTGCAGTCAAGGTATGGGAGTGAGTAGGGGACCCCTAGGAAGGGGAGAAGATCAGTGTAAAACCATCAATGCAGTCAAGCAGGGTTGCCAACCATAAAAAAAAAATTATAGCAAACTTTTTACTGACAACCAAACTTTTTTACTGTGTTTGATGTTAAACCCTTAAATCTAAACCCAGGTATTCTAACTGGGGCCTGGCAGCAGGGCAGAGCCTCACAGAAGAGTCACATTTACATTATGTAAAGCATATCCATAAAAATGCGTTAACAAAAGAATTTGACTGTCAGTACAAAGCTTACAGATTATCAGTAAAAAAAATTCTAGGGTTGGCAAACCTGCCATGCAGTCTTTAACTTTTCTGCAAATATATCAGACATAGGTGCTGGCTGCTACATCATTCATTTCAGGCATTTTCCAGGTGGTCTGACTCTGTTCTTGCTGGACAGTGGCTTAAAAAAAGTTGATCACCTCAGGCTTTTTATGACCTTTAGCACTTTTTTTTTTAACCAAAATCTTGTTTTGTTTCTAAGCAAGATAATGGGCTTGGATCATACCCAACCATGTGAAAATGGCCTTCCCGCTTGCAAAGTTATCTGCAAACCCTGCACAGTTCAAGTTGAAATGTAAACAGAGCAAGTTGCTAATGCAGTTTGCTTAGCTTGAGCCTTCTCAGTGGTAACTATTTCCATAGAAGTCAGTGAAGACATCTCTAAATTGCCTGATTTTTTTTTTTTTTTTTT
>NW_017729033.1:4933776-4937914 GCF_001723915.1 Gavialis gangeticus
TTTTTTTTTTTTTTTTTTTAGTTTAAATGCAGCTTCCTTATCTTTGCATGCAGTTCTAAGCCTGATAGTCCAGGCTGATCTAGACATTATGTGTACAACATTTAATGTTGACATTAATATTTCCCTCATTAAAAAAAATAACACCATTGTTCACAGTATTAGCGAGGCTTCATCTGGAACAGAGTGTACAGTTCTGGCCAACTGCATTCAAGAAAGATTAATTCAAACTCAAACAGGTGTGGAGAGGATCTGGGGAATGGAAATGCCTTTTTAACAAGGCGTTTAGAAGAGCTGGGCCTGTTTAGCTTGGCAGAATGAAATCTGGGAGAGGAAGGGGATGCTCTGGATAAAAATATGGGAGGAAAAATTCCAGGAAAGGTGTTGTAAAAATCAAAGCAGTGAGATCCTGAAACAGCTTTTCCATAGGGGTTGGGAGGACAAAAAAAATCTAATGAGTTTTAAGATGGAGTTTGAACAATTTAGGAAGATAAGACTGTGACGTAGTTGCCTGTTCCCTTCCTGTTACAGAGGCAGTTATTCAGGACAGCGTTTCATGCCCGTGCTGTATATATATAATCCATGACAGTTGTCCGTTCCTAGAACCTGTTCGCATCACATGTTGGATACAGGCATGTAAACCTGAGTGGCTTTTCTCCATGTTACATGAGTTTTGCTTAGGCTGCGTGGTCTGAGCCAATAAATGTGCCACGATCCAAACCATCACCTTCCTCTCTAACTGTTGATGGTTTGAGATGGCGGAAGCCAGACACAGCTCTCTGGCTTGGATTTTTACACCGCTGCAGCCGTGCTGATACCTCGGGCGGATCAGGACTTGCAGCTGTGAATCTCGAAGCACTTCGCTAAGGACAAGAAGTATCACTGTTCCTTCTCCCCCATTCTTAGAGGTGGGAAAACAGATGCACAAAGAGGTGGAAGGAGAACACTTTGTCCAAGCTGGCACAACTGTTCTCCAACACAACTGAGAGCAATACCCAAGTCCTTTAACACCCCTGTTAGTGTCCTGTCTGCTAGACCAAATGGCCTATGTCTAGCAGTTTCTTTGCCAGACCAAAATAAACTATTTCCACCCCCTAGCTCTGAAAGTAGAGCTAAAGCATGGTTGAAATCTGAACAATTTTTTATTTTTTAAATCCCATCCCTACATTCTGGGAGTTGAGCATAAAGGCGACCTAGCATTGAAACACTCCAGCCACTTTTGGGGATAGCAGCTTGATTTTCCGCTGTCAAGGGAGAAGGTCCAGAATTAGCTAATTGGGCAAAGTCAGCATCTGATCCTCTAAAGACATTCAGGGGGAATCCAGCGGCCACCTGTCAAAGGAAGCCAAAACCTTGAGAGCTAGTCCAGACATTTTCAACCAGGGTGCCATGACACCTTGGGGTGCCTCGAGATCTTTTTCAGGGTGCCTTGGTGCCACAGCGTGTTTGCACTGTTAGGTGCGCAAACAGGATTCACAAGATAAATCCAGAGGTTTCTAATAGGAATCAGTAGTGCCCAAACCATTCTGCCCTGCTGTGGTCTTTCTGAATTTTTTGCAACAGAAGAATTGCTCTAGTTTTTTTTCTATGATAAAAAAATAGTGAAAATTTAAGAGCTGGCATTTTCTGAAGAGTGCCTTGAGTCTATGAAGGTTGTGAACCACTGGGCTGGTCTGCTACGGCAGCCTGACCGTGGAGGAAGTTCTGTCCGAGCCCCCTCCAGCAGGCACTACAGATCCCACAACTCCCAAATGAGAGGAAAGGACCTGTCCCATGTTTCCTCTACAAAAAGCTGATTTTGGTCATCCTGTGTCACAAAGAAAGAGAGCAAAGAAACCACACCTGGCATGCCTTTGGCTCTGATTTTCTCCACCCTGATGCAAATCCGCTGCCTTCAGAGGAGTTCTTCATGCTTTCCATCCACATAAGAGACGAACCAGGACCATCTGTGTCACATTTGCGTGTCATATGCTACCAACTGACGCAGAGCTGGTATTGCCCTAGTTTTTTTTCTTTCAAATGTCAGCAAGTGCTACAGGAACAAGATAGCACTTTTAATTAACAAGGTTTTAATGGGAGCAAGTGAGTGGGCAGAAGAAATTAAAAGGGGGTGGAATGTGACAAGCTCCTTGATAATACTTTACCGAATGGCTATAATATCGGTTTGTAAAAGATAAAGGACGTTCATTATGGTGCTATCTAAACAGCTCATAATGCCGTATTGAAGCCAAGAGCTTGTGGAGCCACTGGATGGAAAATATATCAGAGGAGGATGGTGCTGATTGTACCATAATAATGTCTAGCATTTGTATGATATGCTACGTGCACAGTACTTTGTAAAATAGGGATAATGACACTGCCTTTTGCAATGGCAGAAACCTAACCAGAGAGAAGAGACGTGAGTGACCCAGGAATCAGAGATAAAACAAAGATTGCTGGGTACAGCTGATGGGTGGGGAGCAGATGGACGGGGGCTGAGGGGTGGGACGAGGGCATTTTGCCAAAAAATTCTCATCAATTTATCAAAACCTAAAAGTTTGCAGGAACATTTCAGTTCTGATCAAATCCTGATTGGGGGATTATGGATCAAAAGCCACAGAAGGAAAGCTGGATGAGCGGGGGTAGGAGGTTGAGGGGGCTGTACACATACAGGCTCACTCATAACACATTTGCCTTCCAGAATAAGCTGTAGTTCGAGTACTAGCACCAATGTCAGGGTCACCAACCAGTTCAAGTCCCTGCTTGAATGGCAACAGCCAGAGCTCATCCTTTCTCTGGCCTCTGTGAAAAGCCTCCAAAGCTCTTGGTCCCTCCTGCTGCGTAACTGGAACGTTTTTGAAATCTCAGTAAGTTTTATGGGCTCAGCAATCCCTTTCCCACATGTGGCTATTTCCATGTCCTCATCCAGCTCCCCTGGATAATCCCTTACTAACAGGCAATTGATCCCCTTTGTGAGCATGAAAATCTCTGGATCTTTGTTTCTGAGATTTCACTTCTGGGGCATATGTTCTTGAAACCCCCCATTAGCATGGCATTGTACATTTTCCAAAGACTCTCAAAGGTGGCAATAAAATCTGATGGGGAAACTGAGGCATGGAGTGGGCTGAGCCATTGTTAACCTGCAGGCCACTGGCACAGCAGAAAAATAAGACCCAGTGAGTGAGTGAGTCCTTTACTGGCATTCATGGCAGCAATGGCATAGCGACGGTTTGTGGTTTGACACAGCTATTTTGTGCCTCTCCTCAGGATTTCATTAGCAGTGCTTGAGCAGGGATTTGTGCCTGATCCGTTGCAAGCTGTGTGGTATTTTCAAAGACTAGAAGCAATCAGGACCTTGGTTTGATGCCTCCTGCAAAAGACATGTCGCCCACAGGTGAATGGTCGACCCCTCTGACTCCCCAGTAGGACATCACTTCAGTGATGGTTCCTCTCCAAGCACACCATATCCAAGGGTTGGCCTGTCCTGATTTTGAGCTTAAAGTACAGCAGATGCTAGCAGAGAAAAGTCAAAGGTCCACCCAAACCTAGCAGGCCATCAAGCTAGCACCATCAAGGCATGCTAATTTGCAAGTATTGGACCTTTTCCATGCTAATTTGCACAGCCAAGGGGGTGATGTGGCTAGAATCACACCTGAATATGCTAGCCAGGATAACCAGCCCAAATAGCCAGGGTCTCATGTACAGCTGGGTTGACTGGAAGCAGACTTTGGCCTGATGAGGCTCAAACTCATTTTTTGGAGTCATAGCAAAATGCTTAAACTCCTCTGCAGCTGTTCATTGCAGAATTGGGGAATGGCAACTAAAAGCAAGATTCAGAGGGACAGCGATGAGAGAGCAGGAAGATTTTGATGCCGGCTCTTCGGGGACTGCAGAGTGGTTCCTGTATGGCCATGCTCATGGACAACAGCTACAAAAATGCCTGAGCGGGGTTCTTTGGGGAGATGTGATCTCCTTTATTAGACCGACTGAGTAGTTGGGAAAAAGTTCTTTGCAGAATTTCGGGCACAAACACCCTTCTTCAGGGAGTCTCTGCTGGTCTGAGATCTCCAAGGATGAAGCTAATTGTGTGACAGGAGGTCCATGAGAATGCAAATAGGTGGAAATTAGGGAAACAAAAGGTAGAGAAGGAGAAGGAGGGAGG
>NW_017729033.1:4942914-4945951 GCF_001723915.1 Gavialis gangeticus
ACACAACTCATTTTTGTTGAAGGAAAACAAAGAAAGAACAAAAGGAAACTGTCTATGAGAAAGTGAGGGGGAGGGAGGGAAATGAAGGTGCGGAAATGTCAATGGGAAGCGAGGCAAGATGTGATATCTTCTATTAGACCAACTCAGTAATTGAGTTAATTGAGTTACTTCAGCGAGTTACTCAGTTGATCTAATAAAAGACATCACATTCACTCAAAGACCCTTGCCTGCCTATGTCCTTAGACTAACATGGCTACAACCAGCAATCCAGCAAAGGGAAATGAGGCAGACTCTACTGTACTTGACTTCTCCAAGGTAGAAAAGAGGCCATCTGTGAAAAAGTAAATAGCTGGAAATTAGGAAGACAAAGGGTAGAAAAGGAGGTGGGGGGAGAAGAAAAGTGTAAAAGGACAGGTCTGGCAGGTACCTGGTGAATCAGATATTGGGCAGGTTGTAATGTGTCATACATCTAGAGGAGGAACCAGACCCCAAATCTAGAGAAGATGAAAGCACTGCGGGGGGAGGGAGCTCCAGAGGACCTCAAAGGAAAGTGACAGCACTTTGGGGCAGATGCTATCTGGCACTGCGGGCACCTGATGGAGCAGCTGGGCACATAATGGGATTTTCAAGAAAACCCCCACAGGTCCAATGCTTACCTCCTCTGGAGACTTTTCAGTCTCATTTGGTGCCTGGCACAACCTTTCAGCACCTAAATACCTTTGCAGATGTGGTTCTTTCCCCCTTCTGCGCATGGGTCGCAGTGCCACATGGAAGGTGTTGAGGGACCCTGCATCTCCTGGCTGCCGTGGAGGTCCAGGATTAGGTCCGATGCAGCTCTAGACACTAGCATGCATTCTCCTTGTAGGTAAACATGGGGGGGGAAGGCAATATGGTAAAGTGGAACTGTTTGAGAGATGATTGGACAGCTCTGGATAGACTGCCCGCCTGCTTTCCTCCTGAAATACCAGTTTGTCACGTTAAGTGGCATGGACTGGCCTCTAATTGCTTCATAGTCAATAGAGCATATCATTGTATCACAATTATTTTATCTTTAGATGGACCTGCACTGGCTTGTGTACGGTCAGAGATGGAGTATTTTAAATTTACAATATTGAGTGGAGTTATTCATTCCCAGCAGATCCCGAGGGGGAGACGTGATGCAGTAAGAAACAGTCAAAAGTGTCTATTTGCCCCATGTCCCTGGGACCTACTATCACTTCTCCAGCCAGCAACCTCCATCTCCTGTCAAAATCTTCACCTAACCCCACCAGTTCCCTGAGAACCCCCTAGCTCCTTGCTATGAACTCCTCACCCCATCCCTCCCTGCCAAAACTTTTGAAATAGAATGGGTGGTAGAAGGAAATGACAGGCCATTTTTTCAGGTCCTGGTTAGGCAGAGGTTGAGCACCTTTGAAATACAGTCCAGTGGGTGTTCAACAGGAGAGAGTATCATCAGGGCTCTGAATAACTGCACTGAGGCATCCCACACTCTTGCTCCCATTTTCTGCACAGTATTAATTGTAGCACTGTCGTTTGTGCTGACGTGGAAGAGCAGCGACACCTTCTGGTACGACTAGTCTGCCGGGACTGTCACCTGCAGAATCCTGAGGTTGGAAAGGCTGGCTGGTCCAATCCTGGCACACATGCAGGATGAGCTCTTCCTACACCATCCCAGACAGGTGCCCATCCAGCCTCTGCTAAGAGCTTCCAAGGAAGGAGATGCTATAGCTTCCTTGGGGAGGAGGTTGTTCCCTTGTCATACTGCTCTGACAGTCAGGAGATTTTCACAGAATCATAAATAATGAGGGTTGGAAGGGACCACAGGAGGTCACATCTAGTCCAACCCCCTGCTCCAAGCAGGACCAACTAGATCATCCCAGCCAAGGTTTTAAAACCTCCAAGGACAGAGACTCCATCACCTCTCTAAGTAACCTGTCCCAGTGCTTTCCCACCCTCCTAGTGGAAAAGTTTTTCCTAATTTCCAACCTAAACCTCCCTTGCCGCAATGTGAACCTGTTGCTCCTTTCCCATTATCTGCCCCCACTGAGAACAGTCAAGCTCCATCCATTTTGGACCCACCCTGCCGGGAGGTGAAGGCTGCTATTCAATCCCCCTCAGTCTTCTCTTCTGCAGACTAAATAAGCCCAGTTCCCTCAGCCTCTCCTCACCAGTCATGTCCCCCAGCCCCCAAACCATTTTTGTCGCTCTCCACTGAACTCTCTCCAACTTGTCCACATGCCTTCTATAGTGGGAGGCCCAAAACTGGACAGTGCTCCAGATGTGGCCTCACCGGTGCAGTATAGCGGTAAATAATTACTTCCCTCGATCTGCAGGCAGTGTTCCTACTAATGCATTTCAGTGTTGCCAACTCTCATGATTTTTGGCGTTGTTCTTAAAGTCTACGAAAGTCTTGAAGTTCAGAATTTTTTCCTTCAGAATATGTTTTTTCTGCTTCTTACAATGGGCTCTAATCACTGGATTCAGGATCAAGAAAGTATGCTATCTAATCATACATGTTTGAAGACAAGAATTGGGATGAGGGGGGAGTAGTAGATATGCTGGAGGGCAGGGCTAGGAGAGACTGTGACAAATTGGAGGATTGGACCAAAAGAAATCTCATGATGTTCAACAAGGACAAGTGCAAAGTCCTGCATTTAGGATGGAAAAAATCCCATGTGCCGCTACAGGCTGGGGGTGACTGGTTGGGCAGCAGATCCACAGAAAAGAACCTGGACTATAAGCTGAATATGAGCCAGCAGTGTGCCCTTGGTGCCAAGAAAACTAATGCCATACTGGGCTGCATTGATAGGAACGTTGCCAGCAGATCAAAGGAAGTGATTATTCCCTTCTATTCAGTACTGGTAAGGAGTCCTGTGTCCAGTTTTGGGCCCCCAACTGCAGAAAGGATGTGGACAAATTGGGGAGAGAGTCCAATGGAGGGCAGCAAAAATGACTTGGGGGCTGGGGCATCTGAGGAGAGGCTGAGGGAATGGGCTGATTTAGTCTGGGGAAGAGAAGACCGAGGGGGATTGAATAG
>NW_017729033.1:4945962-4948811 GCF_001723915.1 Gavialis gangeticus
ACAAAGCCTTGGCTGGGATGATGTAGTCGGGGCTGGTCCCACTTTGAACAATGGGTTGGACTAGACGTGACTGCCTGAAGTCCCTTCCTGCCCTAATTTTCTATGATTCTTTGAGTCTTAATTAGCAAGTTCTCTATCTCTGTGCGTGGGCAATGTCCCTGACCCCCCAAAGCCAGTTGAACATAATGCCCTTACCAGGCTCCATGCTGAGCATCATGCTAACAGACTACCTGATGATGCAGCATTATGGAAAATGCAAACAGCTGGTTATTGTCAACATCTCACTAAAAAGGAGAGCCTGTTTTGCTTTTTTCTTTGGGGGGAGGCTAAGTGAAATTATGTTTTATACATTAAGCAGTATAGCTCTGCTGCTTCTTCCCACCAGATGGCAGCCAGCCTACATAATTGCACTGTTGGTTATATACAGTGTTCTGACAGGGGACAGGGGGATCTGAATCCTCCCTTCACAGTTGTGATATTTTCAACTGTCATCAGACAGAGCAAGGGTTGGATCTGAACCACGGGGCTCTTTGCAAGCTGGATCCAGGCCCCCTTCCAGCGGTGAGATGAGAGGTAGTGGTGTTAATTGCCACCGGTTCCTGAACTGCAGGAATGAATGCACTCATTGCTTGCCTCTACATTGCCAATATACATCCCCAAGGAGTCTCTGTAACAAGCATTTAGCAGAGGGTCCCATCCCTGTTTGCTGGGTGATACAGCTCAGCAGGCCATACCTTTGATGCTGCTAACGTGGAGCATGAAGACATTGTGACGTCCTAAATGGGGATTAAGTTAGACAAGCTTTCACATGCAAAGCATTCTAATAAGCAATCAGGACTCATAATAGACACTATATCTTTTATTGAACCAACTAGAGTTTTGCAAAACAAAAATTCTTTTAATTGCAAGTTTTCGGGCACAAACACCCTCTATCAGGCATTGGAGGAAAGCTTTAAAAGTTCTCCTGGGTAACAAATGAAAGTTCATGTTTCATAGGATTTCACAGATATCACCTCTACTACGAGTCCTGATTGCTTTTTCCTCTAGGCCAGTACAGCTGCAACCTGGATACCTGAAGCATTCTAATAAGCACTGGCAGGATCAGGGAGCATGCACAGGTACCACTGACCTCTGCTACATGGAGCACCATGCCCATGAACCTATACAGAATGAACCTGAAGATCACCCTGGCTTATTGCATCTCTAGGGCAGGGGCCTGGATGTTTAGAAGCAAGAATCATCAGGCATGGCAGAAGTCAGGGTAGATCCACCCCTTTCTCCTCTGCACCCCCAGGTACCCATTAAGTCCCAGGTGTCCACAAACTTTAACAGTAAATCTTTTAGTTTCAGATTCAGTCTTATGAAGGCAGTTTAAAGCAAACCCGGGAAGAATGGCTTGCTAAAATCGGCGTGTCTATCCTGACCACACTCAAGCATTTTCCCATTGGAAACCAGAGGATGGAGCTGGGCTTTTCTCTGTGGCTAGAAGGACATGTCTAGGAGCTCAAGCTGCAGAGGGGGGGAATTTCATATGGAGATAAGGAGGAACTTTCTAACTACAAGGGTGGCCAAGCATTGGACCAGGTGCCTAGAGAAGCTGTGGCCTCTCCATCCTTGGACATTTCCGAGAGCAGCTTGGACAGACGCGTGACTGGGATGGTTTCGGCAAGGCCCCGCCTCGAGCAGGAGGCCGGATGCGATGCAAAGTCGCTTCCAGCCTGACTGTCCCCAGAGATCCCAAAAGGGAATATTATATTGCTTTGGACAGGGCGGGTGCAGGAAAGCAGGTCTGAGCACCCAGTGGGACCCGCAGCCACTGCCAAGAGGGCTGCTGGCCTGACCTGCCACGCAGCAGGCTGTTAGGTATCCAGGTTCTAGCAGTATTGGTCTAGAGGAAAAAGCAAATCAGGACTCGTAGTAGAGATGATCTCTTTTTATTACACCAATAAGATTTTTGCAAAAATTAAAAATTAAAAAAAAAATTTAAAAAAAAAATGCCTTTCATTGCAGGTGTTTGGGCAGTTCTCCTGGGTAGAAATTTTCTCCTGGGCCAATAGAAATCTTTTCTCCGATGCCTAGCGAAGGGTGGTTCTGCCTGAAAGCTTGCAATTAAAAACTTTTATTTTTTTGCAAAAATCTTGTTGATTTAATAAAAAAGGATATTCTCTACCACCAGCCCTGAATGCACCAGGCTGGGCATTTTTTTTTAATGTTTAGGCCTAGTGCAAATCCACCAGCTCATCGCATCCCTCGCCCAAAATACCCAGTAGCCAATTAAATGCCACGTCCAAAAAACTGCAGCTCAGCATCTCTACTCATAGCCTCCACGTGTACTGAGCAGGAACCCCCCCCCCCTGCTCCCCGCCAATGGTATCTCCCCGCCAGGTAACAACCCCCCAATGGTATCTCCCCGCCAGGTAAGAACCCCCCAATGGTATCTCCCCGCCAGGTAAGAACCCCCCAATGGTATCTCCCCGCCAGGTAAGAACCCCCCAATGGTATCTCCCCGCCAGGTAAGAACCCCCCAATGGTATCTCCCCGCCAGGTAACAACCCCCCAATGGTATCTCCCCCATACCTAGTGCCAGAGCGCATGCGCCACGCTCTTTCCCACCATTGGCTATCTGCCCCGTGACACCACCAATCAAGGCCCAACTCCTGCTATGTAGCCTCACCGAAAGGACCCTTAGGTGCCCTCAGTGGTGCCTGCAGTTGTTGCCGCGAAGGCACCCCGGGGCTGCTGGACAGGTAGAGTCTCCCCCGCTAGCTTGTCGGCGTCTCTCCCGGGGCACAGGCAGCACAGCGGCCACCCCTGAGCTGGGGCTTCCCGCGGCGGGGGCGGGGCTCCGG
>NW_017729033.1:4951546-4952130 GCF_001723915.1 Gavialis gangeticus
TCGCGCTGGTGGCCGGGCTGCTGGTTGTGCTGCTGCTGCTCGCCGCCCGCCTGCGGGGCCCCGCCGAGCCCGGTGAGCAATGGGGCTGTGGTGTCGGGGGGGCCCTGGGCGGTCAGAAGTGGCCCTCGGGGGGAGGGGCTATGGTGTGGGGGGCTGAGGTGTCAGAAGTGGCCCCTGGGGTCTCATGAGGGGGCCTTAGGGCATGGGAGTGGCCCCTGGAGCCTCGGGGAAGGGGCCTGGGATGCAAGCAACGGGCCCCCAGGGTGGGCCCTGAGGTATCAGTGTGGGACCCTAGGTTGTCGGGAGGGCATCCTGGGTTCTTGGGGGGGGTTCTGGGATGTCAGGAGGGGCTGCTGGGGTCTCCTAGGGGGCTGAGGTGTATGTATGGGGCAGCAGGCTGTCAGGGCAGCCCTGGGGTGTCAGGAGGGAGTCTGGGGAGGTTGGGGTCTCAAACTTTGGGGCAAAGCATCCACACCAGAAGACAGGTGGGTGATCCAGGATGACCTGGACAGGCTCAGCAAATGGGCGGATGAGAACCTGATGGTGTTCAACACCGAAAAAATGCAAGGTTCTCCACCTCGGGA
>NW_017729033.1:4957130-4957655 GCF_001723915.1 Gavialis gangeticus
ATGGTGTTCAACACCGAAAAAATGCAAGGTTCTCCACCTTGGGAGGAAAAACCTGCAGCATCCGTATAGGTTCGGCAGTGCTACGCTGGTTAGCGCTACAGAAGAAAGAGACTTGGGGGTCATCATTGACCACAAGATGAACATGAGGCTGCAATGCGATGCTGCGGCTACTGAAGCGACCAAAACGCTGGCTTGCATCCATAGATGCTTCTCAAGCAAATCCCGGGACTTCGTTCTCCCATTGTACTCGGCCTTGGTGAGGCTGCAGCTGGAGTTGTACAGCTGGAGCTGTACTTGGCTTGGTGAGGCTGCGTCCAGTTTTGGGCTGCACAATTCAAAAAGGATGTAGAGATGCTTGAGAGAGTCCGGAGAAGAGCCACACGCATGATCAGAGGTCAGGAAAACAGACCTTACGATGACAGGCTGAGAGCCATGGGGCTCTTTAGCCTAAAAAAGCGTAGGCTCAGGGGTGATCTGATGGCCACCTATAAGTTTATCAGGGGTGACCACCAGTATCTGGGGGAA
>NW_017729033.1:4962655-4966751 GCF_001723915.1 Gavialis gangeticus
TATTGCATCCAGTTTTGGGCTCCACAATTCAAAAAGGATGTGGAGAAGCTTGAGAGAGTCCAGAGAAGAGCCACGCGCATGATCAGAGGTCAGGAAAACAGACCTTACGATGACAGGCTGAGAGCCATGGGGCTCTTTAGCCTAAAAAAGCGTAGGCTCAGGGGTGATCTGATGGCCACCTATAAGTTTATCAGGGATGACCACTAGGATCTGGGGGAACGTTTGTTCACCAGAGCGCCCCAAGGGATGATGCGGTCGAATGGTCATAAACTACTACAAGACCGTTTCAGGCTGGACACAAGGAAGAATTTCTTTACTGTCCGAGCCCCCAAGGTCTGGAACAGTCTGCCATCGGAGATGGTTCAAGCACCTACATTAAGCATCCAATTTGCTCTTGAAGGTGTTCATCTTGCTGGGATCTTATGACCCCCTGCTGATTTCCTGCCCTTTGGGCGGGGGGCTGGACTTGATCTTCCTAGGTCCCTTCCAGCCCTAATGTCTATGAAATCTATGAAGTCACAAAGTGAAACTAGCAAGCAGTCAGTTTAAAACTACCAAAAGGAAGGTGTTTTGGTTTTCTTTTCACCCGGCATGTCATTGAAGTGTGCAGATGTTGTCACCAGATGTGATGGAAGCTGACAGTTGCCGTGTTCAGAAAGGAGTTGGACACATGCTTGGAGGGAAGGGGCATGGGTCTGTGTTGAGTGTGGGAACGAGGGGCACAGCCTCTGAATCAGAGCTGCCTAGACCTTAAATCCTGGAGGCTGCAAATGAGAGAGGAAGAGTTGGGGGGGGGGGAGTCAGGGTAATACCCTGCTCACTCTCCCTTTCAGCATCTGCTGTCTGCCATTGCCTGATACAGGCCTATTTTAATGCCTGCCAAGATGCTATGAGCCTCCCTTACTAAGGGAGATCTCTAGGAGCGCATCAACTGATTGCCTGGGACAAAAAAACCCCAAAAAATGGAAAACGGGGAAGAGAGTCAGGGTAGCAGGTTAATAACAAGGGAAGCCAGAAAGGGACACCAAGCAGAGCACACTGGCCGGCGCCCACTGCTCCTGAATGAGCCAATAGCCTGTAGATGCTGAGCAGCGAAACTCTGCCCAGAGACCTGAGCAATACCCCACAGGTGGCCAGAGCCTTGTTCCTGGTCTGGTAGGTGGCCAGCTTGGCCAAAGCCAGGAGGAGGCTGACCAGGAGGTCCTGGGATTTGTGGGCAAGGTGGACCTATGGTCTGACCCAGTAAACAGCAGTTCTTATGTAAGCTTTCTAGTGCAGCAGGAGCGCACTCAGGAGCTGTGTCCGTGGCTTCAGCTCCATTTGCTGACATGCCAGTAACTCTGGATGAAGTACCCCTTCCTGAACTCAGGACTTGCAGCATCAGTTGTAAGAAAGGCCATGGATTGTGTGTTAACCACAGGCCAGACCCAATTATCAATTCTCCTTATAGCCTTTCCCTGGTGTTAATCAAGCCAGAGGCTGCTGATTCTGAAAAATCAGAATTCCCTTGAGCGCTGTAGCAATTGCCTAGAGGGAAAACACTGGTTGTATGAGGTGGTGGCATTGCTACTGCTTTGGACCAGGAGATTTGACCCATATAGGGCCATGCCCCCAGCAGGAAGTGGGACACCAAGTGCTTACTCCAGCTTGTACTGTGAAGATCCTGAACAGTATTTTAGACTTTGGAGCAGATCAGACACTCTTTCTACTTATTGCTTTGTCTGTCATAGGAAATTGTTGCAAAAAAAGTTTCACTATTACTTTCACCGGTTCCGATTGACCAGCATCAAGATAGATGAGGTGCTGGTGGCCAGTGGTGTGTTAAGCTCCACGTTGTGTAGCCCTGCCCTAAGAAAGAGCAGAAGACCTGGCATTGCTGCTCTGGTGACATATAGCTGCAATCCAGGTGTCTGCAGCAGATGCCAAATGTAACGATCACTGTTACCATCTGTGCCTTCAACACAGTTTCGCATCCTATTCTCATAGGGGAGCTAACCGGCTGTGGAGTGGATGCCTACGCAGTCAGGTGGGTGGCCAGCTAGCTTAGGGACCGCACCAGAGAGTGGTGGTTGGTGGATCATTCTCGGCCTGGAAGGAGGTGAGCAGTGGGGTTCCCCAGGGTTCGGTCCTTGGCCCGGTGTTAGTTAATATCTTCATGCTCAGTTTGGATGAGGGTGTGGTGAGCACTCTCTCCAAGTTCATGGATGATACCAAATTATGGGGCAGAGTGAATACACCAGAGGGCAGGGAGCAGATAGAGGCCAACCTGGACAGGTTAGATCAGCGGGCGGAGTGTAATAGGATGCAATTCAACAAAGATCAATGTAAGGTACTCCAGCTAGGAAGGAGAAATCTCCAGCACACCTATAGGTTGGGGGATGTCCTCCTCAGCAGCTCAGAGGCTGAGAGAGATCTTGGAGTCACAGTTGACTCCAAGATGAACATGAGCCAGCAGTTTAACAAGGCCATCAACAAAGCCACTCGCACCTTGTCGTGTATTAGCAGATGCCTGACCAACAGGTCAAGGGAGGTGATGCTCCCCCTCCAAGCGGCATCGGTCAGGCCGCAGTTGGAGTACTGTGTCCAGTTTTGGGCGCCGCACTTCAAGAGGGACACGGAGGATCTGGAGAGGGTTCCGAGGAGGGCCACTCGCATGATTAGTGGTCTCTGTGAAAGACCCTACAAGGAAAGGTTGAGACATCTGGATCTCTTCAGTCTATACAAAAGACAGCTGGGGGGTGACCTTGTAGCCACCTATAAGTTTATCAGGGGAGGACAGCAGGGAAGTGGGGAGGCACTATTTACCAGAGCGCCCCAGGGAAACTAGGAATAATGGGTGCAAACTAGTGGAGAGTAGATTTAGGTTAGACGTTAGGAATAAAATTTTTACAGTAAGGGTGGCCAGAGTTTGGAATGGGCTTCCAAGAGAGGTGGTACTATCACCTAACTTGGAGGTCTTCAAGAGGAGGCTTGATAGTCACCTGGCTGGGGTCATCTGACCTTGGTCCTGTTTCCTGGCAGGGGGACTGACACGATGATCCATTGAGTCCCTTCTGACTTTATACTGTATGAACCAGGGCATTTTAAAAGGGAAGGTAGGGGGTGCTCATTTGAAGCAGAGGTCTTGCATGAGGAATGCACTGGAGATTGGTAAAGGTAGTTGTGGTGCCTGTGTGTTGCTAGTGGTAACTCTATCATTGTGGTTGCTGTAGTATTATAGACTAGGGGTGACAAAGATGCACATCAATGGCTAGATCCAGTGTGTGGGGCCTATCAACCAGCCTGTGGTGCTGCCCGTAGGTCTTGGAGTGGACCCACACACGGTGTGGGCTGGATCAGGTGAGGCAGATGTGGGACCAGTCTGGGATGCATGCTGGGCACAACACCTGCTCTGGCTGGTGCAGGATATGCTGCATGTGCCACCCACTCTGTGCCAGCCCTGCATACTGGATTTGGCACGTGGGGCTAGTCTGTGCATTTCATCCAGCCTGTGGGGCAGCCCTGGGGCATTTGTCCAGCCCATACCATTCATGCTGCCTGCAGGGCTGAATGGATTTGACACCTCTGTTATAGACCAAGTTATATGAGCATAAAAGTGTTTTTGCTAGTGTTTTCTGTGCTAGCAAGAAAACTTCGTGTTGATATAAGCTGTATTTCTAGTAGGTGGGTTTGCGAGCAGAGCTGTTGCTTTTTACTTTTGTTTTTCTCTGAGACCTTAACTTTTCTAAGGCTGCAGGAACTCAGGAGCTTGCTCAGTAGCCGTTTCCACTACTTCAGCTTTTGTGGCTGACATACCAGTAACTGGCTGAAGATCTAGCATTTCCTGAACTTTCAGCATTGGATGTAAGAAAGACCAGGAACTGTGTGCGTTAACCATTGCCACTGAAGTGTGTGCATTTATTGTAAATAATCTGGGATCACACGCAGGCTGGTTTGTTTTGTTTTTAATACATTTACACTACAATCAATTTATATTTGGATTGTTTTAATTATTTGTAAATCTCTCGTTACCAGCTGGACCTGCCTTAATAGAAAACTGATGTGACTGATTTTTCAATTTGTGTTGTGTCTATAATCTCAGGGCACAGTGCAAAAT
>NW_017729033.1:4971751-4971997 GCF_001723915.1 Gavialis gangeticus
GCGAGCAGAGCTGTTGCTTTTTACTTTTGTTTTTCTCTGATAGACCTTAACTTTTCTAAGGCTGCAGGAACTCAGGAGCCATTTCCACTACTTCAGCTTTTGTGGCTGACATACCAGTAACTGGCTGAAGATCTAGCATTTCCTGAATTTTCAGCATTGGCTGTAAGATAGATCAGGAATTGTGTGCGTTAACCATTGGCACTGAAGTGTGTGCATTTATTGTAAATAATCTGGGATCACACGCAG
>NW_017729033.1:4972008-4972354 GCF_001723915.1 Gavialis gangeticus
GCTGGTGAGCCAGCATAGCTTTGCAATGCTGCTTTAATATCATGAACATCGACAAGCCCAGACACAACCTTGGCTTGCTGACTTGCCGTGATATAAAGGATGATGATGTGGTGTGGGAAGGATATTTTGCTTGCCCATCAAAAAATGTCCTCTGTGCATGGCAAATAGAAATTTTACCAGGCTTCATTCAGTGCTCGTGGTAGAGGTGATAGCTTTTATTAGACCAACAAGTTTTTTGCAAAAAAAAAAAATAAAATAAAATAAAAATCTTGGAATGCAAGCTTTCTGGCACAAACACCCTTCATCGGACATTGGAGAAAAGATCATAAAAGTTCTCCTGGATAGA
>NW_017729033.1:4977354-4979923 GCF_001723915.1 Gavialis gangeticus
CACAAACACCCTTCATCGGACATTGGAGAAAAGATCATAAAAGTTCTCCTGGATAGAAATGAATGTTCATATTTCATAGGATTTCACAGAGGAGTCAATAGATGGAATACTCCTCTGGGCAGGCAGTTCTTAGCTGGTAAGGTGTCTCTCAGGCTCTGTGAGTATGCAAATTACCTTGAACAAAGGCAGGAGCGGTATCTCAGGTTTCAGGTGATCAAAGTTGCTTCTTCCTTTTGAAATTATGAAGACTTCAGTTAAAAAATCAGCTAAAATTTGATATCTTCCATATGTCAGATATCCAGGTTGTAGCTGTATTGGTCTAGAGGAAAAAGCAATTGGGGCTTGTGGTAGAAGTGATAGCTTCTATTAGACCAACGAGATTTTTGCAGAAAAAGTCTTTAGTTGCAAGCTTTCAAGCACAAATATCCTTCATCAGGCTTCATTTGGAAGCAGCTTTTTTGGCCTGGGAGGTGGAAATGAAGTCCTAAGTCAGTGACTGCCAGCCAGAGTGCTGCAGCACCCTAGGGTGCCTTGAGATCGTTTCATGGTGGGCCCGGTGCCATGCAGTATTACCATTGATAACATGATTCACAAGATAAACCGAGAGATTTCAAATAGGAATCTCTCTAGTTAAAAGCATTCTGCCCTGTTGTGGTCTTTCTGACTTATTTGCAACTGAAAAACATCTCTATTGTTTTCCTGTAGTCGAAAAACTTGTAAAAACCAAGTGCTGGCACTTTCTGAGGGTGCCTCAAGTCTGGAAAAGTTGAGAACTGCTGTCCTAAGCCTTATCCAGTGAAACGCCTTTGTGGTGCTCTCTCTTAAGGGTATAAAGGGCAACGCCTTTGCTCAGTTCCACTTTAAAACTGTGCATTGTGGCTTCCCAAATCCTCCTGTATTAACAGGGAGAGGTGGTATTCTTTCCTGTTGTGCTGTGCTGCACTCTCAGCTGCTGCTGTTCACCGCAGAGCCAGGTGGAAAAAATTGCTATATAAATAGTGTAATGTGCAATGCAGTTTACACCTGGAACTGTTTAGGCCTCATTAAGGTACCAGCTGTGTCACTATTCTGACAGTTTTCACCATTGGGAGGTAAAGCTAATCTTACAAGTAAGAAAATCCAGTCCACCCCTGAAATGTGTCCATTGTCTCTAGAAATACCGAATCATAAGAAAAAGGTGCTGACAAAATTTCATAGACATCAGGGCTGGAAAGGACCTCGCAAGATCATCAGGTTCAGCCCCCTGCCCCAGGGGCAGGAAGTCAGCTGGGGTCAGACGATCCCAGCAAGAGGAGTATCTAATTCAACTTGTGCTTCCAAGCCATCTCCACTTTCCTGTTTTTGCTTTTATTTTTTATTTTCTGTTTGGCCTTGTCTTTTAAGTGGGGGCTTTGTCACATGTGGTTATAATTTGTTGAGGGCTTTGTAGAGTTCAAGGCCACCAGGAACGATGTGATCACTTAGCTTGCCCTACTGTATAGCATTAATCATTGAGTCTGACGCAGCTGCTCCTGTGTCTAGTCGCAAGACTTCAGTTAGATTATGCTAGCTGTCCGAGCAGAGAAAAAGGAGAGCGATTGAGGCACCGCAAATGCTAGACATGGACAGCGAATTGAGAGATGGCCAGGTGACCCCTGCCGGTGAATGCTCCACATGCCATAGGGGAAGACCCCAAAGTCTGTGAGATCCTGGCTGCCGTGACCAAGATGGGGACAATTTGCTCCTGACTCTCAATCTGGTGATGGCTTTGATACACATGTGTTGGCAAGAGCCGCTTCTGGGCGCGTAAGGATATGCTCGGTACCGACTGGAGCACTGATCTGCCCCATCTGGTCTGCCTCCTGCAGCAGTAACCAAGACAGTGCCTTGGGGAGCAAAAATAGTCAGAGGTCTACGTGAGCCTACAGGGTCCATTAGGTTAGTGTGGTTTATCGCCTGCTTGGTAATATAAAGAATATAAAGCTCAGTCAGTTCTCATCTGAATAAATCAGCAATGCAAGGTTACCTCATGTAGTTGGCAGGCGTCAGCCACACTCGGGTGGTTTTTGTTTGTGTAAATAGGCTACTGCTTTGGGGAAAAGCCCTGTCTTACTGGGAGATTTGAATAAAGAGAATGTGGTCACTCAGTTTGCACATTTGTCCTTCTGAAGGTTGAGCACCCTGGCTCGAAATGAGCATGCAGCTTATAAATAGATCCCTTTATCACAAAATGTGAAACAACCATCTCCCCTTTCCAGGGCTCATGGGGGGAAAAAAAAGAGAGCACCAAATAAGCGAGCACTTCTTGATACGGCCAGGCAGGGACTTTGTAGATGTTTCCAAGGGAAGGTGTTTAATCTTTAGATGGGCAGATACCCAGGTTGGGACTGTGGCATGGCTTTAAAGACTAAGAAACACCAGGCTCCTATGTTGTATAAATGCCTTCACACAACCTCTAGGACCATTACTGACTGCCTGGGTAAATGCAGGATTGAGCCCTCCATCACTCTGAGAATGGTACTGTATGTAGCAACTGTGTGGGAGAAGATGACATCGGAGGTGGTGTTGCCAGAGCCGCAGAGGTCTGGAG
>NW_017729033.1:4979934-4984651 GCF_001723915.1 Gavialis gangeticus
TGCCTTCACACAACCTCTAGGACCATTACTGACTGCCTGGGTAAATGATGTGCTCATCTGTCTTTGCTTTTCATTCCTGTTCTCTTGCATGTCAAAGTACACGGGGGCATGTGGCAGGTGTAAAGACACAGCCTTTTCTGCTCCCAGAGCTTTCAGCCTAAACCCTGGGCACATTGCAGGGAACAAGGGCACCAAACAGACGGGAACATTTTGAGGTAGGAGCCTGAAGGGGTAACAAGAGCACGTGAATGCCGAGATGCCCTGACAAATAGCACAGCATGTTGTGTTCAAGGCATATCCAAGCTAGCTGAAAGCTTGTTCACTCAGGGGCTCCTAATGGGGAAGCTGCAGTAGCAGTTGCCCAGGGTGGAGTTAACTAGTTACCCAGGCCCCTGGGTGAGTTTTGCAGCCCATGCTGAGCTCTGGGTTGCAGTGGCTCTACTGTTTTTGTTATCTCACTTAGCTTAATTTAATCTGGGTTGAGAGTGTCTACATGAGTGGTAGCCACAGGGGGGACACAGTAAGCGTTGTTCTCTTATAATGGGTACCCCACTAGCAGGCAACATATTGGGAAGGATTTGATGGAAGTGAAGACTTCCTGTAGTCCTTGGAGGAAGCAGAATGGAAGGTGCTCCGGGCTTGATCTTGCAAGGAACTGAGCCAACAAAGTACTTAAGCATTCACTTAAGTTTGAGTGTGTATGTCCAGCAGACTTCAACAGGACTTTTCACGCAATTAAAATTTATTGTATCAGATATTGGGCCGACACGAGGCCTGGGCATCTTGTGATTTGCAGGATTGAGCCCTCCATCACTCTGAGAATGGTACTGTATCTAACGACTGTGTGGGAGAAGCTGACATCGGAGGTGGTGTTGCCAGAGCCGCAGAGGTCTGGAGACGAGGGATGCAACCATGTGAGTGGCTAACGATGGAATTGTGGAGGGCCTGGAAGGGAAGACCAAGAAGTGTAAATCTGATACTGGGAATGAAGAGCTAGAGGATAGGAGGGATGTGGGGAACAAGAAAGGCCATCTCTCTCCATCTAGCACTCTCTAGCTGTAATATTTTAATGTAAAACAGGAATAAGGTGAATCTGAAGATGATTGAATACACACTTGAAATGTCATGGAGGCAGCTTGTTCCTCTGACTAACTGTGCTCCCCTAGCACCCTCCCTGCCTATACGCATATGTTTTGGGATAACAGCTTTGTATCTCCATACCGATTTACACAGCAGCAGTACGTGCACGCAGGTTGCAGTCTGTATTTGTCAGCCGGGTTGTGTTACAGGTGCAGTGATACACACATCCCTCCCCAAAAGATGAGCGTGCTCACACAGCTTGAATCATCCAGAGGAGGGAGACCCCATTCTGAATTTGTTGAAGAAAAAACCAAAAAAAAAGTCTGATCTATCTAAAAGGAAGCAAAATGTTTCTGGGCCCCACCTTCTGCTATCTCTGAAATGACTGCGCTGGCCATCTTACCAGGTGCAGGAAAGTAATGGTGGTGTTTTAGGTGTCCAGGCTGTAGCCATATTGGTCTAGAGGAAAAGGCAATCAGGACTCATAGTAGAGGTGATATCTTTTAATAGACCAACAAGATTTTTGCAAAAAAAAGCTGTTAATTGCAAGCTTTCTGGCACAAACACCCTTCATCGGGCACTGGAGAAAAAATCGTAAAAGTTCTCCTGGGTAGAAATGCAAGTTCATATTTCATAGGATTTCACAGAGGAATCAATAGATGGAAAACTCCTCTGGGCAGTTGGTTGATAGCTGGTATGAAGCTCCTGATCTCCAGTGAGGATCTATGATGATGCAGATTACCTTGAAACAAAGGCAGGAGCAGGATTTCAGGTGGTCACAATTGCTTCCTGCTTGGAGAAAATATGAAGATTTCATTTTTAAGAATTCGCTAAAATTCGATATCTTCCATGTGTCGGGTATCCAGGCCTGAAAGCTTACAATTAAAGACTTTTTTTTTTGCAAAAATCTTCTTGGTCTAATAAGAGATACCATCTCTGCTACAAGTGGTGGTGGTTTTTCTTTTCAGTTCACCTTTTAGACCGAATAAGGGGAAAATTCAGCCCAAGGAATACACAGCCGTCTTTCTTTTTTTGCCTGGAATGGTCCAAATGTTATGCCACTTATTTTCTCTGTTGCTCCACTGCATAGGTACTATACCAGATAAGAAACAGTCTACACTCTGAAGAGACTTCCTTCAAATTAGACAAAATGGGTCAATCACCCATGTGTTACACAAGGCAAATGGAAGCAGAGAGGGCCACGGGCTTGGGGGTAAAAGGTGCAGGGTAGGGTGGCATGTTGGAGATCAACTAGTTCAGTGTGGTACTTTGGTATAGACCTATCGCAAGGGAGTGGGATACCCATGGGACCCACCAGCAGGTAGCTGGGACAGGAGCTGGCAGGGTGGAATAAGCTTTGCAGGCAGGATTAAGCGGGGAAATAATTCATCTTGTGGGAACAAAATGTGGAATTAACTTCAAACCCTTTGTGCAAGGTGGAGCTGGGTGTGAGTTGTGACAGGTGGGAGTGAGATAAATGTAACAAGAAAAAGCAAGGACAAGGAGGAAGTCTGCAAGTAAGGCAGGAAAAGGGTCTGGCACAGGATTGTACTTGGGCATGTTTGAAGATCCCCTAAGGCTTCTCTTCCTCCTAGGGCTGCTAGATATCTTTAAAAATCCAGGCGGATTAGATGGGAAGTTCCCAAAATGCTCAGTGTTGGCTTGACCTGTGCAGGAAATAATCATTTTGCTTCGAGTATAATTTGCTTTAATGTTGTTTCCATTCCATTCCCCTGACTTGTACTCTGGGGGCCGTGTCCAGACAAGTACAGACGTTTGTTTGCCCAGGGGCAAGTAGCAGCAGCACACCTTGAGCCACTGCTGCTTGTCCCCTGGGAGCACCCATGCCACGTGTGCTCTGACATGTGGCAGGTGGGGTTGGGGAAACTGGGACCAGCACAGGTGCTGGCCCCAACAGCCTTACCTGAGAGCCTCCCAGGGCTGCGGTCACAGCAAGAAGCGTGGCCAGCAGCCAGAGGGTGGCTCTGGCTGGCTAGGCTCTGCTTTTGGGTGGCACGCGCTGCTGCCATGTACACCACCCCGCTTTTTTTTAGCGTGGGTTTTTTTGATGCTGGGATCTCCCAGAGTCAAAAGAAAAAAACCCATGTTGCAAGGTAGCAGTGTGGAAAATGCCACACACTGCACGTGTGGGCATCGCAGACGGGTCTGCAGCACCACATACCACACAACTGCCCTCATCTGGATGTGGCCTGGGAGCACAGATCCTCCTGCTCTAAGTCTGCAAAACACTAGGTGTTGCCATACAAGGATAAGGAGCAGGCGTGGACTGGCATTCCCTATCTCTGAAAATACCTGGTGCAGACCTCCCCAAGTCTGCCCCCACCTTGCAGTAGCAGAAGGAGGCAGCTGATGAGCAAAGCAATGGCAACAGCACAGCCATGTAACACCTCCTGTTCCCCTTCCTCCAGCAGAGGAGGAACACCAGCGAGATGTGGCAGCAGCAGTGGCCAGGCCTCGGCCTCATGCCGAGGAGCGCGGCGAAGGTATGCCCAGGCGCCGGAGGAACATGGGGACCAGGATGCTGGCTGAGAGGAGAGCGCAGCAGGTGGACAACTGGGCAGATGGTAAGTTTTGATTCGGCTCCGTTTGTGCAAACGAATACTGATCTGTACGAGCAGGTGCTTGGGATGGGGGGGCAGGCTCCCAGAGTCCTCGTCAGCTGGGCTCCAGAGATTCTGCAGCCTGAGTCTGATCTGCCTCAATATCCTGATAGTATGAGGATGAATTTACATAGCACTCCCCCCCAGCTACTGCAGTGCTTTCAGTCTCTTCTCTCAAGAGATCACTCGCCCTTCAGTGAAATGCAGCTGTTTCTGCGGTGCATTCTGTGCCATCCCTATGACACGACTGTTTCTAGGAGGGCTGTGAAGAATGCTGCTCCCCTTCCAGTTGAAATCACAAGGAGAAATGGGAAGAGAGGGGGTAGAATCAGCACCTTTTACACTATACCCATTCTAAAAAAAAAGCTACCCCGTTGTTTCAAGACACTGATTTAGCACTAACTTGAGGGAAAGTACTAGCATGCACACACCGCTTCTGTAGCATCTGGGTTTTCCCTGGGCTCGCATCCAAATATGGATCCACACAGGCCCTGCTGAGCTGGCAGTCGCATCAGAAATGTATTTTATTTATTCAGTTATTTGATTGTTACTGCTTACAATTATTAGATTGCAGTATCATATCCTAGAGTTGCAGGTCAGTGTGAACAGTCCCATGGCTTTTGTTTTGCATGTAGAGATGGCAGCAGAGATCCTGACATGTGGTTGTGGTTGGGAAAATCCTTTGTACTCCTTACAAGTCCTGCCGTCCCATTGCTTGTTTGTTTTTTCTCACAAATCGGCTGTTTCCATTTCACCCCTGCTAGCCACGCAGAGCTGGTGCAGTTGTGGGTTTGCAAACTACATCTCTCAGGCTTGCAGTGTCATCTACAGCATTATTCAGTTTGGAAAGTCTTCCCTGCTCAAGTGGAGTGAACAGAAGACTCCAGCTTGACTCCCGTATCCCAGCTTACTGTTTTAGGCTTTCCATCCACATACAGAGCGAGGTGGATCCTGTTGAGCTTGAGCTTGCATCAAAAATGGCAGCCTTGAAGTGATAGTTTGGGCAGGAGGGAAAT
>NW_017729033.1:4989651-4997368 GCF_001723915.1 Gavialis gangeticus
TAGATGTCTGGCTAAAATAAGCCAGTCTTCTCTCTGCTTTTATGTTTTGAACTTTTACCGTGAGCCAGATGCTGCAGTTTAGCTGTGCTGTGCCTTTAGCTGTTTAGCTGTGCCTTTGCAGCCTCCTGGTACTGTGCCAGGCTGGGTCCTGGCATAAGTTGGAGCAGGCCTAAAACTCATCTCAGCCAGCTGCCAAAGTGATCAAGGTACCTGATGATCATGGGGGGGGGGGGCATAAAGAAGCTGCGGCTTGCTCACATGCCCCTCTCAAAACTCTCCGAGGTCGGTGGGCTTGGAAAGAGGGATGTCATAGGAGTCTACTGTCAGTTGAAGATGCGACCCCCTTCCCTCCCTGCCATAAACCTCCGGGGTGCCAGTTCTGCTAACTTAAGGTCAGCTTTGCCACCCAAAGACTAGCAAAACGTGGCCCTAGCAGCCCTGAGATTTGGGCCCCCCACATGATTTTTTTCATTGGTGCACTGGGTGTGGGTGGTTTTGAGTTTTTTCATCTGCCAATTTTAAATTTTAATACTAAAATAAGAGACCTTTAAAGGGAAGAAGGGTGGCCATATGATTCTGCTGCCTCACTTCAGTACTGAAATCTCATGTAGACTAGGAAATCTTAACCCTAAGTTATTTCAAAGGGGATTATTGTTGATGGCTTCTCTCTGCCCTTGCTTAGCCCATTCGTACGGCCAGTTAAATCTGTGTTATCTATGCAAATGCTTTTAAAGATGAAGATAAACTCACTGAAGGCTTACTTTTTCTGTACTGGGGCTAGTATCTCTTGGGAAAGGACACATATTTAATGTAAACCGGGATGGAAAAGGATTGATTTGAACAGGTCAAAATATTGATCCTGAATGTGTGGAGCAAAATCAATCAGTAAACTCCTTATTGCAGCTGCAGCTTCCTGTGGTTGGGGTGGGGCAGGACATCTGAATTACATGTAGGTTGACCTGGGAGGAGGGGGTGGGGGGTGGTTGAAGTAGCAAATGTCAACAGACTCTTCCCCCTACGTTTTGCAAGCAAGATCTCTGTTCAAGAGTTCCACGTGGGCTGCCCCACATGGTGTAGACAGGCATATTAGCCAACTCTCCCATGCTGAGAATTTCTCAGTGGTTAGATGACTACTTCAAGACGATCATGTCTTGTGAAAGTAACAGCAGCTATTAATACTTTGCTCTGGTCAGAATTGTTGGGCAGATTTTTTTTTTTTCATCACTGACAAAGCAGTTCTCAAAATGAGTGAGCCCAGGCAGCTCCGTTCCAATCTTCTGATTGCTGAGTTGGCCTACAGGAATGAGTTTGGCCTGGCATGCCTTGCCCTGCGGAGGATGCTGCTGCTGTGAAACGCACAGATCATGAGTTCTCGATACAGGGACTTGGTCACGTCTTTGCACACAACAATGCAAACCTGTACAGTTATTATGAATACCAGCATTGTATTATTGTTGCAGCCATGACAGTCCAGGGACTATGAGAGAAGCAAAATTTGGTAATAGCTTTTATTGGGCCAACTATTATAGTTGAGAGAGATGTTAGGTAAGTTTTAGGGCACCAAATGCCCTCCCTTAGATCTGCTTCTGCTCCTTTCCCAGGCCCGAGGAAGAATTGTTGTCCAAAAGCTGGTCTGGCACCTCTCCCAATTAAATAGTCTAGCAAAAAATCCTCAAACAAATCTTTCTTCACGCACAGTCCCTGAACCATCCCGGCTGCAGCAACACTACAGTGCTGTTATTAACAGTTGTACAGATTTGAATAGTTATGTGCAAAGACGTGATACAGGCAGTGTACTGAGAAACTTGCAGTCTTGCGTGTTTGTCAACACAGCAGGGCTGGACAGAAATACCCAAGATGATTTTGAACATCTCGGCCTCAGCACTGTGGATAAGCTCCAAATGAGGCATAACCCAGCGAGGGGTGCCTGTCTGTTGGACAGCTTTCTTGGGTTAGTGTCAGAGTGGTAAAGATGATAACAATAAGGTGAGTGTTTAGGTGTCGAATGCCCCACGTTTGTATTTCAGACTAGTAGGGGAGAGGAAGGAGGATGGTAAGTTAGGGTTCTTGCATGTAAAGAACATTATCTGTAATTGGAGGCTTTAAACTCTTTAGTTGACTCACAGGTAAGTAAAGAGGACCATTTGCTGGCTGTATTTTCCTGAGTTGCCCAAAGCCTGAGCTGCTGTTGTGGAAGCTGTTCTTCATCCTGTAATCTATAGGGATTTTGCTGAAAGCTTTTACTCGGATGTCAGGCAGTGCATTGAGAAACCAGTGGCTCTGTTTTCAAACTCAGCTTGTGTTCCCTAAGTAGCTGGATGTTGCCATTCAAAATGTTTAAGTTTTCCTTTACTGCAGGGGTGTTAAGCATGTGGCCGGAAGGCTGGATCTGGCCTGTGGAGCTGTGTGATCTGGCTGGTAGGTCACTGGACCCAACCCTGTGCACTTGCTTTGGGACCCGTCCAGACTGTGCTGTGCCAGAGCTGGTGCATGGGGCTGATCTGGCAGGGCACTGCTTGCAGCACATGCCCCATGCTGTGTACAGCCAGTCCAACCCTGCACACCGAATACAGTGCACACCAGCCCCAGGGTGCCCATTGTGCATGCCACAGTCTGGGCTGGCACTGGGGCACACGCTGCCTGCAGTATGTGGGCTGGACCCAGCACTTCATGATGCACAGGGAGCTCCAGGTTGTGGGCTGTATGTGGTGCCCCAGACAGACCTCCTGTGCTGTCTGCAGTGCCCAGGCCAGCCTAGGCACTGCAGGCAGCATTTGCCACATGCACAGCAAGCCTTGGGGCCAGTATGGGCTACGTGTGGCACAGGCTGGACCTGGTGCCATGGGCATTGCACAGGGGGTTGACCGTAGACTGGCCCAGAGATGCTCATCCTACTGGCAGGATTGGATGAGTTTGATGCCCCTGCTTTACTAAGTTCAGAAATGTTTCCAGCTTAGTGGATATTTGCTCAAACTTTGAGGCTGTAATTCATGGGCCTCACCTGCCCTATCCTCCATGAGGATGACCATGCAGCTCCATGTATCTTCACCCTACAGCTGCACCCTCTGCCAGACAGGACCCAAAGCCTTCCTCAGCAGCATTGATTTAACTCTAGGGGCAAAAAGGAAAGTGGTGTCGCCACAGAAGAACTGTGTTGTGTAGATGAGACAATAGTCTGGTGATCAGAAGTTCCCAAGGAGGCACTTATAAGCCCTGCAGTCTCCAGCACAATAGACTCTGCTGAGCTAATTTGTTTAATCTCCCACCAGCTTAATTTGTAGAATCATTTATTACTTGTATGACGGCAAATTCTCAACTGAGATCAGGGCCCCCTCGTGTTAGAGGCTTGTACAGATGCATGGTGAGTGGCATTCAGCAGACCCAAATGAGGGGAAACTGGGGTGCAGATAAGTGAAGTGACTCCAAGGTTCGCAGTGGCATTGGGAGCACAACCCAGGTCTTCAGACTCCTATCTAGTGCCCATGTCACACCACAAAACCACCTGGCCTCCTGCTGTCCTTAGAGAAATATGGTTGAGATTCAGTTGAACCTGAAACTGGTGGGTGGAACCCTGCCCTCTATCTGAGAAAGCCATAAAGAAATGGTTAGTCTCCTTTATGACGTGATAGCAATCTTCAGACTGTAAAAGGCCACTCGGGAGGGCTTCGGTGGTATTCTTAGAGTGGGAGTGAGCATGTTGGAGGGTATGTGGAGGCGGGGATGGGGAAAAGCTAGAGAGAAGCAAACAAGCAGAAGTGCAAAAACAAAAAAGGACTCTCTAGAGCAGCCTGAGGTTACACGACCCAAGAAAGCTTTCGGAGACAGCTGCTGGTGGGTGCTGGCTGCAAAAGCTGGGGTGCTCAGACCATGGGCGCTTGGTTTGTCATCCCTTTGCTTAAGCATGAAAGGTGACATTGCATTTTCTTTCATTAAAAAAGATTGTATCAAAGAAACAACTTCTCTTAGTCACCAGTACTTCTCCCAGCTAAGCAAGGGCCCAATTTGTAGCTAGCAGCTTGAGTCCAAAAGATTTCATAGACATTAGGGCTGGAAGGGACCTCGGAAGATCATCGAGTCCAGCCCCCCACCCAAGGGGCAGGAAGTCAGCTGGGGTCATAGGATCCCAGCAAGATAAGCATCCAATTTGCTCTTGAAGGTGTTCGATGTAGGTGCTTGAACCACCTCCGATGGCAGGCTGTTCCAGACCTTGGGGACTCGGACAGTAAAGAAATTCTTCCTTGTGTCCAGCCTGAAACGGTCTCGCAGTAGTTTATGACCGTTCGACCTCGTCATCCCTTGGGGCGCTCTGGTGAACAAACGTTCCCCCAGATCCTACTGGTCACCCCTGATAAACTTTATAGGTGGCCATCGGATCACCCCTGAGCCTGCGCTTTTCCAGGCTAAAGAGCCCCTTGGCTCTCAGCCTGTCGTCATAAGGTCTGTTTTCCTGACCTCTGATCATGCGCGTGGCTCTTCTCTGGACTCTCTCAAGCTTCTCCACATCCTTTTTGAATTGTGGAGCCCAAAACTGGGCGCAGTACTCTAGCTGTGGCTTCACCAAGGCCGAGTACAGGGGGAGAATGACGTCCTGGGATTTGCTTGAGAAGCATCTATGGATGCAAGCCAGCGTTTTGGTCGCTTTACTAGCCGCAGCATCGCATTGCAGGCTCATGTTCATCTTGTGTTCAATGATGACCCCCAAGTCTTTCTTCCGTAGCGCTAACCAGCGTAGCGCTGCCGAGCCTATACAGATGCTGCAGGTTTTTCCTTCCAAGGTGGAGAACCTTGCATTTTTCGGTGTTGAACACCATCAGGTTCTCATCCGCCTACTTGCTGAGCCTGTCCAGGTCATCCTGGATCACCCGCCTGTCTTCTGGTGTGGATGCTTTGCCCCAAAGTGTGGTGTCATTGGCAAACTTGGCCAGTCCACTCCTGACTCCAATGTCCACATCATTAATGAAGATGTTGAACAATATGGGTCCAAGGACAGAGCCTTGGGGGACCCCACTGGTCACAGGACACCATGATGAGTGACTTCCATCAGTTACTACCCTCTGGGTCTGACCACGGAGCCAGTTTCCCAGCCAGCGGATCATGGTGGACCCAAGGCCACAACTGGCCAGCTTCGCCAAGAGGTGATCGTGGGATACCAGATTGAAGGCTTTTTTGAAGTCGAGATATATGACATCAGTCTCTTCACCCTTGTCCAGGTGATAGGTCACAGCAAAAATGTTCGGAGACCTTTTGACGCCTCTGTCTCATAGCTACTTAGCTACCATTTCTGGATGTCTGTGTTCAGACATGGGGAGGGGGTTAGAATTTGGTCCTTCTTGGGTCATGTTTGGAAGATTATCCTTATAATCTACCTACCAGAAACCAGTAGAGCCCCTAAGCAAGTCCTGGCATGTGGACCAATACAGTCTGGTTTTTAAAACAAAATATGATAAGGAAACTTAAAAACTCCAGCTTAAAGGTGCAACTGAAATCATGATACTTCTACCTTTTTATTTACTTGCTGAGACCAGGAGTAGAATACCTAGAAGATATTGCATGTCTAACATTTTCTGGATGCTTTGTGTCTGAAAGCTTGTCTAGCATCTCTCCCAACTGTACAGTTGGTCCAGTGGAAGATAGTGGCAAAGAAATCCCTGCCTGTCCTATATTTCGTGGATCATCATGGCCACACCACCACTCCACCCTACTGTACCATTTGCTGGACTGTTTAGTTACTTATACATCCAAATGCTGCTGGAAAAACACAAAGTGCAACCTGGGGTCTGACAGGTTTAAAAATAAATCTATTTGTCTTTGAAAATGTATAGCTGATTTGTGTAGCATTTACATCTGCACTTGGGGTTCCTAATTTGGAGATCTGCAACAATACTTGTATAAAGCATTTCAGTTCACTACAGATAATGCTATATTTTGAAATTATCTTTAATCCACTTATAATTTAGTAATCTTTAATAAAGAGAGGATCTCCCATGTGCCTATACGGGATGACTGCTTTTATTCCAAGGTGGTAAACTCAAATAAAAGGCACAATTTTACTTGAACGATCGATTTGCAGTGAATCCGCCGGCCTATTAAGTAGTAATTTTTCACATTTATAATAGCACCGTGCATCCAAGGATCTGAGAGCTCTGTAAACTTAATGATGTCTCATAACATTCCTGTGAAGCAGGTATTATTAGAACTAATTTAATGGATGTAGTCATTGAGCTAAGCCTGAAGCTTTAGCAAAATAAAATCAATCTTATAAAAACTCTTCAGCGCACAGTTACATTTTGTGTTGTAACCATGACGACCAAGGTCTTAATTAATGAACCACTGATGGATCAAAATTTAGCCTGGATTTGTTTGTTCTTTCTGCAATAATTGCTTGGTGTAGCCTCCCCCGGGGGTTTTAATAATATCCTAGATTTCCTTTAAATCAGTAAGAGACAAGTTTGCTGTGTCACTGGCTGCATTTTGGCCTCGAGACGCTTCAAGCCCAGATGATGAGTGGAAGAGGTAGGTGTGGGGCTTCTCAGTTATGCCATATGCTCCTGTTCAGGAAAGAATTTCAAGTGGTTCAACTGAGACTCAAAGCAGCCCGTGCCCTTTACAGACTGTATGGGTCTGTCATAGACGTGGGCTGGTTAATAGGTCAGTGTCTCGGTTCCTAAAATGGATCACTGATCAATCTTTTCATTAAAAAAAGGAAGCAGCTATATGACTGTACAAATGCAGTATTATGTTACTCGTCAGTGATTGCCCACGTTTTTCCATATGGTGGGTTGCTTTTTGTCCCCATTATCAAATGCATGTAACAAAGGTTCTGATGTAATCCAGGCTGGGTGGATTTCTGAACCTATTCTTTTTGTTGCTTCATGCATTGCTTTTCAGTTTTGCCTGCCTCCTCCCCTGTTCAGGGTCCCATAGTACTAGTCACTGTACAAACACCTAGCAGGAAATGGCTCTTCCCCTGAAGCCTTTGCAGTCTTAAGTTGTCAGATGCATAACTTTGTGGTCAGATTCTGCTCCCATTTCACTGGTGTCCATAAGTTTCCTTCAGTTGACCTATCGTTTATGCTAGGGAAACGGGACAACAGTGACGCCTGAATCCAGAGTCTGACGACAGCCCAAAATTGTTGTTAGAGAAATATAAAAGCACTGATGAATAATCTCCCAGTAATGCACAGCCGTAAGAGGGGCGTAGCAACGTCATGTACACTTTCTAAATACCGAATCAAACCCACCCCCATCCCCTGCGTGTAAGAAGTAGTAGTCTTGCAATTTAGCATGTATACCTTAGGAAGTTCAAAAATACATGGGGCTTCAGCTTCCTCTGTGCAAAAATGAAGTTTAGTTCCTATGTATGGGGACTTCTTACCATCTTTAATTTTCCCTGAGCCTGAGGAAGGGCGTGTGAGCCCCAAAACTTGCAGAAAACGATCTTTTTTTTCTTTTTTTGCGATTTCTTAGTTGGCCTAATAAAAGGTATAATCTCTGAACCAAAAGTTCTAGAGTTTTGCATTTCTTTGGGGCTCCTATACCAACTTTAGCTGCTCATCTTGCACATGCACCCTGTTGTGTTCAGTATAAATAGTTAGCAGTGACATACCATGGGTTTCCAGTGCCTGGAGGCCAGTGCTTGAATTTGTGCCCCTGTCCACAGCCAGTCTCCAAGCGGCGGGGGTCCCCCAGCGGCCGATCGCCGAGCCCAGAGACACCA
>NW_017729033.1:5007491-5009436 GCF_001723915.1 Gavialis gangeticus
CCAGTCTCCAAGCGGCGGGAGTCCCCCAGCGGCCGATCGCCGAGCCCAGAGACACCAGTAGTGAAACCAGAAGTGCCAGCAGCGAGACTGGAAGTGCCCCCAGGAACGGAGCCCAGCTGGCACCTGGGGGCATGTGCCCCCCAAGTCAGTATGCCACTGATAGTTAGGCTTGCTCAGTGGTACCAGCAAACTCTGAAAACCAGAAACATTAAAGTACCACCCATCCCTCTTTAACTCTGATCACTTCTGCCTCTCTCCCTTGAGCTGTCATTAAGCAGTGGCAATTATCTGCAAGCCCTCCAACTGCCTTTACCCTGCAAGGTGGTGGTGTAGGGAATGATGCAAGGATCAGTTGAAGCAGTTTGGCAGAGACGTACTGTCCTTTGTGTAAGGTGAGCTAAGTGTCTTGAGTGCAGAGCAGGCGTAGGCAGCTCCAGTGTAGTTCAAAAGCAGCATGTGTATATGTGGGAAGGGTGAGCAGGGGGAACCGTTCAAAGACGGCAGAGTTGAGGGTAGACGAGGCACGTACCTTAACTCTTCACTTCCTGGTTTTCAGACTTTTGAGTGTTGCTGAATTCAACATTCTGGAAAGTATGAGATACCATCGAGCCAAAGATACTCATCTTTGAACTCGGTAGGTTGTTTGTCATGAGAACGAATGTCTCTTGCTAGCGTCTCGAATTCAAAGGATGCTGCATGATTCCTGAGTGCTCCGGCCACTCTTCTGTCGGGACCAAAACCCACCCCAGCTGTAACAGGCCATGGCTTAGCACAGGAAAGACATGCTGATTTCTAGCTGGCAGTGCACAAGGGAGGGATGCGACTGTGCTCCCCTCTTGTCAGGTTGAACAATCAAGGCCCAATTACAGCTGAGTCCGTAGGAAGCCACCTTTGGCATGCGTCCAGAGCCTTGCAGGATACCTTCTTTTGGGAGGACTTGAATAGGTCGGTTAAGGACTGGCCTCCATGTGTGCCAACTGATGGGAGGGACAGGGAAAGCGGCCCAGACCCTCCCACAAGAACAGGGTCCGCAGGCTTTGGCGCTCGTAATTGTGAGAAGTGGGGGCTGACAAGTATTCCTTCTCGGCCTTCTTTGCCAGCCCTTTCTAATCCCCTTCCCCTCCCTGAGCACCCCCCACCCCCTCACCTCTCCCCCGCATCGTCATTTACTGCCCTCCTCCGACCCTTTCCGTCTCTCCTCTCCCTTCCAACATTTGCATATATGATTTATTTTCTTTCTGAAAATAGTTCAGGCGCCTTCTGACTTCTCTGCGATGCTCAGTGACATTTCCCCCAAATTGAAAGAAAAAAAAAAAAGGCTTCGACAGAGGCAGGTTGTAGAAACCTGCTTTCCGTCTCCTCTCCAGACTTCTGCTGGGGCTCAGCCTCGGGCCCCCTCTCAGGTCAGGTTCAGCGACTACTGTGCATCCCTCAAAGCACCCAGTCCACGAGGCTGGAAGGCCTTGCTTCTCAAGCCATCCATATAGTTTGTGGGGTCTGTGGTATGAGCCAAACTCCCTTGACTATCACTTTCTTCTTGGGAAGCCAAGTTGAGGAATGGCACTCATGCTTTTACTAGGGTGGATGTCGAGCAATAAAGCCCTCTCTGGGCTGGAGTTAGACTTGTCAGAGTTAAGAAAAAAGCGGATGTATTATGAGACTCCGTCGCCAAAGTGACCCCAAATTTAGGACGTTACCCCTACTCAGCTCTCCAAAGAGGTGCACCAAATGTTAAGATTCAGAGCAAACCTGTGGATGTTAGAGCATTTAGGAAAATCAGCTTTTAAACAGAAATGCGTTCTCAGCCGTAGCTATATACCCAAGCTGGTTCTCAGCCTTTAAACTAATGAGCATTAGTTTACTGTTTGTTTGCCTGTGGCAGGTATGGTTGCTGTGATGATGATTTCATCGGGTCGCATCTCCACCACCAACCCTCCTTTAATGT
>NW_017729033.1:5014436-5022107 GCF_001723915.1 Gavialis gangeticus
AACTAATGAGCATTAGTTTACTGTTTGTTTGCCTGTGGCAGGTATGGTTGCTGTGATGATGATTTCATCGGGTCACATCTCCACCACCAACCCTCCTTTAATGTTTTAATAGTTCATTCATTCAGCAAGCCACTTCATTATGTGCCGAAGTCCTGCTCAGCCTGTATTTAAACACCTGGCTCATCCTTAATTTGAAGTGCTCTGCTAAATCGTGGGCTTAAAACCCTGACCCAGAGGGAGGGCGCTTGCAACTGCATGTTCAAAGAAATGTGCTGCTCTCTTGAGGAAGTGGGTCTTGTGGGATCGCTTCAGATGAGGGAGAGCGAACGTTACTGGTCAGAGGTTAGGATCTCGTCTTACTCGGTCCTGGGTCGGGGTTTTGACGGTGCTGGGGAGGGGAAGACGCTGCTGCTTGGAGTTGTGGGGGGGCATCACCGTTTAAAAAGCAGTGCTAGAATGAGCTACCCTCCAATTCAGGTATTCCTCATAGACAGACACTGAGGACTAGGAGACAAATTTAAATGGGAGAGCATCGAACTTTTGGGCGAGGGGTGAAAAACACCTGACATGGTGCCTCCTAAAGGCTAATAGCCACTAACTGAATCAAAGGGTACAGTTCCACCAAGGGCTGCCAGTGATGTTTTTGCCTCGGGTGCATTCCCCGCTAGCCCTGTGTTACTGATGCATTTTGGAGCAGGATTATTTTTACGCATGGTAAAACTGCAGAGGCTGCAGAGTGCAAGGCTGAGTGCCCCGTGCCTTTCAGTGCGTGTGTGGAGGAGGCAGGGGAACCCTTTTGATCATTTCAGTAGTCAGATTTCACTCTTCCTCTGAAACCCCGAGCTAGCAAGCCTGCCTCGCATTTATTACCTTCCAGGGTGAAAGATCAGTTGAATTGTTTGAAAAACAAATCCATGCATGCCAGAAAGACGTTCAGTAGAAATGTCTCCTGGCAGGTTGCCGGTTATAGTATATATTTGACCCAGTCTAACATGCCTTGGAGTTCGTGTTCAAATCCCAGTCCTAGAAATAATCCTCATCTGCCCCAGCAAACACCTGAAAAGAGCTGTTCCTTGCATCAAGCCCTAAAGCGTGCCTGACTTTAGCCCTGCCAGAGCAGCAAGGAAATCAGGCTCCTGACTGAACCCGGCCCCGCCATCATTTGCTCCGTCAGACTTAACGCTAAGGACTGTTGCAGTTTCACCGGTGCCAGACATTCACCATTTGTGAGTCAGACCCCAAAACTCAGGGGACTTTTAAAGAATACCAAATGTTCTGCCCCCAGCCTCCTGGGTTGCCAACCTACAAGATGTGCCCGAGGTGCGTGTTTTCTTTACAACCTGAGAGCAAGAAGCTTTTTACATAGTCTGAATCCACATGTCATCCCTTGACTCCAGGACCACAGGGCTTAAAAAAACAGCAGGCATTGAGAGATGGTGAGAGTTGACAAGACTGCCGCTCAAGCAGCCCAACTGAGCTCAGAGCTTCATAGATCAGTGAATACCTTGAATAGCAGCACCACAGATGTGCATAATGTTTCACGCTTAAGCAGGGTCCCCAGTTCCCACTAGCAAGCTTCCTGCAATCGAGGATACTTGCATTACGGTCTGATTTCAGCACATGCATCTTTATAGTCTCCTAGAAATGAATGAATCTGTCCTTGAGCACAGGGGTCTGCCTATGCCGCTTACATTGAAGGAGTACCAAAGAGACCAAATATAAATGTGAAAGAAACAGTGGGGAGCAATGTGGTATGCTTGAGGGCACCTTCCATTCTTTGTTCAGGACAGCAGCTCTTTGAGTGCCCGCTCTTCAGAGATTTAGGCGTGCAAAAATAGGTTCACATTTGAAGATCTCACTTATTTGTGAATTTAGCACAGGTGCAGAAACTGGTCTGGTAAGAGGCTGCTTTTGTTTATGCTCCCAATCATGGCAAATGCATGTGTACGGGCTGTTCTTTGAGCCTAGAGTTGTTACATTTTTTGTAGGGACTTCTTTTCTTCTCTCTCTCAAAAAGACGGCTGTGGGAGTCACGGTCGGTAACACCACAGTATAAATTGCTGATGAATAATGAACCTCGCAATGCCTTCCTCAGAATCAACATCACCGTTGTATTAGGCTTGAAGGTAATAGGAGCAAAAAAGATGTCTGCAGCTGGATGTTAAATTGTAAAAGCCCATGTAGTGATGCACACCATTCTGCATACATAATAAAACATGCACGGTTCCTTTGGAAAGCAAAAAATGTTTATAAGCAGTCTTCCTTCAAAGGATTCAGTAAAGTTTACCCCTGGTTTCACTGCTCCTTATGTTTGCCCTGTAAAATCTTTGTGGCTTAGGCAAATTCAGAGAGCCACTATTCTCCATCGTTCTCATGAATCCTGTTTGAGACATGTGCATCTCCTCCTCTGCCAGTACTTTTTCTTCAGAAGTAGCGATATAGGTCAAATTGGACTTTCCAGGTGTGCTAACGGTTCTCTTTGTTTTTCTCTGTACCCTAATGCTGCAGAGGAGGAGGATGGAGATGAGGCTCCGGAGGTTCAGGTCTCTGGGAAGATTGGAGCAAAGAAACAGAGGAAGTTAGAGGAGAAACAAGCCCGAAAAGCACAGCGGGAGGTAAGCATTTCCTGCCATGTCTAAAGCACAAAGCAAAGCTGGATTAGCAACACTAATGGTAGCTGGCTCTAAGAGAGAGCAGGACCTGTTTGGTCACTTAGTGTAGAGCAGTGGTTTTCAACCTTTTTAGCCTCAAGACCGCCCTCCGTCACTTGTGAATTTTGCAGCATCCCAGTTGAGAATCACTGAGCTAGAAAATAAAGATACGGTGAGGCTAAAGAGGCTGAAAATCACAGCTGTACCTGGTGCCGGGTAAAGGCGGTGGTGTCAGGGCCTAACCCTGCCATGTCCTGCTTTCTCTTGTCTGCCCCTTCCTGCCCTCCAATCCATACCTAAGAGGGGAAGGGTGGCCTCTGCCACAAAGGCTGTTCATATGGGATCTTACAGCATGGTGGCCAGCCCCTTTTGTAGGCCCAGCTATTTCCTTGGATGGGAATGTACGGCCTAGGGAACAAGGCATTCAGACCTGGGGGGGGGGGCTCAGCCCTTAAAAAGCAGACAGCAAGTGAAAAGCCTTGAAACCAGAAGTCTCTTAACTGTTCATACTGGTCTAGCTCCTAAATTCGAGCTCTTCATATTAAATGACCCACCTAAGTAGTGCAGCATTTTCAGTTACACTCACAAAGTTGCTGTAAAGCTGGAGGGGGAACTAATCAGTAACAGCAAATTTGAAAAAAAAAAAAAAAAAAAAAAAAAAAAAAAGCCCTCCTAAAGCATACGAGTGGATGACTCAAGTTTTTACACGTTAATTTCTTTTTCCTGTTCCACTTTATTGGCCTGCAACCTCTGAACCGTTCTGGAGCCTGGAGGACAGTTTGCAGAGGTTTGATGTAGTTCTGCAATGCTGCATAATGGCAAAGACGCTTGCCAAAGCACAGAACAGATAAAATAACTGGTTTGATCAAAATGAGAGAGCTCACGAGTCTACCAGGGCAAAACTGACCTGCTTGCAGAGCGTCAACATCAAGCAAAGGATGTTGCATGTACGCCCTAATTTGAACATTTAAATGGTGCCAAAATCGGGGGTGTGGGAGAGACAATCTCCCCCCAGCTTACTATAATGATGAGAACTAGTAGCATTAGCCAGGAGAAAATACTTCATGTTTAGATATAGGCTTCCATTACAATCTTATTTTTACTTGCTCATAATTTTAACTGTCACACACTTTCCATGCTTAGGCTTAGCCTTAAGCATCTTTTTATGGAAAGTTTGAGCAAAATTGTTTAAACCGTTTTTGAGAAAAACATTGTGGAAGGGCAGAGGGAATGGCCCTTTTTAATGCATTTAATTTTTATTCATTTAATTAATTTTTTAAGAATTCATTTAATTCCTTTTCAAAATAAGCTGGGGGGGGTTCTCAATGGTAGAGTTACAAATTCTGTGTGAGGATACATCAACTACCCAATTCAGTTGAAGTCTTTTATGTAGCAAAGACTGAAAAAGGAATAAACACTGAAATAAAATAGCATACTAAATGATCCATTTTTAACTTTTTTTTCCCCTTTGGAACTATTTATATGTACTATGTAGTTTAACCAAGTGGGAGTTTTTTTGCATTTCAGATTTAAATTTAATCTTTCTAATAATAGGATTTTCATCTTTCTTAAGAAGAGAGAGACCTTCCATTTTTAAGAGCCACGTAACTTCATACAATGGAATTATATTTAATAGTTTTTTGTAAGGGCCTCAGTCCAGATTAATTGAACTAAAATGAAACCTACATTTAAAACACAAAATTCTCACATATAAGCAAAGTTTAAAAATCCTTGTCTAATGCCTTTCTAAATAAATTTTAAATGACCAGAGAAATAATGTTTATATTAGCTTTCCATAGCATCACTACAATAACAAACTGGCATATACGTGTCATGGAACTGAAACGTTTGACCACGAAAACAATACTTGACGTTACCAGGGCCATAATTTATCAAATAAATGGAAGTATTAAAAAATTTTAGAAAGCCAATGCAAAAAACCCCAATGATGATGACAAAATAAACCTAGGGTAGCACCTTTCTATAAAAATGTCGGTTATGCATTTCTGGACAAGAGTCCAGGAAGCTGGTGAAAAAAACCCGGTGATCTTCAAGTATGAAACCAAAGATTGAGGAAGAATAAATGTTGCCTTGCCTACTTTTATTTTTTTTTTTTTTATTTTTTTTTTTTTTTAGGCTGAAGAAGCAGAGCGTGAGGAGCGGAAAAAACTCGAGTCAAAGAGAGAGGAGGAAAGACGGAAAGAAGAGGAGAAATTGCGTCTCGAGGAAGAGAGACAGGTGGGACTTGGCTGAGTTTGCGGATGGAAATTCTGAAACGAGTTGTTTTTTTTATCATGGCTCGACTCCACAGCTTGCTGAGCAGAACCCCCTGCCAGCTGTAGGCCCTGTCGGACAGGCTTTCCTTTTGATTCTGGTTGCCGTGTTGATTATTTGAATTACTGTGACACCTAGAGGTGCCAGCCAGGTTTAGGGCCCTTTGGCCAAGTGTGTGGCAAATGCCTATAGCGTGTCTACACCATTCTGGTACAGCATGAGGAAGTGGTATCGTGAGAGGCAGAGCTGCCACACTTGGAAAACTACGCTTCTTCCAGACTAGGAGTTAGTAACATGAATAAAGTTGCCACCTCTGTTTGAATCTACTCCAGGAGGTTTCATCACACGATGTAATGCCATTAATGACTTTACATCAGGAAGGCAAATGCACATTACCATTACATTTTAAAAACCCACTGGACATCTGTATAAATCAGATTCAACATTTCATATTTATTTTAATGAATGCCCTGTCATTTATCTCCTGGGTGACTCTCAGCAGGCTCCTGGAGATTTATCTCTAATTCCTGGAGACTCCAGGGCAATCCTGGAGGGTTGGCAACCCTAGACTTGAAAGAGGTGTGCCATGGTCCTGTTGTGCTGCACTAAGGTGCTGTAGGAATACCCATCTGGAGAGATGGTCTCTGGCCTAATGACTGCAAGTCTAGATAAATAAATAAGCTTGACCACTGGTAAAGAAAGGCCCGGAGAAGTGAAGTGGCTCGCCCTGAGGTCTTGCAGCAAGTCCTGTGTATTGTTCACTGCTCCCCAGTCTGCCTATTAAAGAACTGTTTGTTTCATAGCTCAGCAAATGCCATTTTAAACAGACACTCAAGGGGCCAACTTAAAACTGGCACTAGGGAGGCTGTTTGGTGAAAGGTCCTATGAGACTATAATGGACCTGGGGGGATACTCCAGATGCATTGTTGCAGGAGGGCTTCAGTTATCAGAAATGCCTCTTAGTCGGGGTCCAAACCAGGGGCAGGCAATTATTTTGGGCGGAGGGCCACTTACTGAGTTTTGGCAAGCCATCGAGGGCCACATGACAGGCAGCCAGGAGCAGATAAATACTAATTTTCTACATTTTTTAGGGGCCCTGTGGGCCAGATAGAATGATCTGGAAGGCTACATCTGGCCCATGGGCCGCATTTTGCCCACCCCTGGTAGCTGTAAGCAGCATAGGAAGTGAAAGACTGATCACAGACTATGTGCTATGCTGCAGCAGCCCGTCCTGGAGCCAGTGTGTTAAGAACAGTTGTTTTGGAAACCCTTACATGTGAAGTAGTGTGTGTAGCACATTGGGGTGGAAGAGCAGATCCTATGAATATATTGAAACCTTAAAGGTGTCCCATCAACTAAAAGACAAGAAGGCAAACGGTTCTTCTGTGACTTCTGGGCAATCTGGACTATTGTGGTGCCAGCTACAAGCTGAGAGCAAGGCTCCCATTTTTGGAGCACTTCTACAAACTGTAGGGTGGCTTCAAGGCTCAAACTGGGAGGCAAGTCCTGGTCAGGAGACTTCCTTTACATTAGCCCTTTTAAGTTATATAGATGAAACACTGCATTGAGGTCTCTGGTTAAGAGACTTGGGGGAAGTCGTTTAAAAAAAAAAACACTTTAAAAAAGTCTGTTCTTTTATGTCAACAGTAGGCTCCTAAAATGCTCTTGTTGTTCAACAGAAACAAAAGATGTGAGAACACATTGCATTGCATATTTTCCTCCTCTAGAAAATATTTACCTTTCTGGTTGTGCATAGAATAATCCTTTCTTCTTCCAAGCGCTGTCTTACATCTCATAAGTAAGAAAGCTGCTGATTTCTGAATAAGGGGATTATTAGAGTCATAGCAACAAGAATTTAAAAAAAAATAGAAACTCCGGCATTTTGGAAGGGCCTACAAACCAGCTTCTTACTATAAGGAAAGTTTTCTTCCTGACCTCCTAGGAGCTGAGTTATGCCATAACCGCCCACCTGAAGGTTTTATGCCTCTTTCTTAAGAGCTGTCAGAACTAGTCACTGACAGACAGGTTAACAGTGTAAATGGATGACTGGTCTGATTTAGTCAAGGAATTCCTGTGTTATTAGAAACTGAAAGCTGGCAAGAACCAGCATCAGCACATCAGATAAATTGCTAGCCAAGAACTGGTTTGCTCAGTTTATGCAAGTAGTCCAAACACAGGTTTACTTTAATGAGAGCAAGAATAATATTTCCCTGTTGATTCTTTCTCTCCCAGTGCCAGTAGCTTCTGTTTAATGGGGGCAGCAGCTTACCAGGTCCATCCTTCACTGTTGAGGGGTTGAGTATAGTACATAGGTGTGAAACTTTAAATGAGGATCTCATCATACGGAAGTTGCACATTTAAAAAAAGCCAGACTAAAGCAGGCTTGTAAACCCCACTTGTTTTGGAGTTGTATAACTTTTATTTTGGTTGCATTAGTCAAACACTATTAACCTTGTTTGTTTACTGTGAGCACTGATAGGGAAGACAGATTTTTGGGCTTGGGCTTATATATTTCCACAATGAGCTTACAAGGTTGGGTAAAAGAAAGGAGAGATAATGATCAGGGGTCTGAATTTTTTAAGGTAGCTTGGTGCTTAAAGGTGCAGAAACTTACCTAGTGGGATTTTCAAAAGCACTAAGACAGAGCTAAATACCTTTCAAAATCAGGTCTAAAGTTCCTTTGAAAATCCCACCCTACATGTAAAGACTACACTTTTATTCCTGGAGCAAAACAATCTTGAATTCT
>NW_017729033.1:5027107-5027820 GCF_001723915.1 Gavialis gangeticus
TTTGGGCTTGGGCTTATATATTTCCACAATGAGCTTACAAGGTTGGGTAAAAGAAAGGAGAGATAATGATCAGGGGTCTGAATTTTTTAAGGTAGCTTGGTGCTTAAAGGTGCAGAAACTTACCTAGTGGGATTTTCAAAAGCACTAAGACAGAGCTAAATACCTTTCAAAATCAGGTCTAAAGTTCCCTGAGGTAGGTTCCTTTGAAAATCCCACCCTACATGTAAAGACTACACTTCTATTCCTGGAGCAAAACAATCTTGAATTCTCTTGATTTTTTTTTTTCATTTATTTTAATGGGACAGCAAGTCTCCTTCCTGGGTAAAAGTATTCTACTGCCTCATGCAGTATGTACCATTTTCACAAAATGAATTCAATTTTTCCTGCATCTCAAAGTGCAGTATCCAAGTAACCAGCAAGTGCTTCCGACTCAACAGCAAAGCTAGCATCTGCCAATATTTAGCACTTGACTTCAGTCAGGCACCTGTGTTCTTGCAGTTTTCAAGCCTGTATTCTCATCTAATAGTTCTCTCAGTCTTTAAAAGGAAGCTGGACCGTTGTGGAGATTCACACAAGGACTAAACTTTGTGTAGATCAAAAGTCCTGCTCCAGTTGGTAGGCAGAGCGGTGTTTGCAGGGAGCATCTTAGTAACAGGACTTCTCAGCATAACAGACACGTGGAAAGTTTCATCAGCACTCATATCTCTTGCATG
>NW_017729033.1:5032820-5038212 GCF_001723915.1 Gavialis gangeticus
TCTTGCAGTTTTCAAGCCTGTATTCTCATCTAATAGTTCTCTCAATCTTTAAAAGGAAGCTGGACCGTTGTGGAGATTCACACAAGGACTAAATTTTGTGTAGATCAAAAGTCCTGCTCCAGTTGGTAGGCAGAGCAGTGTTTGCAGGGAGCATCTTAGTAACAGGACTTCAGAAATTTAGTGCTGGAGAGACGAAAAAGTTGGGTCTCAGCAGACCTAACTGCACCTATTCATAGTATCATGGCTTTACATATACAGCATTCTCGTTTTGGGTCCCCTTACAGACTTAGCATGTGATACCAGAAGTACTGCCCCTCCGACCCTTTTACTTCACCCACAGAGCCAAGAATAAATAATGCACTTGGACACTTTGTCTGATGCAGTTTGCATTCATGTATTGTTTTAAAAGAACCTGTTTCTGTGTTTCTAGTAGGTGAAGGTTTATAACTGGGATGAATCCTTGGGGGTAGCGTGCCCCACTCCTACCACCCACATCAAAGAGAAGATGGAAAAGGCAGCTTTATTAAAGGTTATTCAAGAAGTGATTGATTAGTCATGAATTTAAAAAGAGAGTGAGCAGCCAGAAAGCACCCTGTCTGTGTGTTTGCATCTTGTCAGCCTCCAGAACTTGTACCTCAAACATTTCCATGGCAGTGATAATCCTACAGGAGCGATTCAAAATTCAGTGAGTTTATTCTAACAAAATCTTAAGGTTCCTTATCAATGTCCAAAGTGGTTCTTTGCCTCACATTTAGCTCCTGCGGTTGAAGGGAGAGAAGCCAGTCTGCTCCTACGATTAGTGTGCATGTGTTTTCATGGCTTTTAAAGAAGACCATAGGTTCAGGGCTCAGATGATGCAGCGCAGTGATGAATGTGAAAGGGGCATCTTGTAGGATCATAGGAAAATAAGGCCAGAAGGGACCTCACAAAATTTATCTAATCCAGCCCTTGGTCAAGGCAGGACCAACCCAGTTATACCCTCCCAGCCAAGTATCTGTCTAACCTGCTTTGGAAATTTCCAGGGATGAAGCTTCAGTAGTTTTCTGCCTGTTCCAATGCTTGACCATAGTCAGAAAGATCCTTCTAATCTACATCCTAAATTTCCTCTGCTGCAGGTTGAAGCCATTGCTCCTAGTCCCCATTTCTGCGACCGCAGGGAAAAGCCTATCTCCATCCCCTCTGTATGCATGTGGCATTGTTTCATATGATCTAAAGTAAAAGATGTGAACTGGTGTTCTTGAAATAAAGTCACTGTCTTTGCCATAGAGGCACCGTGACTCATGCATGCAGGAGAACTTATTTACCAATGTAACACGCTAGTAGTGAAACAGGGGAATTGCAAATAGAGTTTCTTCTGTTTTTCTGTCTCTTGGAGAGCTTATGAAAAGCTTTTGTTTCTATAAGCCTTGAGATTTACTTGCTGTAGAGGATGCATTTCTTTCAGCCTGTCTAGTTACACCCAGAGCCAATCCCTCCATCTTCCTTGGTGATCACTGATGATCCTTGTACTGTCAGTCAGACTACAAGTGGAAGCTTGTAAAAGGCAGGTGAATTTTAATCATGTTACCACCAATGAAATAATGAATTGCAGCCTAGAGATAGAGGAATTAGAAAAGATCTTAAAATGTTTTCATCTCATTGAAGCCAGCTGGAGTTGGTGGTGGGTCAGACATGGCATTTTTGTGGACATTTGAGAATCACAAAGGCAGGTGAAATCCCAGAATCTCTCTGACAAGCAGCTGTGTTAATGTCTCCAGTTTATTCTGGGCACCTCTTCACAGCATTGCCTAGGGCTGAACTGTGAAAAAGAACTGCCCTTTCAAAGGAGCCATGATCACTCAAGTCGTGCATATTCTTAAGCCAATATACCCCCGGCTGCTATTTAGATGTAATTATATGCACAGATATATAAAATGTGGCTGCCGCGTTGCTCCAGCGTTGCGAACCAGAGAATGTATTTTTGTATTTTTTATATTTCCTTTCCAATGCTCTAATAACCTGATTGGCCGTCGCCCTGAAGAAGCTCCTTTATAATTGGCATTTGCTTCAGCATTGCCCTGCCCTGGGGATTTCCCTTTTGCTCTTGGAGTTTTTTGGTGGTGAAATGGTTTACCAACCGACACCTTATCAAGGAGAGCGAACTTCCTCTGATGTTGCAAAACAGCGCTCTCAGCGAGCGTTCTGCAAAGCTTTTGTGTAAAGAACTTGCTTTCCTGTGCACAGGGATTTTGTAGACTTTGCAGCCCAGCAGAATTTGATTGAAAAGGGGTGTGCGCCTTTGAGCGACGGAGCCATGTAACCTGGTGTGGTGCACGTTCTGTAACACGCCACTGTATTGGATCAGGGCAGGTTTGCAAAGCCAGTGCACCGTCACCCACCTTGATGCAGTGCAGAAAGAAACAAGATCAGCTCCTCTTTCAAACAGCTCTTTTCAATGTAAATGCTGCATGTCGAAAAGCTGCGCCACTGATGGAGAGGAGCTTAGCATCAGTGTTAACGATAATAAAGTTGCATACTTAAGGCTGTGGCCAGAATTTCTCCCCTGAGTAATCAAGATTTAGGCTTCTAGCTTTGTGTTACAGTACTAACATAAAAATGGCCCCAACTTCAAAGGCAGAGACCTGCAGCAGCATCCACTGATTTAACTGGGGTTGGTGGGTGTCTTACGCTTCTGCAATTTGGGCCACTTGCATTTTGGCTCCTCAGTTGCTCTTTAAGCATGTTAAATTTAGGCATCCAGTTATAAAATGTTGTTTTTTGGAGTTTTTTATTGGATATAATTGGGGGTGATTTCTAGAAACCATTGAAAAATGAGCTCTTACACTTTTTGGCAGAAATCTTGAATTTTTACAAAGTGGGGCCACCTTCTGGAGTTGTGTGTTTTGTATAGAAGATGCCACACATGCTGTTCGCACTGGTTATGGTTGCAGCATGGTTTCAGTTTTAAAGCTCTCTTCTTAGACATTCATGCTGTATTGAAAACTCCTCAGGCTTTGGTCGCAAGAAGGTACATTTATTTGCTCCTTTACATCTATTTGGAAAGCTTGAACAAAATTCCTTCTGCTCTTGAGCATTGGGAAACTGCTTTAAAAAATAGTGTGTGTTGCATGAAGAGTGAAAATGTAATATAGTATATAGATCAGAGCTGGGCCTGTGGGCTGCATTTGGCCCGCCAGGGGATTCTGTCCAGCCCACAGTGGGACCCTCAACCCTGCCCAGCCCGGATGCGAGGGGCAGCCCAGGATATGCAGGAAGTGAATCGCAACTTTGCCCTGGGCCCTAGCCCTGCGCTGTCTGCCCATCCTGCTCCCTACCCATCTGCAGCTCCATCGCACTCACCTGCTTAAGCATGCCCTGTCTGCAGGGGTCTGGGGCTGGCCTGTCTTGCACCCCCAGCGGTGGGTGCGGGGCAGATGGGCCAGGGGCCAGATAGGGTCAATTATTCCCCACCCCACTCTGCCTGACCTTGCAGCAGCTAACTAAAACTCCTTAAGTGATCCTCAAGCTTAAACAATTGCCTGCTCCTGATGTAAAGGAAACAATAGACCAAGAGGGTTTGGAGAGAGATGGGGCAAAAGGATGTGGAATGAGGGAAGTAAACTACAGGAATGGACTTCATGGCCAAGCCGGCATCTGCATTGGCAGAGATGGGTGAAAGAACAACTAGCAATAGGGAGGGGGTCTGGGCTTGACTTGGCAGGTGCCTGTGCAGGGCAGATCAAGGGAGAAAAGTGAGCTGCAAAGGGGAGATCTGTTGAAAAGGGCTCCAGAGAGTTGGCGCTTTTCCAGGCTGCTGGGATTATTGGGCTCCTGCTAAAAACTCTAGGACAGTGATTATTTAATCACAGCAGCCTGAGGTACTGCAAGATCCTTTTAAGCATGCCTTGGCACCTGGTCTGCGTGCAAGGAGGTAAGCGCCTGCCCAGTGCCTGGCGCCCACCCCAGTATCCTGCAAACCAGCAGCACCCATAGCTGCTCCTCTGCGGGCTCCTGCGGTGCCCTTGCACTCTGAGCAGCGTGCTCTGCCCCAGGCAGCTGGGTGACATGGATTCACACTTTTCAGCTTGGCTCATTCTGCCCACTTTTCCCACCATGCCCCCAGGGCTCACCAGAGGGGCCATCGATGCCAGCGTGCAAATCCTCAGAGGAGCAGCTGTGGTGATGGGCATATAGACTGGGGGCAGACAGCAGAAAGAGCCAACTCTAGCTAGAATGCAAAGAGGCACTTTCAGGACAAGTTTCCTGATATTTAAACTTTGCAGCCTACAGGATAAGGTGTGACTAGTACTAAGCAGAAGTTAGTGTGAGCTTGAGGCACCATCAGCAGCTACCTGAATGGCAGTTGGGTTGTTGGACGTCTTGAGCTGTGGCCGCAGCTCTACCAACTGACTTCAACCATCCTTGCTTTCATCCCTGTGAAATGGGGACAATAGCCCACTCCTCCCCACGTGTGCTGTGAAGCAAAGTCCGGCGTGATTTGTGCAGTGCTCTGACCCTGCAAAGTGCTGTGTATTATCCCACCAGCTTCCATGGACGTGTTGGACAAAATCTGCACCAAAATCTAACAGTGAGGGTGGTTTTTATTACAGTCCTAGCCCAAGGCCCACTGTGCTCAGGGATTACACAAACTATGGGGGTCGGAGGGAGAATGAGGGTGCCAGACACTTCCTCTTTGTAGTCTCTTTTGTAAGTTTTGTTAGTTTACAGTTATCTGGACTAGACTGCATTTGCTGTTCATTTAGCTTGTGATTCTCAAATTGCGTGTTGCAGAGTGCAAGGAGGTTAAGCTGTATAATAAATGCACTGAAATGGGGTCCTGCTAAATTCAGAAAAGTTTCAGAAAAGGTTGAGAACAACTGTCCTAGAAGCTGTTGGCTCTTTCCTTAACACAGGGTTTGGCAGATGCTTAAGAAGTACCGAGAGGCAGGAGCGCTCCAGCATGAAGACATGGGGATTTTTGGCAGGGGTCTCGAAACGGGGTGTGACGTCCTTCCCAGAAGAGTGTGAACTTCTACTGGTTTAAGAGATTTCCTTTTTTGTAGCTTTGAGGAGTGTTTTTGTCAGAGCCTGAAGGGTAGGGGGGGAGGTGAACACATCGTCAGAGGGATCAGAGCTGATCAGAGAACAACACCCTTTAAGATCTAAAGAGCCTCTCAATTTGGGTAATGCTGAGGCGGGAGAGGAATTAGACATATCTGGTTGAAAGATGAAGAAGGTAAGCAGCGGTAGTTACTGAATCTCCGTGGTGCTGGGACTTCCCCACAATTCGCCCATCTTCATGGGAGGCAGCCTGGACATTTATCTCTCTCCTGAGCTGGCAACTGCACTGGAGAGCAGTGCTTTGAGAGCAGACTGTGTCCAGAAATTCAGTTATAATTTCATCCCCCCCCCC
>NW_017729033.1:5038412-5045340 GCF_001723915.1 Gavialis gangeticus
CATACAGAAACATTTCTCCCCGAATTCCCACCTCCCTTTCCCAAAGCCTTGGGAATAAGGACCAGGACTGAAGGTCCGTGTCCCTTTTGCCCTCATCCCACGCGAGTGTGAGCACGCTCGTGTCCGACGCGCCCCACAAGTAAGGCAGTTCCTGGCTCAAGTGCATGCATAGCCCAGTGCTGTGCTTGGGCTCTCTGACTCACTGAGGCCACTCGAGCTATTTGTGCTGTGGGCTTAGCATGAGTGTGCCAGGTTTATTTCTCAGCAGACGTGGATATAGCCATGTCTTCAATGGCCAATAAACCAAGTAGAAACCCGCGGCCTTTGGAGGGTTTCCTGATGTGGAACGCTTGCGAGACGGACGCCTGCGTGGGCACCTCCCACACCTTCCCCCTTCCACGGCTGCACTTTGGGCGGTGAAAGGTGATGACTAGGACGCCAGGGAAGAAGCCAGATGAAAGCTATTGTCTGTCAGCAGACAGGCCTGCATCACTTCCCTTCCAGCTTCCACTTCTGCTGCCTGTTGTCTCCCTCCGTGCATTTATTTTAACCCCTCTCTAATCCCCCCCCCCAGCTTCTTCAAGTTTGTCTCTTTTCTCCCTATGTGTTCACAGGTTTGCCTGGGGGTTGAATTTTCATTGGCGCTCGTGAAGCAGCTCTGACTGATTTTAGGCTCAATTTGTTTTGGAAACTCCAAGCATCCTAGAGAAAGCAGTGACTAATAGGTAGAATTGGGGCTGGGAGCTGCTTTGCTGCTGCTACCAAAGCAGCTTCTCAGACCGCCGGGCAGCACTCTGCAGACCAGGCCAGAAGGACCTCAGGTCTGGGGAGTACTCATGGATCAGGTCATAAAGAGAGACCAAAAACAGTGCATTTGCCTCGTGTGTTAGTACAGAGGCCCATACTGCAGTGTGAATACTCTGGCAGGCTTTAGTCTGCATGAAACCAGAGGCACAGCTCTTCAAGGACACGTCTTGGTATCTCACACGCACAAGGTTTGTTTCGCTGTCAGCTTCTTTTAGAAATGGGAACAGCGATGCTCCGTTAATACACCTCTCAGTTATAAATGGGTCAGGTTGCCCTTTTCTTTATTTGCTTTAAGAGCAGTTCCTCTGGATTTTTGCCTGGGAAGTCTTCCATTCTGTCACTTCCCTTCCCTTAAAGCAGGTTTGCATACATGCACAATCCAAAAATCATAGGCAGGGTCTGGGTTTTCAAACAAATGGGAAGGGACAAAGTTGTGGTTGTGATGGACTTTTGTCCTGTTTCAGTAATTCTCCGGCAAAACTTGCTGAGTTTGCAAGTGAAAAAGTGCTTCCCCCCACTTACTGACTCAGCACAGGCCCCAAATGCCGGTCGGTGTTGATTCTGGCTCATGCCTCACCAATGCTAAAGATTCTGCAGCTGGCTTTTTGTTAAAATGTTGCATGGCCCAGAAAAAGAAAATATCCCATTTGCTCTCACAAGCTGCAGTAAAGCTGCCAGGTTGACAGCCTTTCTGCTCATCAAAGCTGTTCTGCTCGACTGTAAGCCCAAAAAGATCAACCTGTGAAGTAATGAGGTGCCCTTACTCAGTCGCATTTTCACCATACATGCACTTTACCACCACAGTCCCACAAGTGAGTCTGTTTTGAATCTGATCAAAGAGAGTTGGAGCCACAAACACTTTCCTGGCTGTTTGTGCTACAGCACTAGCATCTCATGCTTTGTTCCAGAGTCCTGAGTCTATCCTACATGGTTTGGCCACAAAATAGCATCTTTAGTGCATGCATTTAAGGATGCCTTTCGTGATAAAGATTTCCATGTCAAAAAAAGGGAAGGAAAAAAACCCCAAAAGGTCTTACGGAGCAATTGTTCCACTTCCCTCCAATTTGAGAAGTGACTACTGTATAATTGCAAAGCTAAGGAATATGGAATAGAAAGACCCATAAGCAATTAGAAACAAAGACGGCATAATTGTTTAAAAATTGCTTGCATACTGGCGTGGTGTTAATTCCTCTGGCCTCGCCAAGGAAAAATGCACAGGTATTGGGTTAAAAAGAAAAAAAACACTTTTTTGAATTTTAACGTTTCTACTGTGATAGCTCCCAGGGCCTGATTCAGTCAGAGCGTGGTTTAATTCAGTACCATACAAACATAGCATGTTGATGCATGTGTTTTGTGTTCCAAAGCAAAAAAAGAAAGCGCCTGCTGTGTTTTGAAGTTGAACAGTCCTAAAATGCATGAAAATCTCTTGGAAAGCAGCAGAACGATGTGCTCTTAAGAATGGATCCTTGAGATTTTTGTCTCGCCTCTGCCCCAGTTTCACAGTACCTCCCAGTATGAGCGGCTTCATATGTATAGCTTGGTTCTCCCATCTGTGTATGTCGGTGGTGATTCCTCTGAGCTAGTGCTGCTTGGAGATGCGCTGGCTGTTTGCCTACAACTCACAAGTCTTCAAATGGTTCTGGGGTAGAAGTATTTTTCTTACAAATGATTTAAAAGCAGAATTGGGCTAATCAGAATACCCAGGAGAACTTTTGCCTCGGTACAGCCATGCCTTGCTTTCTGTTCCTAAAACAGATCCTTCATGCAATTCCTCCTGTCCCCTGCAAAGAACCAGCTCTTGTTGTGCATCCTCAAAAGGACACTTTTATTGACCCAATTCTTTCTCTTTCCTGTTTGACACCAGTGTAACTCAGTAGGCCCTTGTCATTATTTCTGATTTGTACTGGTGTGAGCAAGTGCAGGGTTGGGCTGATAACTGAACGTGGCTAAATTGCATCAAAGTATGGTTTGGGGGCAGGAACTTCCTGCCACTCACATTGTAAAAGAAACGCACTCATGCAAATTGAGGAAGCTGTTTGCTATATAAGAGTACCTCTTTTCATCGGACCTTTTTATGAGCCAGCCCAGGGACATCAGTTAACTTTGAGCTTGTGCTGCCAGGCGTTAGTCAGCCACTGTTTTAAAAAAAAAATGGCAGGATCCAAACAGCTTGTGAAATTAATGAGGCAATCAAAGGAGAATTTAAAAGCTGCAGTTTTGAGAAAAATCTTCCTGTTCTGGGCCTGGCCTAGTGAAGGCAATTAGATAATGGAGGTCCTCGTGGCTTTGGGAGGAAAGAATTGACCACTCTCATTTTTCTGCAGGAAGAGGAAAAGAAGAAGGCCAAAGAGGAGGAGGAACAGAGGGAGTATGAAGAATACCTGAAGCTGAAGGAGAGTTTTATTGTGGAAGAGGAAGGTGTTGAAGAAGCAATGACTGAAGAAGAGGTATGTTAGGCTGTCTCTGCAGCTAGAATCCCTGACTCCCTCCCCGTGGCTCATTGTGGCTATATAAATGATCCTTCTTGCATTGTATCTCCTGCAAAAAGCACTTAGCTGGGTGAATTCAGAGTGTGCATATAGATTTTTCTTGCATCTTTAACAGCAGAGGTATGTGCATATATAATAATTGTCAATTTAGAGTTTTTACTGGGGAGCGTTAGAATACTTGATTCCAGTCTTTAAAATTAGATGTGAATAAATGCAGCCTATAATATATAAATGAGTGGGGCTTTGCCTGTTTTGCAAGAGGGCTGGATTAGACTGATTTTAACCCAAATGCCTTCCTAAAATCAGCAATCCTGCAACACACACAAAACACGCTATTAGAGTGCCAGGTAACAGGGAGCAAAAGTAATGTTGAATACAAGGGTTGCTTCCAATTTGCTATTGATAGTCGAATACATTTTTAACTCCCAGCTCTAATCCCTGAGAGGTGTCACATGAATAAAACTGAAACAAAGCTGATGTTTAAATGTGGTTTATAAAATGAAGCTTTAGCATGCTCCTTTCCCCAATGTTTCTGGTTGCATTTCTGCCACTGTACGCCCTGCATTGCTAATGATTTTTGTTGCTGTTAATGCCTTACCCTCTGCAGAGGGCTCATAACACCCATCTTCTGTGGCCACATAAAAACTTGTTTTTGGACGCTGCTGATAAAATGTGGTACTTTATCTAACATTTTTTTACAGCGCTGTTCTGGAAGGCAGGATTCCCTGTTTAGTGTTTTTCCTGGTTGTAATTTGAACTGCTGTAAAATGAAGAGGGGCCTGGAGGTTGCACCTCTCATGTATTGACAACTGAATGCATTTGACTCTGGCGTATCTGTTTCAAGTACCAAGCGACTGGATTGTTGTCCTACTCCTACAGCCAGAGGGCTTGTGTAGAGACAGATTTTGGTCTATAGGATTATGATAAGCAAAGAATATTGTTTTTCTTTCTTTCTCCCTCTAGCCAAGTCTGTCCCCCAGGAGTTCTTTATCGTGTGCCTAATTAATACCAAATAGAAGTCACCTAGAGTTAGTACCTACGAGGTGTATTTTCAAAGACCTACAGGGCAGTCAGATGCCTGGCTCCTCTTTAAAGTAGGGTTTGGATGCCTAGCACCTATTAGTTATTTGCAAATCCAACCCCAACTGGCATTAAAAAAAAATCTAGCCCTAAACTGTATGATTGGGTTTTTGAAACTTGTAAGTAGCAAAGTCCTACCAGGAGTATGATACAGGTAAAACAGGCTTCTTTCCCCTTCCAGGTGACCTGCAGTAGTTAGTTAGCTGTGTCCTGTAGCACCACAGGTGGTTTTAGAAGATGGTTTTACAGCTGAAGTAAAGCTGTCTCATTAGCAATCTCCTTTTAAGCAGGCTTGCACAACTGTAGTTCATTTGTTCTTGGTGGGAAGCTGTGTCCATGGGAGCAGAGAGGGAGGGTTACATACTTAAGAAATTGGGGCAAGGGTTCCTTGCTGTCAGCCTAAAACCTCTGTTTTGTTACATATGTGACTGATAAAGTACCTTTTCCAAACACCCATTAAGTAAAAATGCTCCAAGATATTCAGTTTTATAGGAATGTTAATGTAGCTAAAACCAGGTGCCTTTCTGCCTTGTTCTGCACAAGGTACTGTGACATCCTGGTACTTGCTGCAACCACATGCTCTGTCCCACATGGGTTTGTAATAAACTTCAGTGTCTCAAGACATGCACTTAAATGCTTAGTTAGGCACTGAATAAAAATAGCTTAATTTCTAGAGGCTCTGAGCCCCAGTGTCTCCCACAACCGATATTCAAGTTAATGGGTGTCCTTTGCCTTTGAAGCTTGAAAAAAATGGGTCATTTGTACATGCAATGAATGTTATGAGCTAAATTCTGCCCTCTGGTATATGCAAGCGGCATCCAATTGGAATCGCATCTACATTAGGGAGCAGAACTTGATGTAATTTATTAGACAATATAAAAAGTAATGCAGTGTAAAAGGAGATGTTGCCCACTGGTTGTGCCATAAGGATGCACAGTGCACATACTGGATGGTTCTTAGCTACTTTGACAAGAACAAAACATTAATTTTAAGTACCGATGATCCTCAGACCAAACCATTTCAACTCCATAGGCTGCCTTAGCTCTCATTTCATAAATCAAAATTGGTCCTTGGACACGCACATGGGTATGCACATCTTGTATACTTACAGTTAGGGAACACTTTTTATAATGCCTTTTTTTTCTCAATAAGTTGGAGTTGCAAAGAATTACATTTTTATTCATTTGAATTAATAATTATTTTCCTTGCTGTACCCAGTCTCATAGCTTTCTAATGGAATTTCTCAGCTACATCAAGGTAAGCCACCATTCCTTTTTTTTCCCTCTCTTTCTCTGTCTCATTTCTTTGCTTTGTATTTATTATGTCAAATGATTTATTGGCAGAGAACTGTGTAAAGAAAGACCACTTCGGTCACATTCTAAACGTATATTTAATAAAGCAAGTATCCAACTAATGCCACTGATTACCCCAATATGCATGTGCTCTAGCAGCTCGTGTTGTGTTCATAATTGCTGGAATAGTGTTTCCTTCCATTTTAATTTTGTGGCCGTGTTTTGGCCCTTACGTACAAGTTTACGGCTCTCCTTTACTGCAGTGTGGAGTTCCTTATACCTGGGGTTCAATTTGGAACTAGGGGCTTAAAATAAACCTTAAAAATAGAAGATGCTTTGGAAATGTAGCATTGAAATTTTCTCTTTTTTTTTCCTGTGGCTGAAGTATGTGCTCCATTTCAAGTAGCTCACTTCAAAAAGAAATCAGATGCTCCCAAATAGTTGGCAATAGCTTTTTATGCAGCCTGAAAAAGGAATTCATAGAGAAGCGGGCTGGCTTCAGCAGTGTATTAACAGCCGTCTTTATCCTGGTTAGATTCCCCAAAGCTTTAAGTGGAAAAGTTTCTATCTTTGAAAAAATAGTGTCTGCAAGTACCTTGGCACCTGATCCTGTTCATGCTGAGGTCAGGATGCTTGAAGGTGCTCAGTGCCTGGTTAGATCAGCCCCTGGGTTTCTGAATGTGAACACGCAGCATTGATTTTAAAAAAATCAATTATTCCTTTATAGCCAAGGTGTCGCATCTGAGTGAAAATAAGGATCGTGGTAGCTGTGTGTAGTCTGTTGCTTTTGTGTATATTTGAAACTCATGCACAGTAAAAGGTCATGTAAGCCTTCAACATGATTTCCTTTCTAACTTCATACCCATGAGAAGCATGGTGTCATCTTAACCTTTAGAGGTGTATTATAGAAAAGGTCAGGGTGCCTTAGGCTTCCTTTGAATGTGCTGTTCGTCTAGTTGCATTTTTAAAGTTTGTGAATCATCTTGAACGCCCCCCCCCCCGGCCCCTCAATTAAAAATAGAATCCCCAAGTCGTACTTTGAAAAGCAAAAAAACCCGTGAGTTTTCCTATCCGGAGCTGGAGGGAGAAGAGCTTATTCATTCTGTTCGTATAGTTACCTGTATTAGTCCTGGTTAACTTGGTCCCAGTTTTATGGGGAACGAGATTCTCGGCATAACAGACATGTGGAAAGTTTCATTAGCACTCAATATCTCTTGCATGCACAGGCATCTGGCTTCAAGCCACCCCAGATATCGGTGA
>NW_017729033.1:5048226-5049660 GCF_001723915.1 Gavialis gangeticus
CCGGAAGATTTCAAGGGCAGGTTGGACAGACACTTAGGTGAGATGCTTTAGTCAAGGATGGTCCTGCCTTGATGTCATTAAATTAGTTTGGGGACCCAGTTCAGCAAAGACCTTTACCCATTGTAAATGTGCTCTGACAAAAATTCAGCGTGCGTTTTCGTGCTGTGCTGAACCCGACTTTGAGGCTTAATAACTACAGTATATTGTTGCGAAATGAGTCTTGTAGCATGTTGTCTGTGGGAAATGTGTAAGTTGGAAAGTTTCCAGTAAACCCCCTGACAATCCAGGGCAAGCGCATGTGTAGGTTAAGATTTCAGTGCTTCTGTTTTATTATTCTTTCACTATTGTTCTTAAATGTGGCTTTGCCCACCCTATCCTTTCTAAAAGAAGATGTGACACAATCTGGCAGTTCCCAGCTCTGAGAACTGAATTCCATGGACTGGTTCCCTCGTCATATCTTCAGTCCATAGTAGTCAGTTCTCTAGCTTGGCTGTATCTGACTTCACAACTAGTAAATCTGGGTGCCTGGGTTGTGGTTTTTCTTTTCTTGTGTTTGAATGAAAAGCAGCAAGTGTTTTTTGCAGCCTTTTTATTTCTTAGAGGTCCATCTGAGTTAGAATCCCTGCAGTCTTAAAAGAAGCCCAAAAACAAATGCAATACGGCTTTGGAAGCATTATCTCCAATCATTTAAAGGCAAAACTTGCATCTGAAATTGTACAGCTTCCTGTAGTATTGCAAAGAATCATGGTCAGGACTAAAAGAAAAAATAAATAAAACTACTTAACACTTCTTATGTTTTCAGAGGTTCCTCCCCAGCGTTAATTTTTGCACTGCATTTTGATGTATGTGCTGTTAACCCATTTTACAGATGGGAAAGCCAAGGCATGGGGAAGTTAAGATCCTGATTCACCACTGCATGTCATTACTCTAGTCATCTGTGTAATAACACGGAGTTGCACCAAACAGTAAACCTAGATTAAAGCAGTGGTGAATTGGAATCTAAATGACTCGATTCATGTCACAGAAGGAGATTGAAACTCAAGAGTTCCTGGTTTTTTCCTGGTCTGTGTGCACTGCCTCTCTGAAATAGCACTGGGTATATGCTTCTGCTAGTAAGAAATTAGCTAAGGGATAAGCTTATGAAGGAGATTCAACCGCAAAGAGCAGACAGACCACTAAAGAGCTTAGAGCCACCAGGAGTTCTGGCCCAAGTATAATTTTTAAAGGTATTTTGCACCATCCTTGGGACTGAATTAAAAAGGAGTCTCCAACATGCCGCCTGGAAGCTTGAGTTACGTGTGGTTGGATAGAAAGAAATACGGGTAGCAGGAAGAACAGAGCCAGTGGCATTGTACAAGTCATTGCATACAGAGAATCCAAGCTGTGCTTGCGCTTATCCTGCCTCTGTAAAAAAAAAAAAAAAAAAAAAAAAAA
>NW_017729033.1:5053624-5054880 GCF_001723915.1 Gavialis gangeticus
AGGGCCAGTTGTTTGCAAAGGTGTTTAGAGGCCTAGCATGACTTTCAGAAGTGTTTAGGCACCTACCTCCGTGGATGTTCTGACCATGCCATGAGGCATTTATCACTGCAGTGTCCTTTCCCCCTGCCCTTTTCATTTGTATGTAAATTCCTCTCTGTTTTAAACCCTTTCTTTCTCCAAATCCACTTGTGGCATCTCATGAAGTAGCCTGTTGCCTATGAAAGCTCATACCTCTCTGAACTAGTTAGTCTCTGCAGTTCCACCCTCTCCTGCCTTCTACTTGGAAATGTAGTCAGCCTTGCAGTACTGACTCCAGGTCACCTTTTATCTTGTAGGTGTTATCGATGACCGAGGAAAGTTCATCTACATCACCCCAGAGGAGATGGCCGCTGTGGCTCAATACATCAGACAGAGAGGACGAGTCTCCATTGCTGAACTGGCCCAAGCAAGCGATTCCTTGATCAACCTGCAGCCTGACAGCAAAGCAGTAACTCAGACTGTGGCATGAGGATACATCCCACGGTGTGGGAAGACACAGCCATGTTGGCCTTTAAAAAAAAAAAATGCTGTCTGTTTTTAATGATGAGAGAGGGGATATGATGGTCACATCCCAACATGAATTGGAAGACTTCATCATGAGTTCTGCTTCCAAATGGATTAGAGTAGGTAACTGGAATAAAACGGGGTGTCATTATTTTGTTTTGCAAAGGATGCTGGAGAAGAACTTGGCAAAACTGCACTTTGTCCCTCTTTTGCTCTGGCTCAGGGATTTCAGTTATAGTGCCTGATTACTTTGTCATGTCAGTGCATAGCCCTTACCCCCAGGCGCACCCATAAGCACATCTAAGCAGTCCGGATCCCTCTCAAGACTCAGAAACCTGCATTGTTTGTGGGCAGAAAGATTGTTCTGGGTAAGTACACATCATCCCAGACACCCATTGGCTTCCAGATTCCTGTGTCCGCTTCACATCCATGTAACAAAATTGCAGGGGGTTTATCCAGCTAGTTGTGCAGCCCAAATTCTAGTTTTAAAGTAGTCTAGCATGGCTGGATGCAGGTGAGGAAAACAGATCTATCATGATACCTGCAGCTTTTGCTGTATCTTCCAGAAATGACCAGGAAGATAAAAAAAGAGAGATTAGAACTTTCTCTCTGTATAGCACTTCCCAGGTTCAGAGAACTTCAAACATTGAATCTTTGCAGCCTGTGGCACATAAAAGACCTCCATCGGATGCATAGAATGCCAAAAGCACGCT
>NW_017729033.1:5054891-5057516 GCF_001723915.1 Gavialis gangeticus
AAGACCTCCATCGGATGCATAGAATGCCAAAAGCACGCTAGCCAGCTCAAAAGCACTCTTGGTTGTGTCTGTAGCCAGAAAGACAGGAACATCCACACACGCAGAGATGAGCTCCCCATCTTATTTTACAGGTCAGTCCTAATTACTGCCAGCCTTCTGTGTTTCTGTTGTTACATCCTGATGTTCCATCCATTTGAAGGCGTGTGCCAAGTCAGAGAGACTGCTGGTTTCAAACACCTGTGTCTCGGCAGGTTTGGGTATTCAAATAATAGTAACACAAAGAACTGCCCTGAAGGACTTTCAGTGATGCAGTTGATGCCATGAGCAGCATATTCCTAAGATGCTATTGTATTGCTGTAGCTTTAAATATGTTAATTGCTTTAGAGGAAAAAATGAGTTCCTGTATGGAAGACATGTTTAACGTTTTTTAAAAAGTAGCCATGTAAGTGCTTTGTTAATTTTTCCTTCTTTCTGCATTAAACACATTGCACATTGCACTATGTTGAATATAACATAGTAATCAGGTACAGGGTTTTCACTGTACCAAACTTGTATTTGCACACACTCTGCAGAGGTAGAACTAAGGTGGATAGAAATCTTGCTGTAAATGAGATAAGATATTTGTACAACAACCAAATCAAGTGTGGTTCTCTCAACAGCCGGTACTGCTGGACATGGCAGCTATGGGCAGCAACACTGAGCAGTAGTGCTGCCATGCATATTTGATGCAAAAGCTGGTCTGTTTTACCATCTCAGAGTCAGTAATCATCAAAGAAGATGGTTGATCTTAAGGCTTTCTAAGGTGTTTGATTGATTTCAAATTGGTTTCAGAGGTGCATTGCTATTTTGTTCTGTCCTATCATTGAATAGGCTCTTCTTGTAGTGAAATAAAGCCACTTGAGAAAATTGCACGCGTTGGAGTTTGTGGGTTTTTCTTTGTTCATGAGTGGGGTTTAGAAAGCTTTAAGTAGTGAGAGGAATCATGGAGACTGAGGCAGATTCCAGTACCCAAGGTTAAGTCCAGAGACCTCCATTGAAACCCCTGGAGTTACTCCAACTGCGTACACACTTATTTTGGATGTAGCAGAGTTCAAAACCATTTCCATGTTTTTAATGCAAGCTTCCTTCTGCAGCACTGCTAACCCCACATAATTCATTCAAAGAGTCCTGCCACTAGCACTGAGCTGCTTTGGATTTTGAGAGATGTGCCATCTTCCAAGCTCTCTGCATATACAGAAACCCAAGTAAGCACAAATTCACTCTGTGTTGGGTACCCTGGTATCCTGACACACATTTATCCTAAGAGAAATGCTTTTATTGAATATTCCTGGCAAGCTTGGGGGAAAGTGGGGGACCCCTGGCACTTCACAGAGTAAAGTGCAAGCCTAGTCCAGTCACTTGGGAAGGGTGCCAGTGGGACAGGGGGAAGAGGGGAAGAGGCAGAAATCACTGCTCGCCCCCAAACCATAGCAGCATCATGCCAGTGCAGCACCTACATCCTCCATAGCTTAGTCACAACACCTTTTTTGTGTTCAAAGAGATTTTCAAACTATCTAGAAGCACATGCTGTGAAAGCAGTTTAGGACCAGGCAAGCCAGGGCCTAGGACAGTTTGCACTGAAAATGTTTTGAAGGGGAGGGAGGGACTGTTTGCTCAAAGAAGTTTTGGGGATATTAAATCTAGCACTGTGAAGCAAGGATCAGATACAATCACTGAAATGGCCAGGAAAGCATTCCTTTTAGCTCACCAGCCTAATGCAGAGGTGAGGAAGGAAGAGCAGGAGAGAAACCATACCAAATGCCCTGCTTTCTGAAGAAAGGAAGCACTTCAAGGCTCCTCTCCCAATGACGGTTGCTAAAATGTCTGCGCAGTCCATAGTTGTCATCATTAGCCACACCGCAGCCCTCCTAACTGGGAGACATTTTAAACATGGGAAATCTGCGGTGCAGAGATTAATCGGTACACCTCTGGGACAACAACGGGAGCTGGCACTGGGAATTCCTGGTTGATTGCCCTCCGCTCTAGTTGTCTGTCTCCCTGGGGCTTTCCTCTCTTGCCATTTGAAAGGGGCCCAAGCAAAGCTGCAGAAACGTGGCTAAAGCAGACGGCCCCGAAGCCTGGTTCTGAGTGACAGCAGAGCGAACCTCTGCGGACGTGACCACGGCATGAAAGGAAGTGGTCAATGTTGCCAAACCAGTTATGAGATCAAATTAAATGGAGTGCAAGGCCTGAAAGAAGACCTTGTATTTGGTCATCCAAATCCAGTAGAATAACTTTATCTTAAAATGTTAGCAGGCGGGGTTGTGTAAGCAAATGTATTTGATGCCATTTTGCTACAGCCGGTACATTTTTAAGTTAGATGAGATGTCAAAAAGCAGCCTCGGCAGTGAAGACCTATAAACTATGGTGAAGAGAAAACAGGACAGCATTAAGTGGTATTTCATGATGGTGAAGGAAGGATGCAAGAAACCCTCCCTTTTTTCCCCACCAGTTGACACATTCCAGGTCCACGAGAGATCAGGTTCAGGCTGGCCCCCAAAGTTTTAACAAAACAAATTTAAATAAAACCAATCGGAGGGTGCTCATTAGGCTATTAGAATAAGCCGACCATAAACACAGGATGTA
>NW_017729033.1:5062516-5063597 GCF_001723915.1 Gavialis gangeticus
AGATCAGGTTCAGGCTGGCCCCCAAAGTTTTAACAAAACAAATTTAAATAAAACCAATCGGAGGGTGCTCATTAGGCTATTAGAATAAGCCGACCATAAACACAGGATGTAGGCTGGAGGGAAAATCAGAGAACTCGGCAGATCCAAGAAGACCTGCTGCCAGTCTGCGCGCCGCCCTCCCCGTCTTGGGTCTGCCCAGGTGGTAGGTAATGCTCTATGTTGCACTGGCACGGGTGGTCAGGCAGACTTTCGAGAGAAGTGTTTGTGTTTTGGGACATATCAGCAATCAAAGGGCAGACCGCAGATCTGGCTCTTGCCCCTTCTACCGATCTGTCAGTTTACCTGTAATCCAGATAACGCCACTCTGGCTCACCTGGAGCTGGCAGCTGATTCCTGGGGTTGGCCCAAATGCCACGCAGTGTTTTTCTTCCCTTAAGGCTTACAGGTCAGCGAGCCCAAAATTGGAAACGTGGCACGTCAGGACAGACTGAGGCCTGACCTGTACCGGGGAGTCCAACGCTTAGCTACCCAGCACCCCGGGGTGTGACAGGCACATCTCCAATTGCTCCCTACATCTGCCTATCTCCCGAGGTCCCTTCCCAGGAGCTCCCTTCCCTGCCTAAACTTCTGTGAACAATTAGTGCGGGGATTGACGAGAGCCGAGACGGGGCAGGGCCTGGATACTGCGCGGGGTGGGCTATAGCTTTAGGCAGCAGGCTTTCCATGACGCGTGTGGGTACAGCCCGGGGTCCCGGCGCTGGGCGTGGGCGACGGGCTCGGCGTCGGGGAAGGGGACCGGTGTTGGAGGCTCGCGGGCGCTGCGGGCTTGGCGTGCGCGGAGGCCGGAGCGGTTGGGGCCGCGGCGGCCGGGCGACCGTTGGGCTGGAATGTTCCCGCGCCGCCGCCTGGAAGCCATCTTCATCCGACGGGTGCACGGCGCTGGGCGGCTCGATGGCGGCCCAGCCGGAGACCGCCCCACCGGAGGATGTCCAGCCGGAGACTGCCCCGCCGGAGACCGCCAAGCCAGAGAAAAAAGGCAAGCCAGGCAAAGGCAAGCCGGAGGAAGCCAAGCTGGAAGACG
>NW_017729033.1:5068752-5082918 GCF_001723915.1 Gavialis gangeticus
GCTCAGGTCCCTTCCGACCCGACCAGCTATGAAACTATGAATTAAAAATGTGACCCCCAATCCACATTCGTCCACGATTAAAATGAAACCCCACTAATATTACAATGTGGATCAGGGGTCACTTTTTTAATATTAGTGGTGTTTCATTTTAATCGTGGAAAAATGTGTATTTGTGGGTTACTTTTTTAATCCGAAAGTTGGGGATTTTTTTTTTATCAGAGAACCAGGATCCCTGGTCATGACCCAGCTCTTTGATCTACTGAGAGGACAGAGGTGCTTGAAGCAGTGACCCTGCTTAGTATATGGCAGGAGCTCCATAGCTTCCCACATTCCCCCTTAAATCAGTCTAGTTCTGCCTCAGAGTTGTGGAAGGGGTAAAATGCAGCTTGCAAAAGTTACCAGCAAGCACAGCCAGGCCAGCGCATTCTTCCTGCTCTTGCTAGTTCAGCCCGATGTCCTAGATGTCGATGGACTTGGGATGTGCCACTCACACGGTCCCCCACTCCCAAAGGGTTTGCAGTGTGCAGGCCACACTCTGGGCTCTTGGTTGAACTGACAGGTTAGCATGGCCTTAAATCTGTGCAGGGGAAGGTCCTGGTTTAAACGAGACATGAGCACAAGGAGAGGCAAAGAAAGATTGTTTGGGAAACCCAACTAGCTTTGGCCCAGGAAACCTGGATAATAATAGCAAAATCATGAGCTAAAGGGTGTGCTGGCAAGCAGGGTATGTACCCAGGGTCCTGCTCCTGCTTATGCCACCGTGCTTTGAAACTATGTTCTTGGTACCTGTATGAGCTGGATCAAGCTAGTATGGGCATGCTGGCATCCTCTGCATTCACACCTTCATTTTGCTGCATCATTTCCAAGAAGGAGCAAAGTGCACATGGAAGACAAGACATGGAAAACCGTACTGGGTGTGATGGAGAGAAGCCAAGAATGTGCAAAAGTAATGAAGAGAGTGATAGAGGCTCAAACAGGCTGGCTCACCCTGGTTTCCAAAGCCTTTTATACCCCTGTCTGCCTGCTACAGAGGGGCCACCTCAGGCTGTGGAGTTAGAGTCTTCGTTTTAACTTCACCAAAGCTTAGATCCAGAATTCAAGGAGCTGTGACAAGACTAGGTGGCTCGTCTACACTGCTGGGCCACTGCTACTATTATTATGCAAACATAGCTGCATGGCTATGGGTAGTCACAGAACCAGCTTGTAGTACTAGGATACAATAGTATAGAAACTGGCTCCCAAAACTACCTCATGTCCCCAAGCATCCTGGTGAGTTTAGCTGGCCTAGCTACATCAGCACTTCACATCCCACAGCCAATGCAAATCTGCCAGCAATTCCTCGTAGCATGGACCAGACCCATGATGTGAGCAGCAAACCCTGGCAGCCCAGCAAAATCCAAGTCAGCGGTGTTAAAGCAATTTGCAGGGAGCCGCTGTGCAAAAATGAAATCCATCATGCTTGACTTGACCTGCCGGCCGCTTCTTCATTACGTGGGGAGCATTTGTCTTCTCCGTGTAAGAACACAAAAGGGGGTGGGGAGGAAGACACAGGATGCAGCCGCTCAAATGCCTCGCTTTCTCACACTTAGCTCAGTGAGGGCAGACCAAATTGAACAAGCTGGCAATGACAACAGGGCCGGAGGAAGAAGCACGCTGTGTGCTGGGCGCAGCAGAACAGCGCGCTGGCAGGCGCTCGTTGGAAATCTGTTCCAGCCAATGCTCTGGTTTGCTGTAGACAGAGCACAATTGTCACCGAAGGGAACGAGGGTCACGCCAGTTTGGAAGTGGCCTATATGAGCTTGCGTCCCCTGTTGGGGTCTGCGGTAGCTGGGGGTGCAGCGTGGGGCAGGAGGTGGATCCAGGGGCTGGGGAATGAGTCTAGGGCACTCTTGGTTCCCACTGACTCAAAGTAAGGGCATGTTGTAACAGGGCGTTTAGAGCGCCTGTTATTTTAAGAGGAAAAAGACTGCAGGGAAGGCTCAGTCAGCAATCAGGGGAGTCACCTGTCTGGAAAGGACTGGGCTGGACGTATATATAAGCCCAGGGTCTGAGATGGGCAGGCAGTCTGGCCCTGGAGGCTAATGTGAGAGGAGCTCCTGATCAAGCTAGAGAGATTCCTAATGGGCACCAAAAATGCCTGTGGCTATACAGCCTGAAAAATGGGGTAACGCTGGCAGTTTAGGTAAGGGCTAAGGGGAGGTGGAGGTCCCAACAGGCCCGGAACAGGGCCAGAGCCCAGAAGCAGGGCAGAAGAAGGACACAGTGTCCCGGGAGCCGGGTAGAGAAGGGGCTAGTGAGTCCAGGGCCCAGGAAGGGGCCAAGAGATAAACTGGTTGAGACTGGGGCTGAGGACCCATGGACTGGATTGACAATAAGTGATTGACCTATTTGGAATAAAAAGGCCGTGGGCCTAGCCCACTAAAAACTGTGGGCCGCCACTGGTTGGGTGGCCAGAGCCCTTAAAATAAGTGATTGAGGGGTAACATCTGTGAGGTATGGGCATGGCTAAAAGGGGAGACGGGCAAGTAGACCGTGTCTCATGGGTGGACGAGATCTAGTTCAGGGATCCTGGGGCAGTCTCCCATTTGTAATGACATGATAACATCAAGGCATGGGAGGAGAATAGATGGGGAGGATGCCTAAAAGAAGGTGTAAAACAGGCTGAGTAGCCACCAGACGGTGTCATGGCCACCTTTGTGGTCAGCCTTTGTTACACACGCCTACTCAGCAAAATGAAGGTGTGATAGTAGCTCAATCCACAGCTGGAACATCTTCCCAACCCCTTCTGGAATCCCATCCACAAAGCAGCTGAGTGGACTTGGTGCAAGGAATCTTCCCTTACATCGTCCTGTGAGTACCAGGGTTGCCATCCTACTTTTCTGCATCTGTTAATGAGCTGCCAGCTGCTGCATAAGCCAATAAAGAGTGACTTTATTAAATAATTCAATGCCGGGGCAATCTTGTTGTAGGCCCCAAGGAAGCTGATGTCAGAAGAGAGGTTCTGGGTTTGAGTCAGTCTAGCTCAGCACAGTTTTGGCCCCTCTTTGCACCTGCCCTGCAAATCAGGAAGGCTTCCAGATTGGTCTTCTGAGGGGTCTTTCTTGATGGAAATATAGCCAGCTGACAGTCCTGGTCAGCTGTCTTTGATTTCTGGATTGTGTGTTCGACAGGATATTCTGCTAGCTCACTTGACCGTGGGAATTTGGAGCCAGTGAGCCAGGTTCACTACCCCACTGGGAAATAAAGCAGATGAAGAGACGGGGAGACAAGGAGTTGTTTCTGCCTCGCCAAGTCGCTGGCTGCCCCACCTCCAACCAGAGAAAGAGCCATGGAGGGAAGGAAATCAGTCCAGACAAGAAAATCAATTGTAGGATAGGTGTCAATGATGTGGTAATTCTGTTGCAGGAGAGATGTGACTGAGGCTTGGGGAGAAAGCAAAAAACCAAGACTAGCTTCAATCATCTAAGCTAAGTAGAGGGTATTGCAGCCACCTCCCCGAAATTTTGCAAAATGCAAAAGAGAGAGGACTTGCAGCAAGGTACTATTGTCTACCAGCATTTTTGGCTTGGTTTTATTTTTTTTTTTTTTGTGAAGTGTGCATGCTGAACAATTCAAAGGAAAGATTTTTCTTCTCTCTCCGCAAATTCCGCACTCAAAGACATCCTTCAAGGATGAGACAGCCCATTCATTTTCTCCATGCTGGACAAAATCACTATTTTTTCTAGGCTAAGAAGGGCAGCAGCAGCAGCCATTAACCCATCAAACCAGCCAATAATAGCCAAGCCCTAGCAAGATTGCTCCCTTTGCCTTTGCACCCAGGACTTGCCATTCTGCATCCCCTCAAGGTTTTTGTTCCAGTTCCCATCTTCCATTCTTCGGGATTGAAATTACAATTACAAATGCTGATACAAAACAACCACTGGGTGCCCTGGCAATTAATTAGATTTACGATCCTGGTGATGACCATCCTCCTGCTAAACATAATCACATAACCAACACTGAATTAACTCAACAGCTAGCCTGTAAATCAAAGGGGCCTGCCTGTCCCTTTATCTCATGCTGGGCTATTGTGCCAATAGAGATTTGTAGGTTTGTAGTAAGCCATGCACTCCTGCTTCTGTGTTAGGAGCCCTGTACTCTTAGCTCCTAGTAAATGTGCTTTCACTGCTAGATCTGATGCACCTAAGGTCTTGCTTAGCACATGGCTCAGATTAGATTCACAATCCCAGCAGCAGGCTTGCTAGTCACAGGAGTGCCATAGACCAGGGGTAGTTAACCTGAAGATGCAGCTAACGTGCATGTTGCTAAGAGGATGGGAGTGTCCTAGTTAGAATCACAGATTTATGGAAAATGAGGGTTGAAGGGACCTCAGGGGGTCACATCTAGTCCAACCCCTGCTCCAAGCAGGACCAGCCCCAACTAGATCATCCCAGCCAAGGCTTTGTCAAGCCGGGTCTTAAAAACTTCCAAGGATGGAGACTGTCTGGGTAGCCGGTTCCAGTGCTTTACTACCCTCCTCATGAAAGAGTTTTTCCTAATATCTAACCTAAACTCCCCTTAGGTTTTCCTAATATCTAACCTTTCTCACTAGGAGTCAAATGGAAATGAGTGTGGAAGGGGACCTTGGAAAGGCAGAGGAGCCCCTACTTGAGTCCAATCATATTTTGAGATTAGTTCCTGACCCAAACTGTTCACCATATATAATCATACTGTTTTAAACCTGTGACATGCAGACATGCTAGTGAACATTGCTTCTACTGTTCAGATGGGGCAGGGGTTTGCTGACCTAGAAGCAGACACCATTGCAGCAGGATGGCATAAAAATAGTGCAGGTGTTAGTCTTTCGGGAGGCTCTTACCAGCTGGTCAGTGGGTTTGATGAGACCACCACAATGCAGCGCAGCAGATTGGGTAATGTTTCACTAAATTCCTCCCCTGGCCATGTACTTGGTATTTACAGTTGACAGATCTCATATGACAGTCTTTCACCAAGAGTACTTCTGTTGTTTTTCAGATTATTGGCACCTTGTGACGAACCCAGCGGTTAGCATGCGAGGTGCTGTACACGGAATAAGAAATCCTCCCTGAAGAGGACAATTCTCAATCTAAATATTTAGACGGGAAAGAGAAAGGGTCAGATAAAGGATGCAGTGTTGCCTCTGTTTTCTAACTCTATGATGCAAAGAGATACCATGAAGTCCAGTAGGACATTGCTCTTGCTGATGCTTGACCAGGTAGGTGCCCAAATACCATGAAGCAGAGAACCTGGGAACAACATGGGGCGACACGCTTGGGAATGGATGAGCTTAAACAGCCAGCCTTGGACAAGAAGGAAGAGGGAGCAATCAGCAGGGCTTGTTTCTCTGTAGTAGTCTTGGGCTTGGCATGGAGCCAGTCTAGACTTGGCCTGGGATTCAGAGTTTGAAGGCCAGGAAGGACAAGTGCAGTCTTCTAGCTCTGACCTGCGGCATCATGGAGAGAACCTCGTCAAGGGATCTCGAAGTCTCTGTGCCAGCCAGACCATCACTAATGTTGAGGCTACTGCAGATCACATGATAAGGCATCCACTCTTGACGTGAAGACTTTATGCAAGGGAAAAGTCAGCTGTTCCAGTGGTTAAATGCCAGCATTGCTGAAACCTTGCACCACATGTTTATGATGAATTTGTCTAGCTTCCTCTTCAGCCACTGCATCGTCATAGCTTCTTCTGCTATGTTAAAAAGCCCCCTGTTCGCAGAAACATCTTCCTACCGCAGGCAGCTGTAGACCAGGATCAAGACAATCCTCAGCCTTTTCTCTTGGATAAACTATATAGATGGAGTCCTTAAACCTCAAAGTAGAAGTCATGTTTTCCAAGCTTTGAGTTACTGGTACAGCTCTTTTCTGAACCCTCTTTAATTTTTCAGCGTTCTCTTTGATGTGCTCGAAGTCCCAAGAACAGGACCTGGTCTTCCCAGAACAGTCTCATCGGTGCCATCTACAAAGGTAAAACCCTTTTCCTCATCCTACTTGATATTCCCTGCCTACATCACCCAGGATCTCTTTTATCCTCTTTAGCTGCAGCCTTGCACTGGGATATCACGGTCCCATATTTATCCATCATGACTCCTATATTCTTCCCAGTGTCACCCCATCCCAGGAGATGTGACCTGGAGGGAGGTTCTCCACTAAGTGTGGGCCAGGAGAGAGGGAATGAGGGACAAGCTGGGGTGGGAAGCATCTCAGATAGTGGTGCAAAGCACCCAAACCAAATAGCACCGTAACTTGGTATCTGATAGCGGTGCAAAACACTCACACCAAAGCCATGGATTCAAACACCCTCAAAAAGTTGGACCAGTTGCTCAGACGTGGCTGGGAAACTGGTCTGATGTTCTGAGGGTGTCTGAAGCCACAGCTTTGGTTTGGGTCCCTGCGTTGCTGGCAGTGAGTTTGTTTGCCCCTCTTGGGTGTCATTTGCATCTCCTGGAAGATTTTTGGTTTGAGAACAGCTTCACATAATGGGGATGGCACAAAACTGGGAAGGACTGTGAACACGTTGGAGGATGGGAGTGTCTTGAAGAGTTGCCATTAAGAGGAGGAAACGCACCTTTTCTCTCTTGCTGCGGAGAGAGGATGCAGACCAGTGGCTTGAAGTTGCAGCCAAGTAGGTTTAGATTGAATATCCGGGGAAAAAACTTCTTCACTGCTAAAACTGCCTTTCTCTGTAACAAGGGCCTCTACCTGGGATCTCTCGAGTATATATTAACCTTTCACAGAAGCAGGATGTTGGCTGCTGTGGTCCCCCTGCTTTACCCGTGTGAGGTTGGGTGTTATGTCCTGTGTTGTGTCAAGGTTGATGGTAATTTTGTGGAGAGTTTAGATGATGGATTTGTATAAAGTGGTCTGGATAGGGGATTGGCCTCTGGAGGTCCCTTCCAGACCCACTTCTTTATGACTCTCTGATTTTCTTCTCATTCCTAGCACGGTCTGAAGTTTCCTTCCCATGTGGCTTCCTAGACAGCAAACTGCTGGGGAATTTGTTGGAGGGGGACATGTTGGGCTGCACCCCTGGAACATGACCAGCACAGCTGATCAGTCTGAAGCCAAGTTAATGGAGAACTACTTTAAGATCGCGAGTGTGTGACACAGTGTGAAAAAGCAATCGGGACTTATAGTAGAGGTGATATCTTTTATTAAACCAACACAATTTTTGCAAAAAAAAAAAAAGTCTTTAATTGCAAGCTTTCAGGTACAAACATCCTTCATCAGGCATTGGAGAAAAGATGGTAAAAGTTCATCGCCCCTCAAGCCATAAATCCCCTGCATGTGTGAATCAAGGGGCTCGTTTATGGGACCAAGCAGCTGGGTAGGCAGGTGTGTAACCAGGGAGAAATTGCTGGCCTCTATTTGTCCTGCTCCTCGTGGGGAAAGGGTATCTCCCTCTATTGTGCATGCACTTATTTTAGCACTGTTTTCAGTGCCTGGGGCTCCATCACTGCCAGGGAGGTGCCTATTTGTCCTTGACTTGTTGTCCAGGATGGCAAAAAAGCAGTGTATCATGTCATTCCCTTTCAGGCCATGTTCCCCTCTCCTTCACCCTTGTATCTGATAGGACGGGGTGGGGAGAGGAATAAAAATCCCACCCCCCCAGGGTCAAATGAGCTTTCCCTAAGAGCTGCTCTGCACTATGGGGCAGTGGCATAGTGGACTCAGCAGAGCTCCCTAATGGCAGGGCAGAAGGGACTTGTCTGCCAGCCTCTCCGTGCCCCCTTCCCCAATGGCAAAGCCCTCTTCTGTCAGCACAGCTGTGCCCACATCATGATGGGGCTGGCGGGGTGTTGTGTTTGGTATACAGCGCCGTGTTTTCACACTCCTAGCTGCCCTGGCTCTGTTGGAAAAGGTGTGCAGTGTAGGCTGGGCCTGATGGATGAGCCAGTGGTACCTAGGCCACGGCTGATCAGGTAGAAACCCCTGGGCTTTTGGTCTGGGGGCTGCTCCCCCCCATCACTTTTCTGCTGATGCTGGGGTCTCTGGGCTCTTCCTCCCTTGCACGTTCTGCCCCTGTCGGTGCCGATGTGGTGTGGTGCAGTGCCTGGGGACGGGGGTGCAGGGCATGCACCATGCTCAGCATATGGCATGGGGGCAGGCAGCCCCTGGCTGCTCAGAAGCTGGACGGCCCTGCCTTAGGTTATAATAGAAATTTGCTACTGCAGTGAGCTGCATTTGGCTGCGGGGGTGTCTCCTGAAGGACAGGATGCAGTCCCTGTGGCTTGGATAAGGCAAAGTCTCCTATACAGCATGGGCACCTAGATGCAGAGGGCTTGAGCTTGCTTGCAGGCTTGCCTGCGGGAGCTGCCCACCCCCCGAGCAGGATGCTCTTGCAGTGCCCTGGCTGGTGCACACCTTCCTCCGCATCCCCTAAATGGACCCGAAACCTCACTGCCGAGAGGGGAAGCAAGAGGATGCAAAAGTTCCTGATGTGAGGCTGGTGAGGGACAGGAGTGGTGCTGAGTGAAAGGTGCTGCATGCGAAGCCTCCCCTCTCCTGGGGATCCTGGGCTGTGGGTGTCTATAGCCCCTGCACTGAGAAGACCAAGTGTCTGGGCTGGAAAGTAGCAACAACACTATGGTCTCCCTGCTCTACCTGTGTCAGGTTCGGGTGCGACGTCTTGCGTTGTGTCGGGGGTGTGTAAGAGGTTAGATTATGGATTCATATGGGATGGTTTGGAAAGGGATGCTCCTCAGGCTGGGGGTTGGACTAGATGACTTCTGGACGATCCTCACAAATCTATAACCCTCGTCGTCCTCGTGGGAGAAGCAACTTCAGCGAAAGCTTTAATGTTCCTCTCTGCCTGCTATGCTGAAGGACCCCAATGCCCGTTCCCGCATCCCGGCAGCTACAGGAGATCCCTGACCGGTGTTTCTCCCTCCAGGCTCTGGGTGGGTGGGTGTCCCCCAAGCCCGGCCTTAAGCGTCTTCGAACTCATCAGCGCTGCCCTTATAAAACCCCGCGTTGGCTTCACAGGAAGCAGGGAGGCCAGTGCTTTGGGATGCTGGACATGCCCCCCTCCTTTTCTGTACTCTACGTTCTCCAAAACATCTGTCCAGTCATTGAGGAAATCAGGAGCTGCTGGAGTCCCTCCCTCCGGGCTCCTGCTTCAACCAAACGAGCATCCACCACCTCACCGACCGTCCACTCTTGGTGTCCCTTCTAGCGAGCTAGAGATGAGGTAGCTCCTGGGAAAGCGCTCACTGAGCACCCCCAAGCCATCTGCTTCAGTCTCTTCCTTCTCTTGAGTCCTTGTGAGGAGGAGGCTCCAGCTGAAAAAGAGAGATCGCCCACTTCTGCTGAGTAACCAGTACCAAACTGGATCCCAGCACGCGTGCGCACACCCCCTGAGGAACAGGACCACCGAAGTTGCTATGGACAACGCTCCGTCTTGGTGGTTCGCTGCTTTAAACACTTGTGCATTGGTAGCCAACTAAGTCTAGGGCAAGATCAGGCACTAACACGCCAAAGTACGGGCCTGATGGGACCACCAGGGTTGCAATGGACAATGCTCTGTCTTGGTGCTTTGCTGCTTGAAACGCTTGTGCATTAGTAGCCAACCAAGACTAGGGCAAGATCAAGCACTAACACGCCAGTGTATGGGCCTGATGAATCAACACTGGTGCCTTGAATGGACAAGCCAGAGGTGGGACCTGCCCCGAGAAGTTTGAAGCAGATAACCCCAGCCCCGAGGTAACAGGGGAAGAGTGAGGCCTTAAGGATGGCTGCTGTCTCGCCTCTGCCCCACCAGTGCTGCCAACCATCATTGCCCACTTGAGTAACCAGGCTCGATCCATCAGACACGTGCCTTCATGCTTTATCCCATGCTGCCCCTCGTACCTGGGAGGAGCTCCCTCGAGCTGCTCGTTATCCTTCCCCGAAGCCCTCCTGGAAGCGCGCTTGCTGTGATGCCTACAAAACACAGATGCATCCCAGCCATGCCAGCCGGTTGTTTCCTCATTTCCTGCTACCTCCTGTTGCTGAGATGGTCTCGTGCATCTTTGGCCCAGGTGCTCTGTCTCTTCGGTAGGGTTGTACCGTGCTGGCACAGCGGTCTCAGTCCAGGACCGGGGCTGCTAAGTGCTTCCATGGGTGTGTCTGCCTTGCCGTCTGCAGCGTGATTGCAGTCATAAGCATAGGAAAAGCAGGGCCAGAAGGGACCTCAAAAAACCATCTTCTCCCTGCCTAATATAGGATCAGACTTCTTCTTGCTTTGCCTTGTCAGCTTAAGTGGCAGTCACAGCAGTGACGCAGGGGGCTGGATTTTGAAGCCTGCTCAGGACTCTTGAGCGCTTGCTTGGAGCCCTGGCTCACACTGGACCTGGTCTCTCCTTGTCTTTCCTGTGCACTGAATAGCATATAGCCAGCACGGGCGAGCCTCTAGGTCCTTCAGTCCCACCTCTGCCAACAGTGTAAACAGACCGGTGAATAATACAGCGATGAGAGCAATGAAAAGAGCCTCCTTATCTGCGTAGGGTGGTCAAGGCTTGGGATCAGTGTCTGTTGTCACAAAATGATGGTCCCTGCTGCCAGAGATTTCGCCGCCGGCTGTGAAGTGGAACAGGCGGTGCAGGTGACCAGCGTAAGGGGGTGGTCACGCCATCAGGACTCGTGCAAGAAGCAGCAGTCCCGGCACGCCAGCCAGGTTCCCACTGTCCAGTTTAAGGCATCCTGGGAAAGGGTCTGCGTGCCCAGGGGGCAGCTCCTATGCAGTAAGGCAGCTGTTCCACACCAGCACCCATGCAGATGCTCCCTTCGGGGATGCAACACGCTCCCCATCTTCCTGCACAGAAGCTGCCCACTGTAGGCAAGCCCTGAGTCCAGTGTCAAAAGCAGGCTGGGCATTAATGAGTCTCCGTGCCGTTGAAAATTCAGTCGTATGAGCTTCTTGAGAAAACACTACCCCACAGCGGACATGTCGTCTACGGAGAGACTAGGTGGAGCCAGGCAAAAGGTCTCGGCCCAGGTAAATGGGAGAGAGGAACGTGTTGGCAGGCGCCACGCTGAGCAGGTGAAGAAGAGACCAGACAGGCAACGGGGTGGGAGGGAAGCAGTTGGCAAGCGGGCATGGCCATGAGCAACGGTGCCAGTGAATCCGGGGACCAGTTCTCGTGTCTGAGCCGGGAAGAAGAATGAAGCATCCCAGGCTGTGTCAGGTTGAGGGAGCCTTCAACCCCGCTTCACGTCTCACAGCAATCCTCAATTCGGAGCCAGCAGTAGAGCTAATGCCATTCACAGAGGGCAGAGCTGATGCTCTTGCCTGCACATTGCACAGTCCCAATGACCAGCGAAGTCTGGGCCTGCATCCGGCTGCCACCCAGAGATGGCCGTGTCAGGGGGCACACATTTGCTGCACGTGTCCGCAGTCGGGATTCTCCAGAGATCCTTGTTCGCCCTCCTCTTCATCGAATGGGAAGAGGTGACACCAGGGAAAAGTGAGCGATGAGAAACAAGAGCACAGGTGGAGGTGGTGGCTGGAGCTGTGGTTGAACCTGGAAGATGAGAAGGGTTCACCCGGACGCCAGCACCAGTTTTAGCTCATTGGAGAACTTCGCTCCTGGTTACGTGCAGCTAGCGCAGCTCGCGGCGGTCACGGCGCCTCGCTCCAGGTCTGGCCACGGACACGGGAGGCAAAGCAGCGCGAAAGAAAAAAGGTCTGAATGATTTAAAGCTTGGAGAGGGGCTTGGGTTGAGCTCAGCTCTTAAACAAGGAAGTCCCAGGGAAGATTTCTGCACCGTCTACAAATAGCTGGTGCTTGCTGAAAAGAACAGATCTGAAACCTCATTTGGCAAACTGCATCCACCAGCATATTCCCGGCGAGGCATTGTTCCAGTTTGTATATGTCTGAAAGGAACTGTTGGGGCATATGTTAAAGCTGGCAGCTTCTCGTGGGGACTTGCTAAGATCTGACGCATGGAGCGTGATAACCACAACCCAGCTCACAAAGCACGAAACAAATAACAGCAAGGGAAGTCCGCCGAGGATGCTTGCGAGGCCGGCGAGAAGAGCAACAGGCTGCAGCTTGGGCTGAAGCGCAAAGCAGACGTCGTGCCGCAGGCCAGGGGAGCTTCCTGTGTCTGAAGCAAAGTAGCTGGAAGCTGTTTATCACAGGCCAGCTAGCCTTACAAAGGCCTGATTAGCCTCAAAGACCCGAAACCGCTGCTGAGCCCAGTTACAGCAGTGCAAATCCAGAGCTGCTCAGAGCGATGCCGGTCTCGAGGTCCTGGTTTTCTTTCCCGCTTCTGTGCAAAGATCACTGCCCTTAGCTGGCACAGCTCTGCCAGCAAAACCGCTGTGCTAACAGCGGAAACCGTCTGCCAGCTTGCGCTAAGGTGGATCGGGGAGGCAGGATAATTATGACAGTAGAAACACCCCGTTGGCCAGACCATATTGCGTCTCCACTAGGGGCTTGCCCCCATAGCTGCATCTGCCCAGTCCGTGCAGCCACAGCGCTGTAATTTAGGCCAGCCCAAAGATCCCTTTACTATGCTCAGGCACAATGAAGGGACCTTAGGTCTGATGCCACGTGACCCACTGGTCCATCGTCATGGGATCTCCGTGCCATGTAGGACAGAGGGAGGCCGAGCCTCGGGCTGAGCAGAGGTGCAAAGGAGGAGTCGGTCCTCTTTACAAAGGCACTAGAGCACACCAATGCAAAGCCATAGGATGGACCCAAGAGTGACGGGTGGATTTGCTGGGGGAGAGCACACGGCGCTTAGCTAACCCATGCGGCATGCACCTGTCCACAGGCAAAGATTGTACCCACTCTGAGTGCACGTTGCAAATAAACGACCACATAAATCAGCCTTCCCAGCTTATGGACAGCTGTCTAAACACACCTGTTCACACTCAGCAGCCACTCGGAGTGTGAACGCGTGCTCTTGAGCATTGTCTGCTGTGAGATGTGGTGGGAGTCTGGTCCTATCTGGTACCGAGAGTCTCCTATAGCAGTGCTGAGCATCCGTAGCTCCCAGGGAAGCCCCGGGATGGACTCTACATTGATAAGCAGAGCTCTCGGGGAACCGGTTTGGTCTCAAGCAGCGGTGCTCAAATGTCCAGCCCCATGGGCCAGATGAGCAGCGTGGGGCTGATCCATGATCCTGTGCAAGCCTGACCCAGCATGGATTCATCATGCCGGGTTGGATCCAGCATGGGGCTGTCCAGCCCTGTGCAACAGATCTGGCGTGGCCTGACGGCACGCACCCGATCCAACTGCAGGGTGACCTCACACGCCCGCGCAGTCGAGCACGCAGGGTCCCATTATCCAGCCCACAGCACTCTCCTTGGGTCAGGAAATTTGGCAGTGGGGAAGTGGCAATTTCCCGCTGCCACTGCTCCCCCGTCCCCAGATCTCTGGACCTGTGGGGAGATCCGTGAGCAGGACGAGACAGCCTCACAGACTGCAGGCGCCTGGTCCTGTACAGCAGAGTTGGAATTAAAATGACCAACGTATCATTTCCCTTGTCGGCGTTTGACAGGTGACTCTCACTCTCTCTCCTCTCTCATGCCTTTTCCTCTGGCTAAAATTGCTTGAAACCTTAACTCCTGCATTGCTTTCTGGGGACTAGAGCCTCCACCTTTTAGGAATGGTGCCTCCTGCACCCCTGCAAGGGTTGGACTGGATCACCCTGGAGGCCTATGATATGAGCAGGACACACCTGCTATGAAGGAAAGGGGCTTGAGAGGGGGGAGATGGGCTAAGAAAGTAGCAGGCAGGGCCAGTGGCTGAGCAGGCTGGGTTGGAGATGGGACCCCTGCCGCTACCAAGAGCCCACTGTCCCCACCTCAAGCAAGGGGGCAATGTGAAAGAAGGCAGCTTGCTGCTGTGTCTGCTCACAAACAGGCCGATCTAGCTTTTGGGGCCTCAAAAAAGTTGTAATGTCTGCCTGAAAGCTGTGGCCAAGCTCTTGGGGAGGACCAGTAGAGCCAGAAGACATGAGACTTAGAATCATAGAAGACTTAGGGATGGAAGGGACCATAGGAGGTCATCTGGTTTAACCCCCTGCTCAAAGCCAGGACCATCTCCAACTAGATCATCCCAGCCAAGGCTTTGTCTAGCCAGGTCTTAAAAATGTCCAAGGATGGAGATTTCGCAACCTCTGGGTGACCTGTTCCAGTGTTTTACTACTCTCCTAGTGA
>NW_017729033.1:5083048-5090466 GCF_001723915.1 Gavialis gangeticus
GCAGCTTGCTGCTGTGTCTGCTCACAAACAGGCCGATCTAGCTTTTGGGGCCTCAAAAAAGTTGTAATGTCTGCCTGAAAGCTGTGGCCAAGCTCTTGGGGAGGACCAGTGGAGCGAATTGGACGTGGCCATGGTCACTCTCCTATCTAAACCCATTGTGCAGTCTTGCTGGCTGGATTCACCTTTTTCCTCCCCACTGTATTTTAAGGGCCAGAAGATGCCATTAAATCGTGTGCTGACTCTCATCTGATTACAAGGGAGCGGCTGTGATCCACCCGCAGAGGGGGAGGTGGATCAGTGGTCCAGAGGGGTGGGCTTGGAAGAACAGCGTTCTGCTTCTGTGCAATGAGGGTAATACCTAGTTCTTCAAAGTCAATGATGAATGGTGCCAAATAAGGCCTAATTAGTATGGCCATCTGTAAAGAGGACCAGTCTGAACCTCTCTATCTGTATTCTTCATCATGAAATGAGGTTGCATTCACTGAAAGAAGGGGCAGCAAAAACCGATCGGCACGCTACATTTGAAACAATGGCTTGCAAAGCTCCCAACATACCACAATTGTCCCACAAATCCTTGTGTGCATACTGAGAGGATCAAATTCGGGTAGGAAGGGACCTCAGGAGGTCGCATCTAGTCTAACCCCCTGCTCCAAGCAGGACCAGCCCCAGCTACATCATCCCAGCAAGGCTTTGTCTAGCCGGGTCTTCAAAACCTCCAAAAATGAAGCGTCCACCACCTCTCTGGGCTGTCTTTTCCAGTGCTTTACTACCCTCCTAGTGGAAAAAGTTTTTCCTAATATCTAACCTGAATTTCCCTGTGATGTACAACAACACAGCATCAACCTGTATGCTCATGCCTCTGCTTGGCGTGGACCGGGGAGCTGCACCTCTTATTAAGGCTGCCTGTGAGTTTCCATGCTAAAGCCCCTTTTATCAGATGCTGCTTTCCACATCAGCCCAAACAGGTCAGGCTGGGTCCCTGCCCAGAGATGTTTTAATAATAACAATTTGGCTCTTTTTGAGCGTGGCGTTGAGGGAGCCACCTGTGCCAACGTGACATAATTGTTGGCCTTTTTTTAGCAGCATTAGTACGTCAGGGGGAGAAAGCATTATGCTCGGCATGGGCCCGTTTTTCTGGCAGCGTTCCTCGCAGGGACTCGGGGAAAATCCACTCTGACTTGGCTGAGACACCGACCTCACATCAGAGGATGAGACGCATCCCTGTAGAGAAAGCCAACATCAATGTATGTACCATGCTAAGGCTGGATCCTGTTTAGTTAATGCAAGCTGTTTGGGGCTGGTGGGGGGGGCTCTCCTCCTCCTCACTGCTTTTTTGAGACTTAATCTTAAGGGTAAGAACACATGTTTTGAACATTGATGCATTCAGTGTTTTTGCAGGGACTCGAACAGGGGGAATAAAATCGCACTCGGGGGCCTACGTCCACATCGATGCCCAATAGGTCGAAGAGAATTGGGCCCCTAATGTCTCAGCAAAGCAGCTTGGGAGCACCTGCAATGTAGCCGTAGGCACCATCGGATGTCACGGGTGACGTGCCACGTGCCTCTCCCGCTCCGTTCCCACAGGTACAGTGCCCTGGAGAGCAAGCCTCCATGCTAATCCGTGCTAGTCTGTGGCACTCCCTTCAAGTGGATTTGTCTGAAAAATGGCCCCGCTGTTCTCGGGGCCCGCCAAACGTAGCATGGGTTTGGGCACGCAGCGATGCCCGTCTGCAGACGTGCCCTGTAAGGCTCCCTACAGTGTTGGTGCCCATCCGCAATGAGACAGGGTCTATCTCCACTGGAGAAATAAGTCACTGAGAAACTAGGGGTCAGATCTTCTACCTTTATGTGTGAGGCTAAACATGAAAAGACACACGGGGGGGGTGGCATTCGGGAATGCTTAGCCCCCGGCATTTATCGGTATCAGCTGGAGTCCAGGGCTCCTGCCCTGAAAAGCCCCTTAGGCCCCTAACTACTTATTGGGAACATGAGCCCTTAAGTGACTTGCCCAGGGTCACCCAGGCAAGCAGTGGCGGAGCAGGGAACAAAGCTAAAGGCCGGCCTCTATCCAAGGAGCCTGCCGGTCGACTCCTGCTCTTTCTGTGCAGGGAAGGGCCCCCAGGAAGCTTCGTCAGGACCCAGCGCCAAGCAGCGCCAGGGCCAGAGGCGCAGGATTTGGCTGAGCAGCCGGACAAGCACGCTCAGAGGGACCGGGCAAGCTGGGGAAGGAAGAGTTAAAGGGAAGGAGCTGAGACCCACCCTCTCTGCCTTCCCCTGGCTGCTGTTAGGCTGCTGCACTGACAGGGGGTGGGACTGGGGCTGGCTGCTCTTTGCCGCAAGAAGGGGGGAAATGTGGCTGTGTGTGCGGGTGCGTGGTGGTGACACATGATGAGATGAGATGAGACCCCTCAGACTGCGAGGAGCTGGCGCCACGGCGGCCGCAGCAAGCTCCACGCATCCGACCCTCCTCCCTTTCCTCTATGTCTAGGACTCTGCGTTTTGCCAAGGGGGGGATTTGTGCATCGGCAGGCCGGATCCAGAAGGCAGCACCGCTTTCCTGCCAAGAGTAAGGCTGCGGGGGGCTCGCGCCTCTCCCCCAGGCTGGAGGGCGCGCGTGGTGGGAGGGTGGCCTGGGGCCACGCGTGTCGCCGCTGGCGCAGAGCGGGAAGGTTGCGTTGCGGTGATACCTGGCGCATCCTGGCATCGGGGTGGGTGGGTGGCTTTAGGGAGACGTGATTTCTGCAGCGCTGCTCTCCAAGCATCAGATGGTTTGGGGAAGTGGGGGAGAGGCTGCAAGGTCTGGGGGCAGGGATGGGGGATCGGAGCCACGATCTCGCCTTCGGTTTATGCCTCAAGCCTCGCATCTTGTTCTGGCCCCGCCGCGGCCAGCGGGAAACGGCCGAAGCGCAGGGTTGAGTAGGCCTGAGCCCGCTCGTCTGGGGCCGGCGGTGTCGGGGGGTTTTTGCGGTGATGTCACGAGTGGGGTGTGATCCAGCCAGCGAGCTGCGGGCGTCGGGGCAATTAACATGCGATCACTGTGAATTATGTCATCTGCTTCTCCCGCACCATGGATTGCTTCAGTGGCGGCGCTCTCCGTGCGCGCTCTGGCTTCGGCGCGAGACGAGCGGGCTGGCATCTGGGAAGGCACAGAGGAAACCGGACTCGGCTGTTACACAGGGAGGATCATAAAGCCCAGGGCGCTTTGCACGGCAAATGAGCAGGGGATCGGGTCTCCCGGGCTTTGCTTTTTTGTGGGGGGAGGTTAATGCACTGCCTGCTGCCAGCTGGATCGAGCGTGTAAACACGCACACGCATGCAGCGTGCATGTGCGCTGACCGCCACATCCACTGGCAGCATAAGTCGGGGTAGCGCCCCCAAAGTCCGGGCAGCATCCAGCCCTGTCAAGGAGACGGGGACGTAAGCTGTTGCTCTGAATTCCTGGTTGCCTCCTGCATTTGGGGCCGCAGGTTTCGGGGGCCGTGATGAGGAGCTGGCTTGGTTCCCAATCCGAGCAGCTTCCCCTTGGCTCCCCAGGAGAGAGAGGGGCAGGAGCTTTACTGCAGTGCAGCAGGAAGAGAGATGTCCAGGAGCCGCCTGCTCTTGCTTGCTTTTCCACAGCCCCTGGCTCTCCCCATGATGTCGGCGCTGGCTGAGCCCTCGCCGGGGTGCCCAGGCCAGCAGCGCGTGAGCTGGGGGGTGGGAGACGCTGGGACCCGATGAGAGGCACCGGGGTGGCCAGAGATCCTGGAAGGAGGCATCTTTAGATGCCGGGGGAGTGTTTCCCACGGTGGCATCACTCTTGCAAGCTGCCTTTCCCCCTTTCCTCCCCCCGGCCTGTTGGAAGTGAATGGCAACTTGGGGCCTCAGCCCAGAGCTTGAATGGGATCACTCTGTAGCTGCCAGCAGGTTTTGATGTGGGGAGTGTGACAGCCGCGTAGTTATTCGAAGTGAGTGTAAGTGGCACAAGTGTCTGAATCGGGACTCCCGGGGTCTGCTCCCAGCGCTGGTGCTGAGCCAAGATAATCTGGGGGAAGTCGCAGGGCTTTTCTCAACCCTAATTCTTCCCCCCGCCCCCCAGCATGGTATTTCCCCACCTCTTACCTGTGCCATGAGACTTGGCTGCTGTTCTGGATTAATGATTTGCATGTCACTAGTCTCTGCAAGCGGTCATCCTGCCAGGGCCCTTTGATCGGTGATCGGGGCTGTTGGGGATGCACGGTGCTTTGAGATCACCGGGAGGACGAGGGCACAAAAGAATAAATAAATGGTGATGGACTCGATACAGTGTCCATGCGATGCCCAGTCTTTTCTGCTGTGTGCATCGTGCTGCTAGTGTCCAAGCACCTTCCAGTAGCTTGTTAAGCCGTGGGAGTAACCTCTGCCACGCGTGGTGGGGCCTTCCTCTCCCCGGGGAGAGGTTCGTGTGTCTGGTGGCATTTCTGCAGCTGCTTCATTGCGAACACCCATAGACAGCGCGAAGCAAGGTCACCCGAGTCCAGCTCCCGTGCAGAATTAATTTCCTTTATACTACAGGAGACTTCCATTAAAAAGGGAGGTTAGTGTCGCAGGGCCCTTTCACCGGGGTCATTCCTAGTGCAGGACTGCAGTCTTGTTGTCCACGTGAGTGAAATGGGAGCCGGGGTCTCTGTGGCTCCTGCACCGCGCCAGGCTCTGTACATTCACCAGTGTGCTCTCCGAGCTGTGCAAAGGCAGATGCAGATTTAAAGCCACCTCAGGGAATTACTATGGAAGAAACAGCCTCTCTGCGCTGGGCAAGGCTCAGGGACACAGAAAGGAGAAAAATCACTGTGCAATAATCTGGTTAGTGAGGGTGGGTGGGGGCACTGCTGCCCCTAGCAGGTGAAAGTAGTGTGTGTCCTGGGCCCTATCCTGCAGGTGATTCACAAAGACCCTCTTCTAGCTCCAGGGGCTGTGAGCGCTACCCTGGCTATTCCCAGGAAGGGGCTTCCCTGCTGCATATCCAGGACTGCATTGCTGGTGGAGCTGCACAGTGGGCATGGCAGGACAGACCTTAACCTGCAACATCTGCCCGTGATGACAGCCCGGTCCCAGCTCCGGTGTGAAAACGGGGGGCCAGGCCACGTGCCTGTGGAGCTGCATGTGGGGACAGAGACAGTCCCTTTCCAACGGGTCAGCCCCCTACTCCCTGAGACCCCTCAGTAGAGTGTGGCTTTTTGCAGGGCACCCTCAGGGGAAGGGCTCATACCAAGCATAAACCCTGCTAGGATTGCGGCTTGATTCCTGACTGCATGCAGCTGGGCCTGATTGCCGGCTGGGTTGCAAGCAGCTGAGCTGGTCTCTGCCCCCTCCGCTTTGCCCTCAGCCCCTGTCTGCTGACCTCTAAGCTGGCCTTCATTTTCTGGCTTGTGACTCTCTCTTGGCTTGGTCCCTCTCGGCCCTGCTCTGGAGGCTTGTGACTTGGCTGTAACCATTAGCACAGACCGTGCATACTATAGCATGACAAGGAGAGGATGGAAGATAAGGTAAGCCTGGGGTGGGGAGCAGGCTGTCTAGGAGCCAGGCCCAGTGAAGAGGATTTGGGGGAGTCTCTGTATGCAAGAAGCCAACTCTAAGGGCATCTTTTCAGGGATGTGAAACCTTAGTGGAGACGAATGCACCTGGATTGATGTTGAAGGCCACTACCTACTGCCTGTCCCTGGGGCTCTGGGCTGCAGAAGGAGCACACAGTACGGGAAGGGATGTCCTGGGCTGGTGAGTTCATAAGCAGCTGCTCTATCCCTTCCCACCCGTCACACCTCATAAAAGTGAACCCGAGGGAGACGGCAGGAGGGACAAGTGTGCTGCCAGTGCCTTGAGGAAGGGGCATCATAGCCCAGCCCGTCTTGGTACCCAGAGTGACGGCACTGGGGAACCTGTACGTGGCTCCTCTCGGGGTACTTTCCTGCAGGGGCTTGTGCTAGATGGGAGTCTGGCCTGGTGTTGGCATCTCGGGGGCGCCTGGCTGCCTGTGGGGTTGCTGTCCTGGGGCCCGATCCTCAAGGTCTCCAGTGGGGTTGGAGGAGCAGCTCCAGAGCCCGAAAACTGTTTGAGGTGGGGTGAATCGCATGTCGCTACCTTGCTGATCTCCGACAGGCGGAGGGGGAGCTGATCTCCCCCCTTAAGCAAAGAGACCGGGGTGAGCAGGGCTCCAAGTCGCAGCAAGGGTCTGTCGTGGGGGTCCCGTTGCCTCTAGACAGCCCAGACATGAGTTGGGCAGCATCTGGCTTTGGGGAAGCAGCCCCAAGTCTTTTTTTGAGCTGAACCATTTCTCAAAAGAGGCTGTCGGTGCTCTTTGAAGGGTCAGAGTTGCTTTGTACAGAGAGGTGGGGGACATGCACTATGCAGGGGAAGCGGAGACCCTTGCTGGACATCCAGCAGTTGGATGCACCCAGCCATAGTCTCCCCTCCCCTCCCCTCCCCTCCCCTTCAGTCTTTCTGTTGTTCTTGTCGTAGCAGCTGGTGAACAGGACTAGATGTGAGCAGAGTACCCCTCCTGAGGTCTCCAAATGCCTCCGTCTTCCTGCCCTCTGTGTGTTGCAGCCTTGCTGTGGCATCGGGCTTGTGCAGGGGTGATCTGCCAGTCTGCCCATGGGGAAAGCCTATTCTTATGTAAACTACCCTAGATAAAAAAAAATAGGCTTGAGTAGGCATCGCTGGATGCTGGTGAGGTTCCCTTTGAAGTTCAGCAGTCTTCCTTCACTACAGCCAGGTGTGCCAGGGCTTTCAGAAGTGAGTGGTGACTTTTTGTGGTGGGGTGGGGGTGTAAACTTGATAGTGTTCAGGAACTTACTTTTTTCTGGAAGTGTTGAATAAACACCTGGCTGCCTCCTTGGAAATGGCGTTTCTTCCCAGCCTCTGAAGCTGGGCTTCCCAAAAAGAAGTGGAGGCTCCCAAACCCGGTGTGCTACCTGTAAAACTTTGCCAGACCTCTGAAGGGACAAAAGGACATTTGTCCTTGGCACGGGGACTCAGGACGTGTGCCACAAAACCTGCATGGGGCATCAAGGGCTTGGGGCAAGAGCGGAAGCAACCAGAGGGTTGGAGAGAGAAGAACAGGATGATTCGCATCCTGTGCATCCAAGGCTGAGCCGAGGCCAACAACCCTCTCTCCGCTTGCTCTTTAAGTCCACTGATGTCAGCAGAAAAACACTCCTCTTGGCTTCAGCGAGCCTTGAAATCAGGCCCGTAATGAGTTGCTGCAAGATTTGAAGGCAGGAGCTCAATTAAAATGCAAGCCTCGAACCCATGTCTGGTTGGCCATGTGTTTTGGGGGTTTTTTTAAAGCAAAGGAGAAAGGACCCCCATGGCCATTTGGTTGAAATATTGGACCCAATCCCACCAGCTGATCCTGAGATCAGCTAGGAAGAACGCAGCCTGATATCTTCCCCCCCCCCCCC
>NW_017729033.1:5090552-5104251 GCF_001723915.1 Gavialis gangeticus
CACCATTGCACTGCGTGTCTCAGAAATAATATTGTCATAATTCATCTCCCTCCTCTGCTGAATTTTGCTTCCAATCCAAGCAAATGAAATGTGGAAGGCATTGCAAAATGACACAGTGATATTGTATGGTCCTGAGGAGATGGCAGCAGGTCTTCAGTAAAACACGGGGGAAAATTGATAGTGTTCAATAAGTTTTTCTGCTTTTCAGGAGAACCTTAGACCCTTCCTCACCCTCTCTCATTGACTGCTTAGTGGCCAGCACCCTGCCCTTTGATTGAACAAGTTCCTGATTGAACAAATTCCTCCCCCAGGCACAGGATTGTACTACACTGAAGCACCCAAATATTTAAATTAAAAAAATCCAGGGTCTGTACCCCTGAAAATTAATTAGCCTAATTAACAAAGGTTGGGCTGTTTTATTCAGCCCTCAGGATAGATTTGCTCCAGGTTTCCAATCTCTTCCTTGCAACCTCCAGAGCCCAGCACTGATTTCTTTTCCTTTTATGTATTTAAAAAAATGGAAAATAAATAATTATTTCCCTTAAGTGAAAGCCGAGACTCTCGGGCAGGAGCCTGATCCCTGCGGCTGGTGCTTCTGCAAAACACTTGTGTGTTGCAATAGTCCAAAATTGAGAGTCGGCGACATGGGAGAGAGAAAGTGCTCGAGGTGTTTTTAGTGCAGATTGATAGAGGGAATGGGAACGAGGGGCGCTCGTGCCACGTGTCCAGGCTGCGTTTTGTGGTCCCTGGACTACAATTTGGGCCCCTAGAGCAGTGCTTCTCAACCCGGGGGCCGCAGCACCCTGGCTTGCTGTGAGATCCTTTTAAGGGTGTGGTGCAATGTTAGCATCGCTAGGTGTGCAAGCGCCCCCACACCACTCGCAAGGTAAACCCAGGGATTTCGGAGGTATCCACAGTATCAAGACCCTTCTGCCCGGTTGTGACTTGCCTGAGTTCTTTGCAGTGGGAAAATTGCCTTGTAATAAGTAACTTAGCTTTTCTGAAATGGGGTGCAACTAAATTCAGAAAAAGGCCTGGAGTCTTAAAAAAAGAAAAAAAAAAAATGGTTGAAAGCCACTGCCCTAAAAAATTGAAGGGGGGTGGGGATTTGAATGGCCCCTGGGTTGTATGTGAAGAATAGGGCTGAACTTTTTATCCAAAGCCTGATCCTAGCTTTCATGTGCTCTCTAGAGGGGGGTAGCCTCAGACCCCCTCATGGATCTCTAGCGATCGGAGGCCTGCAAAGAAACTTTCCCCTTAATAGCCCCGCTAGCTATACAGGAGCCTCAGCTTAGATGGGAGAAATGTTGGGGCAGAAAGTTTTTCTTTCTTCGCCCGTGAAGCCGGCCTACATCTAATCTGCTCAAGACCTGACCTCTGGACCCCTGCCCAAGCCTGGTCCTAGCTCGGGAATGCAGGGTGGAGTTGAGAGTCACTGGGGCAGAGCTAATGCCCTCCCTCCTTATACTCACAGTATATAAATGAGCGAAAAAAAACCCCCAAAAGCTTCTGCTTAGATTCTCTTTCTGGGCCAGATCCTGGTGTTGGCTAGGCCTGCGTAAATCTGGAGTAACTTCTGCGATTGGAGACGCTCCAGATTAACACAGATGTTACAGAGACCCTTTCTCTTATTTTGTACACAGCTCGGGAGGAACACGAGGATGAGATCAACACGCCGCTCTTCGCACAAACAAGCTTGCAAATATTTATTAGCTGCAGGAATTAACTGGCTTCCAAGCTGCCAAATAACAGAGCGAGAGCTGCTTTTTCAAAAATATATATACGTGCTTGCGTCGCAAATTGCCCAGCTCCATTGGAACGGGGCCGAAAGACATGTTTTTCTTCGGGAATCGCAGCACCGGGAACAATAATAATGATCTGTGCCAGGAAAAACAAGCGATAAGCAATTTCTTCTCTTTGGGTTCCCACCTAAGCGAAGGATCGCAGAAAGCTGGGAAGCGGGCAGATTCATTTCTACCAGGCGCTTGTCTGCTGGGTGGGAAGGAGATAGCAGCCCCCCAGTGTGCTAGGGGCTATTTCATGCTGCACTGAATGAGCTGGCCCAGATGCGGGCAGCACTTCTGCCCTCGGCTGGGCAGACTCAGGATTGCTGATCTGTGTGTCTTAAGCCCTGTACTTTTAGGAGATTCCCCCACTAAGTCGAGTCGCAGGCTCTTTGTGCCATGGAAATGCCTGGCTTTCACTTCTTGGGTTTGGACTCGAGGACCCTGCCAACCCTTAGCACCTATGATGCCCGTGGCTGAAGGGCTTGGAGGGATCTGGGGACCGTGTGCTGCACACACTGGTGTGCTGCCTGCAGGGAGGCGAGGGTGGTTCGTGGGGGGGGGACATGCAGCGCATCTGCACACACGTGACAGGATGCCTCCATGGCTTACAGCAGGGATGCGCGTAGGGGATGGGGTTTGGCACGACGTGTCAGGAGCCTGTGTGGTATGGGGGTGGCTTATGTGGCATGACATGCAGCTTGGGAACATGCAGCCTGCACGGTGCAGCCGTGGCCACTTGGATGTCATTCAGTACCGCCGTAGGCCAGAGCTGCAAACCCTTTGGGGCAGCGGACTTTTTTTGTACAGCACCTAGCACTGTGCAGCTCTTATTTCTGAGCAGGACCTCTGCATGCCCTTGCCATGCAAACTAGGGGTGCGTTTCCAGCTGGCTGGCAACATGCCCTTGCCCTGCAAACTAGGGGTGCGTTTCCAGCTGGCTGGCAACATGCCCCTACCTGAGTGGGATGCCCTGACCTGCTGCACTTCAGCTGGTCCCTGCTTTCTGCCGTGCCCCTGATCCTTGCAACGTGCAAGATAGGACTTCAGCAGTTATCCAGAGCCCTTATCTCGTGGCTGGAGCAGCAAATGGAGAAACTGTGACTCCCACCCCAGTTCTCCTGCTCTCTGATATATAACACTGTAGGACTCCATTGCTTATTCTGTAAAGCAGATACCACTTAAGAGGGGATTTTATTGCTTTTATAGAAGCTGCAGCTTAAAACAGGAGGCTGCTGTGTCAGGTAACGCACAAACATGCAGTACCAGTCGCTGCCTTGAACAAGCAATCGGAGCCAAATGGGTCGGAGACCGCACCATTACCCCTGTCTTACAGCTGGGAAACTGAGGTGCAAAGACTATGTGACTTGCCTAAGGTTCTGTATCTGGAAATGATCATAGTTAATGGTTCATAGATAATAATAATAGATCTGGAAATAATACCCCCATCCCCTAAGTGCTGGGCTAGTGCCTTCACCATGAGAGCAGCCATCTCTTCCTCTAGGGTGATTGGTATCCTGGAGGGACCTGGCACCACAGCAGCCACGGGCCCTGTCTGAACCTGGTGGCACGCGCTTTCACAGCCAGGGCACAGGTGAGACACCAGCAAGGAAGCCTGCACGCTCCTGAGCATGACGACAGGTGTGCAGCTGTAGTAGACAAAAGCTGCAACATTCGCAGACTAAATTTAAAATACCCGGGCGCAGGGAGGAGATGAGGCGGAGCTGTACACTGGGCGCATGGGCAAGAGAGCCAGGCGTGTTTCTTGGCTGCGAGATTCCCATGAAGCAGCAGGCCGTGTCTGCAAGGCTGTCTCCTCGTCACGGGGCCCTTGGCTGAGGCATGCACTTCTGCAATGCCCCATGCAGCGTTGGCCCTGTCAGGCCCGATCCCTCTCTCTTGTTTCCGGTGGGAAGGTATCCCAGAGCGGAGCATGGGGCAGCGGCTGGCAAAGGGGTGATGGGTCCCTGCTGCTCGGGGGATGTGGAAGGGGAGCAGTTGGCATGCCAGGAGAGGCTGGCCCGCTGGGTTTCTGCCTCCTCCCCAGCTTAAGCCTTTTTAGTGGGCCTGACACTGGAAGTATCCCTTCTTACAGCAGAGCTGTGCTGGGCCCTGCGGGCCAACCGAGTCAAACGAGCTGTCCTGGCAGCGTGCACCCTCCAACAAACAAGGCAGATGGAGAGTAAGGGAGAAGACGAGTGATGTCCTCCCCCGTCATAGACCTGGCACTGGGGATATGTCTGTGTTGCTCAGCTCTGGGCTACACTGTCCTGAGATGTGCCAAGCTGTTTCCCCATCCAGCCGTCAGCCTTGGTGTGGCGCTGGGTGTGTGCTGATCCATGCTCTGAATGCACCAAAATAGGCACCCTCCATCTGGCATGGGAGGTAGCGTGCATGGGGCATCTCAGTAGGGGAGTAAGCAGGCAGCACCCCAATACCCCGAGCGATCCAGGGCTATACTCTGCCCCAAGCACAGGGGTGGAAGCAGTGACATCTAGTACAATCCCCAGCCCTCAGTCTCGCGTGTGGGCTCCCTACACGTGGGACATGGAGCTGGGGCCTGAGAGCAGGATGCTCGCTCGCAGCCTCGAGCTGCCAGCTCTTGCTGAGGAAAGCAGGTAGCTGCCTTCGGTTGGGGCTCTCCATTGGTCCTCACAAATGCAGCGACCTGTCTGCGGTCCAGCACATCTGCGTGGGAAGTGAGAGATGCGTCTCTCCGCATTTCTTCCTGGAGGGGAGCAGAGAGGGGACTCCACCGCAGGTCCCCCACGCCCCGAGCGAGTCCGCTCGAATGCAGAGGCAGTCTCGCTGGACTTCCCATTAGCTGTCATCGCCTGTGGTTAGGTGCCGTCTCGTGAGAGAGGAGGCCTGAGTTCCTGTCCTTGATGCAAACCGGGGAGAGTGAGGGCCTCTGCTTCCCAAGAGATTTCCTGACCTACTGGGACTATTGGGCATATCGGGGATATTTGTCCATGAAACATGGGACCCCCAGCTGTGCGCTGTGCAAGCTCAAAGCCAGGGGGCTTGCTCTGAGACTGTGAATCTGGAGAGGCAGAAGTTTAGGGCTGGAAGGGACCTTGTGAGATCATCGGCTCCAGCCCCGCTGCTCTGGGCAGGAAACACCACTGGGGCCCAGTAACCGCAGCAAGGTGTGCAGCGAGGGCAGCGCCAGGTGTGGGAATCCCTCTGGGGCTTTGAACGGTCTGGATGTAAGTGTTGCTGTGCCTGATGACTGCAGAAACCTATTGTCTCAGGGGCTGGAGATCCCCAAGAGGTTAAGCAGCATCTATATGGGGTTTTGGAGGGGTCCGGGTAGCCCTAAATGGCTGGTTGTGAACCAACTGAGGCTGAGCAGGGATGGAAATTGGTTCTCTCGACTCCCATTCAGGCAGTTTAGCCCTTCTCTAGTGCTGTCCAGAGCTGTTCTTCACACCACAGCTGGTCCAGCAGGTCCAGAAGACCTGGAAGAAACCGGCTTCCGCTGTGCTGTGGGACTGGAGATCCCAGGGGGTAGCAAAGGACCTAGCAAGCCCCTCTCGGTGGATGTTTGAGGGGTAGCTGCATCCTTTAAACCAGGCTTCTGCGCCACCCAAGCCCTGTGTTCTCCTCTGCTCCCTTCCTCCTCTGGCCGTCTGTGCCACATGAGATGCTCGCACGTGGAGGCTGGGAATTATGCAAGCTGACACTGTCATTGTTCACTAATCTGCAGATGTGTACACTCGGCGTTCGTTTCCTCCAGGCCAGCCATTTTGCACTGCTCTAGCCCACACGGGATAATGGCTCCATAGCACGCTATGGCTAGGAAGCCAAGCAACCCCGGACCCTGACAAAGCCCTCATCGAGGCAAGCAGCTTAAGTCCCTTTTAAAATGAGGACGTTGCAGGAAGGTGCTGGATGATGAGGGTATAGGGAGGGAAATGGGTGGATTTGAGCAGGTCTGGGGTGGGGACACTGCCCCAGTGCCGGGGCGTCTGATTATCCTACTTGGTGGCAAGGGTTCAGTCATGGTAGCAACATGAGACCCACTTGGCTGGAGGTGGACCTGAAGCACAATATAGTATATATTTCGAGAGAGGTTATATTTTAATCTCTCTCTCAACAGATATACTTTTTAACAATGCGGCTTCGGGAAACAGGATAAATTGGAACGCCTTATAACTGGACAAATCCAACAAAACTTGGCACCAGTTATCGCATCGAAGACGTTGTCTCTCTAAAGAACTTGGAATCAACTTTTCTTGTAACGTGTCTTGATATTTGAATCTCGGCGAGCTGTACAAAACAAGCCTAGTTTCAAGGTTTCAGCTGAGATCACTTTTAAAGGTACCCAAGTGCTGAACTTCCAGTTGGGCAGCCTCAAAAGCTGGCAGACCTGCAACAGCACGCAGCTGCATCTCAGGTGGCCTCCCTGCAAGGATTTAGATGTTGTTTGATGTGGGACTTGGTGGTTGTGGCTTAATGCTAATAAAAGCTGTAGCTAGGCAGTAAGGCATCCTCTGTGGTTGAACATTTAAGGAGCTATCTGGGTTCATTTACATGCATTACATGCAATTTTCTTCTATCTGGAATATAAGCCCAGCACTAATATGCATTTAAAAATCCAGCTGCTAAGTCCATATTTCAATGCCTGTGTGCTGTATTCAGCTTGACTCAAGCCTTATAGTTTCCCAGAGGCTCTTGGTGCCAGTGCCAGACAACACTTCTTGGCTTGCTCTCTCTTGCTGTCTAGTCCTCTGGTCCTAGCCCCATATGGAGAGTGTTGGCTGTTGCCTCTGGGAACTGGTATGTTTCTGCAGGCTCTTCGGGCATATTGTTGTCTTTTCCAAGAAGACTTGTATTCCTGTCTAAGCCCAGATCATGCATCAGGATTTTTTCATTGCCTGAGAGAGCCTGCTATTTTATTTTATTTTATTTTATTTTATTTTTAAACCTAGGGGTGGATGGGTTCAAGATCCAAAGAATGGCAAGGCTCTTTCCCTGAGGAATCAAAGCACGCTGCTTTTAGGTATGCCAGTCCCCTATCGGCATCACTCTGTCTGGGGTACGGACAGATAGACAACTTGCTGAGGAGAGAGAGGTCTTGCAAATATTTTTGTCTTGCAAATAGATATCTGGTCACCACTCCATCACTGAAAAATAAAAACTTTAGTTTCTCTCTTTAACCGACTTCCCAGTAGCTCTGGCAATGGGCACTTGACATTTGTTGGCTCTTTGTATTACAATAGCACCTTGAGCCTACAATCGGAGATCAGAACCGCCTAGTCCCGGGCACTGTACAAACATGCATTGAAAGGACTGTCCCAAAGTTACTTGCATGGTTTTTTGGCTCTGAGTTTTAAAGATCCTCTCAGTACCTGATCAGTCGCACTGGGAACTTCATCATCGGTGATCCTTCATGGTCAAGGAAGATCGCTCTTATGGGTCAAGTAGATTGTAGATGAGTCCATGGCTAACAAGGCTAGGATAGGCTAACAAGGCCTATCCTAGAGCTGCAGATGCCACGAGTGATGGTTAAAGGGAGGGTTGACTGCAGATTTCTTGATAATTTTTTTTTCTTTCTTTCCATTTCCATCATTTTTCTGCCTCCAGGTTTTCCTCAAAGAAAGGTGTGCCTTCTCTCACAAGTGTTACCATGTAGCCCTGTCCCAAGGTAGTTTTTCCCAATTTATGGTGTCAGTGCCACACTTCTTAATATTTGCTTTCAGGATGTCCTTGAAGCATTTCCTCTAGCCTCAGCATGTCCTTTGTCCTTGGCTGAGTTGGGAGCGTAGAGTTATTTTGGTATACGTGCATCAGATATGCACACAATACCCTGTCCACCGCAGCTGATGTTGAATAATCAACACTTCCATACCAGTGGTGTTAGGGTTGGTGAGGACACTGGCATTTGTGTGATGATCCTCCCACTTTATGCCAAGGATCTGCTGGAGATAGCGCTGGTGAAGGCCTTGCAGGCTCTTCAAGTGGTCCCTGTAGGTCATCCAGGCTTCACAGCCGTAGAGCAGAGTTGAGATTACCACAGCCCTTTATAACAGAAGCTTTGTTCGAGTCTTGGTGCTGTGATTGTTGAGGACATGATGATATGGTCTTCCAAAGGCAGAGATGGCATGTTGGATCCTATACTGGATCTCCTCCTTGACGTTGGCCAACTTTGAGAGAGGGCAGCTGAGGTATGCAAAGTGTGCAGCGTTCTCCAGGTCCTATCCGTCAGTAAGGATCTTTGCCGGGGGAGGTAATTGGGCCAGAGCAAGCTGGTGAAGCATCTTTGCCTTTTCAATGTTAAGGGTCAGTCCCAGGTGAAGCAGTTAAAGGCTGTTTTTGTAGGTCCTCCTCGATATGTGCAACAGCAGCTCGATTTTCGACGTGCTGAAGTTCCACAACCGAGGCCAATATAACTTTAGTTTTGGCATGGAGGCAGGAGAGATTGAAAAGGTTCCCATCCATCCTGTCCTGGGCACTTCATCTCATGGTTAAAGCCCCCATATGCTTGACTTTATGGACTACGCCAAGTACTGATTCTGTGTGTTCCTTGCTCTCTACGAAGTTTTGCATGTCCTGAAGTTTTGTTGCTGCTTGTAAAACAAATATTGAAGCCTGAATGTTATGTAATTGTACGGCGATCAAATGTGTCATTCCTGCATCTGTTCTGAATCCTAAATTTGGCAGTGGAGATGTTTTTAATAACCATGCGTGTGCGCTTTCTCTCTCTTGCTGGTGCCAAAGATGTTCTAACAGGCTGAGGAAATGACCCTGCAAACACGGAGAGGTACATGCAACTAAACAGGTGGCTGGTCCTCTTGATCACAACTGGGCTGCATACCTGAATAAAGTTCTTTGGTATTCTTGAGTGTCTGCAGGCCCAAGCTTACTTGCACGCGGTATATCAGGATGCGCACACAGCTTGATTTCAGTAGTGCGTGCGGCTCCATCGAAGGCAATTGAACCACCCGTATAGGTATGCTTCAGCATGTGCATAATTCATTGCAGGATCGGGGCCTGAACTGCAGAGCTGTCAAAGCAGGGGGACTTGCTTCCTGGTGCATGCACAGTGCCATGTTAAAAGAACATGGTTGAGGTTGCGAAGTCCAGTGTTGAAACCCCTGAATGAAGGTTATCTGTAGAAAACACAGGTTGCTTTTTGCCACTTCAAGGCATCTCCCTTGTGCTTTCCCTCTCCCTGCTTGTTTGAGACCCTTCCCCATTCAGTGCATGGGAAGAAGCTGGTGTGGAGATCTGTAGGGGGAGCGATCTCGGAGGACTCCTTCCCCACTTCCTGCAGAAGCTGGATGCTGCGGCATGGAGGTGGCAGGGAAAAGATGGATGATTGCAGGAAGAGAAAAGGCAGCCTTATAGTTACGGCAGCTGACTGCCACCCTGAGACCTGGCTTCTCTCTCTGGCCCTTGCTCAGAGTCTCCCAAACCAGCCTGAGGACATGTGGATGGCATATGTGCCTCACTTTCTGGGCACCCAACTTGACCCCCTCAAGTTGGATTTACAAAAGCCGATGGGGGGCTTTGAACATACAAAGTGCAGTGTGCCCTGGGAAAATCAGCTCCTACCGGTCTCAAACGAAACGCCCCAAATGAGTGGGAAAGCTCAGACCTTAACTTCCAAGTGCCTTCATTCCTCCTCGTCGTAATGGAGATGATGCCGCCTCCTGACCTCGCAGGGGGACTATGACAACAGATTCATTAATGTTTATGAAGCACTGAGATAATATAGTGATGAGCCGTGGAGAGAAGCCCACAAGCAATTGACTGGTTGTGCTTTCAGAGCCCAGTCTGAATAGCATGCAATAAATGAGGCACGAGGCCACACGCTGAATAGCCGGGAGAAACAAAACCTTGAAGAGCTGCTCATTAAGCATCCATCCTGTGCACTGAATCAGGCAGGGGTCTTGCGGGAAAATAATCCGTGGGCAGGCAATTAAAGAGTGTATCATGCAGATGCACATGCGCAAGGGGACTGAATTAAGGTGGCTCCTGCAACCTTCATTGCAGGCACCTCTTTACTCCTGAATATCCAATTGCTGCAGGAGGGGACTGCGTGTGAGGCTTTCTGTTGTGTGCATTTGCTTTGTTTGCTAAACCCAGCACCGTACCCAAACTCCTGGCAGCCCCAGGTGAACTTTTAGTATTGGGGCCCCCTTGGCCAGAGATAATTACAATAATAATTGGACGACTGGGGGGGAAAAAATTACCATTTTTAGATCCCCTTTCTGTCTGGGCACCGGGCGGCCGCCTGGTTCACCCATGCCCGTGTCCGGGTCTGGCTGAACCTAAGCAGAGATTACGTGGTGGTTTCGTGACAGTCTAGTGGGTTCATGAGATGGGTAGAAGGTGGGTTATCAGCAGTGCCCTCTACTTCTGGTCCACGTGGATCATAACCTACTGCCTTTGAGGAGTATGGAAGTTCATTCCCACCAACGTGCAGAGCCATTGGCTGAAATGCAGCAATGCAGGGAGTTCGCTGTGGTCCGTCCACATTTGCTTTGCTCCTTTGGAACAATCAGGATTTGAGATGGGGTGGGGGGGTCCCAAGTTAGTCTAATGCATAGACAACAGGGCCAGCCGCGTTTGCGTCGCCTGAAGATCCAGCTGTCAAAGAGGGCAGCTCTTCTGGCTATGGCCGTGGCACTCTTTCGGTGCCATGCTCTGCTGCAGATTCACTAGGTAGCCTTGGGCAAATGATGTGATCTGTAGATGCTTGTGTGCCTCAGTTTCCATGGCTGCATCTTGCAGAGGATAACGATTGACCCAATCCTGGGGGATACTGGAAAGCTGAATGCCTTACTTGGCAGCACCGAGATCCCTGGATGGCAGGGCTACGTGTTCTACATCCTACAACTCTGCTTTATCAGACATCCCAAGTCATTCCTTTCCTCCTCCCTGTTCACACACTTCAGAGAGTTGACAAGCGCATTCCTTTTTACGGGGCTGGGTTTGCACAGTCCGAGGCCTCTGAATGGAGGAGCTCTAGTGAAATTATTTGTCAGAGCTGCAGATGTTTTAAGCCCCGTTCACGTTCTGCTTGTCTCGGCCTTTTCCTCCCCTCAGGAATGCGCTGAGAGGCAGGCGTTGCTCTTTCCTTATCTAGGAGTGAATGCTTATAAAACAGATTACACGGGGAGTTTGGGGGATTAGTAATCGGATATGGAGCCTTTCACTTCGGGGTCATCTCTGGAGCCAGCCCAGGCTTGTAGTTCACAAAGAAAGTCATTCCCAGCTTGGTGGCTGGGCCCTCAGTGCTGCCTGCTGTCAGTCTTCAGGTCACAAAAATGCACCTCAGCTGAGCACAGTCACTGGCTTCCTAGTTAACAGTTGCAGCAGTGAGGAGTGTTTTCAATTCCTGTGGTTTTATTGCAAGTCTTGTGATCCTTGGATCCTCCGGATTCACGGGTTTGGAGAAGAATCTCACTTTTTGTGTTTTTTAATAAAAGAGAATTTCTAGCCTTCACAGTGGCAGAGAGAAGTGTCGAGGGCTTGGGACAGAAATTCAAAAAAACTGAGCCTGATTTGATTCAATCTTTGCAGGTTAGTCTAACCTGCAAAGCTTGAACCAATTTGGAGGTGGCTCCCTTTTCATCCCAGAAATGCTGGCACATGCTTACAGTACCACCCCCTGGCTTCTAGCCTAAGCCAGAGTAGCCCTCCCTTCTTTTGTACAGTGCTGAGCTGAGGGGGGGCATGGCCAGGCCCCAGCAGGATCCTCTAATTAGGGAGGGGTTCTTCCTCCCCCCGCCCCCGCCAGCAGGGAGTTGATAACTTGGTGTTTATCAGCCCATTAAGAAAACGAACGGATCTCTCATTAGTTCAAGCTCTTCTTAAACAACTTTTTCCAAGGAAGAAATGGAGGGACTTAGCAGCTACCTGTTGATTAGCTCCAAAAAGCCCTAAGCCAACACTGTCCTGTCTGCCTTTGTCCCATCTCCCACAGCACGGACTGTAGCCAGTATGTGGTCTGCTACCTGATGCTGAGAGGTGTCTGTGTAAGGCAGAGGGGAAGGGGGAGCAGGAGGAAGCCAGGCAGACCCGACTGTATCTGCAGTCTCTGTTGGAGCTGCAGCCAGGGAGCAGAGGGGAGGGGCCTGCCCAGCTCTCTGGAGCAAAGAGCCCCACCCAGCCCAGAGAGCATGCCAGGGTGCTGAGGGACTCTGGTTTAACTTAAACCAGGAAGGGGTCTGGGACAGACATAGCATAAACCAAATCAGTTAAGTCTGATAAACAAGGTTGAATGTAGCATCTCAAACTGGTTTATATGTACTGAACGTTATTTTCCGCTACAGGTTTAAACCAGTTTCTGGCATCACTTAAACCAGTTTATGTGTAATGTCTGTCCCTAGCCCAGGTGAACCCAACGAAAGTCTTGGAGACAGAATCCAGTAGCACAGAGACTCGGTTTCTCTTTCTCTGCCAAGCCAGTCTCTCGATCCTTTGAGCCTATATTGAGTACTTACAGCTGATGACACTAAGCTAGACCAATGATCTGCTAGAGGCTGGACTCTATTCCCACACCTACAAGTCTGGTTGGTGGTGATGGGACGAAAACCTTTATGAGCCTGCGCACCAGGGAACGTGCTGGTGAGCTGAGACCCAGTGCCAGTAACTACTAAAGAGCCAGCAGAGACCAGGAACGGGCCCCAGTCTCTTGTGCACCAGGTCCTGATGTATTGTACACATTGCCTGGGGGGGATGCTAAGGTCATGCAGCTGCTGCCCCCAGTAAATCCTCAGTGGACTCTGCTTTCAGGAGAACTCACCTGGCCTAGTTCAAACCCTTAATTACAAAGGATGAAAAGCTCTGAGCAGTACTTTGACCACCGCTCCAGGGCTGGAGGTTTCTTCTGTGGCACGTTACAGCCACTGAAGAAAAAGCAGCAATTGGAGGGCAAAAGGGTCGTCTCCGTCCCTAGGATGTCCTGCGACTTCCTTTTGGGGAGGGTGAGGCGAAAGCTGAGAATAGTGGGAAAGCACGGCTTGGTTTAGTCCTACCTGCTGCACTGTCCATACACCCCTAGGGACTGGGCTGCTTCCCAGCTGGGCAGATGACGAGAGCTAGAGAGCAACTACTACTTCAACCAAATTAAATTGGCTCTCAGATTGCAGCCTGGAATGTCGCTACGCAGCAAATTGCCCAGAATAGGGGCCTTTGTTCAGGAGCACAGCCTAACACTTTAATAATGGATAAATTAAATAATAAATCATGTCTTAGCTGTCTCCCTGCTGGCGCCACAGCATGGAGGAGCTGTTTTATGGAATAGATGGAGGATGTTTGTCCTTTCAAACATAGTTCTCAAGCCTGCCAAAGGGATTTAGATCCCTTCAGTGGAATCGGAAATCCAGCTGCTCTGAAAAGCCCACCTTACTTTTGCTCTTCCACGTGGAAAACTCAAGCATCCTTTTTTTTTTGGCCTGGCCTTTTGCCAGCGATCCTCAGCTCAGCCTGCTGAGTGGGAGATGTTCACGGCTCAGCAGTGAAACGCCCCATGCCTGTGTGGTCAATCTCTTGGGACACGACTCGCTCTCTAGTTCCTGCCGTTGAAGCTGTGGGTGCCCGAGAGGCTGCTCCCTGAAGGTGAGCAGTAAAACGGTGATTCCTCTGTAAAGGAATGCTTTTGAGTTGCTTCGGCCCTGTATTCAGGGTGGTGGTGGGGGGGGTGTCTGCATCTGTGTCCATCCTCCAGGATCTATAAATGAAAGGCGTAAGGCCTAGAGGGAGGCCAGGAGAGGCAGCCCAAGCATGGTCTTTGCTTAGGGTCTGCATAAACCAGTGTTCCTCTTTTGGCCTGACCAACTCCTCCAAGTTCAGCCACCAACCGGTGCAATGTACTGGATTCTCCCTGAAGAACAGAAAGCGGATGTCTAGAGTACCCGGGTCAGCTATATTTTTTTTTTTTTTTTTTTTTTTTTTTTTCC
>NW_017729033.1:5104351-5111602 GCF_001723915.1 Gavialis gangeticus
TTTTTTTTTTTTTTTTTTTTTTTTCTCTCCCCTGCCTTGCTCCTTTTGGCTGCTCAGCCATGAGACCTCCTTTGGGAATTCATCCTTCGGGTTCGGGGCGAGAGGCCCAGGCACCATTTTTTAAGCATATGCTTCAATGGCCTAGGGAAGATGCAGAACCTCCTTCAGCGCAGGGTTTTATAAAGAGGCTGGTTGGGCATCTGGAATGGGTTGGGAGCAACATGTCCTGCCTCTGTGCATAGAGTGGGTCTTCGAGGTGCCCTAGGATGCCATGAAAACAGAGCTGGGGTGGGGCGGATAACTATTTCCGGCTCAGCCCGAGTTGCACTGGGGAATCCAGCCCCTTGTCCTCCCATCCCATTTCTCCCGACTTGCATAACCTTTAGCAGGGCAGCTCCCCCACCCCCCGTCCTTGCACAGTAGCTGGCTCCGGTTCCCCTCCGTCCCCTCCCCGCAGATCTCTCCGGACACGGCTCTGCAAGGGCTGCAACGCGGAGCTGCCTGTGAAAGCAGATGAGGTTAAAGAAAGCTGACATCTTGGCAGGGAGCCTCGAAACTCTCTGTGAAAGAGAAATGGGCTGACCTCCGCCCCAGAGAACAGGCCGCGCCGTGGTACTGAAGCAGCAGCCTCTCGAGGCTGAAACGAGGCTTTTGTGCGAGGGGAAGCAAGCGGAATAGAGATGTTGGGCAGCTCGCCAGCCTGGCTGCCAACGGCACAGGGAGGCTCCTCGGGTGTGATTAGATTTCAATTGCAGTCCGAGAGACTTGCTCTTTGTCTCCATCTCAGTGCCGCGGTGTGCCCAGGGAGGCCTGTCCTGGGCTCAGGTACGGGGAGGCTAGGCTCGCCCCTTCCTGGGAGAGCCTTTGGCACGTGCACATTGCTCCTCGAGGCACCAGGCTGCCTGGAGCACGTTCCCTGCCCCCTGGGCCGCCATGCGTGTGCATTTTCCCTGTAAAACCGAAAGCAGCCGCAACCCTGGTCTCCCAAGGGCTCGCCTGTTGCCTGTTTGCTTTTGTCACTTGGCTGGAGTGGGATTATGGTTTTAAAATGAGCAGCAATGAAAAAAGAGCCTCAGGCCTACATGCGATGTCTGTCGCTGTCTGCCTCGGCTTGCCACATCCTCTTCACCTGTCCTGTCTCTCCTGCCATCGAGTGAGATAATCCAGTCCTCACTCTGCTCAGAGTTGCTGTCTCTTCCTGTGCTGGTCTTCATGCCAGTCTCATGCAACTGGCATCCTTTGCATTCGGGGAAACCCCAGACCATTAGGGCAGGCCCAATCTCTCATGTCTCGGGGATCCGGTGCTTCCATCCCAAGTGGTGCCTTGGGGAGTGAATAGACATCCCATTTATCCCAGGACCAGTTATGCTTGGGTTTTCATGGAAGAGGAAAGTCCTGGGATTGGCATGCGCACACATCTCCCTTCCAGTTCGGGTTCAATGAGCTGCTGAATGCACTGCCGCTTTTCTGCCCTTGATCCAATGATGCAACGCTGGGACGTCCTTTCAGATGCCTTCTGCAGTGTCCCAGGACAAACTGTTGGTGAATCTTATGCCATGAACCTTTTTGGGGGTCCGTCCCAGGACAACAGAAATGGAGGTCTGAACAATCACAGCGTGTTCCAGAAGAAAAAGGTGGCACAAATTTGACATCTGTTCATAGCCTCAGAGTCCTCCCAGGAAGACTGTTGCCAACAAGCTGTTAAATTGCTAGTGACCGGTGTGTTGATTTCCCAGGGTGGCAAGATGCAGCCAGCTCTCATCCAGCCCCTCCGCGGGTCCTGTCCCAATGACTGCAGCTTCTTCCTGTCTGGCCTGGACCAATCTCAAGTTATCTCATTCGGATACTGCTTGAGCATCACCATGTTCTCCCTGGTGCCGACCACCCACATGCGGGAAAAGCACCCTGCAAACACCTGCAAAGCCCCCTTGTCTTTGGGGAGTGCTTAAAACCTTGGCAGCGGGCAGGCAGCTGAGGTGCTGGCAGTGCTGGTCCTGCCGCTGCTACCATGCTTTCGAATGCAGAAAAATAAGTGCATCCCCTACCATGCTTTTGCTTTGGGTTCCTCTGTGTGATGCATCCACCTGTTGTCTCGTGTTTCATACTTTAGGCCAGGGGTTGGCAACCTGCGGCCATTCAGCCAATATACAGAGTCGCTGGATCTGGCCCCTGGAGCTGGGGGGGGAGGTTGCCCGCACTGCACTATAATGTGGGAGGGAGGTGTTTCCCAGCAGGGAGAAGCAGCAGTGGTAGGAGAAGTTGGGTGGGAAACGCCATCCTGCTTCGGACCAAAGCCAGGTTGATGCAGCCTGCCACACTAAAACCCTGCTGCCCGCTGCTTTTTGGCTGTAAGCTCTCTTGGAGCAGGGTCTCTCTCTTCGGGTGCTGTACAGGCACAAAGCACAATGGGGTGCCGGTTCATGCCAGAGCACCTAGGTGCTATCCCAGTACAAGTTGGGGCAGTTCTGGTCACTTGAATTTTGGGCTATAGGTAGCATTAAAATGCTTCACACAGAGCACAAAGGCAGCATCTGCTCTTCATGGTGGGGAATCTAAATGAATCTTTGCTCAGCCTGTAACTTTGCTGATCCTTGTACCCCATCACTCATTTGGCAGCACCGATGAAGCCTTGCAGGAATGTGACTCGACTTTGAAACAGTCCTCCTCGCCTCTGCTGCCAGCACATCCAAACGTAATAACACTTTCTGATAGGCTGCAGGATATCTTTCGGGCAACCAGAACCCAGTTAACTAGCCTACCAGCCAGCTTTCCTGGCTAGTTTTTTCTCCTACTCAGCCAATTAACAGATTGGGAGGAAAGAATACCCTATTTTCATGCATGGAACTTGCCCTGGACTAAGATGCACACCTTTTGTTTTTGGAGAGGCAAAATGAAGGAAAAAAGATCTTCCCTTGTAGTAAGCAGGGAGTGGAGCCTGCTCTTGTCCGGGTCCCCGTGGATCTGTGCAGAGTTACTTTTGCATTCACCCAGCAGAAGCCCAAATAGCAGTCACAGCTGTTACTGTACTCCCTTGCTTATAACCTGCACCCCAATTTCCAGCAGCTGGTTTTGAGGACAAGAAGTGTTGTGCATGAGACTGTGATCAGCTCCATGGGGTGCAGAGAGCAGGGCACACTGCTCTCGGTCAGCAAGGCAGATAATGCTGAGGGATCGGAGGGGAGGTCTGAGAGTTCGGGCTGAGTCCATGGAGTGCAGCGAGTCCAGAGACCTCATTTGGAAAACAAGGATTTGCTCAGAAATAGTATCCCTGGTTTTAATGAAAACTTCATGGTTTTATTGTGTAAGTGCCTGCTTTAGTTTTGATTTGCCTTGCTTGGGGGTGTCTGTTTTCTTTTTTTCCCCCTCTCTTCCCTAGCAAGTATCTCTTTACAGGTAGGCTCGGCAGAATTCACTTTGTTGTTGTTATAGTTTTGATGGATGTTTATTTTAAAACACTTATTTCTAATTTTATGCATTTAAATTTTCAGGATTGCATGAAATTAGGGGTGGGGGGGAGGCAACTTATTAATGACAAACATAACTACTGTAGGACTGCCACCAGCTGAGCAGAAGAGCCGCCATCGTCCTCAGCTTTGCTCCCTCATCCACTTTGTCACTTCCCCTTCCTTTGTTCCCGGTCCCCTGGGGTTTTGGGGGGTTGCAGTCTGTGGCAGGCCACTGTGTGCGCCTGCCACTTTAAGGCCCTGGAGCTGGCAGTCATAGGGGCCTAATGAGGGCAGCCATTTTAGATCCCGGGCAGTTCAGCTGCCAGAGGCTAGGCAACAACATTGCCTGGCTAGAAGGCTGCTGAGTTTCATCTGGAGGTAAGGGAGGAGCTGTAGGGGATGGCTAGGAGGCTCTTGGTCCTGAGTATGATCTAAAACTGCACCCTGCCAGGAGTGGGTGGCTTGGTGGGGCTCCCAGTGGTGTGGGAGCCCCCAGGAAATGCCAGACCAGTGATCACTCCAGTGAAAGGTGGGTCGAGGCAACTTAACCCCTAGCCCTCACCTGCGGGTGGGTCGCGTTTCATCGGAGGTAGGTGTGGGGGTGCAAACCCCGAGGAGGAGGGTGGGGAGCCAGGGCCAGGTACAGCCGAGACCGCCTGAGCCCTGCAGGGGTTCAAGACCCCGAGAGGGAGAGTTGGAGGCCAGGTATGGCCTAGGCCACCTGAGCCCTGCAGGTGTGAGACCCCGAGGAGGAGAGTTGGGGCCAGGCATGGCTATGGTCACCTGAGCCCACCTGAGGAAGGAAGCCCCGAAACCCCGAGTAGAGGGGGCATTATGAGCAGTGAGAAGCCCCAGTGTGACGGGGCAGCAAGGAGAAGTGAGTGGAAAATGGGGTTCAGCAAGAGAGCTGAGTCCTGACCCCAGTAAGTCCTCCACTGCTGGGAGGCAGAATGTAGGTCAAACATAACATCTGGAGTAGCACCACGACCTGCTGCCCCAGGGTGGGAGTGAGAGTCCCCTGTGAGACCCTGGGGCACCAGTCGTGGTGTGAGGTACCCCAGCTCCCCACGTCCATGAAGGAGGACCCAGAGAGGGGGCCCCCGGGGAAAGAGTAAGGGCCAAACATCGAGGCCTGTCAGAGCTTCCCCTGACTGGCCCAGGTGGGGGCCAGGACCAGGATGGTCAGAAGAGCTAGGGGGCCCACCGAGAGGGACGCCAGGGGCCTGGGGGTCCTGACTGGCCTGGGGGTGGGCCAGGGCTAGAGGAGCCGAAGGTCCCAGTGAGGGGACCACACCCGAAGGGGAACCAGTTGCAAGGAGATATGTGGCCCGGTATGAGGGCGGCAGAGTCTGTCTGAAGGAAAGAACCCACGTGGGGTCCTACTGTAGGATTCTGGGGCCCATTGTGTGGGACTGGCACGTATGAGAACATCATGATGTCATCTGCGAGGCTTGGGCTGCGCTGTAGGGGAGGAATGGAGCTGCAGATAGCGTCCCCTGGCAGCGGGGCAGAGAATGGGCAGCCTCCTGCTTAATTACATCATTGAATCAATTAATCAATTAAGATGAAGGCATGGAAGGAAGAAGGCCCAGAAACAGGTGGGCGGGCCATACGGAGATCGGCCCCGAACAGGCCCCCCCCTTTACACAGTCCAAACTAGTCAGCACAGTTCTCCATCATCCATCATTTTTCTTACATTCCCTTTCTATACATTTCAGTGATTTAATAATGGATTTTTAAAAACATTTTTAACGGTTTGTGAGTGTGTGTTGACATCATCGTTTATCGACGTCTATTGATTTTTTTTTTTTTTTTTTTTTTTAAAAGTGGGGGTCCTGTCGAGCCTGATGATATGCCACATGTAGGCAGGGGCTGCGTTCATAAAAGCAGCGTGGCCGTCTTCCAGTTTATCACACCATCTATCAACGGAAAGACTCCCACTGATTTCAATGGACACCGCATGAGACTGTTCCCCATTAGCATCTGCTTGTAGGCAGAGGCTGGCTAGCTACATATCACCTTTGCTAGTGCAGTGCAGGGATTCTCAAGCAGGGTGTTGTGGCGCCCTGGAGCTCTGTGGGATCCTGTTAAGGATGTTACAGGGTGCTACACAATATTAGCACTGTTACGTGTAGAAACACCCACACAGGATTTGCCAGAGGCTTCAAGTAGGAATTCAGAGGGTCTTCTGTGGTCTTTCTTAGGTTTTTGCAACAGAAGAATTGCTCTGTTATTTTTCTGCACTCAGGAAATGAGTGAAAGCGAAGAGCTGGCATTTTCTGAGGGGCACCTTGAGTCGAACAAGGTTGAGAACCGCTGCTGTAGCATCTGAGCACCTCACGAGCCTGAGAGGTAGGGCAATGTTATGATTCCCCTTGGTAAAGTGGTGATCCAGGGCACAGAGACCCTAAGGGCTGGTCTACATGGCCATGGCACTCCTAGCTGTGGTGAAGAGGTGAAGTGCCCGCTCGCCCCTGCCTCATATAGACCAACTCACAGAAAAGAGGCAATGTAACTGCCTTCCAGAGGCTCAAAGTTTGCACGCAACCCTACTTTTTGGGGTATCCCCTGTGTGCTATTGGTGTGTGTTGCACAAGGTGGGCAGGGCATGCTTCATGGTGGCCACCTTGGCACAACATGGAAGAGTGTAGACTAGCCATAAAGGACTTATCCGTGGGCCTAGAGGAAGCCTTTGCATGCTGCATGGATATCGAGCTAGCTCTTCCAAGTGCTAGATTGGTGCCCAACCTCCTAGACCACTCTTCTTCCTGCCCCCGTAATGGGTCCACATTGACTTGTGTCCGGGCAGCCTCGTCTTTCTCAAGTGCTTCTGGCAGCAGTGATGATCGATCCGGCAGTTCAGCAGAGCTGCCAACCCTCTCGGTGGCTTTCCCTGTGCAATTCGGGGTGCATTGCTCCCTCCCCCACCATTTCTTTATGCTCAGATCAGCCTGCCTTAGCTCATGTCTCCAGCGTCTTCATTAGATACTCCCTGTGGGGGTGAGAAGGCAAACGCTTCAGCTTTTAGTTCGCTCTTTTGGTGCACATAACCCCAGTCAGGCAAAGAGTGAAACTTTTTGCCTTGGGCTCAGCATGATTTTTTTTTCCCCAGTCTCATTTGCTTTTGCAAATGTCTTTACCAGGAGTCTTTGGAGAGCTGCTCTTCATTTCCAAGGGAAGAGAGGAGGGATCCAAGTTCAGGTGGAGGGAGACCAGTAAACCCCCATTGATTTGAGGGAGACTGGGGATCTGAGTAGCCAGGCTGTAGATCATTGGGCTGGTCATAAACATGAACAGCGGAGTGGTCCAGAGCCTTTAGGAGGCAATGGCTTTTGTCACTCACATCTCCCACTGACCAGGGCGGGGATGGGGGACTGGTTGGGTCAGGTTGGCAGTGGCCTACAGTCGTCTCCCTCTGCTATGTCTGATGCCGCGATGATGACTGCTAATGGCTGGAGGCTGTTCCCATCTGACGATGTGTTTTGCGTGGAAGGAGTTCAGCACAGTGCCTAGTGGGGTCACCATTGCAACTGGTTTTTAACTGGCATCATTGCACCCAGGCCCAACGAAGAGGACAGGGGCTTGATGCACCATGGAAAACAAGCAAGTGGGAAAGCTCTGCTACTACCTGTTGCACTGGCGCGTGCAGTGCTTCCAGCCTGGAGGTGCCGGATCCGAAAGCACGGGTAAGGCTACCGCAATGGTCAGCTGAACCAGGCTGGCCAGGTAAACCAGGTTCAGCTCAAGCTCGAGGCCTGCTAACCTACAGCAATTCCTGGTCTTCTACGTTTTGAGTACGAGCCGC
>NW_017729033.1:5116602-5123182 GCF_001723915.1 Gavialis gangeticus
CTACTACCTGTTGCACTGGCGCGTGCAGTGCTTCCAGCCTGGAGGTGCCGGATCCGAAAGCACGGGTAAGGCTACCGCAATGGTCAGCTGAACCAGGCTGGCCAGGTAAACCAGGTTCAGCTCAAGCTCGAGGCCTGCTGACCTACAGCAATTCCTGGTCTTCTACGTTTTGAGTACGAGCCGCGTTTAAATCCCTCATCCCTTCTGTTAATGGTAAACCTGTTGGGGATGGGTTCTGCCCCCCCGGTTACGTGCATAGAAATCCAGAATTAGCATAAATTACACCCCAAGGACACTGACAGCAGATCCTAGCTCTTAACTTGCAGATTTTTTTTTTACTTGGGAGGCCGGGGCTCGAATTCACCACCGTTCTGTGACTGCCGTTCTGCATCGGGAGGTCAGCGGGGTGGAAAAGAGGTGGCGTTGTCTCATCTAGACTGGTTTTTTCCGCATGTGTGGCAGGGAAGGCGTTGAATCTGGTCACAAATAACTCCCGTGATGGTGATCCCCAAATATTCCTTCTCTTGCAGTTCGTCTTGCACCGAGCCATGATGGTGGTATGGGGATCTCTCCGTAGCATGACGGGGAACAGATTCCTGAATGAATAGCGTCGTCTTACCTGCTGCTGTTCTGACTTGTTACCGCTTGTGTCCTGACTGGCTAAGGAGAATAATCCATCTCTGTCGGCCTTCACATATTTGTCAGCTTCTCTGTTGTGAGACTCTCTCTGTACTTAGCGCCTCCCAATTCCCTTGGCTTTCTCTGCTCCAAGCTTAATGTGTAGCCCTTGCTTTCTCCTTGATTGCTTCCAGTCTGCTCCTCCCAGTATTAAAGCTTTGAGGGCTTTTTTTTTTAATACCAGGCATATCTTTTGGGACATCCCGGCACCGCTTTATTCCAGCGCTACAAACGCCTCTCTGTTGACACAGTAACTTCATTTGAATTGATCTTGTTTGCTCATTAGTTGATTGCAGCAATTGGAATAAATTACCCTGATTATTATAAATACTTGCAGGTCTCCAGTGGCCCCCAGCTGCATCAACAGGATGCGCACGAAGTGGAAATGTTAGTGGGCCTGTTTCTGGGTGAGATGCTCACTATTACTATAGCCAAACTTTTGACATTTTTGCATCGATCTCAGGTTTCGCCTTGCCCTCCATCACCGAAGCATCAGAGTAGTTTGTAGATAAGAGTGGAATTATCCTCAGGGCAGCTCTGCGGTGGAAGGGATTATTATCCCTAATTTACAGGGGGAGTAAGTTCTCTGTGGTCCGTCCATGTTTGCTTGGCTCCTTTGGCACAATAAGGATTTGACAACAGGACCATCTATGTTCCTGCACCTGGACAGCTTGATCTAAGGGTACGGCTGAACAGGAAAACAAGGTGCAATTGCAATATGTGCTTGGGTTCAAGTAAAGGAGCTGCCTTGTTTTTAAGGCTGAGACCCACCGCTATAGCCAGTAGAGAACAGGACTGGGCATTTAGATATGGGTTCTCTTTCTAGCTCTGCCAGTGACCTGCTATGAGCTTAGGTCTACTATGTGAGCTCTGAGTCGCTTTGACTTTGTTTCCTCCATGGCTATAAACACTGGGATAAACCATTTTACCCCAGGACAAAGTGCAATTGTAGACATCTGTGTCCCAGGATAAATCCTAAAAGAAAAAAATCTGGGATAAGGGGTAGTAACAAGAATATTGCAGAGCTCACCTGTACAGTTATCCCAGGATTGCATCGAGCTGATGACAGAAATGCAGCACTGCTTTCATCGCTAACTAAACCCTCATCAGAGCTGTACATGACAATCCCGGGTTATTTTTATTCCAGGACAAACACAGGCACACTTTCTCCAGGGATAAAGGCAACATTTGTTCCTAGCCCATGTGTCTGTGTGGCTTACTCTGAGCTGAAGCTGTTAAGGGCAGGGGCAGGCATGACTTGTCCTTGGTGAATCTGTGTTGACTGCTCCTCATCGCCGCCTTCTCCTCCAAGTGCATTCCTGGAGAAGCTGCTCGATGAATTTTTCTAGGGACAGAGGTGAGGCCGACTGGTCTGCAGTTCCCTGGATCCTCCTCCTTCCCTTTCTCAGGCTCAATTTGTGCCTCAACCCGTTTCCTCTAGCTGGGCCTGCATGGCTGCTTCCAGTGCTAATTGTGGAAGGGGATGGCTTTGCTGCTGCCAAAGCAACAGAATGATGCCGTAGCCTTTGTGATCTGTAAACGCCTCCAGGAAGAGCCATGAAAGCCATCAGGGGCCTAAAGGCATTGATTTACGAGGAGCTGCATGCGTTCAACCTGTCTAAGCAACAACTGGTGAGCCGCGATGGGATTTGATAAGCCTCCAAACAGTCAGAAGGTGTAAACGCCACGGAGCAAAGATGAATTATCTATTGTCACGGCTAAGAGAAATGGGATGGGATCAAGAGAGAGGGAAGCAAAGCTGAAATCCCCTGGTTGGGAGCTGGAATCAGGCAGGGAATAATTCCCCTAGGGAGGTGGTAGGAGCCGTGTTGTATGGAGCCCTCTAGCCCTGGATCGGACACGTTCCCTGGAGAACCTCCTGGAGAGAAACTTCCCCGGGTGTCCCTTGCAGCGTGGACAGGATGATCTCCTGGTTGTCCTCCATGGCTAATTTCTGAGATTGGGGGAGGTGTAGATTGAGAACCACGCTTGCGTTGGGAGATGGCTTGATGGCTAATGGCAAAGCAGCGATAACTTTTTTTTTTTTTAAAGGGTAATATTAAGCGTTCACCGGTCTCCCAGAAAGCACTTCGACCTTTTCTATTCCCTGGTAAGGAAAAAGCCACATCTGCTGCTGCACTACTCGGGTGATTCTCCATTAGCAAATAGCTGAGAGAATGGACTTGCATTGTTGCCCCTGCTGACCTTTCTGTGCAAGCTCATAGACGGAAGGCACAAGGCATATTTAGCTTGGAAAAAAGAGGACGAGCAGCCTGTCATTTGGATTAGGTCAGCCCTGAGAGGCCTTCCAGCCCTAGGATTTCATGGCCTGAGAACCATTACTCCTAGAGGGGAAGGAACAAGGTAGCCATGTCCCAGAAAGATGTAAAGATGAATGGGATTGAGGGTGATCATGTCTTGGCCGGTACCCACTCGTGGGTCATGCTGTTGGCACCGAGCCCTGTCGTCGTGAACAGATGTAGCTAAAACTATAACGTGCATAATTCCTGTCCATCTCGATAGAGATGGACTTCAGGAGCCAAAGTTACTTTTGAAAATTAGACTTGCGCTGCCAAATCGCTGCAGAGCCTTTTGAAAATGTTACCTGTTTTGCTTACAAGTCCTACTGGGCCAGCTTCGTATTGAGGTCTAAATAATGGCATTTCTTGTAGCTAGATGATTGGGAAACTAGGTGTCTCTGTGTTCTGCACAGTTCCAGATGGGCCACGGCTCCTGGCAAACAAGGGAGCTGCAACTGGGACTGGAGTCGAGTGGGAGCCCGGTCCTTTGTGTCTGAAACTGGAACTGTAGAGGGAATCGATGGAAAACCCAGCTCAGAAGGGCCTCGCAGTACAGGAATGCACACGCCCCGAAAAAGTCAAGTGTTTTACACTCTGTCCTTACATTGGAAATGGCTCGTAATGGTGTCGGAGATCGGGTTCGTATACGGTAGTTAATTTTGCTGCATCCTGTATGGAAGATATTCCATTTTGTACTAACCTGCTGGGCTGCCAGTCACTGAGAAGTCAGTTCCCTTCTCACCTGTGCATTTTGGCTGCTGTACAGTAACGTAAGTAGATATAGAAATACATGATCCATGTCATTAATATTAACCTAGGCTTTGCTAGGAGAGCCAAGGAAGCCAGACTTTTAGACCTGACTCTTACGGTAAGGGCTTGCTCCTTCTGGCTTGGAAATAGGTGACAAATCTCCTGTGGACATCAGCAGCGTAAGATCCTGGGCTAGGTGAAAAGCTCCTCTAATGCTGCTTAAGGCCAGAAGGGACTACTAGAGCTGAGGTTTTCTGCACCTGGTCTGCAGGCCAAAGGTGGCCCGCAAGGCCAAATTTCCTGACCTGTGAGGAGCCCCAAGAGCCAGGTGGTAATGGCCCTATGAGCTAGATCATGCTGGTGCATGGTAGAGTTGGCATGTGGGGTCACTGCAGCTGGATCTCATGCCTTGGGTTGGGCTGGTCTATGGGCAGATCTTGTGCCTGCAAACCAGACCTGTGCCTCTTCTCCAGTCCGCAGGCCTGGAAGGTTTAGCACCACTGAGCTAGATGGATCAGGCTATTTAAATCTCCCACCCTAAGCACAGATTCAGCAAATCTGCAGATTCTGCTAAATACTTTGTCACAAGGACACGAAAAAGGAAAGGACCGTAAGCACCTTCTCCAGAGCTTGAACCATTCTGCATCCTCTCCCAAGCTGGAACATCCTTTTGCATGAGCAGATAACAGCGCCAGTGCTGTTTATGGTGCATTTTCACTACGTCTCTTCACTACAGGGGTGTAAGTTGTAGCCGTGCTGGTCTAAGGACATAGGTAGACAAGGTTCTTCAGGTGAATCTGATATTGTTTATTAGACCAACTCAAATAGTTGGAAGAATTAATCTTTGCAAGCTTTTGGGTGCTTCCTCAGCTTGACAAAGGGTATTTAAACCCAAAAGCCTGCAAACCTGCAAGCCCGGTGGGAATGATGAACCAGTATCAAGCCTAGCACTGGTGGGAAAACTTCCCCTTCAATAACAACCCCAGTTATGAGATCTGGCAATTAGTTCATTCTTAACTCATTTATCACCTACTTTACTGATTTATTATTAGTTGTTTTCTTTTCTTTTCTTTTCTTTTTTTTTTTTAAACCAGAACATGTTGCACTGCAGTCAGATGCTTTACATGGATTCACTACATCTGTGCTATTACCTTTATCAACCACATTTGTAACCTGCTCGGGTCTTGGCTGAACAAAGCTGATCTTCCGCCTCCCTTAACCCGTGTTGACTGGCATTTAATTATACTCCTTCCCTTTTATTTTCTAATTAAATTAATCCTTCCTCGGCTTTTCCGGCGTTTTGCTCAGGACTGAGATCTGACTAAGCAGCCTCTACTGTTCAGTCTCTCCCTGACCATCTCTAGGCACAGCATTGGCACTCCTCCAGCCTTCTGCAGTTGTAGCTCTATTCTAGGACTGATTAAATATGAGCGTCCCCGAGCCAGAGATCCTCTCCGCCAGCTTTGCTGAGGCTCTTGGGTGCAGATTGTTGGGGCCTGCTTGTTTAAAAATGTTTATCTGTAGTCGATGTTGTTTAACATCCTCCTTGGATACTAATGGACTGGAAAATACTTCATCATCCTCATGTGATAGAGGCTCGCCAGCCTAATTCTGTCCACAAGCAGAGTAGAAATGTTTTGCTGAACATTTCTAGCTCTTCTGCATTGTTACTGATGGAACACCACCACCCAAATTACTGGCCTAAACCGCTACTAGGATTTCTTTTATTCCCAATATATTTAGCAAATAAAAAAATCTTCCTTCTTACTGTCTTTAACCTTACTAGCTATGGTTTCTTCCCCCACCCAGTTGTCTCTAGCTGCTCATGTCAGCTGCTGGTGTGCAGTGCAGTTCAAGGGTGTGTCCTTTCTGCGTGAATTCAGGCAAGATACCATACATTACCCATGGGGTTTGGGGAATCTCTGTCATTACAGGTTTTTAAGTGTGGGTTAGACACAGATTTATTTATTTTTTTCTGCAATGGTCTAGACACGGCTAATCCTGCCTTGAGCCCTTCCAGCCCTGTTTTGCTGGGATTCTGCACTGAGTATTCATGTCATGCTGGCACCTATCAGCCCCCGCCAGTTGAGCTGATGTTGGACTGTGTCCAGCGAGTGAGTCTCTGCCCAGAGGAGCTTGCAGTTCAAGCAGACAAATCCCGCCCAGGGTAGAGGAGAGGCAGGATCCTTGTTTGACTGAGAGAGGAGGGGTGTGTAGGGAGATGATGGGCTGAATCGAATCCAGGATTGAGGGACCTCAGGGCCCTGCCCCAGGACTCTTTTTGAGCATTTTGCACTCACCCATGAAATAGAGTATTGGGAGCAAGGGCCAAACCCTCGCTCTCTGATTGCCCTAACCACTAGGCAATTAGAGGTATGTTCCCTCTTGCACACTGTCTGGCCCAACAAACCTCAAATCCTTCCCTGCACAGTGGTCCAGCTCCAGCAGGAAGCGGGGCAAGACCCTTTCCCTCTCCGCCCACCCGGGCCACCCCCTAGCCTGGTGATGAGGGCACTCCCCTGGAAGGTGGGAGATGTGGGCCTGAACTCCTTGAGGCTGAGGCACAGATTGACGCTGGGTTTCTGACTGCAGAAAGGGGAGGAGGAGGATCCAGGGAGCTACAGACCCATCAGCCTCACCTCGGTTGCTGGAAGAGTCATGGAGCAGGGCCTCAAGGAACGCATTTCTAAGGACTTGGAGAAGAAGGTGATTAGGAAGAAGACAGCATGGATTCACCAGGGGCAAGTCAGGCCTGACCAACCCGATGGCCTTCTATGACGAGATGCCTGGATCTGTGGATGTGGGGAGACCACTGGATGTGGTATATCTTGACTTTAGCAAGGCTTTTGATA
>NW_017729033.1:5123193-5123674 GCF_001723915.1 Gavialis gangeticus
CTTCCAAGGTCCCTTCCAGCCCTAATGTCTATGAAACCTGCCCCAGCAACACCACCATGCAGGTCTTCACCCAGGGTCCCCAAACTAGACAGCCCCCCTTACTGTTAGACCATGTTCTCCCTGGGCACCTGGAAATGAGCAAATTTGAAAACCCTGACCTTGAAATAAACATATGAAAATTGCTACAGGCACTCATAGACTTAATATATTCAGAATTGATGCATTTTACCTTCTTTGAAACTATTGCAAGTTTTAGCACAAACACTCCATAAACACACTTTTAAGCAGCTCTTTTGTACCTACTTATATGTAATACAAACTTTTTTTTTAAAGACATCTTTTGTGTTCCAATTTAAATCAAGTCCAAATCCATGAGTCAGTCCAGAACCATAAGTGACCCTACAGCCAGCAAACATTCTTCACCTCCACCAGATATTTCCCACATCTTTTGGCAGGCATCTTACATGCAGGCCCAAGCCCA
>NW_017729033.1:5128674-5133567 GCF_001723915.1 Gavialis gangeticus
CATACCCTGTGACTACCAGAGCCCTGACCCCCATCACCCCTGTGAAGAGGCGAACGGACACCTTTACACCGCAGGAAGCAGACAGAAGCCCACCTCAGAAGAACCAGGGACACCGCCCCTGGCAGGGACAGCATCCGGCATAGCCTCTTGAGAAAGCGCGACCTGGGCTGCCTTGTCTCCCCCTTCCTCTTCAACAGATGCAGAGTTCCAGCACACGCCTACCACCTGGAAAAGAGCAATGATGGTCCTCATCCATTAGAAAGAAGACCTGACTGACACAGGAAACTAGAAAACATGGTCCTGTGCTCCACCATCACTAAGCTGTATGCCAGCTGCCTGGTGGCCCATATCACTGACTGGACAGTGACCAGCAGGGCCATCAGCCTGAACCAGAAGGCCTTCATGTTGACAGAGGGCTGCTACCAGCACAGCTTTGACCTCCAGATGGCCCTGGACAACACCCAGAGGACCAGGAAGCAATGCAGTGGCATGGCTGGACATCTCCAACACCTTAGGTTCCATCACATTCTCAGCACCCTCCATGAGCTTGGCATACCAGATAGCACCAACCTGGTGCGGAAGCTCTACAACTGATGCACCATGACTATTCGGTCTGAAGGAGAGACTGACAAGATCCCCATTCAATCAGATGTGAAACAGGGCTATCTCCTCAGCCCTATCATTTTCAACCTGACCATGGACCTGCTCCTTCAAGCTGTGGCTGGTGACCCCAGTGGGCTCAACCCTTATGGCCAGCAGTTGAGCGTCCTATCCTATGCTGACAACCTTGTCCTCCTCGCCAGCAACGCTGCCCAGCTGCAGCGGATGCTGGACATGGCATGAGGCAGCCAAGTGGCTAGGCCTGCACTTCAGCATCACCAAGTTCACCTCCCTGCACAGACTACAGGAAGAAGCAGTGTCCTGGACTATACCCTCACAATCTAGGGCCAGGTGATGAGGCACCTGCACAATGGCAAGGCCTACTGCCATGTCAGGACATATACCTGCCACTGAGCCAAAAAACAGATGCCAGAGACCATCAACAAGATCATGAAGGATGCCCACAAGCTGGATTCGTCTCTCCTAGCCCCCTGCTAAAAGATCAACACAGTGAACACCTTCCTTATCCACCGTGTTACATTCATCCTGAGAGGCTTGGCAGTCCCCCCCACCCCCAAAAAGGTGGACACTGAAATCTGGCAGCTGCTTAAGTGGCTGCACCTGCCGTTGAGGGCCAGCAACAAGATCCTGCATGTCCCCTACCGGCAGGGTAGCACCAACATCCCCTGCATGGGAAACCTCTGTGACATTGCAGTGGTCACCCACAGTAATCACTTCCTGACCTGCCTGGACCTGACAGTAAGTATCATTGCCACCAGTGCCCTTGAGGAGACCACCCACAAGACTCACAAAGCAACCCACCAGATATGATCTAGTCACCTCCCCCAGCAGCTCACTGGAGGGCAAGTTCGGCAGAGACTTCTCACTGTGGAACTGAGCCTGCAATGCCACTACACTGTCTTGGGAAGTGCATCAGCTGTGCTTAGACCTGGACGAGTACTGAAAGACAGCTGAAAGCACCAGTCCAGGTTTAAGTACCCAAGTCCAAAAGCAGCACCAGCAGCAGCCCGAGTCTGGCAAAGCTTCACAATGCTGCTTGGTCAGGCCATGAGGAACCAGGAGCAGGGAGGAAGCAGAGAAGCAGGTGGAGGCTGTTGGAGAAAGTGTTGCCAAGAGAAGTGTTGGAGCCGTGACCCAGGGTGTGACCAGGATAGAAGCACAGATTAGTGAGCAAGCTATGGGCATGATGGTAGAAGCCAGGGAGTGGCACCTGATTGGGCGCTATGAGAAGGTTGCAATGGGAGGCAGCAAGAAAAGGAAGACTCTTGCAAGGGAACATCTCGATGACTATATTGGGAAGTGACAGGAGGTAGAGTGAGCTACCTGGGGAGTCAGAGTAGAAGGAGCCGAGAAGATGCTGGGTCAATATTTTCAGACATGGGGAATTAGAAGACCCCAAAAGGTCTGTAAAAATTGTGGGTAAAAGGTGACCCTGACCTAGGAAGGAATCAAGGGCACCACACCTCCATGAGCCAAGCCAAATTTCATGGCTCAGGTATTGTTCAACAATCTACAAGTTGACCCTACAAACTAGAGCTGTGTAGCAGCTTTTGATGGCTATAAAACAGAATGGTACCTTTTGGAAGGCCAATTTTTACAGTGCTTTCTGGGAGAGGTATAAGTAGCTGACAACTGATTTCATCAACATCAGGGCTGGAAGGACCTCACAAGATCAATCAGGTCCAGCCCCCTGCCCAAAGGACAGGCAGTCAGCAGGCGTCAAATGATCCCAGCAAGATAGACATCCAAGTGCTTCTTAAAAGGAAACCAGAGTAGGTGCCTGCACAACCTCTCGGGGGAGTCCATTCCAGGCCCTGGGGACTCAGACAGTGAAGAAGTTTTTCACTATGTCCAGCCCCACATGGTCTTCCAAGAGTTTGCAACTGTTGGACCTACTATTCAGATGTTCTCTCATTTCCCGATGCACACGCCTTATATACTTGTAGGCTGCCAACAAGTCACCCCTGAGCCTATGCTTTTCCAGGCTGAAGAGTCCTATGTTGGTGTCTCAGCCTCTCATAAGGCCTGCTCTCTTGTCCTCTCATCATTTGTGCAGCTCTCCTCTGGACTCTCTCAAGCTTTTCCACATCCTTTCTGAATTGTGGAGCCCAGAACTGGACACAGTATCTCAGCTGTGGTCTCAGCAAGGCCGAGTCAAGTGGGCGGATGACTTCCCAGGTCTTGGATTGAGATGCATCAAAAAGACGCAGACCATGGTTTTATTTGCTTTGCCAGCTGCAGTGTGGCATTGGTAGCGCATGTTCATCTTGTGGTCAATCATGACCCCAAAGTCTTTCAGACATGGTGCTAGCTAGCATAGCACTGCAGACTAAGTGTGGTGTGGGTTCTCTCCCCCAGAAGGTGGAGCATCTTGCTTTTCTTAGCATTGAATGCCATCAGGTTTTGATCCGCCCACCTTGTAGGCCTGTTGAGGCCAGCCTGGATTGCCAGTTTTACATCAAAAAAAACTTAGCCAGTCCATTTACAAATTATCCGGATTCAGGTTTAAAAGACACATTGAACAGTGCAGGTCCAAGAATGAAGCCCTGGGGGACACCACTAGTCACAGTGCGTCAAGTTGAATTGATTCAATCAACTATCACTCTCTGGGTCCATCCACGGAGCCAGTTCTCCAGCCATCAGACCGCAAAAGTGTCTGGGCTGCAATTCCCCAATTTTTCTATGAGAACAAGAAAACCATCATGAGACACGAAGTTCAAGAACATGATATCCACTTTCTCCCCCTTGTCCAGGTGATATGTCACCCGGTCATAAAAAGAAACCAGGTTCATCAGACAAGATCTACCTTCCACAAAGCCATGTTGGCTCGCTCTCTCTCAGAAAGTTACCTTCTGTTAGGATGTTGGTAATGGTTTCCTTAATGATTTTTTCCAGGATCTTTCCAGGGATTGAGGTCAAACTAACTGGCCTGTAGTTCCCTGGATCTTCCCTTCTCCCTTTCTTGACAATGGGCACCACACTGGCCCTCTTCCAATCCCCAGGCACCTTGCCCAAGCACAAGTTCTCAAATATCCTTGCCACAGGCTGTGATATAATGTGTTAAAGGAACTAGCTGACTCTTGGGTGCATTCCATCTGGGCCAGCTGATTTGTGGATGTCCAGCCTCTTAAGATGTTCCCTTACAAGATCAGTGGTAATGGTGAACGCAGGTTTGCCTTTCCCCTGGTGATCCTGCCTCTTGTCAGGCAGGGTGATTCTACTGGGCGGACAGAAGACCAACACAAAGCAGTCATTAAGGAGACTGGCTCCCCGCCCCGAGCGTCAGTTATAAGCTGCCCCACTTGGAAAAAGAACAACGGTAGCATTGGACCTTTAGTAAACCAACTTCCCACATATTTGAAGGACTTTTTGTTGTCCTTAATTGAAGTAGCCAGTTTGAACTCTGTTTCAGTCTTGGCTTTCCTAGTTTGCTCCCTACAGGTGCAGGCTAGTGCAGAGTACTTCTCCTTAATGATGATGTTTTCCATCTTCCATCCCTTAAGCTTATTTTTGTTTTGGGGTTTGGTTTTTTAGATGCAGGAGGTCCTTGAGTTCCCTACTGAGCCAAGGGGGTCATCCAGCCCTTTTGCTATTTTTTCTGTGGGTTGGAATGGACTTCCCTTATGGTTTCAAGGATTGCATCCTTGAGGAGCAACCATTTGTCATGAACATTCCTCCCTGCCAGATTATAGTTTCTCAGGGCCTGAACAACTAACCACCTAAACTTGTGGAAGCCGGCCTTTCTAAAAGTCAAGGACTTCCATATTGCTGACCGACTTGATCACTTCCTCTATTCACTGCAAAGCTGGCAACTCATGGTCACTGTCCCCTTGATTCCCTTCAACTTTCAGGTCACTGGCTAGATCATCCAGGTTAAAGTTTTGATGTACATGGATGATATTACTTTTGTGGTTTGGGATGAGGGGTCTTTGGAACGGGTTTTGAAATATATTGGGGATTGTGGGGAGGTGGCAGGGATGCGTATTAACAGGGAACAGTATATATTTGATGGTGCAGAGTTGGGGGAGTTTACAGGATTATTGGTTGCGAGTGGAGCAGGAGGGATTGAAAAAGTTTCATAGTTTCTAGGGTCGGAAGGGACCTGAGCAGATCATCTAGTCCAACCCCCTGCCCTGGCAGGAAGAGCACTGGGGTCAAATGACCCCAGTAAGGTGGTCATCCAACCTCCTCTTAAAAACCCCCAGGGTGGGAGCCTGCACCACCTCACTTGGAAGCTGGTTCCAGACTCTAGCCGCCCTGACCGTGAAGTAG
>NW_017729033.1:5138567-5144336 GCF_001723915.1 Gavialis gangeticus
TGAGGCACAGATTGACGCTGGGTTTCTGACTGCAGAAAGGGGAGGAGGAGGATCCAGGGAGCTACAGACCCATCAGCCTCACCTCGGTTGCTGGAAGAGTCATGGAGCAAGTCCTCAAGGAACGCATTTCTAAGCACTTGGAGGAGAAGAAGGAGATTAGGAAGAAGACAGCATGGATTCTCCAGAGGCAAGTCATGCCTGACCAACCCAATGGCCTTCTATGATGAGATGCCTGGATCTGTGGATGTGGGGAGACCAGTGGATGTGATATATCTTAACTTTAGCAAGGCTTTTGATACAGTGTCCCACAGCATTCTTGTGAACAAGTTAAGGGAGTATGGGTTTGATGAACGGACTGTAAAGGGGGTAGAAAACTGGCTGCAGCATCAGGCTCAGAGAGTGGTAGTCAATGGCTCGATGCCTAGTTGGCAGCTGGTATCAAGTGGAGTGCCCCAGGGGTTGGTCCTGGGGCTGGTTTTGTTCAATTGCTTCAACAACCAACACGACCCAAAGTTATCAACCCCCCTCCGCAAATTTGCAGATGACGCCAAGCTGGGGAGAGTAGTAGATACTCTGGAGGGTAGAGCAAGGATTCAGAGAGACCTGGACAAATTCAGAGAAGACTGGACCAAAAGAAATCTCATGTGGTTCATTAAGAAACCTTATTGAACCTCATAAGATTTCGTTTGGTCCGAAGTCCTGCACTTGGGACTGAACAATCCCATGCACCAGTGCGGGCTGGGGCTGACTGGCTAAGCAGCAGCTCTGCAGAAAAGGACCCGAGGGTTGCAGCGGAGAATAAGCTGAATATTGGCCCTTGTTGTCAAGAAGGCTAATGGCATCCTGGGCTGCATTGGTAGGAGCGTTGCCAGCAGATGGAGGGGAGTCCTCCCCTCTACTCGGCACTGGGGAGGCCACATCTGGAGTCCTGTGTCCAGTTTCAGGCCCACCACTGCAGAAAGATGTGGACGCATTGGAGAGAGCCCAGTGGAGGGCAATGAAAATGGTTTGAGGGGCTGGGGGACATGACTGGTGAGGAGAGGCTGAGGGAACTGGGCTGACTGAGTCTGCAGAAGAGAAGACCGAGGGGGATTGAATAGCAGCCTTCAGCTCCCTGCAGGGGGGCTGCAAAGAGGATGGAGCTGAACTGTTCTCCATGGGGGCAGATGACAGGACAAGGCGCAATGGGCTCAAGTTGCAGCAAGGGACACTGAGGTTGGATATTAGGAAAAACATTGTCACTAAGAAGGTAGTAAAACACTGGAACAGGCTCCCCAGAGAGGTGGTGGAGCCTCCATCCTTGGAGGTGTTTAAGACGCGGCTTGACAAAGCCTTGGCTGGGATGATGTAGTTGGGGCTGGTCCTGCTTGGAGTAGGGGGTTGGACTGGATTTGACCTCCTGAGATCCCTTCCAGCCCTTGTTGTCTGTGGTTCTGTGAAAAGGTGAATGCAGTTTTAGGCTGCATTAATAGGAGCACTAGGTGCAAGATGCAGGAGGAGAGTGCCTTTCTACTTGCCACTGGTTAGGCCTCATCTGGAGTTTCATGTGCAACTTTGAGCTCCACATTTTAAAGAAGACATGGAGAAGCTGGAGAAAGTCCAGAGTCAGATGTTAAAGGGCTTTGAAAACAAGGAGAGGCGGAAGAAATGGCCATGTTCATCTTGCAGAAGAGGCACTTAAGAGGGGACATGGTAGCACTCTTCAAATACCTGAAGGGCTGCCATAAGGAAGAGGGAGAACATTACTGCAGTGAGCGGGACATACACCAATGGCTTGAAAGTGCAGCAAAGTGGGGTTAGATCGGATATCGGGAAAAACTTCACCTTGAGAAGAGCGATGCAGTAGAACAGGTGCATTGGGAAGTTGTGGAGTCTCCGTCATTGGAGGTTTTGGGGAGGAGTTCGGACAAGCACTGGTCAGGGATGATCCAGGAGTGGACCAGGAGCTCCCACGCGCACACACCTGTGCTCCAGGATCACCAAATGATCATGAGAAGAGCTCTGCAGCCCACAGCAGACGGGTATTGGAGAAGATCATGCTCGGCAGCAGGAGCATGGAGCAGAGCTCCACAACCAGCTCAGTTATGAAAGATGATGAAAGCAGCCGGGATAAGTTATGGAGCAGATGCAGAAAGGGGAGCTCTGGCTGTCCAGCTGGAAGGAGTGATGAATAAGGTGCTGCTTGCTGTCCCCAGGCTGCAGAGCAGAACAGAGGATGTTTGGTTTTTCCGGGGGTTTGCTGCTTGCTACATGAGACCAGGAAGGATGTCTTTTCCCTCCTGTTGTTACAAGCATCAGGGAACTTTTTTCTTTCACCTTCCTCAGAAGCACTGGATGTTGGCTGCAGTCACCGCCGGGGATTTTGACTGGGGTGTGCCTCTTCTCCTGCCAGGATTAATACCCAGAGGTTCTGGGTTACAGGGTCTTGCCCCTCTGCTCAGGGGCAAACTGATCACCCCGCTTGAGATGTTGCAGACTTTATGGGGGGTGGGGAAAGGTGGGGGGGTGCCTTCCTTTGTAGCGAGGGTCTCAAGTGCATTTCAATAACCCTTGCAGTAGCAGGGCACTGCCAGCTCTTGTCCCCCTGCTTTATGGGTGGCAGATCAGGATGCACTTGGTGTTTTGGGGCAGTGTGCCTTTTGGCTGTGCCATTTTTGTAGTTTTTAGGACTCGGTTGATCAAGGGCTTGGATGGTTTGGACGGAGACCCCCCTGCCTTGACCAGCGGGTCACACTAGATGACCTCAGGAAGTCCCTTCCAGCCCAATTTCTCTACTGAAAACCCAGAAACCCCAAGGCAAGCCAGGTCTATAAATAGCTGCTCTGTCCCCTCCATCCCCAGATGCTCCAGAAGTGACGGCATTTCAGCAGACTTAGGTTTTTAAGGGTTTTCCTGATCTGGTAAAGCCCGTCTCTGTGAAACACAGGACTAACCAGGCTAGCTCGCATGTGCAGCATGTTCAGTCTCCAGCAACAGACAGCTCCAGACACTGCTGAGAAAGGTCTAAGACCCCTTCCCAGAAGGTAGATAGGTGCAAGACAGCCTGCCCGCTATGAAGATATTGCCCCGATCCTTAATGTTTAGAGGTCGGTATTAAGCCCTGACATGCAAAGCTTTCTCCCCTTTAGTACTCCCTTTTGTTTTTAACCTCCCTAGCATTAATAGACCTCTAGACTTCTGGCTGTCTGAATAAACTCCCACTCCCCTTTGGACCTGGCCCATTTCTTGGCATTGGTCGTAGCCTGTGCCAGCGTGAGTTTTTTGTAGTCCAACGACATGTTGGGCGAGTGAAAGGAAAGATCGGTCCTCCTTTGTCCGTTCAGCCCTCAGTCCCACTCTTGGAGCTGCCAACAGCCCTGCTAATTACCTGCTGGACACTTGCCTGTTGAGCAGAGACCAACAAATGAGCTTCACAGTCATCAGAGTAACCGCTTTAGATCATTAACAGCAGGGCTGGCTTTGACCGATGACCTGCGAGCGGAAGGCCCCGTATCCTGTTACCCACCCCTGCCTCAAGCCACGTCCGTGCCAAGTAGGCTAACTTTTTCTCTCCTGAACAGCAATCCTTGGTGATGGGTTGGCCCCAGTGTCCAGGAAGTAGTGTACTTCGTTCTCTCCCCTAAACCGGACAGTGCAGTACTTGAGCAGAACAAGTCTCGGGTCCCAGACCTCGAAGCTTTGTGTGCGAGAGCTGAAGCCAGTTTGGGCCGAAAATAGCTCCCGTGAAGTGTTGCGAGGTCGTGGAGGAGATGACTCATGGAAGTCTTTCCCAATCGGTTGCATTTTCACTGGATTCGCAGCACTGGAAACATCCTGCGGCACCTCTTCCAAGCTGGTTAGCTTCTTGGGGGAGATTTTTTTTTTCTTTTAACCCCCCCGAGAGCAAGGAGGAGTGGTTTTTCAGTGTTTAAATCCCATGACCTTGCTTGGCAGAAACGTAACACGGAGCAGGGCAGCTTTTCCTCTGAATTGCAGCGAAAGGAGATATCTCGTTCACCTGGGGAAGCCGGCCTTGCGAGCAGGTGCCTGGAGTCCGGGTCGCTGTGCGGAGGAGCCTCTTGGGCAGCTAGTGCAGGTGGAAAAGGGGGTGGTAGTTGGATCTTTGCAGATTCAGAGCTCCCATTGGAAATTAGGGGCACAAGCATTGCAGACTGGGCTAATCATGCCCTGATTACTGCAACTGAGAGCAGTGTGTGCTAGGCGCTGTACTATATGGAGTGGAAAGACCCTGCCCCAAAGAAATTAGGAGCTAAAACAGGGCCATCCGGCCAGTTCGGAGGCACGCTGGCTGGGTAGGGTGTGCCAAGCCCCATCTCTGCCATCTGCTTTCCGGGCAGACACTGGCTGCATGTTTGAAGCACGCTGGAAAGCAAGTTTGGATGGTGGCAGGGTCAGCAAAGGGAATGGTCCTGGGGAAGAGGCACCCGGGTTCCCAAATTATTAATTTTTTTCCTGAGCATCACCTCTGGTTTTCACTGGGCTTCTTGGTCCTTTGTGCAGCTTCATCCCTACTATTTCTTGGGGTTCCTCACTGCCCCAAATGGGGTAGAAACACAGATTTTGAAACATTTCTTTGCAAAACAACACCAGGGGGCAAACTGCGTCTGGCATCCGTCTGAGCTCTCTACTTCCAGCATGAAAAAAGGGGTTAGAAATGTCTTTTCTTCCTTTTTTTTTTTTTTTAAATCAAGGATAAAAATCAAAACAAAAATTCCTTAGAAATGCAACATGGAGGCTCCGTCTTCATCTTCTCCAGGTGATTTGTTTTTCCACTGGTTTCCCCAGACGGAAATCTGGTTGAAATAAATAGTGTTTCCCCACAAATTCAGCTTGGTCACAAGAGGCTGTTTCTGCAGAAAACTGCGTTGACAGGGGTTTCCCAGTCTGCTCCAAGATGCTTTCTGTGTTACCCCTGCTGAGGTGAGGAGCTCTGGGCAGCGAGGGCTGTGTCCTTTCCAGTGTGAGTGTGCACTGGGGGTCTGGTTTTCTGTGCAAGGACCTGCAGGGTTGGGAGAAGATCTGGCTGGCTAGTTGTGTGACACTTCCCTGGCCACAAAGGGAGGTCCTGCCAGGGACGCTGGTGCTAATGCTTGGTCAATTAGCAGCAGGATCCTCCCAGGACTGGTGCAGAGACCAGGGGCAGAGCAGGTTGGATATTGTGGATGACCCAGGTGACCCTGCACCTGCTTTGCTGCGAGATGCCATAAGAAACACACCCTAAGATGTTTCCACTCCCCTCCCTGCCCCTACTCTGGAGACTGGGCCGGGACTGTGGTGTAGGGAGGCCTAGACCTGACATTTATCTCTGCAAGGGGTAAAAGAGCCCCTGTTCGTGGTCTCTTTCAATGAAAAATACCAGCCTTGCCCTCAGCTCTGGGCACAAACCGAAGCACAAACTGCACTCGTCGCACCACAGCCGGAGGGTGCCAGGGCAGCTGCAATCCTGGGCTCCTGTGCCAGCCCCGGGCACTGAAACAATTCAGTTTGGAGCAAATGGGATTAAACACCATTGTTTCTCTCCCTGCCCCTCTGCTAAGTCCAGGCTAAACACCCCCCCCAGGCTGCTGGACTTGCCCAGCCTCCAGCGTGCATTTTGAAGGTCACGAGGCCCCTTCGCCTGGGCCAGCCACGGCCTTTAGCAGAGCAAGCTCTGGAGGGAGGCCAAATGGCTTTCTTGTGCCGCGCGAGGCAGGATGTCAGAAAGAGTTTGGGTTTTGCCTTCCCCCATCTGAATCTATTAATAGCCCTCCCCCCCCCCCCCCCGGGGAA
>NW_017729033.1:5144359-5145621 GCF_001723915.1 Gavialis gangeticus
TTAATAGCCCCCCCCCCCCCCCCCCCGGGGAAAGTGCTGCAGCTTAGTGCCCATCACACCGCCTCTCTAATAGAGTTCGAAGTATTGAGCACTGCTGTCCAAGCGCAGAGCTTTTAAAGAGACGGGGAGGGTGGAAGGCGAGGCCCGATGCCCCAGGTTACGGGGCGGTTTGTACACCCGAAAGAAAGCAGAATAAGCTGGGTCTGGGGAGTTGACACTGTGATGAACCTGTGGGCTTTCTGTTCACAGCTTTGGGCCTTACTACAGCATTTGGATAGGTAATATGATGCTTAGAGAGGGCTCAAGCCACTGCGATGGGCAAGCTGGAACGACCTGTACAGGGAGAAAAGAACAACCAATAACCCTCATGTCCCTCTTTCAAACTAACTCAGCCGTGATCACAGAAAATGAGGGTTGGCAGGGACCTCAGGAGGTCACATCTAGTCCAACCCCCTGCTCAAAGCAGGACCAGCCCCAACTACGTCATCCCAGGCGAGGCTGTGTCGACCTGGGTCTTAACCTCCAAGGATGGGGAGTCCACCACCTCTCTGGGTAGCCTGTTCCAGTGTTTTACTACCCTCCTTGTGAGAGAGTTTTTTCCTAATATCCAATCTTGCTGCAACTTGGGCCCATTGCTCCTTGTTTTGTCATTTGCCAGCACAGAGAGCACCGATGCTTGCACCCCTCCTGCCTCGTTAGGCAAGTGGGAGTTGCACTTGGTAACACCAAGGTAAGACACGCCATGTGTTAGGGGTGAACAAAGGGAGTTAAGCTGAATACTAGGGAGGCTTCAGGGATTTCATAGATGTTAGGGCTGGAAGGGACCCAGCGAGATCACGGGGTCCAAGGGGCAGGAAGTCAGCTGGGGTCTGATCACCCCAGCAAGGTGAGCATCCGAGCGTATCCTAAAGGTATCCGGAGTAGGTGCGTGCAGGCGGTCAGGTTCGTTAGAGGCCATCCCAGGCTGTCAGTACTAACCAAAATGGAAGGGGAGACTTCTTGGGTCACAAATCAAGCATAATGGTCTTCACCTGGTTTTAACTCTGGTGTAGCAATGCAAGGACCCCCCCGCCTCCCCTAGTATCGGGGTGGGGCACAGTCATTCCTGGTGTAATGCCACAGACTTCAGTGGAGTTATAGTTTCATAGTTTCTAGGGTCGGAAGGGACCTGAGCAGATCATCTAGTCCGCCCCCCTGCCATGGCAGGAAGAGCACTGGGGTCAAATGACCCCAGTAAGGTGGTCATCCAACCTCCTCTTAAA
>NW_017729033.1:5146648-5149678 GCF_001723915.1 Gavialis gangeticus
CAGATGTCTGGGAAATTCAGGTCCCCCATGACTACCACATCCCTAGCTTTTACTACCTCAGTGAGCTGACCCAAGAATTCCTGGTCAAGCTCCTCTGCTTGGGTAGGGGGTCTATAGTAGACTCCCACCAATAGGTCCCTTTCCCCTCTTCTGCCTTGAACCCTAACCCAAAGCACCTCAGAGTGCTTCTCCCCTGACTCCTTACTAATTAGCGAGGGGTGAGTTGGGCCAACAACCCAGTAAGACACAAAATACAAATTATCCTAGTAGCTCAGCCATCTCACTTCTTCTCAGTCCATTGCCAAGCTTTCCCAAAGGAGGATGTGACCAGCCAGCGCATGGTACAGGTGGGAGCCCACAGCAGAGAGAGCTAAAGGGATTAGTGCCAGTGACCCAACACATGAGTGGCAAAGCGGGGAGAAGAGGCCAGCTGTCTTGGTGCCCTGCATGGTACTTTAGTTGTGTTGCACCCATTGGGCCCCACTGCCCTGCCACATGCCAAACAATGCATGGTTTTTAGGCGTCTTCCCACTGATTTTTGCAGAAGCCATTTCCGTGGGCTTCTTTAACCATGCAGTAAGTCACTCGAGCACAACAGCTGCCGTGTTTGAGGCAAGCCACCCTACTTTCCAGTCCCAGTGCTACCACTAACATGTGCGATAGCTTCAGAGAAGTGACTACTCAGCAGAGCAAGGACCGTCCTTTTGACCTACAGCACTCTCGGGAAGAGCCAAGTGTAAGTACTCGCTCTGCTAGTTCCAGGCAGTGAGAAGGGTATAAAAACATTAACATGTCTGGAAAGCACCTGAGTCACCGAAACCTGATTTTTTTTTATTATTTATTTATTTATTTATCTTTCACTCAAGGAAATAACCCTCATATAGTCTCTGGCCATTGTTGTGAATTAATTCGTTACAGATTAACACATAACTCATATTTTTGGGGGGGGGAGGAGGGGGTGTGTTCAGGCAGGAAGCAGGCCAGGAAGTATCACATGGACAGAAAGCATTTAGCCTGGGGACGCACAGGCCAGGGGCTTTTTGCTGCGACTCGCAAGCACCTTCTCCCTTCAGGGTGCTTTGTCTGCTACCGAGCCTATTGTACTGGCTCCAACCCTTCCTGCTCCCTTTAGTCTGTATAGCCAGCCCCAATTCCTGCAGTCAGACCTTATCACCTCCAAAGCAATTACAGCTCCAATCGTGAGCCGGGGCCCCATGGTATTTGTGGCTCTGCACACACAGCTTAAAGGCAGCCCCTGCCCCAAACACTTAGGATGTGGTTTCTTTGGGCATAAATGAGTACAGCTGAGCTGCATTATCGTTTACAAAAATGGGCCCAAAAACACAGTGGGAAGAAGCTCAGATGAGCTCTTTCCCCCGGGAGCGTGGAACAAGCAGCAAGCTGGGACTGGACTGCGGTTCCCCCCCGGGTGCAGGCTTAGGAGTCCTCATTTCTAGTCGGGGCTCTGCCGCTGGCCTGCTGGGTAACCCTGGGCAAGTCGCATTGCTGTGCTGTGCCTCGATTTTCCCATTTGTAAGATGCCATTCTTTGGCAGCTGCTTTGGGAAGATGTGAAATGCAACAGCTGAATTGGGCAGCGTTGTAAGAAAAGTGGCTCCAGAGCACATTGTCCTTGGGAGCAAGTTATCTCTCAGCTCCCTGCTGTCGGGTTGCGGGTTTGTTTCTGAAGTGGAGAAGTGACCTTGTACTTTGTCACATGCTTTGCTTTGCCTGGAGCACGAGTGTCCCTCATGGCTAGCATGGGCAGCTCCCTACTTAACCGGCTGTTTTCTGAAAATCCCTTTTTAAGGCTCTTGAGTGCTCCCAGGGCCTTTATGGGGGGCTCCAACAATAGGGACCTGTCTCAGAGCGAACCACCCCGACATAAGGTATTGCTCCATTCAGCTGACAAATGCCTGTGTCCCTCTAAAAAAAAAAAAAAAAAAAAATCTCATCTCAGGTGCCTAACTCCCTTGAGCAAATTCGTATACCAGTGATCCCAATGCGTCACCCCCAAGTACAGCCCAGCCTAGACCAACGACGAGCAGAACAAATACCCAGGTAAGCAACAGGGGCCCGGGTAGTACTGAGATTAGGGGGGCAGTGCATGCATCTTCAGGAGGCCTCAAATGCCTCTGCACAAGCGCTCGTAGTATGGGGAACAAGCAGGAGGAACTTCCCCTCCTGCTAGCTGACACCAACACAGACACAGTGGGGCTCACCGAAATGTGGTGGGACCCAACGCATGACTGGGCGGTGAATGTCAAGGGCTATAGGCTGTACTGGAGGCACAGGACAGGGAGGAAAGGCGGGGGGTGGTGCTCTACATCAAGGAGAAATGCACATCCTCAAGGAGTAGCACTGGGTCAGAGGAGGGGCACACTGAAGTGCTCTGGGTCTGGATACAAGGGGGTTGTGGGGAAAGGGACTTAACAGTGGGGGTCTACTACAGACCCCCCAACCAAGGGGAAGAGCTCGACCAGGAATTCTTCAGTCAGCTCACGCAGGTAGTTATGTCAAAGGACGTGGTCGTCATGGGTGAGCTGAACTTTCCAGACATCTGCTGGGAAGAGCAGTCAGCCAGGTCTGACTGCTCACGTAGGTCCTTAGCCCAACTGCAGGACCTCCATCTAACCCAGGAGGTGCCCAGCCCCACCAGGAGAGACACCTTGTTGGACCTGGTGCTGCCCACGGGTGACGACCTGGTGCGGGGGCTGTGGGTGCTCGACCACCTGGGCGACAGCGATCATCGCCTGCTGGGATTCACCATCCAGCGCAAGGTGGCAAAGGCCGGCAGCAAGGCGGCAGCCCTAGATTTCAGGAGGGTGGACTTCAATGAGCGAAGGAGACTAGTCGGGGAGGCACTGAGGTCCCGGAGGGGAGGGGAGCTGGGTGTCCAAGGAGAGTGGTCGCTCCTTAAGGAGACGATCCTCCAAGCCCAAAGGGAGGTAATCCCAACACGGATCAAAGGGGGCAGGAGGGCACATAAGCCCCCACGGCTCACCAAAAGCATCCGGGAATGTCTCCTAGC
>NW_017729033.1:5150034-5150408 GCF_001723915.1 Gavialis gangeticus
ACCAGAAGTCCTTTTTTAAATATATCAGGGGCAAAAAGAAAGTACCGGGTAAGGTGGGGCCCCTGCAGGACACACTAGGAAATTTGATCTTCACACCAGACAGCAAAGCTAACATATTTAACGACTTATTTGCCTCCATTTTCCTGAGCAGGGACCAGAGCAGTCACCCCTGCCACCGCCCCCCCCTCAGGCCCTAGGGGAGGCGCACCCAGGCCCAGGGTCAGGGAGGATCTAGTCAGGGAACGTGTGGAGGGACTGGACGTATTTAAATCAGCTGGTCCAGATGATCTCCACCCCCGAGTGCCGAGGGAATTGGCTGCGGTCATTGCAGGCCCCCTGGCACGGCTGTACGAGCACTCGTGGTGCTCTGGTGC
>NW_017729033.1:5151357-5174570 GCF_001723915.1 Gavialis gangeticus
GTGGACAACATGGAGAGGGTCCAGAGGAGGCCACTCGTATGGTCAGGGGGCAGCAGGGCAGGACCTACGAGGAGAGGCGACGGGACCTGAACCTGTTCAGCCTCCACAAGAGAAGGCTGAGGGGGATCTAGTGGCCTGTTACAAACTAGTCACGGGGGGGACCAGCAGGCACTGGGGGAGTCCCTGTTCCCCCGAGCACTGCCAGGAGTGACCAGGAATAACGGTCACAAGCTGGCAGAGGGGAGATTTAGACTAGATATCAGGAGGCGCGACTTCACGGTCAGGGTTGCTAGGATCTGGGACCAACTTCCAAGCAAAGTGGTGCAGGCTCCTAACCTGGGGGCTTTAAGAGGAGGCTGGATAAACACCTTGCTGGGGTTGTTTGACCCCAGTACTCTTTCCTGCCATGGCAGGGGGTCGGACTCAATGATCTGCTCAGGTCCCTTCAACCCTACAAACTGTGAAACTATGAATGGTCAGGGATGCTTTCCTGACCCTGTGGAGAACACAGGTGTGCCCTCTACACTGGCAGGCTGTACCCACCGTGGTTGGCATAGTAGGAAGGATGGTAGTATCACAGTATGGACTGCCCTCTTTCTGGTGCCTTAGGCTCAGGGACTGTTCCTCTCTCCAGCGTCATCTAGGAGCTACTCGTGATGCCCCTAAAAATCTGCAGATCATTCCTCCCCAAGTACAGTGCGGGGTGCGGCTGGCTGGGTGTGTTCTCCAAAACCAGTCATTTTTCAGTGTTTTGTAGCTTTTTAAAAAAAGGCAAGAGGGGTAGGAGATTTGCTTTCACATCCATCAGGGGATGCTCAGCTTTCCACTGAGGAGACCTTGTGGGTGGGAGGAGAGCATCCGAGTAGAAAAGCAGGGGAACAGGGCTTTGTGGGGCTGGATTATCTCAGGAAAAGAGAGTTCTCACGCAGTAATGCAGCCATGCAGATCAGAGACTCAGTGGCTATCTCTTTGGGTGCTGGTCATGAGACCCCCACTGCGTTGGTTGGAAGGGTGGGGGTCTTATGACCAGAGATGCTGACCGGTGAGAGGTAGTTTGTAGACTGTCGCTGACCTTTCTTTTGACCTGCCTTCACCTCTGAGCATTTTGGTTTCCACATCTGTAAAATAAGACCGATGGTCGAGAGCTTGGAGCTGTACAGAGAAAAGCCAGGTTGTGCTCCTCTTATCCCCGCTGTGTTTGAAGACTTTTCCATGCCCAAGGCATTGGTGGGGGGTTTGCATGGGCATTCGCACTGCCCCCAGGCTCTGCAAAACCCCAAAACTTTGCTGTCCAGCCAGGTGTGATTTGGGGGCAGTGATGCAATGGCTAGAGCTGTTCAGCTTTCCTCGTGCCCAGCTGTTTTCTGGTTGGTGCAGGGTGCCCAGAGGCTGAGCCGTTGTGACTTGGGGAAGGGCGCAGCAGGCGGTCTATGGATTGGCTGCCTTTTTTTAAAGGGCATGGCCCATGGTGCTGCTGTTGTGTAAGAGCTGACGCTGCCATATAAAGAAGAGGGCCCCATCTGGGTAAGACAGCGATTCTCAACCAGGGTGTCAAAACACCCTGGGGTGCCACTGGACCTTTTGTTGGGTGAAGGGAGATATGCAGCTAAACTAAGCAGATAAGCACCAGCTCAGAGTTGTCTCTTCCTGGACAATCCCCCATGCCCGCTGCGAGGAAGCAAGATCTGTAAATTAGTTTTTGAAATGGGATGCCACCCAGTTCACACAAGTTATGGGGGGGGCACGAATCCATTGAGGGGTGCCCTGAGTCCAGCGAATGGTGCCTCAAGATGAAAAAGGGTGAAGGATAATGCTCTGTGCCCCGGGGCAGGGGGGAGGCAGCAGAGATGGGGCCGGGTGTAGCAGGGCACCAGGGCGCCTGCTACTGGCGGTGGTAATATGGGCCGAGCTGCCAATCACCAGGGCAGCGGCTGAGGGTTGCCAAGGCAGCTGAGTGGGTCAGCTGACCGCCAGGGGCCGGGCCGGGCCTTATATAAACAGCAAGGCCGAAGCCTGGCTAGGGGGTTATCATCTTGCAACCTGAGAAGCAGGAGCTCTGCTGAGGAGCAGAGCAGAGCAGAGCAGAGCAGAGCAGAGCACCTCCCTTCTGGCAGCCTGAGGGGTAAGAGCTCTGCAGGAGGGCTAAGCCGAGCAGTGCAGCCTGAGCACCCAGAGGGCTGCATGATGGTGAAGGTGGAGAGAAGCCTGACCGGGAGGCTTTGGCCAGAGAGCCAGGAGGGCCTGGACTTTATGTTATAGCCGGTAGGCTTGTTGTTCTGTTGCAACTGGTTGGCTTATGGTTCTGTTTAGTTCATTGGGTATATTACCGGAGGACCGGGTGAGGCTGTAGGGGTGTGAGGAGGCCTCATGGGGTTCCTGGGTGCCCTGTTTGGGGCACAGAGCAGTGCCTGAAGGCATGGCGGCTCCGCACTGGAGGGGTGCGGTGTGTGGGGTTGAGACCCCAGCCCGTGAGGGTGGTACTTGGCCCAGTGAGGACATAGGACCCTAGTGAGGGGTCAGGGGGCCAGGCACGGCTGCGTGCCACCTGAGCCCCGGCGCCGGTGAAAGCCCGAGACAGGGCTAGTGTGCAGGCTCGGAGAGAGCCACGGGCGTGAGAGGCGCGGACACAGGCCCCAGCGAGGGCAAGAGCAGGAGAGGCGCGTGGCATAGGCCCCCAGGGAGGGCCAGCTCGTAAGAGTGAAGCCTGGGGAGGGCTAGTATAAGATTGGAGTGGCACCGGTTTTGTATAGACGCCCCGGGAAAGGGCGAGCGCGCGGTTAAGAGTCCCAGAGAGGGGCAGGCGCACGAGTGAAGCCTGGAGAGGGGCGGACGTGCAGATCGGGGCCAGGAGGAGAAGAGCGCGTGAACAGGAGCCCGGAGAGGGCAGCGCGCGCGGGTAAAGGCCCGGAGAGGGCATAGATCGGAGACACAAAAACGTCCGGAATAGCTGCGAGGCTTGGGGCCTGCTAAAGGGGAGGTAGGAGGCACACGTAGCCCATAAGGCTGGGGTGCACCAGGTCGCCCATAGAAGTTAGGAGACCAAAGGCAGCCTCCCATATTAAACTATATAAAAGCAAAGACGTGGCGGGCGAGAATCTGAGAGTGCTGGGTCTCCTAATTTGGCATGGCAGGGGGCACTAGCGGGCTCACGGCTGCTCATAGGCCCCACCCCGTGACACCAAGATATCGGCAGAGATGGGCATCTCCAGAAACGTGAAGGTGACCCCAACCACTCACTGGGCAAATCCAGTCCGGTTCCCGAATGTTAAGCCACGCACCTGCTGCGAAAACCGCTCTTCTTCCAATGCTGGAGCCAAGCCACAAGCAGAGAGCAGTTGACATGGCTTGAGTGTCAAATACAGCCTGGGGAGATCAGAGGTATAGCCTGCAGCTGCGCTGTCCCTACCTGAGGTCAAAGTGACCAAGGTCAGGGATTTTCTTGCTGGTGTATGCGAGGAGCAGGTGATTTCTGCAGGTATTTCTGATGCAGTCTGGCCCTGCTATAGGATACTTCAGAGCTGCTGGCAAGTTACCAGGGTGGCATTTAGCTCTCCAAGAGCCAAGCGCCCTTTCATAGCTCCTGCAGAGTAGTGCGCTGGGCATCAGGCAATGAATGGGTTTTTCCTTAGGTGAGGACCTGTCATGGATCACTCCTCAACTAGCTGCCTCTCCCAGGTGCGTCTTAGCCTGGCATGGACTTATTAGAGGTGGCTGTATTCGCGTAAGAGGCCAGGTGGAGAATGCAGCTGGGAAAATACCTAGCTGCCCCTTTTGAGCAGAGCCTGGTGCTCCATCCTCGAGCACTTGTTTGTTATTTTGGTGGCCAGCTACACTCTGCTGTCTCTGCACATCTCAGAAAGCTGCCCTCAGGAGGGGGCTGTGGCTGGCCAGCGCTCGTTAGCAAGGGAAGGGCTAGGAACTAGCTCCCTGAATGAACGCAGCTTGGCTGCACGCAAGAACAATCCTTCAGCCCCGGGCCAGAGCGGAGAACGGGCTCCTCCCTGACTGTGGTCCCTTGGCGGATGCGCAGGGAAGCGGTAGGTAAGGTAGGAAGCGAGGATGGGGGGTGTTCCCTGAGAGCAGAAGGAGGAGGTTGTGTTCCCATGAAGGTTGGGGAGGGGTAAGTAAAGAGGGAAGCTGCTGCTGGGTAGCTTAACACGCTGCGAGTGGGACAGCAAATCCCAAGCGGCTGAGAACAGGGTGGCCATGAGTCGGGGGAGCACACGACGTCTGCAACCCCATAGCACAGCAGCAAAGATGCACAGGCAGACCTGTGCACCTGGCGGGCTTAGCAGGGGTCAATTATGCTGCTTCCAAATCTTGAGGTTCATACCCTGCTGTCAGGCGGGCCCTGTGATGCTGGAGACATTCGTGGCCAACGCAGAGAACTACCCAGAGGTCTCTCAGGAAGGTATCGGAGACCTGAAATACTGATTTACCTGCTGCTCCCACCGACTCCAGCTGGAGGGCCGAGCCCCTCTGGAAAGCAGGCCAGGAGTCTGTTGGGATGAGGCGCCTAGTGTAGGCAAGCGTCCTTTTCTGCATGCAGTCTGCACTGCTCGGGTATGCCGTCTGCAGACGGCAGATCATGGAGCACCCACTTGTTTGCCGACTCCTTGGGGAGACCTGTGTGAAGGAGCACTTGCGGCAGCAACGGAAAAAGCCATTGCTTGTGCACGATTCTGGAAAAGCATCTAGTTTATGACAAGGAGACAAGAGGAAGAAGAAAAAGTCATGTGTCATAGGCCCTTTATGGTAGAGGTTCTCCATTGGCTCTGGTGACAAGAGACCCTTGCTGTTTGGAGCAGGAGGAACCATCTCAGCTGTGTCTGGCAGCTTTGTTGAGAGCAGCCATTGCTTTTGCGTGACTGTGCTCAGCCCCTTCAGGATTTGATCCAACAATCCTCTAAGCTAAGACGGCGTTCTGTGTACCTTTAGTTAAAAATTAAAGCCTGAAGACCATCCTAAGGTCCCTTTGTCATGTCCGAGTGACTAGGAATTAGTCGCTCTTTCAGTTTGCTGCCAGCAAAACCTGCATACGAGCAGCTCTGTCCTGGGCCCACGGTTTCTGGGAGAGCTTGGGTTATCCGTAGGTTTTGCTGTCCCAGATGTCTTTGGGATACCCCTAGAGAAGGAAGCTTGTCTGTTGGGGACAGACAGACAAGTGTCTACTAAAAAGAGCTCAGCAATCTGCAATCTTCCATTCTTACCTGTTTTTGTGGTGCGTTTGCTCTGCTGATGGAGGCTGTCAGTGCCTTAACGTGTGCTTGGCTTCACCTTCCACACACGTCGGAAATGCCAGCTAGCGAGAGGTTAGAAGCTGCTCCTGGAGTGGATGTGGAGCCCTGGGAATGGGGAGATGGGGAGTTCCAGGTTTTAAGAGGCAAGAGTCATGAAAAATAACTTGCACAACAGCCCTGACAGAGAGGGGCAAGATTGGGAGGCTCGCGGGTTGGCCACTTCTTTTTTGACTGCATCTCTTGAAGGGGGCTTTAATGGGCTTGTTTGGTTTGCAGTAGCACGGCGGTGGCAATCCAGGTGTAAAGCTGGGGTGGCTGATGGCGGGTGGGCACCAGGGCCGAATGTGCCGTGTGCCTCCTCCCTGGCGCTGGGCCATGCAGCACGTGAGAGGGGTAGCACAGGGATGGGAGAGATTGCATCTCTCAGCCTGCTAGCTACCTGCTAGATTGTCCTGTTAAAACCTGGGCCTCTAACCAGCTCCTGGGGACTGCTCCCAGGGAAAGCTCATGGCCCTCGACATCACCCCACCTACCCATATGCTGCCGGGCAGGCAGGAGGCAAAGCCAGCTCTTCCTCCTCTTTGCAGGGCTCAGGCTGGCAGCACATCCAAGGGCTGCCGGCCAAGCCGGTGGGGACGGTGGGTGTAGCTGAGTGGCAAAGTGCAGGCCAGGCACTCGGAGGGGCTGGGAATTTTGCGTGTTGGGGAGGCAGAGTCTAGGGAGCGTGGGAGCAGGTTGTGGAGGGAAGAAGTGTATAGCGGGGGGTTGCTCTGCATAATGTAGTCACAGACTGCCCCGCGTGGGGTTAAGGAGCAGGGGCAGGGGCATGAAAAGACGCTGGGAGAAAAAGCAGAAGGCAGGTATGAGCCAGGTAGCTGTGAGCATGCAAATCACATGCAAATTAGGGCTGTGGGTAGTGGGTGGGACTGAGGACACAAGCTTGTTTTCCCCAAGGTCTTCCTTGGACCAGCCACGTGACCTAGATCCAGCGGCTTCCTCTCCCGGTGACTCTCAAAGCAGGAACGTCTGCAAACCCAGTTTGCAAAACCATCACAGTTATTTCGCTGGAAAATTTCAAAAACACTTCTTTTTTTCTTTTCTTCTCCCCCCAAAAAGTTACAGACTGTTCTGATTTCCATTTTTCTCCCTGTCCCGCCCTTCATCCCCTTTTCCAGTGGCAAAACAGTTTCATCTGGAGAGGAAGAGAGAGGAGAGGAGAAGGCAAGAAAAAAAAATGAAGCTTTGGGATTTTACGCCCAAAATATTGGAAATTTTTGAGCAAAATAAGAATGGTTTAGAGAAGAATGGTTTTGACCATAAAGCTCGAACCCCTTTAAGTGCTCAGCTGTGTGAGGAGTAGAAATAGGCATCGATCTCTCCCTCTGTGTCTTGGCACTATCTGCGCCCTAGCGTTTTTAGTTTTTCCCGGACTCCACCCCCAAAAGAATCCCTGATCGGGGGAAAAAAACAGGTGATCAAGGATGGAAATATGACAAGTTCAGCCCCATAAATCACCTTTCAACAAGTATAAATCTTTTAGTTGGGTGAAACGTGTAAGGCAAGTCTTATCCGGGCCCTGAAAGATCGGACCTGAGAGATGGATTTTGCTTTCGACGCAGGAGCTGTCGCCATACAACCTGCTTTCCAAGTCCTACGGCAAGGTGCATTTTAAGTAATAACCAGTAAGGATTCATTGAAATTCTCGGTGGGAGGGTGTTTTATGTAACCTGTGCTGTCCAGGGGACTTGGGAATGCTGTGTCTTGTGATTAGTGATTTACAGAAAGAAGGAGTCTGATTGCAGTGCTGGCACCTGAGTAAAGCTACCCAGGCTGGGTGTTTCCCACTGTAGCAGTAAGCAAGGCAGGCAGCGATCCCCCAGAATAGCTCAGGGAGCTGTTTGGTGAGCAGGATAATAGCACAGTTAATCTCACCCAAGCTCTCCTAACCGTATCTGAAGGCTTGCCGCGCTGTCGTAACCAAATGCTCCTGTAGCAGCAAGTGAAACAAAAGCCAGGGCAATCAAGGCTGAGTAACGAGTGCAAGCAGGTTTTGCAGTCCTTAGCCATGCATACAAGACGGTGCAGCTCCATTTTCCTTTGGTCCAGCATCTTTCATAAAAACTCCCTTCCTCTGTCGCTGTTCAGAAACTGCATCTAATACGCAGAATATGACATAAAGAAGATGCATTACAGCGGTGTCAAAGCCCTCTGCAGGGAGTAACTCAAAGCATTTGCACTCAGTAAGACATCAGTAGTAGGTGAGGCAGGAATACAAGAGATCTTTTCAGTGGGCATAGGACCAGAGTCTCCCAAACTGGGTACCATACAGACCCTCAGTTAGTTTTTGGTTCCTCTCCTACTTTTACATGAGAGTTTTTTAGAGAGGTTGATAAGGGGAAGCTATTTCATAGATTCAGAGATTGCCAGGGGCTGGAAGGGACCTTGCAAGATCATCGGGTCCAGCCCCCCTGCACTAGGCAGGAAAGATGACCAGGGTCAGTTGACCCCAGCCAGGTGACCGTCCAGTCTGCTTGAAGATGTCCAGGGTAGGTGATTGCACCACCTGTCATTTATACTCCGTAGTGTAAGCCTATGGCACTGACTAAATACTACCTGAGAGGTTTACATGCTGCTGTCCTGTTAATCTTCCCTCCAGGTGATGGCTGAACCCAGCAGTCTTCTTCAATTCCCGTCCTCTGCTGTTCTGCCCCTTGGTCGTCTATCTGGCACCATGTAAACCATCACAGCCTGGTCCATGGTTGGGTTGTCAGTGGCTAATCGGCACCCACACCTGGCTAGCCTGGGGGAGGAGGGTGTGTGGAGTAAAAACGAGACCTGTCAAAGGTCGGATGAGCTCCCTGTGAGCCCCTGGCCATCCATACCTGCAGAGGAGATGGGAACCACCAGGTCACTCAGCCCAAAGAATCACCAGTGAAGCAAAGCAGCTTAATTAACCTTGCTGGAGCGGAGGAGGGTTGTTACTGGTGCGCCAGCGATCGCAGCAGCCTTGGGGATGACTTGACTTGTCTGTTGTGCACCTTTAAAAGTGCCTGTGCTTAGAGTGCTTCTTGTGAGTCTAGGTCAGGCATTTGTAATGCACCCATCTCTGCAGCATCTGTCATATTAAAAAGCCAAAAAAAAAAATCAAATCAATTTTGCATCTTATACATCCATTTAGAAAGCTTCATCTCCATTTGCAAATCATCTCATGGGCAAATGTTCAAACTCCCCTCCTATACCTGTACTGGAGGCAGGTGAGTTGATGTCCAGCAGTGCCGAGCAGACGACACAACTCATTGACATCAGTAAAAGTGGTGTGGCATTGAGACTTTTGAAAATCAGGGTTTTTTTGGCAGCTGAAATCTGGATCTAGGATCCAGATTGTGGTGGGGAGGCAGTCAAAAAAAGGTTTGGGTGCTTCCAGCTTTGCAAATCTGGTTCCTGGTTTTACAAACTTTGCCTTTTACAGCTGATTCTCTCCCATCTTTGGAAGCACTTTGGTATATCACGATGATGAACCGAGTGCTGTCCTACCCCATTCAGCCAGAACAGCAGCAGCCCCTCCTGTTCTCCGTGAGTTGCCTGTCACATGACAGATGAATTCAAAACATTTTTCTTGTGCATAAATAATAATAATAAAGACCCTGGCACATGCATGGGAAAGAGCTAATTATAGGATTTGCAAATGAATGTGATAATATTTTACTTCGATGTGAAGCGTAGATGTAATTGCTCCTCCAGAGATGCCAGCCTCAGATGAGGCAAGATGCTATTATGTAATCTGCTATTATTACGCCGCTGTGGAAAGTTTTCCTCTCCCCACCTTCCCTTCTGCTGGCCCTCCTCCAGCCTTTCCCTCCTGAGCTCCTGGCTTCTTCCACCATCTAGAGGGTCAGATCCAGACCGGGTCTTTCAGCTTGAGGCTCCTGCTACTTCGAGGGGCTTGTTGCTCCCGTCTCTTCCCACTGCTGGGAGGGCAGATGGAGTAATGTTTGTTCTGTGGGCCTGCTCCCTTGGCTTCAGTGGGCTTGAAACCAGGCTCCTTTCCAAAAGCCAGCTGGGAGGGTGATCGTTCATAGCTAGATTCCCCCTGTCCAGCTGCCACCTAGTAGCCAGAGCCCTGTGAACGGCAGCCAACCATCTGTCCCACTTAATGCTTCATTGCAGGTGCACCTGTCTCTAGGTTGTTCTTCCTGGGCCTGCTCCATCCAACCAAAGTCCTCGGGAGGAGATCCCTGTGCATGCTTTGAGCCTCTGCTGAAGCTGACTGTCTGTTGTAGGGCCAAAAACTGAGTTGCGATGGAAACCCACAGAGCTACAAAGTACTCCGGGAGCAGCTTCCATCAAAGGAAGCAATGCCTGTCAGTCCCCAAGGGCAGACACTTTCAGGCTAGCTTTAACCCAGCCCTGTCACTTGGAGGGCTTTCAGGGCCTTTTTATGGCCTGACAGATTCTCCCTGCAGCTCCATTTGCTTTCCATGAGTGTTTCTCATGGTAAATACAACTGCATGGCAGATGCTAAACTCGGCGAGGTTGCAAATACACAAGGGCATAGACCCAAACCACTAAGCAGCCTGGAGAAAATAAAGCAACGCAGCCAGAGGCATGGTAGTTCTGAGAAGAGTTCCTGTAAATGACCGTATTCGCAGAGAATCAACCCCCAGCCCAGGAAGGCAGCTGTATCCTCTGCTTCAGAGCAGATTTCTCTTTCGTTGGGTCTCCTTTATCTTGTGACTTCTTTCTGTAACCCTGTGGCTGCTGCAAGGGCGATGTGGGGTTTTTTTGGTAGGAGGGCAGGGAGACAATGTGTATCCAGAGAGAGTCAAGCAGGTTTACTGCTCCCCATCTCAGATACTGCCTGTCTAATGTCCGTGAGCATGTCCCTTAGCCTGGAGTCACTGCTGGTTTGGAATCACAGCAAAGTAAAGCTGGGTTGAACCTTGGGAGGTCTTGTTCAAGGCAGGACTTTGTAGTCTTTGGACTGGACCTTAAACGCCCTGCCTGGATTTCCCCTCTGGAAATCAGGGTGACATTTGCCTGCTTTGTGAGGGTATTGGGACAGTTACTTTATGCTGGTGCAATGCATAAATCCCCTCGGATACAGGTAGCAGGTAAGGCAGGGCAACGGAGTTAGAAGATGATCCCAGCAGACTTTCCTGCCCAAGTGCAGAGGGGCTGGACCCGGTGATCTGCAAGGTCCCCTCCAGCCCCTACCAACTACGAAACGTGGCCTAGAAGCAAGCCATGGCCACCCAGAGATGGTGCTGCCGCTGGTCTTTGGAGGGTTTGTTTAGCAATATACTGACTTGACCGCCAGTCCTCCCTCCCCGGGCAGCCATGCCTCTCAGCTCCTCGTCTGTCTCTGTGAACAGACTGGTCGTTTATAATTTATAAGTGATAAAGTATGTAACCAGGCTTCCCGGGAAACCTAGTGCACTTGAAATCTTGCTTTGTCATTGAGCCTCCCCTCTCCGGGGGCTGGCGAATGGGATTCTGGATGATGCCTCGGGGAGGCTGAGGCATCGCAGCGTGGTGGCTACACCATGGCAGCCTCTGTCGAGGTGGAAAAATCAAGGTGCCCTGGAGAACTGCAGAGGGATGGTGGAGGGTGGATTTCCCACCCCCTCCTGAATGCAGCCAGCTCTGGAGCGGAGCCTGCCAGCCCTCTTAACAGTGGCAGCAGCGCTAAGTTATGTCAGTAGGCGAGACGTTGCCAGGTACTGCAGCAACGTGAGAGATTTGGTAGAACGAAGACATTTTGTGCCCTCGGAAGTTGGGTGAGCTTGAAGAGTGAACTTGGCTTGGGCTCTCTACGCTCTGTTTTTGTACCATGCCGGGTTACAGGACAGAGGGAGAAAGGTGGGTTATCAGGATAGGGGTTTTTTTTAATTGTGCAGTGTAACCCTACAGTGATGCTCCACCCTGCTGATAATGAGGCTTCCTTGTGCTAGTCCTCTTCAAATGCAGTAATTATCACTTTGCAGATAGGTGTTAATCCCCTTGGAACAGAGCCCTTAGCACCTTTTTCTCCCCCTTCAGCACAGAGTTGCTTTCATTGGGCTTGGTCTCTTCATCCTACTAAGAGGTACATTAGCATGGGGAGCAGGGCTACGGAAGTGGGATTTCCTCTGCTTGGCACTAGTGACACCCCAGCTGGAGCCCAGTTCTGGGCCTGCACTTCAAAAAAGACAGGGACAATCTTGCAAGGGTCCAGAGAAGGGCCACAAGTATGATGAAGGGCCTGGAGGACAAACCGTACGACTTGAGGAAAGACTAAGGGATCTGGGACTGTTCAGCCTGGGGAGGAGAAGACTGAGGGGGGACTTGGTGGCTGTCTATAAGTATGTCAGGAGTGAATATCAGGAGCTGGGAGTAAAACTGTTCACTAGGGTGCCCCAGGGGAGGACGAGGAGCAATGGCCATCAACTGTTAGAGGATGGTTTCAGGTTGGATGCAAGGAAGAGCTGCTTTCTGGTAAGGGGGACCAGAATCTGGACTAGACTTCCCGAGGAGGTGCAGTCCCCAACCTTGGAGGTCTTGAAGAGGAGACTGGACAGACACCTTGCTGGGATCATTTGATCTCAACCGTATTCCTACCCAGAGCAGGGGGGTTGGACTCGATGATCTTTCAAGGTCCCTTCCAGCCCTTCATTTCTATGATCTCCACTGCCCGGCACCATGCAGAGACCCCCAAGTTAGCTTGGGGGCCAGAAGCAGTACAATTGTGTTGGCCTGGTGCTCTGCTCAAGCATCGTTTTCAGTATGGCTGAATAACTCCTCACTAATGCAGCTCCACTGCTTCCAGGATCCATCCTGACTCGTTCAGAGAGCTACCTTGGGTATCCCTGCAGGGCACTGAGCTGGGCCATGGATTCATAGGCTTGGTGCTAATCCTCCAGCAGAAAGAGAAGAGACAAACCCGATACTGCTAAGTGCAAAAGCAGACCAAGAAGGAAAGGCTCCAAAACAGCCACCCTGGCCTCCTTTGTGCTAAGAAACCTAGAAGGGTCACAAATAGAAAGGAGACCAACCCATTTTTCCCCTTCGCAAATGACCCTTGGAGAGAATTGATCTTCTTCCAGTCTCCTAGGCTGGGCCTTGTGATCACCCAACACAGGCCACAGGATTTCCCCAGTTAGTTCTGCACTCAGCCCAGTTGTATCCGTGCATTTCTCCCATGGTCACTGGCTGCAGCCAGGGACAGGTAGAGTTGGGGGTTTGGGGACTGTTGTGGGGACGCATCCAGCAGGAGATCTCTATCTTGAGCATCAGGAAGGGGCAGGAGAACAAATTGGAGGACTGGACCAACATGAGGTTCAACAAGGACAAGTGCAAAGTCCCACACTTAAGAGGGAGCAATCCCATGCACCGGTGCAGGCTGGGGACTGATGGGTTGGGCAGCAGCTCTGCAGAAAAGGACCTGGGGGTGACAGTGGAGAAGAAGCTGAATATGACCCAGCAGTGTGCCCTTGTCGTCAAGAAAACTAATGCCATACTGGGCTGCATTGGTAGGAGTATTGCCAGCAGATCAAGGGAAGTGATTCTTCTCCTTTACTCGGCACTGGGAAGGCCACATCTGGAGTCCTGTGTCCAGTTGTGCTCTCCCCCTTGCCCCCCTCTACAGAAAGGATGTGGACACATTGGAGAGAGTCCAATGGAGGGCAAAGTAAATGGTTGGGGCTGGAGGACATGACTAGTGAGGAGAGGCTGAGGGAACTGGGCTGATTGAGTCTGCAAAAAAGAAGAGTGAGGGGGATTGAATAGCAGCCTTCACCTCCCTGCAGGGGGGCTGCAAAGAGGATGGAGCTGGGTTGTTCTCAGTGGTGGCAGGACAAGGAGCAATGGGCTCAAGCTGCAGCAAGGAAAGTTGAGGTTGGATATTAGGAAACACTTTTTCACAAGGAGGGTAGCAAAACGCTGGGACAGACTACCCAAGAGATGGTGGAATCCCCATTTTTGGAGGTTTTTAAGACGTGGCTAGATGAAGCCTTGGCTGGGACAATATAGGCTGGTCCTGCTTTGAGTTGGACTAGATGTGACCTCCTGGGGTCCCCTCCTCATTTTTTTTATGATTCTGTGAGTCTCTGAACTGCTGCTCTGTCCAAACAGGGCCCTGGCTTGTCATTAAGGGATCAAAGTGTCTGTGAGATTGGCCCTCGGGTTGTTTGTCACCGCAGGCCTGGCTAAAGCCGCTCTTTCGACACAAGCGTACGGCTGCGTGCCAAGGAGGGGGCAAGCCAGGTTCACCGCTCAGTTACTCGGGTGTAAATCCAGAGCAACTCCCTTTAAATCAGTGGGCTCATTTTGGATTTATGGCAGCTGAATGGGGATGGGAATATAGCCTGTGGTAACAGGGGAGGAGACTCCTGAATTTAGCTCAGCTATGAGGAAGTAGCAGCTTAGGAACAGGGCAGAGCTGCTATGTATTACAGCCCCCGTTCCCCTGCCAGCGGGAGCTGGAGCAGGTGATTGTCACAAGGGAGACAACATCTTTTGCCGGAGCAGGGCTTAGGGGGCAATGATTTACTGCCCCATCCAGACCCACGGTAGGGTAACTGTTGTGTGCAATGAACCAAGCACTGGGCTACATCAGAAAGGGATTTTCCTGGTTGACACGTGGGGCAGAAGCCCCCAGTCAGTACCAGTTTTACTCGGAGGCACTCTGGTATTGGCCCGGTCCTTGGGGTTGTGCCACGGGTGCAGTATTGGGCTCACTGGCTAGTACTGCTGCCCATAGTGGAGGCTACCTATAGCCGGTATCAGCCTCAAAGCCAAGAGTAGGAGCCCCAAAGGCCGAGCTCCCTTCCGGTTCTTCATACTGGGGTGAAGGCAAGAAGAAGGAAGCATTTCCTGCCTCCGCAGCGCCTGGGGCTTGCAGAGGGCTTCGGTCTCCTGGGCTTCTCTTCACTCTCATCCCCAGCATTGAATTCACCTGGACGGGGCCGGCGTGTTGACATTCAAAGCACCTGGCCCAGCTCTGGGCTCACGTCTCTTCCCAGCCTGTGCCATCCACTTGCAATAAGACTGGAGTCGGTTGAATAGATTACAGCTTTTCTTCCAGCAGGAAGAATTTGGCAGGCTTTCCTGTGTCCCTGATGGCCGGGCTAAGTCCATACCACCAAGGCAGCAGGGAAAAGGAGGAGGGAAGAAGCAGGGGTAGAAAGGACAAATCCATGTTTAAGACATGAAGCATTTGCTGCTTAATTGCTGGGGGGTGTGGAGGGGAGGGGGGAAGTAGCACTGAGTTTGCAATTGCTGGGTAGATTTATGACCGGCACATTTTCCCCTGCATTGCCAGGTGCTCTGTCAAGCATGTTGTGGAAGGGGTGTGGACATTATTATTGGACTGAGAAACTGCCTTTCCCAAAAAGGTTCATGGCAGCTTAAAGTAAGAGGCAAAAGCAAGTAGTATACAGAGGATTCAAATGAGAGATGAAAGAGAAACTCCCTCGATGACACCCTAACTCAGCCCTATTTGCTAACCACCTGCCCAAATCAGAGGTCCAGAAGAGGTCCAGAATTGGGTTCTTGCCAGCCTTCGAGGGGAGAGAGATCCAAAGACGAGGGGCAACTACCAAGAACGACCTCCCGCAATGTGAGGTGGGAAATCGGAGCGATCCACAACCGTGCATGTCTGTCGGCTCCTGTCATGTTCCAGCTTTAAAGAAGGACTCGCATCTTGCAATCCTACCTGAACTAACCCAGTTTTCACCTGACTGCAAGTGGGATGCACAGCTGGAATCCGGTCCCATGTCTTCAGCCTCAAAAAGTGCTGCTGCTGTGTTAGCTGTGCCCATGGAGGGCCACTTTATCCTCTGTCGTAGGACAATATACAGCTAAGGGGGTGAATTCTGGTCTCTCATGAGCATAAATGAAGAATGGCTTTTATTGAGGTGCCCTGAGGTGCATCTAGAGGCCCAGGTGGGAAACTGCTGGCGGAAGATCTCTGCAGTGTTGGGGGAATAATCTTGCATGTACCTGCTTCTCTTGCAGGGGTAATGCGATGGCTGTGGAGAAGCAGGTAGTAGCTGCTCACATGAAGAGGATCACAGCAAAAGGCAGGTGCGGTTGTGCCAGCTGCTAGCACCCTGTATTTGCTTCCTCTAGCCAGCATGGGAAACACAAAAACAAAGGCACAGAGCAGCAGGGGCATAGTGTGTACTGGGAATCGGAGCATACAGCCCCGGGGCCTAGGAAGCCTTGAATTTTATCTTTGAAACCCCCTTCAGCTGCTAATCCCCCTCCACATGCCCCTCACTTCCATGTCAAACAGCACTGAGGTCTCTTAAAAGCAGCTCTCTTCACCCCCCCAACCCTTCTTATTCCCTCTTGTATCTCCTACATCCCAAAGGCTAATCAGCTGTTGTCGCTTCTTGCTATATTTTAGTATTAATATGGTGATGAAAAGCCCTTTGCAAGGACAGGTCCTCCCTGTGGCTGTCACTGCACAGCACCCGGTGACAGATGGTCCCTTGCAGTATAAGCCAGCAAAGGGTGGGTAAGGAAAACAGCGGCACGGAGGCAAAGGGATTTGCCCAAGGCCATGCAGAGAGTCAGTAGCAGAGCAGGGAATGCTGCACCAGTGTCCCAAGTCTGCGTTTAGTGCTCTAATCACTCTACCACACTGATAGTCTTGTGCATGATTTAGGTAGTAAGTCTGGCAGCATGGGGAGGAGGGGATGGGGGCTTTTCTCGGTCCTTCTTTGTACAGCACTAGCGTGATAATTATCAATATCATTGGGACAAAGCCAGTGCATGGATGCTAGACCATGGGACTAGGGGTGAGGCCTTTGGACTTAGCAGGAGGGGATCAGAGGTGACCCTGGGAAGGGTGGCTTCAGTGAGACAAGCTACGATTCGCTTCCCTTCTCATGCGTGTGCGCTCTCCAGTCTTGCAAAGTCCAGCATGGGTGTCTGATGGGACTCAGGAAGGAAGCTCCAACCTGTCCTTCTTTTATACATGCCCGTGGACCTGTTCCCTGCTGCCTCGGTGCTCCCTGCTTGCCCCGCTGAAGCAAAAGCCCTCTTGCTTTACTACAGCAGCTTTTGTCCGGAAGAGCCTTTCCACCCGCTTCACCAGCTCTCTGGCTCTTCTCAGGTTGCATCTGAAAGCATCACCCAGCCCTCCCCTTTTTGTCTCTTCTGTTGAGCTATTCACTTTCCACCTCCCCCCTCTGCTGTGTTAGGTAACGGGCCTGTCCCGCCAGTCTCCCACACGCAGTAAGCGCCAGTGGGACCAGGTGTGCAGAGTTGGCAGGAATAAGACCTCCCTACAAGCCCCTGGAGGTCCTGAAGAGCCGGTTAGACCGGGGGGTCACATATTCACCCCTCCTGCAGGCCACCAGTTGGATGGCCCTGGGGTAGGAAAACACTTGTCAGGACTAATTTGGGGAGAGATGATCTTGCCTGGGGGCAGAACGCTGGACTAGGTGACCTCTTGAGATCTCCTCCAGCTGTTTTCTGCGATTCAGTGAAAGGTTAGTTGGTCCCAACAGCTGGACAAGGCTGGTGTTTGGCCAATGCTTTGTCTATCACTTCTCCAAAAGCTAATCGAGCTATGGTGATGTATCCCAGCTGACAAGCTGCTCCGTGGTGCCTGGCACCCTTAGGGAGCCAGGAGGGTGTCTTCTCGTTAAATGTGTATCCGGACAGGCTGAGCTGAGAGAGGTGGAAGCTGTTTCCATGAGGCTGTAATCTCTGATGATGACAATTTACGGTTTGCCATAGTTAGCTCTGCTGCTGTTGATTTTGAAACTGCCAACTGGTTTGAGCTCGTGGATTTAGCTGGAGTGGGTTAGTTTCTGGTAGGATTTGGTGAGATCCAGGTTGCTCAAGAAATCCTCGCTACCTCCTTTTAGCCACTTTGAATCTCACCAGAAAAGTATCTCTTGGGTGGTATTGTTGGCAGGGAGCATTGAAAGGTGGCAGGGAAAAATGGGACCAAAAAGAAATGGCTGCCCAAACTCTTCTGGACCTTATGTAGGTTTTGGATGAAGATCTGGGTTAGTTTTAATTGAAGTCTGTTCAGTTCTCACCATACCCCCCGCCTCCTTCCCCAAGTGGAGTTAGCGTAAAAGCTTCATAGTGTTGCTAAATGAGATGTGGAAACCCTGATCTCATGGCAGGATGGAGTCTTGATAATTAATTGCAGGGAAAAAGCATGTATGTGTTTCTTCCCTACTGCCTGAAGAGCCATTATGATTAGCAGATCTCTGGAAACAGCATGCAGGGACCATATGTTTGAGACTTTTGCAGTGTGCCTCCTGTTACCACTCTGTAGCTAAACTCTGACCTAGATTGCTTGATCAGACAACCTCTGATGAAGTGAACTCAAGTTAATGAAAGCGTATGCTATACAGCTCTGATTTTAGTTCATTTATAAGGTGCTAATCATCGAATCATGGGGAAGTAGGGCTGGGAGGGATCTCTGGAGGTCGTCTAGCATCTAGTCCAGCCCCCTGCTTGATGAAGGTCATCCCTGTCCAAACCACCCTGTGCCCTGCCTTCTGCATTGCCTGGTCAGACTTCTACCTCTGCGTTACAATGGAGGTGCATTTCTTTTATTACCCAGCTCTGAACATCCAGGGGCACAATGATCCTTTACAGTAAGGATCTATATCCCAGTCTTCTCCCCTTTTTATATGATAGAGGCTTTTGCGGTTGAACTATATGGAAACACAGAAATACTGTTACTTACAGCTGCTTACCCATATTTTCAAGGCAAGGCCTTTTTTTTTTAATTCATTCTGCCTTTCAAAACCAAAATGCATGTCTTATTTGGGGCCATGTTGCAGGCAAGCAAATACAGCAGCCCTCTGAATGACATGTGTTTAAGTCCTTTTGCCGATCTATATTGCATCGACACAAGTAGTTTCGTGGGCACGTATATGAGAAGGGCAGATTTTTTTCACACTCCTGGTTGATATAGGTATGCCAGCAAATCTTGGGGCCAGATCCTTTTCTACCTATTAGGCACATAAGTAATTTGGGAATCTTAAGTGTGATTGTGCTCCACCCTGCTCGAGGCCCTTGTAAACCGTTAAGGAAGAAGGTGGGTGGGTTCTTCTCACTCTTTTTGTGACTCAGTCAGATGATGGTGTGCTGCAGAAGTAGGGGCATGATTTTTGCTTTTTACCTAAATAGTCACATGGGTACAACCCATGGCAAGGACACATTGACTTCTGTATGAAGCTGCTTTTTGCTGGTTCGGCTCAGTGGTGCTTAGCCGTCAGCCCATGGGACAGATCCAGCCTGCAGGGCCAAGTCATCCAGCCTGCAGCGCTCCCCCTGGGTACCAAAATTTGCTGATGGGGGAACAGTGGCAAATTTCTGGACCCATGGGGGGGCCCACAGGCCCGATGACATCACCCTGCATGCTAAATCACCAGTCATGGGAGGGCTGGCCCATGGGATCACTCTGCAGCCAGATCTGGTGTGCAGGGTCAGGCTGACACGTGGCTGGATCTGGGGTGAGGGATCTGGCTGGCACATGACAGGATCCAGTGCATGGGTTTGGGACGGTACATGGGATCACACCCACATGCTGACCCCACACTACTCATCCAGCCTATGGTGCCAGAAAGTTAAGCACCGCTGGTTTGCTCATTTATTTTCCTCTACTGGAATAAATTATACGATTATGAACACTTTGATAACCACATCTGCACTGGAAAGGCTGCAGTGCCATAAGTCCATACTGATATAGTTTAAACGTGTGCGTGTAGACACTGCCTTAGGCCCCTTTATATGATCTAAGGTGGTATCAAGTGACCTGAGCATAGAGAGGATTGGGTCCTCAGGTCTGATCTCTGTCAGCAGCATACAACCTAAAAGTTTGTGTGCACCTATATAGGTTGCCCTGTTGCTCTCCCAGCATAGCTAAAGCAGTACAAACATCCTAGTATGGACACAGTTATACTAGTATACAGATGCTTCCAGCTGTGCAACACAGATGAGACATCTGTTGATAGGAAGGGTGGTGAGGTTCGATCCCTGACCAGCAGAAGTGCTGGGGGTAGACACATTTATAACACTTCATTTGCTGCTTTTAGCCCATGGACGCATGAAGGGGTTGACCCCTGGCAAGTCAAGCAGTTTCACCACATGTATGGCCTGCCGCAGCCCCAGTGTGATTTGCTTTGGGTTCACACCTGGAGCTTCACTGCTCCATTCACATGTCCCTTTATGTTGTGAGCTGCTTTTACCTGTAGGCATAATCGTACCATAGTTGTGCCAAGCACCACTTGGCTGGTACAGCTGTGTCCATACTGGGATTGCTTTGCCCATTCTTCTGTACCAGTTTAGGGCTACTTGTATGGGGATAGCCTTCCTCTAGGGGCAAACTATACTGGTATAAGACACCATTATATAACGGTGTCTGTACAAGAAGGGTGGTATAACATCCCCTTAGCCAAACTTAGATACAACACTACAAGAACAGGGTAGACCCAAACCTAAGACCTAAAATGCTGCTTTTTCCAAGAAATAAGAGTATCCTCCATTCCTGAGAGAGACTCAGCCAGGTCAGAGACGGCATTGTGTGCTTCTCTGTTGAGGGAGTCTTTGGGAGGCCTGCTTCCCATTAACTGTCTTGGGGGTCTGTCCAGCCGAACACTTTCAGCCACTTGAAGAAATCTCGCCTTGAATCTGAAGTTGAACAATAAGATCTCCAGACCAGGGAATGACCTACTCTGTGTCCAGCACCAAGTGTCCCGGTCCTGATCTCAGCCGGGATATTAAGAAATGCTGAATTAGGGATGTGAGTTGTTCTTGCCTCTGATGGTTTTGCTGTGAACAGAAGATGTCAAGAGAGGGGAAGGGAAGGGAAATTGTATGTTGAAGCTTTGCTACACAAAGTTTTTAAGGAAGAAATGCTGGCTGCTAGTTCAATGATGGACCAAGTACTGGAGACGCTATTTCCATTCACATCTCTACTCCTGACTTGTTCCCAGCTCCAGTGGAAGTGGTTCACTTCTGTCAGCCTGCAGGTTCCCAGGGTAAAATGCTGGAGCCCGCTGACTTGGCAGAGCTGGGGGGGCTCAATCCCTGTCTGGAAACTGGAGAAAATAATGCTTCGCTGTGTGGGTAGCTAGTATCTATATTGCTTGTAAAATACGTTGAGATGGAAGGGCTGTGCAGAGATCTGAAGTATCATGGTGGCTGGAGCTGTTTGGAAAATGGAGACTATTTCCTGCAAAAGAGTTTCAGAAGAAATAGAGATTATTTTTTGCAAGCCTTTTTCATGGAGAAAGAAAAATCTCTCTCTCTCATTTGTTTTGTTTTATTTAAAACCAAAAAAAGGAAGCTGAGAATGTTCTGCTTTCTGCAAATATAACTCTTTTTCTTTTGCTTCTTCGGTTTTTGAAATCGGGGGGGGGGGGGTTCTGTTTTCACTGAAAAAGCAGAAAATATGCAGAGAGGCACTTTCAGTAAAAAATGTTATTTAAAATAATATCGTTTTTAGTGACCAAAGACTGAAGTGGGACATTCCACCCAGCTCTCATCACTCTTATCTGGTGTGTCTCTGGTAGCCACTGGTCCCAGGTATTTCATGGAGACAAAAAGAAGCTTTTTTTTTTTTTTTTCAAGGTGCAGATGAGCTATTTTTGTTCCCATCCAAAGCTGCAAACTCCCGTACTGGAGCCTGTTCTGTGCTATTAAATAATTCACAGCCTAATGATTCCTATTGAACGCTCCCTCCCCTGTATTCACATATTGGCATCATGCTGTTATTAATGGCTTCTGCCATGGGGTGGAGAATGGGGATGTTTCCTTAGTCTGCGCCAGCGGCGCATGGGAACAGAGGGATGAAGCAAGAATGGACTCACTCTCCAGCAGCTGGGCAAAACCAGGCAGGTCGAAGGAAGGGATGTGCTGGAGACAAGTCTCCTGGCCCATCCCTACTAATACCCACATGTCCTGAGGGACTGGGGGAAGTGCCTCCTATCCGCTTGGTGAGTTATTCACCAGGAGAAACTCCAGTCGAAGGCCAGTGCAGAGCAGCAGGGAGACTTAGCACTGCAGAGAGTGGGCTGAGCAGGTGGCACCGATCCTGTGACTGAACAGGCAGGGTGGTTCGGTATCAGGAGCAGGGGTTTCCATTGACCCCCACCCCCCCAGGCTGTAGCGGTGCCTACGTGGGTCTAAAAACATCCTGCCCATTTAGGGACCACGGCTCGGAGGGATTCGGTTCTGACTGCCAGACCCTGGTCATTGCCACAGACGTTCATCAATTTACCTCTCCAAGCCGTTTCCTGACTGTTTGTCCACTGCTGTCTTTGTAGCTTCTGACCGCTTGCCATGGTGCTGGGGAACTGGGGGAGTTAATACATTTTCTCCTTATATACACTGCCCAGTGGGGTTTTCAGCCTCAAGCAGTGATGCTCAGTCTTCTGGTACCATGGCTTGAATGAGGGGCATAGGCTGGATAGGGCCCTATGTACCAGGACTGGACCTGAGTTGCTGGCTGGACTGGAGCCCCATGTATGCCTGGATCAGGCCCAAGCCGCCTCTGCATGCCAATCTAGCACGCTTTCCAGCCCATGAGAAAATTTGGCAGCGGGGGAGCAGCAGTCACTACCACCACCCCATTTCTGGGCCTGTGGGTCAGATGGAATGGCTCCACAGACTAGATCCGGCCTGTGGGCCAGTGGTTGAGCACCCCTATCCTAAAGGATCTGAAGTCCTCTCATGACTTCCCAGGTAGGAAGAATGTCTCCCCTGTCCAGAAACAACTTGCTTGTACCACAGCCTCGACAGAGATGCTCCCCAGGTGACCCCATCTACCTGCTCCTACTTCCACACGCCAAACATGGAAATGTGGTGGTGAAGCCACTCCGGAGTCACCTCCCACGGCCACTGTCCAGACTTCAATGTGCGGCACATTTGAGAATAGCCACTTGCCAGAACTGGACATAGGCAGAGCAGAAGCAGGTCGGTGGAGCTCAGTGCTTGGCGGTAGTCCTGGGTTCGGTACAAACATGCCCTAAGCCTGGCCGACCTCCCCAAACATGGAATGAGCTAAGGGAATGAGCTGTGCCTTTGCTGAATAGAGCACTCTCTCCTCCAGACACGTTTAATGGGAGATCGCCTTTGTTTTAGAGATCGGGACGTTCTCATTGCAAAGGAGCTGGCTTCAAATGCATCGCATTGCAAGATGGGAGTGGAGAAAATGGAACCCGGCTCTTCACCTAGCTGGAAAACACAGGGAAAGGTGTGTCAGGGTTGACCGTAGGTCTGCAAGTAACTTAGGCAAAAATTTCTGTAGCACCGCTGGGATAGAGAGAATCCTGCCTCTGGCAGGGGGTTGGACTAGATGACCTCTGAGGTCCCTTCCAGCCCAACTTCTCTAGGCAAGGTTTGGCCACAAGTTCCAGCCATGTGTGTAACCTCATTGCAGGACAAGTGAGCTGTAACCAAGTTCCTTGGCACAGTTAGTGTGTGTGTAGGGTAGCTCTGGTCAGAGTGCCCAAAAGTTTGGATGCTTACCAACGACTAAGCCAAACCTCTCAAGTCAACCTGGTAGCCTTCTACGACCAGGTCACCAAATCCTTAGACACAGGTGTTGCGGTGGACGTAGTCTTCCTGGACTTTCAGAAGGCCTTCGACACTGTCCCTCACCCTGTTCTCATTAAGAAACTGGGGGCTGTGGTGTCGACACCCACACAGTCAGATGTTGCCAACTGGCTGGAGGGCCGCACCCAGAGAGTGGTGGTGGACGGGTCATGTTCGACCTGGAGGGATGTGGGCAGTGGGGCCCCCCAGGGCTCGGTCCTCGGGCCCGCACTGTTCAACATCTTCATCAGTGACTTGGATGAGGGGGTAAAAAGCACCTGTTCAAATTTGCTGATGACACTAAGATGTGGGGGGATGTGGGCACGCTAGAAGGGAGGAATAGGCTGCAATCAGACCTAGACAGGTTACAGGGGTGGGTGGACAAGAACAGGATGGGATTCAACACTGACAAGTGCAAGG
>NW_017729033.1:5174693-5211109 GCF_001723915.1 Gavialis gangeticus
GGGGACCAGCAGGCATTGGGGGAGTCCCTGTTCCCCCGAGCACTGCCAGGAGTGACCAGGAATAACGGTCACAAGCTAGCAGAGGGGAGATTTAGACTAGATATCAGGAGGCACGACTTCAGTCAGGGCGGCTAGGATCTGGGACCAACTTCCAAGCAAAGTGGTGCTGGCTCCTACCCTGGGGGGCTTCAAGACAAGGCTGGACAATCACCTTGCTGGGGTCATTTGACTCCAGTACTCTTTCCTGCCATGGCAGGGGGTCGGACTTGATGATCTGCTCAGGTCCCTTCTGACCCAGCCAGCTATGAAACTATGAAGTCTGCTGTGTTGGGCTGGTGTCTTGGGAGAGCTCTGTTGCTTCTGGCTGGAAGCAGAGTGAAATGTTGCATATCTTCTTGGGTTTTAATACCTCTGCCTCCAACGCATTTTAGAGCCAGAAAGTGCAGACTTCGTAACCACAATCCTCTCCCTCGCTGCACAGAGGCTTGGCTCACGGTTTGTGAGAAGGGGCTCATGGGACGAGCGTGTCTTCAATGTCTCCATCAGACAGGCAGGCGGAAAGCGGAGAATTGGTTCTTAACCCCAAATTACAGTCTGATCCACAGCCCTATCAAGTCCATGGCACTAGTCCAATCAAGTGAAATATGAGGGCTTTGCTGGACAAGGAGCTGAGTGCTCAGCGCCTGGTAGGATTTAGCCTGCACAGAGAGCAAGAATTGAAGACAACCCAGGCCCCAAGTCTAGAGGCTGTTTAGCCTCCTCCTCATGCTGCTGGCTGGGTGTATGGTCCCCGTTACCCAGCGGTAACTCCCCATTAGCACTGTAGAGCAGCAGGTGCAGTCCCTTGAATTTAAGTACTGGGTAACTACATGCCTCGTTGCCTCCTGGCTTCGAGGGATGACCTAATGGGTTGGGTGAGGGGGAAGGTAAAAGCCTTCTTTCTTAAGGGCTTTTGGGTCTGGCTTGGCAGGGGCTCCGGCTTCCCAGGTGATGCTTTGGTGAACCACCACCCCAGCAAGAGGAGACGATGCACCTGACTGCCTCTTGGAAAGAAAATTGCTTGCAAGTTGCTTTTTTTTTTTTTTTCAAAAAGGAAAAAAACAGCAATCTTGTATAATTCAAACACTGCAATTAAAACCGCTTGACTGCAGAGAAGCTGCTATTTATATTCCACCGCAGCGCGGAGGCTGCTCTCAGAAAGCTTACGCGACAACACGGCTCGGCTCGGCGCCGCTTGCTTTTTGGTAGCTGGCATCTGCACGCTGCAGGTTCAAATCCCTTCCCGGGTCAGCGCGCCGCTGCAAGAATCCTCTCCCTGAACCCGGTCTGTGTAAGCTGAGCTGGCGAGGAGGAGGTGGAGTTGTTTGATCTTAAAGCTGCATGGTGATGGGGAGGCAGGGGCTGAGCAAGGCTGTTGGGGGCAGCCGCGGGAAGGGGCCATGGGGCAGCCCGGCATGCATCGGGTGCTGAGTATGCAGCGTGTCCACCAACTCATGAGGTCAGATCATCATGACCTTTGCTGGACAAGGGGGAAAAGGTTTCCCCAGAGTGGTTTCTGTGTCCGCTTCCTCTGTTACGATTCACAGAGCTCCCGAGGAAGGGGACAAGCTCAGTCTCAACTGGCAGCTCCTTCTGTGTAAGCTGGCTCCGCTCGGCCTTCGCCGTTTCCCGGCTTTGCAGTCCAGTTTGTGATAAGCCTGGACATGCAGCGCGTCCGTAGCTCCTCTGATAGCAGGATCCTACACTCCTTCGTGATGGGCTGGGGATCCCCCTGGCTCTGAAGTGGAAATCCTCCTGCTTGACAGCAAGATTGATGTGCATAGGGTCAGGGTTTGAATGTGACCGAGGCTTTGGAGTTCCCTCGTGTCTCTACAACATACAAAGTCGTCGTAGCTTCTTTCAAAATCTGAGCTCTTAAGCACTAAATGAAGAGCGAGCCCGAGGGAATCTTATGTAGTATGATTGATACCTTCTGGCCCCTTTCTTTCATGGATTACTTCAACTGCATAAAGACCCTTACATTTCCTTGAGCTCATTCTCATTTACCCATCTTGCATCCTCCTTTTACTACAGCCTTGTTGTCATCTTCATCATCGTCTTCCACCAATGTTAATGAGGCCTGATGTGATGATTTTTTCCATTTGTTGTGATCACGCACACAATACACTTGAGCTACACTAAAAGTATTAGGAAGCAGGTTTGAATTCAAGAGGAGGTCATTCTTTTTCACACAGCGTGCGATTCCCCTGTGGAACTCACTGCCACAGGGTATTATAGAGGCTGGTAATTTAATTCGGTTCAAATGAGGACTGGACAAATTCATACAGAATAGGTCCAGAGTGGGTATTTAACATGATAGTCATCTCCAAGATAGGACTTCGCAAGACTGGAAGCTGTAGGGGAAGACAGGCAGGAGACAGGTCAGTCTAGACCTGCATAAAAATTCAGCTTCTGCTCCATGCCACTAGAGAGAAGGGAGATTGACCCCAGGTAAGGTAGCATCTCTTTTGGTCTTATGGCTTTTCTGACTACATTGGTTCCCCTTGATGGGTAGAAATGGACTTAGCTAACAATCCTCAAGATCTGTCTGGCCTCCCAGAGGGGTCTTTTAGTCTTTGCATCCCCAGCGGATGAAACCTCTTGCTGAAGGAGGCTTCTGTGACTCTTCTGAGCTTCTGTGAGACCCCTGGTAGCGAGGCCTTCCCCCAGTACAAAGATCTTCCCAGTAGCCAGAGCACAACGGGGTCTGGGAGGTAGGTCAGCAAGAAGTGGGAGAAAGCAAGAAGAAGAATAACTTTCTGCAACTTGGGAAGGCCAAAAGACAAGGACATGGGAGTGTGGTTTTAGTTCTGATTAATTAGCTGTGCTTCATGCTTAGAAAGACTGGTAATAGGTGCCTTTGAGAGAGTGCGACAGCAGTATTTTCCCATCTCATCTGCCTGTTATTCATCATCACAGATGTGCCTTCATTCACCCCTGGGAGGCAGCCACAGCTGGGGCACAGCCCAGCAGGTTAGATGGTCCAGCTGCATCTTGCTGCCAGCACAATGCAGCCTCTAGCTGGCATAGCACCCCCATACCTTGCTCCCGTGCCACCCCTTGCCTTCAGCATGGAGGCACAGCAGGGGCAGGTAGAGATTCGGGGAGCTGCTGTGCTTTAGTAATGCTGGCGTGGTGGATGGTCCTGGTGGATGTCCCAGTGCATGGTTGGTGGCTCCCAGCAGGAATGAATCTGGACCAGCACCAACTGCACAACATCATCCCACAGGATATCAGGAAGCGCAGGGAGTGAAGAGGAATATTGGATCCCATGTAGGTTGGAAAGGGCTTAACAGGCAGTAGCTCCCCTCGCTGGATTTGGTTGCCCAGAGAGGTTGTAGACACCCCATCCTTGGGAGTTTCTAAGAGTAGGCTGTGCTCAACCTTTGGCCCCCGGGCTGGATCCAGCCTGCAGAGCTGTCACACACGCAGGTCTGGAAATCGGGCAAGGAGAGAGCAGCAGCGGTGTGAACTGCTCCCAGGGTTGCAGCTATTAACCCTGCCACGGTTCCCCTGCTGCCAGATTTTCAGACCTTCGGGGAGCCCGTGGGCTGGGTGACATGAGCCCGCACACCGGATTGTGCCAGTGTGCAAGGTCACTCGGCAGCTGGATCCAGCTCAGGATCTGGTCCCATGCCACTGAGCACCACTGGGTTCAACAAACACTGGTCTGGAGTGGCTTGGACTGGGGTTACCCTGCTTCAAGCCAGGAGCTGGACTAGGTGACCTCCTGGGGGCCCTTCCAGCTCTCTCTTTCTACCATCTGGACCCAGACACTAGAGGTAAGTCTCCAGCCAAAAAAGTGCTGTAACCCCAGGTGTCCCACGCCTCGGTCCTGAAGACACTCCATCACAACCAAGCAGCAAGCGCATCCTTTGCTTTCCCAGTCTTGGAAAGCAGAAGCTTGTCTGGTCTTGGTAGGCCCAGCAGCACTACACAGCTAGGTCACGTCCCATCTTCCTGCGCTCACATCTGGATGGCTGCTGATATGAGACAAGAGCTACTGATGGGATGACTTTGGCCATGGTGCAGCGCAGCTAGAAAGCAGTGATGGGCAAGCAGGTGATAAGCAGGGTCAGTATCTTGGCACGCAGGGTATGCCTACACCTCTCCCGCTGCTGAAAGAATAAGCCCAGTTCTGCTCGGCACGCATCACCCCAGAAATGGGCTTACGGGGCCCCCCCAAAGTACAGAACCCGAGCCTTGGGCCCAGTGCTGGAGGTGTCCCTCAGCATCCGCGCCACCTCATTTCTGGATCAACGCACACAGAGTGGGTGGGTAGGGCCTGCTCTCATGGCACGGCAACCAATTTCTCTGCTGTCACAATGTTGACCGACCCAAAAGGATGCGACCAAAACGGCACCGAAGCACGTCTGCAGAAGCCCTAGGCGTCCATGATCTGTCTAAACAGACAGACTCATGTCCAGGCTTTGCTGCGTGCCGGGTGAGTCTCAGCTCATGCGCTGAGCTGTCAGCACTGCCATCCTTGCGGTGCGGAGAAGAGGCAGGACTCAGCTGCCCTGAATATAAAGAAGGAGCTTTATTGAAGCTGCCAGACATGGACTGAGTCTGTTGTCCTTGCTGGCTCTCTACCTCCCAGACTGTCTGTCTCTGCTGCCCAGCATGTCTGTGTAGCATGGTCTGGATTAAGCCATCAGGGAAGGCACTCAGCCCCTGCAGCCATGTCTGCATGGTGACATGCTGTCCTGCCATCCGGGCATCCTCCACCCAGCGCGTGAGAGCTGAGCCCACGGTGTCACTAGGGGTTCCTCTGCAGCGCGTCTCCAAGACACAGGCTATATTTACCTCTCTATGTTTTATTCAGGAAGATAAATGGGGACTGACCCTGGATTTACCTCTTGGACTAAATACTGAGAGAGAAAAGTGTCCTGCTTACTGCCACCCCAGAGAGCTGCTGTGGCAGATGTTGCTCCCACCTTAGCAGGGGAGCTTGTGAACCGCTTCCCTCTACCACGCGCAGGTTGCAGGTCAATAAAACATGGCACTGACTAATGGATCTGGCGCTGGGGTAGCTGTTCTGTGTTCATTCCTTGTCTGGCTTTATAGGTCCTGGGAGAGTCTACACAGCCAAATGAGTGGAGATACTAAAGCATCTCACACCCTCCATGTGGGAGGGATATGGGGCTGGCCCGGATGCCATAGCACTGTCAGAGCCAGTGAAAACACAAGGGAAAGCTGCTGTGTTTTCATCTCATTAAATTTTCACATAATTAGCATCCTTGTGCAAACCCCGACCCCGCACCATTTGCTGCCAGGACTGCTATGCTTCCGGGAAGTAGGCAATGGCTCGATGCATCTGCCAGCATCTTCTGTATCTGTCACTGCAAGCAGTGATGGGGTCTCTTGGGGGGGGTTTGTCTCCTCCATGGTCAAAGACTCCTTCCCCGTTCTCCTCCATCCATGTCTCTATCTCATTAGGTCCCAGAAGGGAAACCCATGCGTTAAAGTACTACCCGGCCGCAATCCAAGACTGGCCTGTTCTGGTGTTTTTAAAAAAAATACAGGAACTCAGTCCCTCTGTTCCAGCAAACTTCCTTGTGAAGGGTAAAGGATATCGCACTTCTTGAAAAATGGCACCTGTTTCTACATCATCTCAGACAGGTTAAACGAAATGCTGTCATTAGCCTGGAGTCAGGCTGAAAAAGGAAAGTTGCCGTAGTGGCCAATACCAAGTTCTCGGTCTGGTGTTAGCTCTTTCCTTAGTTGCATCTAACTTCCTCCACCAAGTTCTTCTGAGATTGAAATGTTCTTTGTTTGGTCGACATCTGTTCAGAAACTAGCCACTAAATTGTTGGCACGGTTTTGAATATATTTAAATTTTGAATATATTTAAAGGTATATTTATATATTAAATATTATTTGAAGATACAGCATTCTCCAGATGTCAGGCTTGGCTTCTTTTCCAGATCTCAGTGCACTTCAAAAAATAAAAAGAAGAAGAAGAGTTATGAGTTAAAGAAAATCGTAGGATGTTATAGATTTTTCTGATTCTAAATCAGGCCTTAAAGTGGTGCCTCCCTATAAATATAAATGCCCAAATCGAGAACTGCAGGTATGAAAGTTAAACCCGCGGGTGTTAAAAAGCTCCGTTGCTGAAGTCCTTACAAAGTCAGCAGTCATTTCAGATTCAAGGCAAATCTTTTGCCAAACTAAGTAATTACACTTTGATTTTAACCATCGATGAGTGACCCAAAATTGGTCAGCCCTTTCCAATGATCTTACCACTGGCATATATTTATAGGAATGGTATCAGTCGCTCACATGCATGCTATATAACTCCTAGAAAGCATTGCAGAATGCATTTTGTATGGGAGATGCCGCGCACGGTATCGTAATACTTAGGGGTGGCAGTTATAGGATGTGGGTGTTGGTTGGGGGGTGATATGAAGCTTCTGCTTGAGCAATTACTTATGGGGCTTTAGACCAGGCCTTTCAGAAGTGCCTCGTGGATGTGGGTGTTTGGCTCCCAAAAGACAGGTGCTTTCTGAAAAAGAGACCTCTTCTTTTTTTCTCCAAGGGGTCTCTAATGAAGTTCCCCAGAGCTGAGGCACCCAAACTCACACTTGAAAATCCCGACCTTTGTTCTTCTCCAGGATTTTTTATTGTATTTGTAGGGAAGAGACTAAACAACAAAATCATGACCCAACCTGGTTCCCTGCTGTGACCAGGTTCTGCGCAGGGTAGGAGAGTGGTAGATGCAATGCACCTTAGCAGGTCTTTAAACGCTGTCTGTTCATTAGTAAGCTAAAGAAATAGTCTAGAGGATGCTACCGTGAGGTTGGGTACATTATTGTGCTCAGAAAGTAGTCATCAAGGGCTCGATATCAAACTGGTGGTATCGAAGTGGGTTTCTCCAGGGGTCTTCTCTGGGTCTGGCACTGTTCAGCATGTTCATTATGAATGAGAGGATAGGACTGAATGCACATCCAGTAAATTTGCAGAGGATACCACACGGGGTGTGATAGCAGACACTTTGGAGGGTAGGATTAAAAATGCCCTTGATAATTCAGAGAAACTGTCTGAATTAAATGGGGTGAAATTCCATAAGGGCAAGTTAATAATCCTGCACTTGGGTACAAAACAGTCCAGTGCACAAATGCAAACTGGGGAACTGTCTAGGGTTGCAGTCCTGCAACAAGAAACCCAGGGGTCTGGTAGACGGCAAGTCAAGAGAGTAGTATTGTGGCAAATAGAAGTGTGAATAGCATCCAGGGGTGAATTAACAGAAGTGTCACTTCCAGATCAGGGGAAGTGATTTTTCCATCCTATTTAGCCTCCCTTGGAATACTGCACCCAGTTTTGGGCACCGTGCTTGTGGAAAGATGTGGAAATTTGGGAGGAGTCGAGCAAAAAGCAAAAAAATGATCAGAGGTTTGGGAAACAGGACTTACAAGGAAAGGTTGGGAGAGCTGGTGTTATTAAGCCTGGAGAAGAGAACAGAAGAGCGAGCAGAGATGCCATGACAGTCTGCCAATTTGTAACAGGTGGCTGGTTACATTGAGGGTGGTGATAGACCCGGGTGCTGTATGATCCTTTTTAAAGGGCTGTGGGGTGCCACGGTATATTAGCATTGTTAGATCTGCAAACACCTACACGTGATGCACACGATAAACCCAGGGATTTCAAATAGGCAACCAGAGTGTCCAAAGCATTCGGTCTTTCTGAGTTCTTTGCAGCATGAGAATTGCTCTATTTTTTTTCTGTCCATCATTAAAAAGTGGCTGCGCCCTTGAAATGAGGGAGGATGGGGTGCCACTAAATTCAGAAAGGTTATGGAGGGGTTGCCTTGTGTTTCAAAAAGTCGAGAACCACTGTGACAGGCCGCAGGGGAATGCGACAAAACTGCAGCAAGGGAAACCTAGGCTGGGTGTTAAGAAAAAAGTTCTCGCTCTGAGGGTGGTCCAGCACTGCAACAGGTGAAGTTGTGAAATCTCCATCCTTGGAAGCGTTTTAGAGGAGGTTAGACAGAGACGTGGCTGAGCTGGTCCTGCCTTGAGCAGGGGGTTGCACTAGGTGACTTCCTGAGCCCTGTTTTCCTATGGGGCTGTGATTCTCCAGTGCAGGAGCGAAGGCCGGGGGGACGCGATGTACCTGGGCTGTAGTAAGCAGGATTTTACCTTGGCTTTGCAAGCTTTCTGCCTGCCAGGAAAGAGTTAATGGGACTTCAGGGCGTGAAGAGCCTGCTGGCTTTAGCCAATCAGGCCTGCAGAGGTGCAGCTCTGCCTGCACTACTGGCAACAGGTGATTTCTTGTTTACAGCAAGTATTTCTGCCAGTCCCTGCAGGCAGGGAGCAGGTAGAAGCCACCCCGCAGCCCTGCAAGCAGAGCATGGGAGGAAGGGCTCTGGATCCCAGAGGTAATGGCCACCTGGCTCCTCGTCCCCAAAAGCCGTGTCTGCTCCAGGCTGGGGATGGCGCAGCAAAGGTGCTTCTTTGCAAGAGCCCATGCTGGTCCGGGAGCATGGCCCTGGGTGCAGGGAGTTATAACAGCCCAGCACGCAGGGAGAGCATCTATGCAGCCAGGCAGGGGGTCCGAGCAAGCAAAATTATGCCAGGATTAGCCACTGGCTTCCTGCGCTGTTTGCAGCAAAGCTGTGCCCCCCCACACTTAATTCCTTCCTTCCAAAAGCTGCTTGTGCAGACCCCCAGTGCCTGCGTCAAAGGCAGCTAGAAGTGTAGGCATGATCGTCGTGCCGTCTTTTATTTGCCTTTCGTGCCTGTATTGTTTGTTCGGTGGTGCCGTGCGCTGGCGCTGGCTTTCCACCCCCTAGCTGACTGCTTCGGAGAGGTGGTGGGGGGTGTTGGGGGGGAGTTTGCACGGCAATGACCTGGCAGCGTGCAAGTCCCCCCTTGCCCTCTGCTAGTTGAGACTCAGAGCTACTCTACCTCATGCAGAGGGCCTGGGCGGCGAGCGGGGAATCCTCTTGAGCTCCAACAGCAAAGGGAGAAGCAGGGACTGCCTCTGGGATGTGGGAGTGGTGTTTTGGGGAGCAAAACTGTTTGACTTCCCACAGGCGAAGAGGACTTTTGGGGGGGGTGATATCTTTTATTGGACCAACTGCATGGTTGGGATGCAGTTGGACAAGCTCTGGCTCTCGCATGGCTAGTGCATGCTAACACTACCCAATTGCCGTAGAGAAGTTAATTTGCAGGAAAGTACCGTGGGGCACTTCAGCTTGCAGGCATTGAACAAGACTGAGTTAAGGCTCCCTGGGTCTTGCCTTAGTTTGCAGTGTGCTTGTCGTCCCTCCTAGCATTAGATATGTGAGCAATCGGTGAAAGATATGTGAGCAATCCACGGTCAGAACAGCAAAGCCCAGGGAGCTATGCTGGGATTAGCTTTGCCCTCAAGTGGGGGTCACTGCTTCAGTCTTCCTCCCACACAAATGCCTTCATCTCACCTTCGTTCATTTGCACAGCACTTAACACAATGGGCTGCTGGTCCGTGTCCTGGAGCCGATCCCCATACAAACAATGCAAAGGTATAATATTTACGACAGCCGGACTGGTAAAGCAGCAGAGAACTGGCCTAATCGTCCAGCCAGGCCTCTCCCATGCAGGGAGCGGCAAAAGGGAAATGGATAACTAGCCTACTTCCAGTGCCAGCAAAAGTGCTCAAAGTGGGTACTGTATGCCTGCCCTTGAAATTCCTCCTACCGAGTTAATTATAAATCTCAGGTGGATTCACAATCGGGAGTCATTAATGCGCTGGTATGAGAGGGCACGGCAGGTCCACTTGAAAGCGGGCAGGGTTTGTAAACAGCCTTCATGGGCTTTTTTTGTCCCGTCCCCCACCCTTTCCCACGCAAATGTTTCGGAGCCTGGCGGTGGCGTTGCCTTCTTGCCAGTTGTCTGGGGGAGGAAGGGGGCTAGTCTGTTTTTGGCCTCAGGTGCAGCCAGACAGGAGAGTTTGCCCCCTTTCACACCAGCTGAGAACCTGGCCCGTCCACTGTTTCGTGGCTCCCTCCCGGGTTTAACAGTCAGATGCGGCCTTGCCACCCAAAGCCGTCCTTTTGGGGAATGCAAAACCCACGTGGAAGCCACAGGACTAGGGCAATTCCAGGCCATTTGTTGCCTTCAGTGTCTTGCGGTCGCATGGGTGAGCTGAAGGCAAGTCCCCAGCCAGTTTAAGCCCCCAGGAGCATTAGGATCAGCTGCTGCTCCTCTGTTTGTACAGCACCTAGCGCAGGGATCAGCACCGTTTTGGGGAAGTGGATGATGGTGCTGTCCTGTCTGCATCTCAAGCCTGGGATCCCCCATGGCATCAGAGGCTTATATTATCTAACTGGGGGCAGAGAAGGGCCTGTCAGCAGGTGCTGGGCAAGGGGCCTAAAGCAAGCCCCAGAGCAGAGGAAAATGTAAGGCCTGACCCTGTAGGATCCTCAGCTCATGGGAGCTGCCCAGCCCCTCCTCAGACAGCAACCAGAGGCCTACGTCCAAACACCCTGAGCATTCGGGTTGTTTAAACCCAGCTACAGGCTTGACACATCTGGGAGCAAAGCAATTCCCAGCTGTGCATGTGGCTGTGACACATCACAAACGCGTTTGGATGGGGAGGGATGCCGCAGCCCAGGGCTGGCCACGTGGGACGACCCCGTGGCCTTTCTGCCTGGCGTGCCGTATGTGCGTCCGTCAAGTCTCCGGGAAGCAGAGTGGTACCGGTAGGATCTGGGTGGGGAAGGACGGTACGTGGCGGTCGGGTACTGTGGCCAGCAAAGTTCAGTTTGCTCCCTGACCCTGCGAGTCAGAAGGCAGGACAGGAGACTAACTCCTCGTGGGAGGTGTTGGGTGAGCATTTCCCTCGCAGCTCGGCTCTGCCTGGCATGGAAAAGAGGACAGGTTGTGGTATCACAGCCTGGGGTAATAGCAGGGATCTGGCCTTTAATCTGATCTCTGGTGTAATTTAGGGCAGCCCCTAGGATGCTTTATCATGGCAGTGGGTTCTGGAAGACCCTAGCGTAGTGGGCAATGCACAGGGTGAAGCTCCCGGTGCCCCCGACACTGCGGGGTGGGAGATGGTGGAAGCGGGTGGCTCAGAAGCAGATTCGGGCAGGCTTGCGTCAGCACAGAGTCCCTCTTCCAGGGGAATTTTCCACTGCCTGTTTGCAGCCAGCATCCGGCTCCTTTGTGCTGCCTGTGAGGCACCGAGGGCCCGATCATAACGGGGAATCTGACCTTTAAGGCTTATCTAACCTGTTCTTCAACATTGCAGGCAAGGGCTGTTCAATAGCGACGTGTCGCTCATCTATGGCACTGCCACCGCGTGCTCTGCCAGGAGGCCACGGGTCGCCCTGTCTCGCAACTCAGCGAGCTGTGCAGTAGCATTTGTCAGATGCCCCGAGAATCCCGCTCTTCATTTTAAGAAAGTTTCTCACTATTTGTGCCCCCAAATAGGGCCCATATTAGGGTTTTTAGGGGCGAAAACCATGGGCCTTGAAGGTTCGCGTACCAGAAAGCATCTATACAGTGGACTCCTTAAAGAAGTGTTTGAACACTTATCTTGCTGAGATCCTTTGACCCCAGCTGACTTCCTGCCCCTGGGGCAGGGGGCTGGACTCGATGGTCTCCCAAGGTCCCTTCCAGCCCATATGTCTATGAAATCTATAAACCCCCTCCCAGGTTATACTGTCATTATTGCAAGCCTCTTGTCATCGTTTGCGATCCAACCCGTGTGTGTGGCAGGTGTCTTGGCAGGCTGGCTGCCTGGGACAGACTGTTGGGGTCATCGAGTTTACCCTGCGGCTGGATGTCCCAGGCTTTGACCCCCATCCAAACAGGTTGGGGGGAGAGGGGCGGTGACAACTGCTTACAGACACAGCTTGAATTGTGGCTAGCTCAGGTTGGAGAGATGGGCTGCCAAAGGGACAGTGGGCTGATGGGGTGCCGCTACCTAGGTCATCTCCTGCCCTTGCTCTGGGCTCCACCACAGAAGGATTTTCTGGGCGACATTAAGAGGAAATGGGGGGGTTAGCTTGGGGGTCCATTTGCTCCAATTTCACTGGAGATGCTCTGGGTTCCTCTGGTGTAAAGGAGGTGCAAGGCTATAGGAGAAGTGCTTACAGCGCAGCCCTTTCAGATTCCAGCAAATCTGCAAATTCTGCTAAAAACCTTGTCATAAGGACACAAAAAAGGATGGGAAGGTGTAAAGGGGACGAGCACTTAGTCAATAAAAGCCCAAGTGTCTGATATGGCACCTGTTTGACACTGGTGCCACTCCACTGAGCTTGTGGGAGGTGCTCCTTGGGCCCGTCCCCTCCTAAGTGGGAGATCCAAGAGTATTTTTTTTTCCCCATTATTAGGGGCATTGAGACTGCAGAGCAGGGCATCCTCACCACACTGCAGCAGAGCTGTCGGTGTCAATCCCACGCTGGGGTCCACCTGCTACCATCTGGCCTGACAGTGTCCATGTTCACTTGAGCGCTGACAGAGAGATCTGGCCTGCAATAGTGCAGCCCAGGATCCCTGCGGACTCTGGCTCAGCTCTCATTGGCATCACTAGAGCTGGAGAAGGATCTGTCCCAGGAGCCGCTGGTGGTAGAGTCCCCCTGCCTCGACCCAGCCATGGGTACTGCTCATTCACACCACTGTAAAACACTGATTCTCAACCAGTCCCAAGATCCTGGCAAGGGTGATGCAGGGTGCCATACAGTATTAGCACTGTTAGGTTGTCAGAGGAGATCAACCCAGATGGGAATCCATGGCGGTGGTCTTGCTGAGTCCTTTGCGACAGAAAGAACTGCTCTATTATTTTTCTGTTGCCGAAAGAAAATGAAAACTAAGAGCTGGCATTTTCTAAGGGTGTCATGGGTCTATTAAGATTGAGAACCATAGATAGGTTGTGGTGCCCATCTCGGCAGCAACCTTTTCCCATGAAAAGTGTTGCTCCCCTCCAGCATTTAGGAGGCTCCTAGAATAAAATGCCTATAGGACTTCAGCCCTGCAGACCTTTGCTCCTGCGAAGTGGGGTTCGCACAAGGATCCCTTTGCTATCGTGCTTCCCCCGTTCAGTGCTCTGGGCTGGGCTGTTCTCTTACAGAAGCCGTTCGAGGCCACAGCAGTGCTTTGCTGGATGTTTTTCCCCTGCCTTAAGAACTGGGGGTGGGGGTTTGATGCTGTGAGCTGAGCACTCAGAGCTGGTAGGGTGTCCCAGGGGGCTGAGCCAAGGTCTGTAGCAGCAGTTGAGATCCCTTCCCAGGGGTGCTGGATTGGGCCCAGGCTTAGTGCTGGTGAGCAGGACAGGAAAACGCCAAGGATTCCCTCCGCTTGTGTCCGAGCGATTTCTGTGATTAACGCCCTGAGCGCAGGTAACTGAAAGCCACCCCTTAGCCCTTGCAGGAGTGAAGCCTGGCTTGTTTAGTCTTCCCAGGAAGGGGAGAGGTTCAGCGTGCCGACCACGCAAGAGACAGGCCCTGCCCTGAAGAGCCCGCGGCTTAGAGAGACAAAAGAAGGAGAGACACTGAGAGGAGAAGTTTCTCATTTGCATTAACACCGGAGAACGAGGCATGCAACCCAGGGCTCTGACTCCCAGTCTAGTGCTACAGTGTCTGCGTGACACCGGTGCTGATAGGGTCCCAGTTGCAATCCTGGAGAGAGTACTGGGATTGGATGGATGGAAGGAAGGAAGAGCAGCAGTTGGAGGATGTGGGCTGAGAGCTTGCTGTCACTGTCCAGCAGTGCCGCGCTGCCGCTTAGCAGGTGCAGCCGATGCCCGAGTCTGCAGTAAGACGTGGGCTGTTTCCTGTGATACGACCTAGACCAGCGAGCACCAACCTTTTGGCCACAAATGAGCCCCGCACGCTTCCCCAGTGCCACTTCAGTCCCCTTTCCCTGCCTGGCCTGCTGCCGTGTTTTCTGCTCTCTGCCTTCTCTGCTGCTCTGCTTTCTGTTCCCTGCCCTACCTGCCACCGTGCTGCCTCTTCCCTCCCCAGTCTGTCACATGCCACACACACAGGCTGCCCATGGCACAGGTTGGTCATCCCGGACCTAGACCATCACTGTTTTGTACCCAATCCTTCAAGCAGGACTTGCCCTGACAGACCCTAGCTGTAAAACTCCTCTGTGCAATTAGACAGAACATTAGAGCTTGGTAACCTTGCCTGTTCGGGGGTCAGCGAGAACCAGGAGCCCAGCACCGATTGCGAGAAGGCTTGGGACAAGACATCCCCATTAAGTGCTGAGTGTTACGATGCTTCCCAGAACCCTTTAGAGCTGCTGTCTGCCAGGGCCGCAGGCCTGAGCTTCCCAGCCACGGTCCTGAACATCCCTGGACTGCTGAGGCACCTGCTCAATGCCAAGGCACGGGCCCCACCTGCTTTGTAAGCAGCACCGTGGATTAGTGCCCGGGCACTTCAGTGCAGGTTTTGTAATAAATGCCTGCTTCTGTGGTCCAAGGGGTATTAATCCCCACTGCCCAGGCCAGGCTGCACCTGGCAATCAAGAGCTAGGACTGAATGGGCCAGGTGAATGCTGGGTCCCTTCAAGCCAGCTGCTGTTGGGCAGCGCCACGTGATGAAGGACCAGTGTTTGCTCAGGGTACCACAGCATGCTCTATCAACAGCTGCTTTGCTTTGCTTTGCTTTGCATGCTTTCTGTAAAGAAGGCAGCATTTACTCCATGTCTAGGTGGCTGCGATGAGGAGGAACCATGGGCGGCTTCCTCTTAAAATAACCCAAGCCCTCCTGGTTGAAAAGTCACCCTCCGATTTTGATGACGGTGTCAACTCATTCGGTGCCATCTGCCTGCTGTCCCCCGTGCCTCTGCTGTCCTTAGTCTTGCTGGTTTTCCAGTGACCCTGACCTGGCCAATGCTGTAGCATGGGGCTGTCCTGAGCACTGAGAGAGGCAGCACCTGGGTAGCAAACAGCTGGCGAGTCAAGTCGTGGGGCGAATGCAGACTGAAGAGGGGGGTTGGCAGAGGCTTATGCAACAGTGATTGCCATAGAGAAGGTAGATGCAGTTCTGCCACTCTGTTTTAAGGCAAAGAGCTTAGCAAGAGTCCAGGAAAGACCTGACATCTATATGGACTGCAAAAATGAGTGCTGGTTATGAAGTGGGTAAATGGCAACTGGGTACATAGGAAGGAAACTTTTCTGGGAATGGTTGCTGTTGATTAGTTCATGATGCCAGCTTCCACGTGCCTTGCTATATTTTCAAACGATCCCTGTGCTTTCTCCCTGCTGCCACTCATTCTGTTCTTACCACCGAGTCTGCCCTTTGAAAAGCTTGACGACAGCTCAGCTGCCAGCGTGACGATACCTCTGCCTGCCACGATAGCCACCCTTGGTCGATTTGTGTTCCTGTGCTTCCCCGTGTCCGCGTGTCTCCATCTCTAGGCTCTTGTGCTGGAAGTGTAAGTACTTCTGGTTCTCGGCACCGTGTTTGTGCAGGAAGCGGTGGAGACTTGCGGTTTCTAGGTGTGAAGAGAATACAAAAATAAGCTATTACAAGATTTCTCGCAGCTGGTATCAGTCGCTGGCTGGTGGGGCGGGTTCCCGGGCTAGAAGGACCAGGGGTCGATTGCAGTCAGGAAATCCCTTTGCTCTGCGTCTCGGGCGGATTCTTGCACCAGCCGGGTCAGGCTGGGCCTCGCTCTTGCTCTTGCAGCATCTCTGGTCCGGCACTCCGTAGAGCACGCATCCCATGTGTTCCCACTTCTTGTTATAACTCAGTCTCTCAGAGCTGCAATTCGGCCTTTTTTTCCATCTCATCTTTTTGTCTGCTGCTTATTATGTAAATAGCTGATACGGCCCCGTAATGGGAACGTTGCCTCTCGGCATGTGAAAGGCTGTAATCATCTCATTACCAGGCAAAAAGGAAGAGGAGCTGCGTTTCAGGCTGTGTTTCTCTTCCCCAGCAGCACGTGCAAATGTTGCTCTTGGAACAGTTGCCTTCCTGCTTGACCCTTGGCCACGGGGTCTTTGCCAGCACCTCCCTCCATGCCATCGACTCAAACTGGTTTGATTTACATAGCTGAAAAGCAAAAGGCAGACAGGCAGGCTGCTTCCATCTGGGCTGGTTGAGAACAGCAGCGTTGGCTGCTGCTTTCTGTTTTTTTAATTAGACCCAAAAAGTCCGAAATAGGATGGGGTGTGCGTTGTCTCTGCCCCATCCGGACAGATTGAGAACCACTCCTCTGTGGGACCTCGGTATGCCCAAGCCCACTGCTCTTGTGCGCTCTGGAAACCCATGTCTCAAGCCTGGTGTGAGGGCGTCTCATCACCGCATTTCTGAGGTTGTCACCCACAAAGTGGGCTTTAGTGGCTGAGGCTTATTTCTTGGCGGTGTCCAGGCTACAGGCAGCCACAGTCATAGAGGGACAACTAACTATTCCAACTGGGTTCAAGATACTTGGGGAAAGATTATGAATGCAGGTATCGGACTGACTTGACAGGATGCTGTACCCAGCAAAGGGCTGTTGCCCAAAGCCAGGTATCTGTGGATCATTTTTTTGGCTCTGTTCGGACGCTTCTTATGGCAGACGGTGCTATTTGTTGCGCTCTATCCCGCAGACAGTCAGTACCCAACAGAGATCCAGGAGGTCTTCTGTGGTGACTCTGCCACCTCTGGGATGGGAATTTGTACATCTTTTAACAATAGTAATTTAAGGCAACACATGGAAAAATGAAACTACCTGGATGAAACTCCAGGGAATGCTTATGGGGAAGGACCATAGCAGTATGAGATTCTGGGGCTGGTCCCTGCTCTAGTGAAAAGCTGCGTGGATTTAATTCCCAGAGTTTCAGGCTCCCTTGTCACCTGCAAAGAGTGTATCCCAGCTCTTCTGCACGGTGTTTAAACAGGGTCCAGTGCCATGCAGGTAGATTTTGCTTGCTGGAACACATCCTTTAAACATAGACTAGGGAAGCAAACCCGATGGCATGAGAAAGTTGCTTAGAAACTCACCTCTTGTTTCTGGTTTTGCTCTCCATAACCTCATCGCACTTTTGATATCTAATCTAAGAGGGGCGACATCCAGATCAGTCACCTAGCCCTAAAGTGGAATAAGGTGCCTATATCCTGTCGAGGTCCCCGGCAACCCACAACTGATTAGCACCCACATTCAGTTCAGCACATTGCATTCTTGGATTGCATCAACGCTTAGGTGCCTAAACTGGTGCTACACCCAGACTGCTTATGCATTTTCTATTAGACAGTTATTGGATAAAAAGCCACATGAAAAAAAAGGCTGGAAATAGTGACCAGAACCCAGGCAAAAATTTGGGTTCATTGCTGCTAGCAGAGCAGGTGCAGAGACCCTGCTTGAGAGCATGTTGCAAGCAGACCAGCCTGGTGCAGGTGGGAGAGGTGATTGTGAAGCAGGAGTTTCAGCGTGTCGCTTGCCAAACCAGTCTGCAGAATAGTTTTTTAATCACACAGTTCTCTATGAAAATGCTCAGGCTTCAGGACTGGTCTGGAAATACACTGGAAAGGTGTCTGATAAACTCCTGGCTGTTTCTTGCCCGCCCCTGTAACAAGCAGTCCTGTATAAAGGACAAGGTCTCTGATAACATGCTTTTTTTTCTTTTGTTCTAGTCACCGAAGGAGGCAATGCGGTCTTATTAACTACACTGTGGCTACGTCTACACGAGACGCTTACTGCATTGTAGCTCGTCACCAGGAAGCCATGCGGGGACGCTACTGCGCAGTAGCACCAGTCACTGCGTAGGCATTTAGTACTTCGGTATGCAAGTACTAAATGACTGCTCAGTAACAATTATACAGTCATCGTCTCTTGTAGACACAGCCTGCGGGTCTGATTTCCCAGCCTCGGCTCTCTTTGGGCACTTATACACATGCAGGAGGTGAGGGGGGTGCTTTAATTTAAAGCTTTAATTTAAAGCTCCCAGAGTGTCACGTGTATCAGCGTTCCCGTGCCGAAAAATGGCGTGTCCCCACGCCGAAAAATGGCGGCAGGGGCACTTTAACTAAAGCTTGTTGAAGCACCCCTGCCGCCGTTTGTCAGCACAGACACTGATACACATGACGCTGGGGTCTGCTGGAGCGGGATAATTACCACGATTAATCGAGTCTGCTCTGACGTGCTGTTATTGCACGTGTATAGGCGCCCTCTGGCACAGAGCCGTAAGTGATGTTGGTGCTCGGGTTTCCCCCGTGCTAAGGAGGCGTAGGAACACTTTGGTTTACACAATTGTTGTAGATTAATTCTGGCATGTGTAGTCCCTGCACTGGAGAACTCCAGACCGACTTCAAATGGTCAAATCCAGGTGGAGTCGAATTCAAGTACGCCTGTTCATTTTTCAGTGTCAGTTGCCATTAAGCAGCGGCCCATTCAATACTAACAGCAAGACACTGCTCAGCTATCCCAAGCAGCACTCGACACAGGCACACTTTCAATCAAGTGCTGTATATGGAAATCCTGCCTCTCGCCTGCGCTCTGCCTTTGACCTTTCTCTTTGAGGAGCTGCTAAACAGAGCTGGAAGGCCTGGCTCTGAGCTCAAAACTAACCACGTCACAAAGGGCTTTGGCGCTGCACTTTTCGTTAGACCTCCACTTGTGGAAGTGGTCTGGGTTGGATCACTCGGGCTGTCGAGGCATTGAACTGTTTTGGCAGGAGACGTGGCTTTGTAGCAACGCACACAGGTAATTTGCAGGGGGGAGCTAGCCCACTCCTGCCTTCCTTGCATATCCACAGCTTGCATTTGCTTGGAGAATTGCAGCTAAGCAGAAGATAACGGCTCAACATTCAGGAGCTATGGATGGACCAGGAGTGCTGTCTGGACTTGGGTCGTGGGGGGCTGAGAACAGAGGCTTGAGTGCATTGTCAGGCAGGTTGGAAGTACAGCAGATGGGGATTTCTGGTGGCGGGATGCATACTTCGATCACGGCGATGCAGAGGCTCAGAAACAGAGAAACCCTGGCCCGTTTTTTCTGCTTGAATCTGCAACGCGCTTATTTTTCTGGTTCTCATTTACTTGGTCGGTCGTCTCCTTCGAAGCGTTGTTTCAACTGCACAATGATGTGGATTCGGATTTGAGCGTCTTGTGTCACAGCAAACCCCAGACCTTCTAGACATACAAGCCCGTTGCCCCACGTAAAGTACCCACAAAGCATCCGAATTAACACTTTGCCTCGGAACGACCGCAGCTAATTAGAGTTAACTGCCATTTAAGCCTCGTGTGTTTTGATGCGAGTCATATATCCCAGACCAATCAGCACCGGATTAAATCTGTTTTTAACCTGAGCATGCTGCTCTTTGGATCAGCATGTCTGACTCTCATTGGTTTGGGTCACAGGCAAAATAAAGGTTGAGTCTGAAGGTAGAAAACCCACCAGATTGGGACTTGAGGGTTCAGGGAAGCTGGAAATAGCAGTAAGGCTATGCTTTCACCTGTGTCTGTGGCTCTGGATGTGATGTTGGTGATCCATTTTAAAAGGGATGTTGAAATATTATGGGGGACATAGAAAAGAAACTCTTCAAGGGATAAAGCAAATGCCGGACGGCGGGAGACTTAAGCTTAGCTTGTTTTTTTCCTTTAATGAGAAAGAAGAGGTAACTTAATGGTTTATAAAGCCAATACCAGGTGGTCAAATCTCCTTTAATATAGTAGAGAAAGGCTGATGAAGGACTCCTGGGCTGGAAGCTGAAGTGCTTCATCTTCCTGAAGTCCTTCATCTTCATAAGATGTACAGTTTTTCCTGACGTGCCCATTTTCATTTGTCGTCTGTCATTTCTATTTCTATGTGGTATCATCATGCTGGAAGACTTTGTGCCTCCATCAGCATCCTAGGAATTGTATTTCCAGTGAATTACTGCTTAGAAACAGCAGAGGAAGCCCCAAATGTTGCGTTTAGGTAGGTCCCACAAAAATAGGGTCAACAGGTGTTTTCACGCGGTGGCAAATGTTCAGTTTGTCTGTATGAAACCAGAGAACAAGACAAGCATGAATGGGGGCGGGGAGGGAGATTTTTTGATCTTCATATATTCTTGACAAACTGCCTTCATTTATAAATCAAACAAAGACCTCATGCTTTTGGTGAAGCAGATGCAGATCCATTCGGTTTGTCAGGCTGTGCTAGATCCCTGAGACCGTGGATCAATTGCCTCCTTACAGCTGGGCTGGCACAGAGCCCTTCGTTACTGTGGCATTAACGATTAACCTACTAAATCACAGTTAGACCAAGACTTTTATAGCCGCAGTGCAGTTAACTGTTCAGCTGCTTATCTGGCGCTTGTCTTCAAATGGCTGTAGACTTTGCCAGCTAATTAGTATACTCAGACCCACTTCTTCCAAGCTTTACTGTCTTATCAATATTATTCTTTCGGTGGCACCTACAAGTCCCAGCTGAAACCCGAGTTCTCTTTTGCCTGGATGTGCACAAATACAGAGAGAGGCAATTCCTGCCTTGCAGCGTTTACCAGCTGATTGACCAGGGCTTGGAGGAAGGAAAGCTTTAGTCAAGGGTAAAAGATGTAATATTATCATCTTCCATTTGCCAGTGCAGAATGTGGAAAATCTGTGGTGAAGGTAAAAATTAACCACGAGAAAATAGTCCCTCTCGAGTTACTGCACCCAGTTTTGGGCCCCGCAGTATTGAAAGGATGTGGATAAATTGGAGGGCAATAAAAATGGGATGGGGGTTGGGAACATGACTTATGAAGAGAGGCCGAGGGAACTGGGCTGATTGAGTCTGCACAAGAGAAGACGGAGGGGGATTGACTAGCAGCCTTCACCTCCCTGCAGGGGGGCTGCAAAGAGGATGGAGCTGGGCTGTTCTCAGTGGGGGCAGATGACAGGACAAGGAGCAATGGGCTTAAGCTGCAGCAAGGGAAGTTGAGGTTGGATATTAGGAAAAACTTTCTCACTAGGAGGCTGGTGAAGCACTGGAGCAGGTTACCCAGAGAGGTGGTGGAGTCTCCATCCTTGGAGGTTTTTAAGACCCGGATAGACAAAGCCTTGGCTGGGATGATGGAGTTGGGGCTGGTCCTGCTTGGAGCAAGGGGTTGGACTGGGTGTGACCTCCTGAGCTCCCTTCCACCCTAATATTCTGTGAGTCTGTGAGAAGTTTTTTCTTCTTTATAAAGCAACCACCCTACCTATTACTCTGGCTCATGTATTCCCAAAGAGAATAAAAGGGTATTCTCTTTGGGAATACATGACCTTTAATAAAAGCGGAAAGAATCCCTTTGTCTGGTTGGATTACAGTCCTATAGGCATCCCAGTAAATCTTGTGAAAGAGCTTGCAGACCCCCAATTAACTGTCTAATGTTGTGATGTAAAAAAGGTGACTTCAATACAGCGATTCTCAACCACAGCTCTGCGCCTGTCAGGAGCTGTACAATATTAGCACTGTTAGGTGTGCAAACACCTACTTATGATTCATAAGCGATTTCAACGGGGAATTCGTAATGTCCAAACATCCTGATCTGTTGTGGTCGTGGAGTTCTTTGCAATGGGAGAATGGCTCTGCTGTATTTCCAGAGTCAAACAACACCCCTCCCCTCCCAAAAATGAATGCTATGGCTGGTATTTTCCAGGGGATGCTTGGAATTGAATGAAGTTGAGACCCTCTGCTCCAGGAACATCATACCAACTGAATAATAGAGCTGCCCTTCTGTTCGGGAACGGCATGCTCAGGGGCAACCAGCACGGGTTCATCAGCGGCAGGTCCTGTCAGACCAACCTGGTGGCCTTTTACGACCAGGTCACTAAATCATTGGATGCAGGGGTGGCAGTGGATATAGTTTTCCTAGACTTCAGGAAGGCTTTTGATACTGTCTCTCACCCCATTCTCATTAGGAAGCTGGGGGACTGTGGCGTAGACACCCATACAGTCCAATGGGTCGCCAACTGGTTAGAGAGTCGCACCCAGAGGGTGGTAGTGGATGGGTCCTTCTCGACCTGGAAGGACGTGGGAAGTGGGGTCCCACAGGGCTCGGTCCTTGGGCCCGCCCTGTTCAACATCTTCATCAGTGATTTGGATGAGGGGGTGCAAAGCACCCTGTTCAAGTTTGCTGATGACACTAAGATGTGGGGGGATGTGGGCACAATAGAGGGGAGCAACAGGCTACAGTTGGACCTAGACAGGTTACAAGGATGGGCGGAGGAGAACAGGATGGGGTTTAACACAGACAAGTGTAAGGTGATGCACCTGGGGAGGAACAATCGGCACCATACATACAGGCTGGGGAACTCCCCTCTTGTCAGCACGGAGGTGGAAAAGGATCTGGGAGTCATTATTGACTCCAAGATGAACATGAGTCGGCAATGTGGGGAGGCGGCTAGGAAGGCCAACTGCACCTTGTCGTGCATCCACAGATGCATCTCGAGCAGGTCCAAGGAGGTGATCCTCCCCCTCTATGCGGCACTGGTCAGGCCGCAGCTGGAGTACTGCGTCCAGTTCTGGGCGCCGCACTTTAAGAGGGATGTGGACAGCATCGAGAGGGTCCAGAGGAGGGCCACTCGTATGATCAAGGGACAGCAGGGTAGGTCCTATGAGGAAAGGTTGCGGGACCTGAACCTGTTCAGCCTTCAAAAGAGAAGGCTGAGGGGGGATCTTGTGGCCTGTTATAAACTGGTTAGGGGGGATCAGCAGGCGCTGGGGGAGTCCCTGTTCCCCCGAGCGCCGCAAGGAGTGACCAGGAACAATGGTCACAAGCTGGCGGAGGGAAGGTTTAAGTTGGACATCAGGAGGCGCTACTTCACGGTCAGGGCGGCTAGGGTCTGGAACCAGCTTCCAAGTGAGGTGGTGCAGGCTCCCACCCTGGGGGTTTTTAAGAGGAGGTTGGATGACCACCTTATTGGGGTCATTTGACCCCAGTGCTCTTCCTGCCATGGCAGGGGGTCGGACTAGATGATCTGCTCAGGTCCCTTCCGACCCTAGAAACTATGAAACTATGCCTGGGCTGAGTCTCTCCCAACATTATATATTCTTTAGATAACTTCAAGAACGGGGCAATCTAGACAAAGAACTTGAAGGCAAAATGTTTATGGGTTTAAATGGGTCCCCACCACCTCTCATTTAAATCCAGGGGGTCCAGCATGGCGTAATTCCACGTTTCCACTCTTGGAAATGTACGGCCTTAGTAAGCATAGTCCTTCTGGAAGCTGAGATAACAAGTTGAATCAGGATGACCTTGTGCTGAAGGCACCTGGGCAGATATATTTCAAATCTAGCGGCTTTAAAGAGGAGACTAGGTTAAGGTGGGCAGGAAGGGTGGTCTTTTGATTAAGCCCCCTGTCACGGGGGCACTCGGGTGCCCCGTGCCGAAATAGGGATTAGGGCCTCTGCTAATTGCCAGGGCAGCTCAGGTACGGGTTGCTAGAGCACCCAGGTTGGTCAGGTGACCAGAAGGGGGCAGGGCTGGGCCCTTATAAACAGCCAGACCAGAGCCTGGCTAGCAGTTCCCTTATGGCAGCTTGAGGGGTAAGAGCTCTGCAGGAGGGCTAAGCTGAGCAGTGCAGTCTGAGCACCCAGAGGGCTGCATGATGGTGAAGGTGGAGAGAAGCCTGACTAGGAGGCTTTGGCCAGAGAGCTAGGAGGGCCTGGACTTTATGTGCTAGCTGGTAGGCTTATGGTTTTGTTACAGCCGGTTGGCTTGTAGTTCCATTGTGTATATTAAACCGGAGGACCGGGTGAGGCTGTAGGGGCGTGAGGAGGCCTCACGGGAGCTCCCCAGTAGTCTGGAGGGTCCTGGGTGCCCTGTTTGGGGCACACAGCAGTGCCTGAAGGTACAGTAGCTTGGCACCAGGGTGGTGCAGTGTGTGGGGTTGAGACCCCAGCCCGAGAGGGCAGTACTTGGCCCAGTGAGGGCATAGGACCCCGAGAAGGGTCAGGGGGCCAGGCATGGCTGCGTGCCACCTGAGCCCCGGTACCGGTGAAAGCCTGAGACAGGGCTGGCGTGTAGGCTCGGAGAGAGCCAAGGGCGCAAGTGGCGTGTGGCGTAGACTCGGAGAGAGCCAAGGGCGCGAGAGTGAAGCCCAGGGAGGGCTAGCATAAGATTGGAGCGGCACCAGTCTTGTATAGACGCCCTGGGGGAGGGCGAGCATGCGGTTAAGAGTCCCGGAGAGGGGCAGGCATGCGAGGGAAGCCTGGAGAGGGGTGGACATGCGGATCGGGGCCAGGTGGCAAAGAGCGCGGGAACAGGAGCCCGGCGAGGGCAATAGCGCCAGGGCGCGGGACAGAGCCCACAGCAGGGCAATAGTGCCAGGGGCGCGGGAAGCGTGGATAACGCCCGTAGAAGGGCGAGTACACCCGGGAACCCCGAGAAGGGCAGGGGCCAGCGTGGGAACCAAAGTAGGGCGGGTGCCGGTGAAGGCCTGAGACAGGGCTGGTGCCATTAATTGCCCAAAGGAGGGTGATCACGCAGGTACGAGCCTGGAGAGGACCGGGTGTGCGAGACAGGGCCCAGAGAGGATAGGACCAGCCCAAAGAGGGTGTAGTTCAGAGACACAAAAAAGTCTGGAATAACTGTGAGCCCTGGGGCGTGCTAAAGGGGAGGTAGGAGGCACGTGTAGCCCATAAGGCTGGGGGTGCACCAAGTCACCCATAGAGATCAGGAGATGAAAGGCAGCCTCCTATATAAAACTATATAAGATCAAAGACGTGGCAGGTGAGAATAAGAGGGTGCTGGATCTCCTAATTGGCACGGCAAGGGGGCGCTAGCGGGATCACGGCCGCTCCTAGGCCCCACTCCGTGACACCCCCGGACAGGGATTGAGGAGACGTTGGTTCAGTTCTTGTCTCTGCCACTGGCTCGAGGTGTGATCCTGGGGCCTCTGTGCCTTAAGCTGAATGAGGACAATAATGCTTGCCTCTACCCTGTGTGCCCCAGCTCAGTTGTACCCCAGACCTTTGGTGTAGGGCTTGTCTTCCCATATGGAAATACTGTGACTAACATAAGGGGACTCTGATCTCAAACCTAAGGGTCCCCAGCCTATGCTTCCAGGTCCCTTCAGTATGGCCCACGGTCACAGGAAACTTTTGCTTCCACTGGTGCATGTTTCTATTGGTCGATCGAGAGAGGTAGGATGTTGCCTGACATCCCATAGCTGCTCATGGGCCATCAGAGTGTGGAGACCAGCCATCCAGACACACCTATCTTGCTGAGTATTTTCAAGGACTGAGCATCTGTGATAGCGACAGCTGTCTCCCATGGTGCAGTACTGGGTATACAGGACATAGGACTAGAACAGAGTAAACACAGATGTGGGGAGAGGGGTCTTTCTTTCTCCTCGTCCACGAAGAGACAGGATCGCTGACATTTTTCTTGCTCTGAAGCTTCCCGGGAAGGAAGGTGCCAACTGGACAAAGCCTGTTTTCTTGGAAAACAGTAGCCTGGAGTATCTCCTATGGATGTGTGCAACATGCAGGTGTCACACACCAGGGCCCAACCCGGTGGGTGTCCCAGCTCTGTTCTCTATCTGGCCTGGAACCGGGGTGAATAAAATCCCTTTGTGAACATGGGCTGGAGATTCTGGATTGCCCCATCCTCCCAATCCCAGCAGCATTGTCTCCCTGGTGGAAGGGCCCCACGTGCATCCTCAGCACTGAGCTGTTGCTGCCTCTGCCTGGTCCCCTGCTCAGAGCAGCTCTCTGGGGCTCACAGAGGTGGTTGGATCTGTTAAAGCCTTGGCCTGCAGAACTAGGACTCCTAGTTCAGGCAGCAGAACAGTAGTCCTAGCCCATGGGGCACACGGCCTGTGAGACTCTCTAGCATTGTTTAGAGTAACTGAAAATCTCACAGCAAGGTGGCCAAGGCGAGCAAAGTACAATTTTGCCTGCAGCATGCTACTTGCTGAGCATTTTAGCCTTGGGCCACCCTGGTTCCTTCAGGTCCAGAGGTCCAAGGTTCAATTCCCATTGACCACAACCCTGCCAGGAGCACTGATGTGGCACTGGTGTTGCAGTGATTGGGGGGAATAAGCAAGTAAACTCTACTGGCACTAGCACCTTTCAGGCTGGTAACTTTGCCCATGCTGGGAGGTGGGCACGCCACTTGATTTATACCAGTCCAGCAGAAGTGGTATGACTTCTGATGTGACAGTGGCCTTAGCAGACGCCAGTCACATGGCACCTTTCCTCTATGCTGGACTCGCAGCCTGTGAGGCTTCTCACTTCTTTTCCCGTGCAAGGAAAGGGCAGGGAAGCTTGTGTTGACGCTTGTGACAACTGCTATCTTTCAACGCTGTGCAAACAAGGTATTTGGACAAGCTGCATTCCAGCCAAGCCTGGTCATTGTCCTGGCTTTCTACAGACTTTGGAGCCACATTTTTGCCTCTGGACCTGCAGTCCTGTTGTTAACTGACACAAGGAAATGTCATCCCTATCGGTGGAGTGGTTCTGCTAGGAGCAATCTGTCAATAGATGCAAGAGAGTGACTAGATCAGCATAATGAGCAGAACAAATAATGATGGGGCAACACCACCTCTGCAGTTGAATTGCTTTGATAGCTCCACAAAAGGAAGCTTTAAATCTCTTTTGTTCTGCCTGAATAATATTTTGTAACAATGCCTCATTTGGGTTCTTTATGATCTGTCAAGGCTTAGTCAGGCAGTAGCCCTGCCTCTAATTATATTGCTCTTTATAATTATTTTGCTCCATAAAAAGAAGAAAATTACTGTCTGGATATATTTATATACTTCTCCAGGTGATGCTACAGAGAAACCTGGGATTAAATCAAGGATATCTTTGCAGCTTTAAGGGTTAGCAGTGCTTTGATTTGGGAGTCCCTGTGGTTAGATGAAAGCACAGTTCGCAGCCTTTGTGTGCAAAATGTAAAAAAATAATAACCTAATTAAATTGTATTTCAAGGGCCCCGACCTCCAGGTGGTATGGATTCATCTTTACTGACTCATGCTTGGTGAGAGTTAGGTCCTAAGAAAACTCACCCCGAAAGGCGAGATGCTGCGATTTTTAAGTGTCTTGTTCCAAGTCATACAAGCGCGGTGTTGTAGCTGTAGCAGTCCAGAAATGATGCAGGAGGCAAGGATCCTTAAGGTGATATCTTTTTATTGGACCATCTGTGTAGTTGGTATAAAGGTAGCCATGCTTTTGGATGTGAGGCATTCTTCTTCAGGCCTCTGACTTCACTGCAGTTTTTCTCTGCGGCCGCTGCAAAATATCAGTGGTTCTTGTGCTGCACCTCAGGGATAAAGCTCCCGCTCTCCTAGGGCAGTCACTCTGCAGCTTATAGTAATAAGGAGGATTCTCCCTTAACAATACTGGACCTATGACACATGGTTTTTGCATCCTGTAGAGGACCAGGGGAGTAATATACTGCAGCCAATTCCTTAGCATGGTAAGGAGTTACTGTCTACCATAGGCAAAGCTGCATTCACCCCCCAGTTCCTGGCACGTGTGAGCAAACTCCACTGCAGCCAACCCCCGAGGTTCATTAAAAAGATGTGAGCTCATTAAATCAATGAGGTCTTTATTCGGCAGCATGTATTTTGAAGGAAGGATAAAGTTCTCTCATCAGTGACTTAACATCAAAGTTGTGGTAGGGGCAGGCTTGGGAGAATGGGGATAACTATCCCAAGGTTCATCAGCTGCTCTGAAGCTTATCTAAGCCTCGCTGATTAAGAAATCAGGTTGTGAGGCTCATTTGGAGCTGGCCTCTCTTGGTGCCAGCCGGGTGAAGAGCGCTGCAAGAGCAGCATCTGTCATGGGATTTAATGAGCAGCCTATTTCTGTGAAGTACTCTCATGCTGGGGTCTCACCTCCACCCAGCAGCAAAAGTCCATCTTTAAAGGCTCAGGGTCAAGTTCTGAGTTTTTGTTTTTTCTTTTTTGCATCCAGCTTGCATAAAACCTTGACTGTGTAAGAGTTCACTTCAGTCTTTGAGTCCTTTTTAAGTGAAAGATTTCCTCCCCCTCCTCCCCTTTACCACCAAAGGAAAAGCTTTTTATTCCCTGAAATGCAATGAGTCCTCTTCAGGTACGGAAATTATTTTTGCAAAACAAGTTGCCGGGCACGTCTACACGTGCATGGATATGCTGTAGGTACAGCGCATTGAGGTTAGTATCTGTAATGACAGGTACGAACTGAATACACAGTAATCGGCACTATGGTAGCGCCAGCGCGTGCCTTTTTAGTGATGCTAGTGCACACTAGACTAATTCTACTGTGCATTAGCACAGCTCTTGCTGTGACACCCTAATGGGCAGTAGAATTAATCTACTGCGCGTTTAGCGTCTTGTGTAAATGCGCCCATTGACATTGAAACGTTGCATTCGTTATGCTGTAGTCAAATTTGGGGAGGCGGGGTTGGGGGTTGGTCAAAACGCTTATTTTTCAAGATAAAGCTAGAATTTGAGAGACTAATTTGTTTCAGTTCACAAACTATCATAACTGTTATGGGGTTTCGTTTATTTTGGTTTTCTTAAATAATTGTTTTAAAAATTATGGAGGGGGAGCGCTTGCTTTAGAACAAATACCTCTCACCAAGTGCTCGTTTTCACTGACTTGGAAAAAAAACAACTTTTTAAAAAGCGGGAGAGCGGTATCCTGGTGCCCTTGTTCACAGTGAATAGCACTTCACTCTGTTAAATACAGCTTATCACAAAGGGCATTGGAGCTGAGCTCTGCATGAGAGCCGGCCTTCTCTGCAGGAGGGTGGAGGGGTGGTGTGGATGTCCTTTGGGGTGCCTACAGAAAGAAAAGTGGCCCCGGGGGCAGGTTGTAATGGGTGTTACTCCGCAACTTGAAGCCTGTTTTCTTCCTGCCTTCTCACCTCCAACACAAAGAAAACAGAAAAGCTCCTAATAACCAGGCACTAAAATTCAGATTCTCACAGACTATTTAGGCACTTGACTCTTAATGGTTTCATCAAGTCCTTAGAGCCAATCCCTGTGTTTAATTCGGATTGCTGGGTTTTAATTTGGATTGCACACCTTTTCAGGGATCCGAACCCAAGAAAACCCTACATGGATCCCATCAGGCCAGTCCTTAACTCACCCAGAGGTACCGGTAGGGTTCGAAGCAGGGCTGGTGGCTGACACCCAACTTAGCCTGCTATTTACTATTTTCTAGCGAGCTGAGCAGAGTGGACTAGGATCACATCTTGGTGACCTGAGTGATAAGTGTAATACACCTTGGGCCTCAAGTCTACGTGGAGCAGGATACCCAAGCAAGTTAGCTTGGGTCCTAGAAGCAGTGCTAATCATGCCAGCAGGGCATGGTGCCCAGGTTAATTGAGGAGCAGCATACATTAGCCTGCACACAGCACCATGCTATCACTTCCAGTACCCAAGCCAGCTGTCTGGGAGCTCACTGAGGCATCTGTGCAGCACTGCATTGCACCATGTAAACTAGGCCAGATATGAACTCTGCTCCGCGGAAGGAGGGAAGAGGACTCTGAGGAGGTTGGTTGATGCCTGGGCTTGGCCCGATCTCTTGTTCATCGTGCTGGGGTGGCTCCGAGGCTTGGTTTGGGTTATGGAGGCTTTTGGAGCAGAGCCCAACTGCTGTGAATGGCTCTGCCTCCCGGGGCTTCAATGGTCTGATCAGGTTTTTCCACCAGTTTAAAATCTACCCAATCTCTGTGGCTGAAAGCCCTTGCCATCCATGGACTGTTTGTGGAAGTCTGTATTGAATGGGGACCTAGCAGATGGGTCTTGGGGCATCTCCTGTAGTTTCTGAATAAAATGAGCCACTACCCAGTGTTGGTCTCAGCTGAAAAGCCAGGGTAGGAGGCTAGAGTCGTACAGAGATGAGGTCCATAGGAGGCAGGCACTGAATGGGCCAGGGGGTTCAAAATGTATCCCCTTCAGGACAGCTGCTGGAGAGTATGCTCACTGACCTTCTCTGCTCTGCCATAGTGCATAGTGATACTATGCTCCCCACCCACATTTCTCACACACCAAATCAATACTTCACATATCTTGTTTTTTTTTTTTAAGGCCAAGTGTCTCCAGCTACTTCATCGGGCCCTCAGAGTCAGGGTCAAAGTCCCCAGGAAGTGTGCAGAGGTGATGACACTAAATGTCATTTCTTTCCTTCTGCCAAGGGCTCGGGTTATCACTTTCCACTGCACCATCCCAGAGCACCCTGCCTTGTCTCCTGTGGAGAGTGGTATTCTCCTGCATGTCAGCCTTGGTCATTTGAGATCATGTGCATTGCCCAGCAGGGTTTAACTGTTGTGCAGCGAGTATAGCAGTTCTCTGTCCCTCGTTCAACTAAGGGTGCAACCAGGATCTTAGGAATTCTATTCCTCATCCCAAAATGGTGTGTCCTGCCTTTCTGTACATGCATGGTAGGACATGCAGTGTTTGCAACGGGGCATAAAATTCTTCAGATCTCAGTCACCCACCTGGAGGTCTCCCCAGCCTGATCCCCAGGGACTGGGCTGGGGGTAGGCCTGGGACCCAGGGCTGTTGCAGGCGATGCTACAATTGGCTGATGGTTGGCATCAGCCAAGGTAACCCTAGGTCTGGAACACATGCGACACCTACAATTTAAGGCGCCGTACAAACCAGCTACAAATATGTTCTGTGTTATATGTGGAACATCTTTGTGGCTGATGTGCAGTTTATGGTGACATAGCATGGCCGGGATACATGGCACGTTGCAATTTGTGGTGCGGTTAACACGTGAGTCACACCACAAATGTAACGGCTGCCAGACCCCCTCACAGCACTTGCTTTGCACTGTGCACTCATACCCTTCCAGCAGAGGGGAAAATTAAAGTGACCAGCTGGGAGAAGAAGACACCAGTCTTTAGTGCTAAGAGGATGAAAGAGAATGGATGAAGGCAGTGATCTTCTGGAGTTCTCCCCACCAACAAGAGCCAGCCTCGTGCTAATGTTCCCTCCAACATCAGTGGGAACAGGGGTAGGCCACCCCCCTTTGAGAACAGAGTCTCACTGTCCTGAATATGGTACCGGGTCCTCTTCAGGTCTAAGTGCCTGAGACTGTGGAGGTCTCATCACATCCTTTGGGAAGCTACCCCTAAATGGACCCCAAGCTCAAACTGTTTCTGTACTGTTCAGACGAAGTGATCCATAGCTCACTTCTCTGCCATTACACCCATGCCATCTCCTCTCTCGCTCTTTCTGGGAGCAAAAGCCTAGCATGGGGCATTTGACTGTATGAAGGCCTAGTTGTTCTGTCTCTGGATGGGCGGTTAAGTGGGTTATCGCCAAAGGGTCTTGGCAGGTGTTTTGCTATGGAGAGGACTGCAGGGCAAGGACTGTCCAAGACATCACAATAACAGTTCTCTGGGAGGATTCCCTGGTGGGGGTCTGTGAAATCTCTACCCCACTGCACGTGGGACCGTTGGTCCAAGATAGTCGTAGATGTTTTCCAGAGAGCATTAGCCCTTCCAGCAAGGTGCCTTTCACAAGCTGCTTCACCCAACGGAGCTGCTGGCCTCCTGGGTTAATCCCACTGAAGTTAAAAAACTCCAATGGTTGCATTGTAGCAGCAGCCTCCTATGAGTCTCTAGCCTCCCCGCCACTAATTTGCAGTCGCTTTGGGAGTGGGGGTTGTATAAACACCCTTCCATCGCCTCACCTGTCCAGCGCTTGCCAAGTTACACATACCAATCACCATGTCACACATACCAAGCATGCCGATTGTCACCTTATTTTTCCTAAGCACTGAAGGTCTTTTATTTGCATAAAGCTGTCAGGGCAAAGCTATGCTGAAGGTTTCACCAGCTAGAGATGGGCTGAACCAGAACCCCCAATCTAAGCCCAGTGCCCTTTGCTAATAAAGCACAGGTTAAAAGTGGATAGAGTGTAGGGGGGTGGCAGAGGCATCCTCCTGCTGATGGGAGCTGTGAATCTCAATGCCTGGTAGCAAGCCAGGGGAATTTGGGAGCTGCATGGCCCATTCCCCCATAACCACCCAATCAGGGACCCCACCCCAGACTCAGCACCCCTGCTTATTGTGTTTTCTTGAACATGAGGCTGCTCCCCTGTCACTGGGCAGGATCAGGCCCGCTGCAGCAGCACCCTCCCAACTGCAATGAGATCAGGTCGCTGTTCAAGAGAAGGTCCCAGGGCGGATGGAGGGAGGGAGGCACAGGGCAAGCGTCTCCAGCAGCGCAGCCGCGTCTGCCGTGCAACTCCTTGTAACCTCTGTTTCTCCATTCCGTTCTTTTTAGCGCAAATGACAGGACCCGGGAGCACGCTGTGATTACAGGGGACACTTGGGAGCAGAGCAGCTGCCGTGTCGGAGCCGACCTTTAGACCTAAGCTGGCTCTGCAAAGTAAATAATGCCAACCGTCCTGTTTTGTGTGGGGAGGGCTCGCTTTGCAATGATGTTCCCACAGCCCAAGGAGAAGGCAGTTTCCTTTCCCCTCGTCCTATGAATAGCAATAATATGATGGATCCAACACCTCCAGCCTGAGGGGCTCCAGTGCAGGCCAGAGTTGTGACCCCTGTTTTAGAGTGGGACCCTGAGGCCTCATTAACCTCTGCCGCAGCAGTCCCCAACCCTGTTCATGTGTGCACACCCCCAGCAGGAAGTCTACTTCAGGAAACGTGAAGTTGAGGACCCCGCTGTAATAAGAGCAACCTTCTCTCCACTCTGGGGAATGCTACAGGTCTTCGTACGATAGATCAGCTTGTCCTCTGGCTTAAATCAGCAGAGCCCTGCTGGGCTCAGACAGCCTTAGCTGAAGATTTGGCCCCATATCCACACCGTGCTTTAGGACCCTTGGATGAGAGGCAGCATGCAAAAACCAGCAGGCTGCGCAGGTCGGGGACCTTGCTACGCTCTCATGATACGCTGATGGCTCTAGCAAGAGCAGGTCCCCAAAGCCCTTGTTCAGCAGAGAGGTCAAACTCTCCTGGGCATCCGTGGAAGTCGATCTGAGTAAAAGAATGAATTATCTCCAGGGAGGTTTGGCCCAAGGTCCATTTTTATTACAGCATCTCCTTCTTCATTCTGCTAGCAGCATCACTTTGATTGGGATAAGATCTGCTCCTCTTAGCCGTAGGACCAGGGAGGTGCTTGGCACAGCTGGTGAATCTCTTGGCAGTGCTTCTGACAGCCCCCGCCGTGGTCAGGAGGCCTGACTCTCCCCAGCTCCGTGCAGCCCCCAACAGCTGTGGGGTGCGACCTTCCATGTGCATCGAGTGGAGAGAGTGCCCATCCCCTCATGGCTAAGTGTGAATGATGGACCCCATATAGGTTTGTGGAGCCCGGGGGTGGGTTTCAGTGGAGACAGAATCCATCAGCATGTGGAGAACAAAGAGCTAGTCCAGGCTTGGCGCAAGTCCCTGAATACAGTGAGAGTTTTTTCCAGTGACTGCTGTGACCCCCGGGCTGTTCTCATCACATGCCTCTTCCCTGCAGTTCTTCTTCCCTCGCGTTTAGAAAATGGGCCCCTTTTCATTAACAGCCATCCCACTGAACCCAAATGATCCAACTGCAACCAGCAGGGCAATCAGAACAAAGGGGTTTGTTGTATTGTTTTCTTTTAACAGAAATCATTTCAGACTGGAAAGGAGTTGATTTCAGTCAGCATTATGCAACTGCAACCAGCAATCGGGGCTGCCCGGCTTCGGAGTGGCTGGGGGCTGCAGGCCTCCTAGCCACGTGCCACTGTGATCACCTGCACCCCAAGTGCATGCCATGGGGGGCTACATGCAGCACTGCATGGCCCCCATTCCTGCCACACCACTCATGTCCCTGTGGTATCGTGTGCGCTCCCCCAGCCACACACACACACACACAAAGCCCCCTCCCCTGCGCCCTATGCAAGCCTCTGCACCTCCTCGCCCCCCTGGCACATGGTGGGCAGCTTCTGCTGCACCCCAGATCCCCCCGAGCTCCCCAAGCAGGGGCTCCCACAGCCCATATTACGCCACCCCCTCCTCCTCTGCAGTGCAGGGAGCAGGCAATGGAAGTCACAGGAGAGGGGGGGCCTCCAGTGGCAGCAAAGTGGGGAGCAGCATCCAGACCAAGAGCCCAGGATCTGCATGTTAATCCCTTGGGGACCACGTGTGATGATCCACAAGCCGCCAGTTGGACAGTCCTGATTTCAAAGAGAGGTTCGGTTGAATCTGCAAGGGAACGGGAAGTCCACCATTATTGTACTGTGCAGGTCTCTCCGCGTCTCTCTTTAGTCAAAAACCAACTAGAGATGGTCCCAGAGCTTTTATTAGGCACATTGGCCCTGCCTTCAACATCTTGAATCTGGTGGCTCATCGGCCCTGTGGATTTCTGACCCGGGCTCTAACCAAAGAGACTGAGTGTAGGAAGCACATCCTAGACTTGACATGGATTGCAGTGCATGCTGGGATAGGGCCTTAGGAGCTGAGTCAGCTGAGGGTTGGGACCCGTGCCATGCAAGCATGCCCATTAACAGTGAGGCTGACAAGTTTGCAAGTGAATGGTGGGTTTTGGTGTCCAACTGAAGCTACGGCGTGATTTTTCCAGAAAGTCTCAAATTGCCACCCTCAGAAACTCAGGCCCTGTGACATGTTTCTCACCTGAGGAATCCAAAATCACTAATGACCTGTGATCTAAAGCGATCCACTGTGATCTGGGAAGAGAGAGCCTCTTTGGCCAACCACTGAACATAGGAGAGGTGCTACATGAGATGCCTCTATTTGAGAGAGAGCATTTCTGGAGGCTGCTGAGCCCACACCGAAAACACTGCATTTAGTGCTAGGCTCTTCCATGCCAGAGAGAGGGGAGAAAAGAGGTGGGGAAAATGGGAGAAAAGCACCATAAATGTGCAAGTAGCTGGACAGCCTGAGCTAAGCAGGGACGGTTCAAGGGGTTTTGGCTTAAATCCCAAGGAGGAGAAGCATGATCCCAATGGGCGTGCTTTTGGAAAGGGACAGGAAGAGTTCAGGCTGATCTAAGGGGAGGTACTTAGAGTTAAAATGCCCGGCAGACGTGTAGGATGAACAGAGGGGAGTGGGGGCATTTACTGGGAAATGTTCTGTGTTAGGGTGAAGACACACCTCACACTTAGCCCATACTAAATCCATGGCATTTTAAGCAGTGTTAAAGTTCAAACATGCTATAAGCCGTCAGTTAAGGGTTAGTACCGTTTCTTGCCTGTACAGCTCTGACTTGCCACTAGAGGGCTGGCGAGCAGGGGTGTGGTTAGGGGCCAGGATACATGGTATCTATCCCTGATGAGGGAGGGACTAGGAGCAGGGCACCCTGGGATGATGGAGGACTGCAAATTGTTCGTTTTATCTCTGTGGAGCAGACTGGAGTTACCCTAAAACGAACTGGGTAGCACAGCCCAGAGGTAACCCTGGCCTGAAGCGGTGTACCTTTGAGATGCTCAGAGGGCACTTAGCATGAGTTAACGCGGTTTAAACTGTGGGTGCTCATGGTTTAAGCGCCTTAGTATGGTCTAAGTGTAACATGTAACTTCACCCTTAGGCTGGAGCACAGCCTGCCCAGGGAGGTACTGGGAACCCCATCCTTTAGGGAAGATTGTACTGGAAAATTGCCTGTAGGGAACCATTCTTGCCAGGACCATGGATGGACCAGGCAGGGTCCAGTGCAGGAACTTACAACTGTGTGAGCCTGTTTTGCCCCTAAAGCCATTGCAAAAATGATTCAATACTGGGAGCTGCAAATAGTTATTGTAACCCTCCCCAGAAGAATGGTGTTGGGGAGCTCCGCTTGCTCCAGCACACAGAGACGCCTCCACCTACAAGAGCCCCAGATGGGGAGGAGGAAGAGCCCTTGGGATGGGCAGGATTTGGGGCACATAAGCAGCAGGGGAGTTGAGAGCTAGGTTGGGGCAGATCTGGGGCCCCGACAGACATGCTGCTACAGAGACTCACCCCCTGTTGCTTCTCACATGAACAGTGAGGTCCTGGCTACCAAGACCCAAGACCTTGCCCAAGACACAGCCAAGGGTGCAGATACAAAACAGCACAGGCAGGGAGGGGACAATTCTTGCCCTGACTTCCCCAGACCCCTGGGACTGAGGCACATATTTGCTCCACTTTGCCTTGAACTGATCAAGGGAAGATGGTCAACAAGGACAGCTCACTCACCCTCTCTCACTTTCCTCTCTTCCAGTGCCACTGATTCATGCCCTGACTTCGCCTCTCGGTTGCCATGGCCAAATTAGAGACCCTGTCAGTTCTTAGTGACCCAAGCTACCAGAGCCAGGAGACTTTCCACTCTTTTGCCTCTAGGTCCTCTGAAACCTCCTCCCAAAGCACTATGGGAAGCGTTCTTTTTTCCCCACCAGTTGACACATTCCAGGTCCACGAGAGATCAGGTTCAGGCTGGCCCCCAAAGTTTTAACAAAACAAATTTAAATAAAACCAATCGGAGGGTGCTCATTAGACTATTAGAATAAGCCGACCATAAACACAGGATGTAGGCTGGAGGGAAAATCGGAGAACTCGGCAGATCCAAGAAGACCTGCTGCCAGTCTGCGCGCCGCCCTCCCCGTCTTGGGT
>NW_017729033.1:5216109-5221125 GCF_001723915.1 Gavialis gangeticus
GAAGCGTTGGCAGCGGCGTCGCCAATGAGCAGGAGTTTGCCATGAAAAGCGTGGGGACCAGGACTCAGAGCAGCAGCAGGCAGGCAGATGGCTCTCGAAATGGCTATTCCACACGGGAGATCTCCAACCGTTACTCCGGGGAGGAGAAGACGTACAAGACTGAGAAGATCTCCAACTCTCTCTACATCAACGGGGATTTACGCAAGAGTGAGAAGCTGAAGACAGACATTTGTGGGAACGTGACCACCAATAACGAGAAGAACATGCCACCTCCTCCCCAGTACAGAGAACCCAGTAATCCACCAAAGATATTGCCGATCTCTGGGAAATTGGACCAGGTAAGACGCTTTCCTACCTTGGTGCCTGGTGGCACCTGCTTAAAGTGACTCTAATGACACAATTTGGGAAGACTTTGTTCAAGGGAATAAAGAGCACCCAGATCTGGGATTGTTTGGCCAGTTCAGGAGACTGGAGGAGCTTGGAGGAACGCAAGGGACTGGCCACCTTTCCCTGCCAAGTCTCCCAGACCAGCAAATGAGCAGATGTTGCTGTCTGGAGGCCTTTGTGCAGTCTCCGTTGAGTTCCTAGTGCACAAATGCCCACAAGATGTAAACTGCCATGGTAAGCGGTCCCATTCATTGGTACTTGGGGCAGACTTGTGAAGGATGGAAGGAGCCATATACCCTGAATGCCCCCTGGAAACAAAAGACCAGATCGTTAGCAGGTGTAAACCAGCAAAACCCCACTGAAATGAGTGACCATTCACACAGTTATAGAGCTGGTCTGGGGGGCTCCAGAGGGTAAGGGCAGCATTAGGGGAGCAGCCGTGCCAGCCCCTTCAGCTTAGAAAGGAGCACATTCTCCAGGGGCGCTGATGTGATGCCTTCCAGCAGGTCATATGGGCAGGCTCCAGATCACTGCTGTCTGACCTTGACCTTTTCAATGCTGGGGTTTCAAGGCTTGGGGCTAAGTCTATCTTTATGATGAATCGGTCTTCGATGATGGTTTTTCTGAGTTACTTTTCACCTACAGTCCCATTCAAAGCTCTCTCCTACTCCCCTCAAAGATTTATCTCCTTAAGAATTGGAAAAAAATGAGGAAAATTTACCCCATTTTCGTATCCCTTGTTAGAAAGAATCGTGAGTTTCCTAGGCACCTTCACAGGTGGAAGAAAATGAGAACTCCCTTTCTTTAGGGTCACCCAACTATTGCATAAATGTAAGTTAGTTTCCATGTAGAGGAGAATTGACTATTGGCAACTGGGGAACTGAATGCTTCTGAGTCAGGCATTGCTGAGTCCATGGAAAAGCCATTCCTCCCTTCTGTGCTGTGCTGGGGTTTGAAGTGCTTTGAAATCATCCCATGAAAGGCTCCATGTGAGTATGCTCTCCAGTCCATTAAAGTCAATACTGTTGACTCCTCTGGGCTTTTCATTGGCTCTGCTCAGAGTAGATAAATGGTATTATTAACTGTTATTCTGCACTAATCCAAGGGCTTGCTTAGTTTTCAATAAAATGGATTAGATTCCTTTTAAAAACATGCCCTTATTGAGTAAAGTCCTTCAAAACCAAATGCATTGCAACAAATAAGCTTACAGATAATTCTGAATAATCAGTGTCCAGACTAATGTCCAGGCCCATACTCAGAGTAAGATGGTGCCTCCTCTCTTACAGAGGGAATTGTAATAGACTGTCAAAGGATAACCATAGAAATGTAGGAGGAATCATTAAGGCAATCAGGACTCATATTAGAGATGATATCTTTTATTAGACCAACAAGATTTTTGCAAAAAAAACTGTCTTTAATTGCAAGCTTTCGGGCACCAACACCCTTCATCAGGCATTGGAGAAAAGATTGTAAAAGTTCTCCTGGGTAGAAATGAAAGTTCGTATTTCATAGGATTTCACAGAGGAATCATTATTCACTTCGGTGTTAGAGACAGGGGAGCAGAGTGCTTTAAGAACATGCCTGGGAGCCAGGACGTCCTGAGGCCAATATTAAGCCTAAAAATCAATGACTTTTTATTTAAAAGTGATGAGTGGAAGGTACAGGGGCTAACTTACCTCTGAGAGAGGTAAAGTCAGTGTTATTCCATCAACCATAGCAAAGCTTCTAGAGCAGGGGCGGGCAATTATTTCAGGCAGAGGGCCACTTAGTAAGTTTTGGCAAGCTGTCAAGGGCCGCATTTCCCTGTCCAGTGCAGGAAAGCAGGAACAGCCCCACGGTCCCAGGCCAGAAGCCTCTTCTAGTTGGGGGAGCAGAGCTGGGCTGCCTTGATGCTGGGTCCTGCTGCCAGCTTCCCCTGGGTCCTGCTGCCCCTGGCTCCTATCATCTTTGACAGGCAGTCAGGAGCAAATAAATATTAAATTTTCTAAATGTTTTAGGGGCCCCACAGGCCAGATAGAATGGCCTGGCAGGCCAGATCCAGCCCCCGGGCCATGTTTTGCCCACCCCTGCTCTAGAGCTACCCTGATTCAGGCTTGACCCTGACTGTTGCATGCTGTTTTGTGTATTGTTAGAACATCACCTCCTGTGTTTGATGTGAGATTCTTTTTTCCTTTGCAGAGCAATGAGCCCTTAGTTAGACCTTCAGCCTTTAAACCAGTAGTTCCTAAAAACTTCCATTCCATGCAGAACCTCTGCCCGCCGCAGAACAATGGAGTGGCAGAGAACAGGAAGAGCCTGAATCACACCAACAGCAATAGCCCGTCTGTGGTCAAAAGTGGGCTTGACAAGACCAGCCTGAATAGGACTACAAACCAAGTGGGAGGGCTTTCTGATTCTGGCCGTAACTCTCTGACCAGCTTGCCCACTTACGGGACAGGCTACAGCCAACACGTTGGTCCCATGAGCGCTTCAACGAGTCACATCAACCGCATTGGCACAACCTATGTGGATAAGAACATTGTGGGATACAATGGGATATCTACCTCAGACAGCGGCCGGTCTTCGAGCAAGAGCACTTCTTCCTTCAATAGACTCAACCATCTTAATGAAACAATGCCTTTCCATTCACCCTCGACAGACGACATTATCCAAGACCTGGAAGACAGGCTCTGGGAAAAGGAACAGGAGGTCCTCCAGATGAGAAGAAACCTAGACAAAAGTGAGGCTGCTATCCTCCAGGTTTTCGAGGAGAAGCAAAAGATTTGGGAGCGTGAGATGGAGGACCTCAGGCAAAATTATGCAAACAAACTGCAGCAGGTCTCCAAGAAGGCCCAAAGGGCTCAGCAAGCCTTGCAACTCCAAATTTTCAAGCTCCAGCAGGAGAAGAAGAAGCTCCAAGATGATGTGGCACAGCTTCTCCAGCAGCGAGAAGAGCTGGAGAAAAAATTTGTGGCGTTCAAGAAAGAGCAGGCTGAGTTTCTTCCCAAGATTGAAGAAACCAAGTGGGAGGTAAGAGCCCAGCACACTTTTGGTTGCAATCCCACCATGGGACACCAGTGCCCGGGGAGGGTAAGATTCAGCCTTTGCTAATGTAGGTGTCCATCTAGCACAGCACTTGAACACTAACTTCATTGGGCCAGTTTGCATGCCTAGAGCTTAAGTGCTTTGCTTTGTAGATATAGGCTGAAACAGTAAACCGTGTAGTTATACAGATGACAGACTAAAAGGTGAGACTCACAAATCTCATCCCCAGCATAGAAAAGGCTGAAAACTGTGTTGGCCAGTCAGGTTAATCGAGACATGAATAGGCAGTTGCACCAAGGATGGCTGGAAGTGCCTCCATCTTCTGGGACCCTGCTTTCTAGGCTCTCTTTCCAGCCTCAGTCCTCTGAATTAAGTCCTAGAGCCTCCCTTTGTGCCTCATTTTTCATTACTGAGTTGACACTACTCAACTTTTGTCACTGTGACTTTGTGTGCCTGTGTTCATGAAGCATTTGAGATGCAAAGCAGTGCATTGTCATCAGGGATAATGTGGATGGCACTTCCCATTAGACCCATCTGACCTTCTGTCTCTGTCAACACCTTTTACCTTGCCTTACCCTACCACCAGTAGCAGAGAGGAAAGTAGATGTGGCACAACCCCATCAGTAACGAGTGCAAGCAATTTCCTTGCCCATCACTAGGCTGGGATACGGAGACCTCTTCTGAGCTCTTTCATGATGCTCAGGCCTGGTCCACATCTGAGTGCGCTAAACCTGAGCAACAGCCATGGTTTAAACTGGGCTTCTAGCAGTTTACAATAATATAACAAGCTGGTAGTGATGGTGATGGTCAGGTTTTCCTACCACTTCTAGTTATAGTGGTAGTCTACTATTAGTTCAACTGGGAGAGGTCGTGAGTTTGACTCCTAGCTCTTCCACAAATTGTTCTTTATAGCTATATGAGCTTTACATGCCTGGTTATTGGATGAGGCCACCATAGAAGCCCACATTTTAAAGATGGGACCAGCTGAGATGGAGGGAATGGGAAAGCCACTGTGTGTGGGGAGCAAGGCGCTCCTCTGAATACTGCCCAGCCCTGCCAGCAACCAGGAGAGAAGGGCTGATCATTGAAAGCCCATATATCCCAGGGACTTGGGGATGCAGAGGACCCACACAGGTGGCTCTACTCTTCAGTCCTTGCATCCTGCCCTGGTGCTGGCTGTGAATGCAGCTGATCTCCACACCTCCGTGTTGTCCCTGTTCAGGCAGAGCCGCTTTGTCACCACACAGTTTCCTTGCAGCCAAGTCATGTCTGGAAAGGCAAGGGCTGTAAAAGCCACAAAGCACATGATTGCTGCTAGGAGATGACCCAGTGGCTTTCTGCCGTGGCACCTGCTGCTGGGCACATGAACCTGTTAACCTTGCAGCACAAAGCCAGCTTGGACAAGGTCAGGGTCGAGCTGGGGCAGCTTCAGTTCCCTGTTCAAGGCAACATCGTCCCTAACTAGACCATCCCAGCTACGTGTCTGTCTAACCTGCTCTTGAAAATTTCCAAGGATGGAGATTCCCCAGCTTCCCTAGGCACCTGTTCCAATGCCTGACCACCCGAATAGGCAGAAAGTTCCTCCTCATCTGCAACCTAATTTTC
>NW_017729033.1:5226125-5237268 GCF_001723915.1 Gavialis gangeticus
CCCAGCTTCCCTAGGCACCTGTTCCAATGCCTGACCACCCGAATAGGCAGAAAGTTCCTCCTCATCTGCAACCTAATTTTCCCCTGTGACAGCTTGAGGCCGTTGCCCCTAGTCCTGTCCCCTCCAGCCAGAGAGAATAGCCACAGGGCAAAAAGGCCAAATGCATTTTAGTTCTGAGATGACACTGCTGTTGGCATATTTAGAGCCTGATCTATAGCCTGCTGAAGTCAGTGGAGAAAGCCCTCATTGATTTCAGTGGGTTTGGGATCAGGCCCTTGGATAGCATTTTAGTTTGGCTGGTTAATGCAAGACCCTCCCAGAAAATAAAGGCTCTTCTGGCCTTGTCAACAGGACAGAGCTAGGCAAGCATCAAAGGCAGGAGTTCGCCAACTTTTCAGGCCCAAGACACCACTTGATAGGCTCAAGGACACCCTCAGAAAAATGCTACTCATTTAGTATCATAGTACTTAGGGTCGGAAGGGACCTAAACAGATCATCAGGTCCGACCCACTGCCCCAGGCAGGAATGGGTGCCGGGATCATATCACCCCAGCCAAATATCTGTTCAGCCTCCTCTTGAAGACCCCCAAGGTAGGAGAGAGCACCACCTCCCTTGGGAGCCCAGTCCAGACCCTGGCAGCCCTCACTGTAAAGTAAAAATTTATTCAACTACAGAAAACTAACAGAAAAATTGTTCTGTTGCAAACAACTCAGCAAGCCCACGTCAGGACAGAATGATTTTTAACACCCTGGGTTCCTCTTTGAAATCTCTGGCTTTCTCTTGTGAGTCATGTTTGCCCACCTAATAGTGCTAGCATTGTGTGGCACCCCTTTGAAAGGGTCTCAAGGCACCTCAGGGTGCCGCAGCATCCTGGTTGAGAATCACTAGTCTCCCCTTCATGACAAGGGTCTTATGCAGTGGAAGTCCATCAATTTCTACAGGGTTTTGTGAGCATATGGCCAGCGTAACGGGGGAAGGACTCTGCCCCCGATTCACCATGCTAAGTCCCCGTGTTGTGATCTCACCGTGTCCCCTGCCTGCTCTTTCAGGTGTGCCAGAAGGCTGGCGAGATCTCCCTGCTGAAGCAGCAGCTGAAGGACTCCCAAGCGGACGTGTCCCAGAAGCTAAACGAGATCGTGGGACTGCGGACACAGCTCAAGGAAGGGAAGAACTTCCTGCGGGAGAAGGAAGAGCAGATCCTCACCCTGAAGGACTCCTACAGCTCCAAGAGCGTCAACCTGGAGATCTGCGAGAACGAGCTCCAGAGGAAGATGAACGAGGTGCAGATGCTAAGGGAAAAGCTGAACCACTGTGAACTCAGGGTCTCCGGCCTCAAGCAGACGCTGGCCAGCATGGGCCACCCAGGGCCTTTCCCCCCTGAACTCAGTGAGAAGCTCCAGGACCCGCTGGCCTGCGAGAGCGACGAGGCCAAGATGAAACGCCAGAACGAGGACAGCATCAACATCCTGAAGAAGGAGGTCGAGCGGCTGCAGACAGAGCTGAAGCTGGAGCGCCAGCAGCGGGGGCAGCAGGTGGTGGACTTTGAGGAGGAGCGACGCACCTGGCAGGAGGAGAAGGAAAAGGTGATCAAGTACCAGAAGCAGCTGCAGCTCAACTACGTGGAGATGTACCAGAAAAACCAGATCCTGGAGCACAAGGTGAACGAAATGACCAGCAAGACGACCAGCTCGCCTCACAGCGAGGACAAAAAACCCTGGACTCCCTCCCGGCTGGAGCGAATAGAGTCCACCGAGATCTGACGAGGCACCCAGACCGTCACGACCGTGCATGTGCGACCTACTCCCGCCAGCGATCGTCCGAGGGATGATGTGCTCGGAGAGGTGTGAGCTTGCCTGCGACCAACCCCTCCACCCTGACTCAGTTCTTCAGTGCTCCTTAGGTAACAGACCCGTGGGTGTATGTTGTTATACTCTGACACGCATCTGTTTTTCTAGTACAGCTTTTTCGGCCCTTTTGGAATATGCCGTGACTGTTACTTATTCACTTGCTGCCATCCTCTTTCCCCCGCCGCTCACGCCCCTTGGGGTTGTTTTTTTATTTCTTGGTTGCATTTCTTCCTCCTCTTCTTTTTTTGATAAGTCTTTGCGGTAAAATTAGTTTCAAGCTGACAGGTTTTCTATTCTTTGGGTCATTTTTTTAGCCACATTGGCTAACGGAGCAAAGCTCTGGAGATCGCAAGAAAGGTAATGTCTTGCGAGAGCCAAATCCTGGTCCCCATGAAGTCAATGGGAGTCATGCCCATTGACTTCATTGAAACCAGACTGCTGACTTAGATCGGAAAAGGATCTCTAGCATTGCTAGAGCCCATGATGTCACTTGGGGGTTGGCATGAGCCAGCTGAGGCTCAAGTGAGCCAGCGTGCCCTGGCATCCCAAGTGAGCTGAGCAGCTCTTTGGAAGTTCAGCAGTTTGACATATGCTGCATTTTCGTTTCTGGCTCCTCCCCATTCCTTGGTGACAGCCAGGGCTTTGGTGATGGCCAGGTTGTAGCAAAAAAAGCACTCTGATCCTATTCTTCCTGTGCTCCTGACCTGGAAACGTGAGGGAGCACCAGAAATTCAAGCAACTTGCACTTGATTCCCAGAGAAACAAGGACTTCAGCAAAACAACCCAACTCCTTGGATCTTTATCCAGGCTGAAGCTTTAAGAGTCTGCCCGTTGCAAGGTAGCAGGTGATGTAGGAATGATGCCAAGTGCCCTTCCTCTGGCTGTTGTTCCCAGGGCAGGGGTGTCTGCTTGCAGATGGGTGTCAGGTCAGGACTTATGGGTCTGTAGACTCAGCTGTGTTGGGGAGCACGTTAGCCTCTCAGATATGGCCCAGATATGATGTACATATTGCTAATGCTGTGCTATCTCACGCACTCAAGTGTGACATGTAGAAGGAAGACAGCCTAGACCCTCTTCAAAAAAGCGTTCAATCCTGCGCCTAGCTGTGAGCAAGGTGGTGATGCCAGTGCGGACCCTGCTTAAAGTTAAGCACATGTGTAAAACATCTTCCTAAATTGGACCCTGGTTCCCCCTGCTGATTGGTGCCCACAGGCACCAACTCTTCTGTCTGTATGCAAGAGCAGCATTCAGCTTTGCAGTGCAGATAGATGGGGAACATAACAGGCTGGATTCCCACCTACCCAAAGACCTCTTTATATGCCACTTTGGCAACAGAGAGGGAACCTCAAGAAGGACTCAAGCTGTCCACATGGGGTTCAGGGGGCTCAGGGCAACTGGGAGCAAGGCCTGTTGATTGCAGCTAGGCAGACCAAGGATCATTGCCTCCAGGATGTGGTGCTGGCAGCCCAGAAGCTCCTATGCAAGTGAGAGCTTTCCCAGGTGGTGGCCTGCCCATGCTCTAAAGAGAAACCGTAGGACTTGAGAAGGTGAATCCAAATGGCATCTGAGAGAGGGCTTGAGACTGCTCACTTTCTATATTTCCCTGTGTCCAAGGTCCCACCACCCTGTGACAGCTCACAGGTCCCCGTAAAGCACTGAACTCCAGCTGGGACCTTTATGGTGAGCTCCAGATTCAGCAGGCAGGTCACCGGGAAAGGCACAGCTAGTCCAGTGAGTCTCATCTTGTTGTTTTCCAGCTGACTTTGTCCACTGGGCATGGGACAGCAGCGATCAGAGCATCATAACAACAGCACTGATGGACAGCAGTGGTCCTGTCATAGTAGAAAATGGGGGCCTGTGGCCAGCCAACCCGTTACGGGCACTCTTAGGGAACCAGCAATGGATCTTATGGGTGCTTCCCTGTTTCCACTGCTTAGAAAACATGCTGGTCCATCAGGATCCAGGTGAATCGGCTTCCTGGCAATGGTCCCAATGGCCAGCAGAGGTTGGCTGCCCAATGGTAAAGGTCGCAAGGCGAAACGGAGCACCACGGTACATGGGCGGGATGGTGCAAAGTGTTCATGGCAAACAAGAAGGGCACTCAGTTCCTGAGTGAGGGCCTGGGTCCAAACTCTGGGGAAGATTTCCATTGATTTTGTGGGCTTGGGAGCCAGCTTTAAATCCTGCTCCGCCTGAGTCAATGGCAGTCAGGGAGAAGAGAGCCAGTGCTGACTGGTGTCACTGGAGACCAGTTTCTGGTGACTAGAAGGAAGTGGATATGGCCACCTCCCAGGAGTATGATCAGGGGCAAGAGTGAGCACTGTAGTGACTTCCATCTGTGGAGCCAGGATAATGTCAGCGAGGGCTTTGCTTCCCATGAAGTGCTCCATCAGGGAACATGGTGACAGCCAAGAGCTCTCCCTAGCATTGCAAGTCTAATTTCCTCCACGCCTGTTTTGCAGTCAGACTCTTCTGATTGTGATCCCAATGGGGCGTCCACCACCCATCCCCGCCGTGGCAGCCTGACATACTGGGTCTCACTTTTAGTGCCAGGTTGTGGGGTTGTATATGCAAGTCTGTGTGCTGCAGGGCACTGTATTGGCCTGGCAATCTGGGGGTGGCAGCCCCATGGAAGGGCCAGTTGGGAGGCATTTCTGGGTCTATGTGAGGCTGGGCTCTGTCTTCAGCCCCTTTACTCTCACCAAGCCAGTATCTCAGCTGAGGTAAATCAAAGTAGCTGCCTTGCCTGGAAGGGAGCTGGGCCAGTGTGTGCCAGCCAAAGAACCAGACACCTGCATATCCACCCAAGGCCCGATGCTGCACAAAGTCAAGCCCCTCAGTGCCCATCAAAGTCATCCGGGGGTCAAGGCATTCAGCATCTTAACGCAGAGGCCTTGACTGAGTCCAGGTCTTGAAGGACGTCCACCCACTGGTAGGGTGAAGGCTGCATCTTGGAAGCAGGAGATCTGGGTGACCTTGAGTCACTCCACCTTTGTGTGCCTCGTTTCCCCCACCTTGTTAGACCTCCCACCCTCAACCTCACAGGGCTGTTGTGAGGACTAACTCATGCTGGTGCATAAAGGGCCTTGAGATCCTTGGGCACCAGGGCCAAGCACCAAGCAGTTGCACGTGTCCGTTCAAAGGAGTTCAGATCAGCTTGCCGTGGGATTCTTCAGGCCATGCTGCAGAGAGGAGAAGTCCCAGGGAGTAGTACTCGCCCTCCGAGCAGGCTGGGCCCAGGGGCCTGGGAGCTTTTTCCATCTCCCATTACTCTGGGTGATGCTCCAGCCTGAGTGAAATCAAAGGTATGTTCCCACTGACATGGATGCCACCCCCTTATTTTAAGGGGTTGTCACATGTGGCATGCACCGCAGAGCTCACTTGGATCTGTGTTGACCTCTACAGTAAACTCGGTCTCCCGAGTCTAGGGCACCCCGACCAGGTGTCAGAGCAGGGCAGCCACCAGTCCACCTGTAGAAAGCCCTCTCAGTGCACACCTGTCCCATGGATCATTGCATCTCAGATCCTTTCAACATGCAGGCAGGTTTACACACGTGATGGGGGGCGCGTGCATGAAGATACCACCGAAGTACCTGAAGCGAGACCAGCCCAAAATCCAGCAGTGTTCAGGTATCACGAGGGCTGTGGCAGGAGCCAGGTGGCCCCGAGGATGTCAAACCTCAACCAGCTCTGTGTTTCAGGTGGGCTAGTCACCTGGGTCCCAGTGGCTCCCTGCTTCTCCCACATGTGCTTTAAATGATGCCATGACCCAAATGTGTCTGAACTCCGTCGGGTGTTTCCCTTAAACACCAGCAGATCCATGACTCCAGCCCCCTCATCCCATCCAGCACTTCCACCAAAAAGCCTTGGGCTCAATCTATAGCTTTAGGGGCCACAGACCTCCTTGAGGATAAGGGGAGCTTGGGAAGACTTTTCATCTGAAAGGAGGGGGGCCTGCAGTCTGCTCTGATGATGCATCACTGCTATGTGTCCTGCAGCTGCATCCCCTCCTCGAGCTGCGATCCACTCCAGCCAGGGTTGGGGAGACCCGTAGACCACTTGGAGGTTGCACTGATGGTTCAGGAGATGGTGCTCATCTTTGTGGGTCGCCGTGGAAGCAGGCTGGAGCAGTCCCATTTGGAAGAGCGTAAGCAGAGAGCCTGATCTGCAAGGGATCCATGGTATTTTTTTGCAAGGGGGGAAGGAACTCAGCAAAACTCCCTTGTGATAACGACATGAGAACTTGAGGCTGGATGGAGTCCCCTGGGCCATAGGCCTTTTATCACAGTCCACCTTCTTAAAGCCTCCGGCCATTTCCACAGGCAGCCCTCTTCTCTGTCACTGCCTGCCCCAGACTGTGGAAAAGCATAGGTACCTTCTTGTCCCCAGAGGTGGCTGCAGAAGGAATCGTAAGACAATTGTGCATGAAGTGCTGATTTCTTATCCTTTCAGGGGAGATCAGACCCCATCCCCTACAGGAGCCTTCCTGGCTTTTTCTTATCCTCACCTTGGTGTTCTTGCAACTTTCTTGCTTCATCCAGTACATAGGGTCGAGGTCGACAGCAGACTCCTGCACTCATGTCAGAAACAGCATCTGTAACAAGGCCTTGCAGTCTGTGTGCATGAAGCGAGAAGGGGATCCCATGCCAGGAGAAGGGGATTCTTTCCCCATCTCTCATCTGGATTTGCTAGGCGACCTTGGCAGGTCCTTTCACCTCTCCGTGCCTCACGGGTAAAGCAGGGATACTCGTCCTTAACCTCTGGATGCCAGTTGGGGATCCTTGGACCACAGCAAAGTGCTGGTGTTACTGCATGAGGTTCTCGTGGGAGTAACCTTTTTGAAGTCACTAGGCCAGCCCCTGAGCAAACCTCAGTCATTGGCTCCACTGTTTTACACCAGCTGAGATGTTGGCCCAAGTGAGTTAGGCTTGTACCAAGTTAGGGAGAATCAGTCCCTTACACATTGTGGGGGTGAAGGGTCCCTTGTGAATTTTGCCCCTGTTGCTTAAAGATGACGTGCTCTGATCTGCTGGCCTCCACAGCAGCAGGGGCCCAAAGGCTTTGCAACCCACCTGCAAATAACACGGCTGGTACCGTGTGCCGCTTGCTGCCCAGCACGGCTTTGCTTCCCCCAATCGCCTGACCGGCGGTCACACCGATCGCTGCCAACATGAATCTAGTTGCTAGCACGAGACAGTGGGGAAATCCCTGATGGTTTTCTGTGCGTGACCTGCTTATTACCCGAAGGAGGAACCGAATGGTGACTCTATGCTGCTAAGCTCTACAGAGACAAGTGTACTTGGATGTAAATAACAGCCTGGTCCTGTATATACGGTGATTAAACACACCAAGAAAATTCTGTCGATGTCTATGTTGGTGACAGATTGGGATTTACAGTAAGAGCAGAGGGTGTCTCGAAGAGCCCCAAGAGCCTGGTCCTCGAAGGTGCCCGGTGCCCATCCAGTCCTGGTAGGGATAGGGGCTGATCAGCATCTTCCAGGATTGGGCCCTCTCTGTCGTGTTGTGACATGTCTTCGTTCTGCCCATTGATAGTCCCCCGGGGGACCTGAGGGTGCAGCCAGTGTGGAAACACTGCAGCATTGATCTGCGCCTTCCCCAAAGGCCACTCAGACAAGGCCGGGACTTCCCTTCTTCTGGGGCCACGGCGCTCAGAAGAGATGCCCAGAAAAGGGGCTGCTTCTTAGGCATCCGGCTGCCGGTGTCTCCCTGAGGCACCGCGATGACCCGTGGTCTCCTTGCATTGAAGTGGCACTTTACAGCTTGTCCGAGGCGGCGGCCTCTTGACCAATGTGACCAAAGACATAGCAAGGGCGTGAGACCTCCTGCTTCTGAACCACATCCTTTATTCTGAAGGTGAACGGGGCTGGGAGGACAGGTGCTCCAGTGGTGAGGGTATTGGAGAGACGAGCATGGACCAACAACCAGCAGTGCTCTTTTACTTGGGAAGGGTTCAAAGGCCAAATTCTTCAGCTCTGTCTGAAGCAAAATGTCTTGCTGCGTAAGGATCTGCAGGGTTTGGCCAGTGGGAGTGGGCTGGGGGGAATGAGACAGTATAGACCAGTGGTGAGAGCTAGGGAGAGGGTGGTAGGAAGGTCTGGTCCTTTTCTCAGCGCTAGATTGATGCCTTGTGTGAACTTCACCTCTCTTTGGCTACAAGCGCAAACACACAACACGTTTACGCTGGATTGCTGCCCACACCGAGCAGCTCCCCACTGGGTGTTGAGGGCACCAGTAATAGCCTGTTCGCATTGACTGTCCGAGGCTGGACTTGGCTCGACTTGCAGCCACACAGCCCATAGGCTGCTGTATCTTCCTGGCCCATAGCTACCCCGGCTTTACATCTCACATCCCCTCTACATTTCCCCCTGGGAAGGCAGATCACTCCCTTGTCAATGTGTCGTGTGCACACCCCAGCTGTGACACGGGGGATCTTGAAATCTTCAAGGGCACTTGGAGCCTCTCTGAGTACAGGAGCACTGGTGTAGGACCCAAGCAGAGGACCCCGTCTAACTCTCCTGGCTCAGAGAAGGCAACCGTTTGCAAATGCTGGTTTTTTCATGGGGATCGTTGTAACCAGATCACATGGACAGCACAGAGTCTAGACATGGGGAATGGCCAGCTCTGCTGCTGGAAAGGCTGGTCTGGGAGTCTTCATTTAGGTTATGCATCACCCCCTTCCCCTGCATCATATCAAGAGAAATGAAAATAAAGCCTGTAGCCTGGATGAGCACTGGCTGGGGCAGCGTGGAGAGAGACAGCAGTTTTCTTGCGAGCTTTAAAGTTCGCGTCTTCTCAGAAGAACTACATCAGAGATGTGATGCTCTAGGCTCAGAGATGCGATGCTCTCCCTCGCGCAGAGGTGCGATGCTTTAGGATGGTGTAAATGGAGTGGATCTGGGCAAGACCCCACTAGTGGCAGTGAGAGTGGGTGAAGAACCAAGCTGCTGATCCAGCGTCCATCAAAGCAGGAGCCCTTATACACAGACGGGATCGCTCACCCTGTCCTGGCTCTTGCCCCCGGCTCCGACATCTTGCTGCGTGGCCCCTGGAGAAGCCGTTCTCCTTGGACTTCCAGCAGCAGAGGCCGTGCGTGTGACAGACCAGGCCCACCCCAAGAGACCATCACGGGGTCTGAACGCGCTCCTGTCAGACCCAAACAGAGGCCAGGGCAGGTCCAAATTCTGGCCTGGGGTCCAAATGGGGTCAGAGCTGAGGTGCAGGGGGTGTGGGACTGAGCACCACTGACCAGCCCCACCATGCTGGCTGCTACCAAGCCCATCCAAGCTCTGCACAGCCGAGTCTTGAGCTGAGCCCCTTGCCGGGGGTGTTGATTTACACTCACATGGATCTTCTAGATGCTGCAAACTGCCTATGATACTGGGGGCAACCTATGATAATGGCCCTGCCTGCCTTCTGATGCACACTGGGGGTGAGGTGTAGGGGAACTTGCAAATAAATGCCTTTGGCTTAGCTGCTCCTTTCCATCTAAGGCTGTTCTCAAAGAGCAGCAGTGAGTCTGACCCCCCCTGCCTGGTAGGAACCCCCTTAACTCCATGGGCTCCCATAGAAAGCAGCAATCCATGCCAGCTAAGGACATGCTGACCCTGTTGTCCGAGTTCACCAGCAATAAAAAACCAGCTGAGCCGTGATGGGATGGGCCCAGGGGTTGGGTTAGTGGTAGGACTCCGCATGGGCCCTCCAGCAGCAGTGCGGCCTCTGCCGAACCTGAATCCCATCTGTGCATCCTTCATTCCCTCCCAGCCTCACTTTCCCTCTGCCCTTACTGTGAATTCAAACCAGAAGTGTTCTGAACTTAAAACTGTTCCTCCTCCCCACAACCCTTCTTGTCCCGCGTTGACTGTTAACAATTCTCTGAACTATGTCTATGGAGACTTTGCAAAAAAACAAACAAAAACCCTAAAAAAAAAAAAAAAAAAAACCACAAAAAAAAAAAAAACAAAAAAAAAAAAAAAAAAAAAATAAAAACCCAAAAAAAAAAAAAAAAAAACCCCACAAAAAAAAAAAACCAAAAAAAAAAAAAAAAATAAAAACCCAAAAAAAAAAAAAAAAAAACCCCACAAAAAAAAAAAACCAAAAAAAAAAAAAAAAATAAAAACCCAAAAAAAAAAAAAAAAAAACCACAAAAAAAAAAAAAACCAAATAAATAAATAAAAATTAAAATCCCCCAAAAAAAAAAAAGTACTTTGGAAAGAATCCATATTTAAAGTTGGGTGTATCTCCTGTCCACTGGTCATGTTTAAACACTGTTGTATTGACTTTGCCTCTGGTATGTGTATTTAAAGAAATTTTTAAAAATTAAAAAAAAAAACCAAAAAACCCCATCCTGGAAGTTTTGTACAGCAAAGATGTATCCATATAGAAACCGTTGTTAAACCGATAGCACATTTCACAAGCTACTCCTAATCTGTTGTCTGTCTCCATCGGGTTATAAAGATGTTAAGAGCTACTGCCTTGGGATTTTCTACCATGTGTGTATATATCTGTATAGAGGTATGTATATATATATATAAAGAAGCTCTATATGTGTACGTATCTCTCTCTATCTATATCTAGAGCTGACTGTGAAGGATTTTTATTCAGGAAAAAATAAAATGGAGAAAGGCCCCTTTTAAAACCAGAACTTTGGCTTTGCACTTGTTTTTTGGTTGGGGGAAGGAACTTCATGGGCAGGGAATTGCTGTTCAGATGCTATTCGGCTGCCTTGGCTGGCGTGTAGACCCATCACCCAGGCTTTATAGCCAAAGAGGGAGGCATGATGCTTTCACCTTGGCCCTGCTGCCTGTGGATGGTGCTAGGGTTTCTTGCCTGCTTTCTAGGGTCTGGGGATCGCTGGGATGGATCTGGCTGCAGGATATATGATGGATGAGAGGCCATAGTGGCAGCAGAGGCTTAGCTTGTCAGAGGAAACTTTCTGTAGCTTCACCTTCCCTGACCCTCCAGCCGGCTTGCCAGTGCATAGAGGGCATGAAGTGGTATCAGGGCATCACATCCTCCTGCCCTTCCCGTGAAGAAGGTGGTTTCCTGCATCATCCCAGGTAGGTGGGAAGGGATCCCTGTGTGGAGAAGGTTGAATAGCACCACTTGGGCTCTGCTGCCTTGTAGTGAGGAAGGATGAACTCAGCTCTACCATCAGCCTCCTGCTGCTAATGGAAACTTTCTCTGAGCTCAAGTGCCCAGAGTCTGCTTGGAGAACAGGAGCTGAGCTCTCGCCTCAGGAGACGCCATCAGGGCTAGGAGGGCAAGGGTAAGTAATG
>NW_017729033.1:5237279-5243198 GCF_001723915.1 Gavialis gangeticus
TCCGACCCTTAATCTATGAATCTATGAATCTATGAATTGCAGCCCCAGAATACGGGGTCTGAGGCAGGCACAGCATGTTTCTGCCTCCAAGCAGCTGTCCACCAAAGATTGGGGAGCACCCAGTAATGGCTTATTAAAAGCAGCAGCCTGAGCACAAGGCTGGGTGCCAGGAACTTCTTAACTCTTTGTGTGATCCTGGCAACTTAATGGTGCTGCCTCAGTTTCCCATCTGTGAAATGGGGATGATAACACTTCCTGCCCTCCATGAGGGTGGGATGGAGGGGGCTGTGTTCATAAACAGCCTGAATATAGAATCACAGACAATGAGGGTGGGAAGCGACCTCAGGAGGTCACATCTAGTCCAACCCCCTGGTCAAAGCAGGACCAGCTCCAACTACATCATCCCAGCCAAGGCTTTGTCTAGCTGGGTCTTCACAACCTCCAAGGATGGAGAGTCCACCACCTTTCTGGGGAGCCTGTTCCAGAGCTGTATGAATGTTTATGAAACTGTTGCTTCCACATGAATAGTACAAAGCTTCATTCATCAGCAACGTCGATTCTACAGACCCAATCCCTGACGTCAGTAGGGAAGTTCCCCATGGGCCCAGTCACTTATTTGTGCGTTAACATTTTCCTATTGTGTTCACAGCTCATGGGTGGAGACTTGGGGTGAAAAAGGAGGGGGCTAGCAGGCTTTGTGGCCAGACAGAAGGGGCAAAGTAGAGAGATAGCTTGATCCTAGAAGGGTGTCAGGAGGCCAACACAGCCCTGGAGCCAATGCAAAGAACATCTCCCAGGCTGTTCGCTGGAAGGTGAATCGGACACCCGCTGTGGTTATCAGTGTGCCACAGGTTTTGAATCGGCTCTGCCAGACCCAAAAGTCAGACCAAGACCTGCTGCAAGTCTTCCATCCCCCATTCTTACCAGCTTTGTGTTAGGGCCCTTAGATTTGCAGAGAGAAACCAACTGCAAACGACCAAGCTGCTGACCCTCTGTTTCCATTGTTCGAGTCCTACACAACTCCCAGAGCAAACCACACACAACAAGAGGAGGGTTTGGAGGAGAGTGGGCTTTATTTTTAACTCAGTTTTAACAACCCAACATGAACCATACTAAGCAAAGCAAGTAGGGACGTGTTGAATTGGTTTCAACCTGAGTGTGTCACTAATAAGGATTTCCTAGGTTACTGAAGGCCAAATGAAAGGATGATGGGCTTAAATGGAGAACTAGATGCAAAATGGAAATGCACAGGAGATAAGGACAGGTATAACTACCTGCTAAATATGCTTTAACTGCTGGCTAGTTCATCCTTTCCTGTTCTGGTTCCTGGTATAACTACATCATGTCTGGGATTTTCTTATGCTGATGGGGGAAGGCCAAGGCTGAAACTTAAGCAAAGCAATTAGGGTTGAGACTAGGGTGGCCATCATAGAGGACATTCTGGTTTTCTGCTACTCTGTCCTCTGTTGATACGAAACCCGACACCTTTAGGTCCTCTATTTTTCTCTTCAAGAAAAATAGCTCTATCTAGATGATGTAAAGGCATCCGGTTTCATATCAACAGAGGAAGAGGACAACCGGACTGTCCTCTATGATGGCCACCCTAGCTGAGACCCATCATAAAGAGTCCTGCTGAGAAGGTGACTGATATAGACAAGCAGCCAGAGGAGTTGGCTTAGATACAGAAAAAGTTCTGCTTTCTCTCTTGTAGGCACAGTAGGAGAACCAAAATACAAAGGAATAGGAGGGAAGGATTTAACCCTTGTGGGGCTGGAAGGCAGTTCTGAGACTGGGGAGGGATGGAAACAGGAAGGGGAAGTTCTGCCTATCCAATTCATGGCCAAAGCACCACCACCACCACCACCCCCATGGCAGCTATCCCTGGCTGGCAATCTCCACTCCCTGGGAAAGGGAAAGGAGCAGAAGCTTGTGCCCCTGCCTGCCCCACAAGAGTTAAATCCTGGGGGGCTAAAAGGAGATGCCTTCAGCAGTGGCGGCAGCAGCAGATCTCTTATCCCTTGGATGGGCTGGCCTCTCAAGGGCAGCATCACTCATTTTCATTCCGTCACACATGCACACAGTTCATCACAGCACATGCGCACACATACACACACATATACCTCCAGCAGAGAAGAGATACCCACCGCTGCTAGAACAATGAAGCAGTGGAAGAGACGCCCAGGGAAGCTGTGGACTCTCCATCACCGGAGGTGTTCAGGAATAGGCTGGACAGCCACTGGGCAAGGGTGATGTAGGCAAAACTATGGGGATTTCCTAGACTTCTGGGCTTTGCTGGTTGCTGCTTGGGACTGGGAAGAAATTTACCCCATGGTCAGATTGGTACAGACTGCAGGGCGGGGGTGCCTTCCTCTGTAGCAGGGGGCTTGGTCCTCTTCCTGGGATGTCTTGAGCTTTTATTAACAATCTTTTCAGAAACAGGATGTTGGCCACTGTGGTCCCCCTCCTTTACTTGTGGCAGATCTTGCTTTATTTCTTGCATTGCGTCAGGGTTGACTGTAGTTTTGCTCAAAGGTTAGACAATGGATTTGTTCAGGATGGTTTGGACAGGCCTGATCCTGCCTCAGGCAGGGGGTTGGACTAGATGTGACCTCTGGAGGTCCCTTCCAGCCCCACTTCTCTGTGATTCTATATTTGCACTTGCACACATACACACACACACATACACATACATACACAAGCACAGATGCCTGAACAATGACCGTGCGCTCAATGTCACCCAATTACCAAGTGACCCGTTCCTGCACCTCATCCATCTCCCAGCCTGCTCCTCATTGTGGTTCTTTCTGTGGTCGACATCAGAGTGCCGCAGATTGAGACGTACGACTTCAATTCCACCCCTCTGCCCTAAGCTGCCAGGGAGGCGACTGCCAATTTTCTTGCAATCTGGGAAGCGTCGGGCCTGAAGCTGCAATCTGTATTTCAGGCCCCAACCACCACAGGAAGGCGTGAGCACGACTCCCATCCATCACGCTCCATAATTAGGCTTTTCCTCTTGACACTGCTGCTGGCCAAGGCAACAGCTGCCGGGAGCTGACTGGAGCCTGTGCAAAGCTCCCGGAAAAGGCACAACATCTGTCCGGGGCTGTTGATTTCCCCATTGGCAGCATTAAGTGCATGTTAAGCCTGGCAGTGTGGTTTCCAAAGCTCCCCCACAGCTGCCAGGAATCTCCTGTAGCCAGCCACACTGCCTAAAGCTACGGGACATGGGGAGGGCTTGCTATGCAATGCAAGCAACACGCAAATGATTTCTAGGGAGCACCACATAGCACCATGGAAGAGCACAGCACAGGATCAACCAGGCTCCCTGGGAGCCTACAGTCAAAAGTCCCATCCTGCCAGGGGCTGACCACCCTCCACATCCATCAATAACAGGCCTTCCTGAGGCAATACCAACCCAAAGTGTTCCAAAATCAGGAGTCAGGCCCCCAGATATCATGAGATTAAATCCTGCCTTAGGCCCCTCTTTTGCTTTGAGAACTATGGGCTACAGGAAAACAGGGCTGCTGCTGGGGTGTTGGGAGCTCTATCTGTCCAGGTGACCAACACTGTCAGTCCTTCCTTCTGCTCCCACATCTGTCTCTCTAAACGGGTATGGGTGTTTGTTCTCCCAAGATACATTTTCCTTGGAGTGATATGACCCTGGTTGTTTCCAAGATATTGGTCTCCAAGTGCAGCCATTTTTACTCTGGGAGAAAAAAAAACCCTGAACCGCTGTGCACGCATGGTTTCTCCTGGGAGAGCAGCATCTCTCCCAGGAGAAACTGAACATCTGTACATGGCTTCTGTCTCTGCCTGTTGTCTCTCGTCTTAAGCTGCACAACCTCATTGTAACATCCCCTCCAAGAGATGGGGGGGTGGGGTTCGTTCGCTCACTGTGCCAGACTCGTTGCTGTGACAGGTCTGGCAGCCCAGGCTGACCCCTTGCTCCTCACTAGCAATTTAAAGCTTGCCTGGTTGCAGCCATGTGGGAGCACTCGCAGCCCCAGAGGGAGGGGGATGTTTTGCCGAGGTGTTTTGACCTCAGTTCCCCATAAGTGAAGATGGGAGTGATGATGCTGAGAAGGAGCAGGGGCAGCCACGATTGTGAACAAGGGGTGGGAACAGCTGGGCATTGCCTCAGGGAAGTGCAAATCCCTCTGGAAACACCCCATGGCAGCAGCAGGCAAATAGGGAAGACTCTGGGGCACTCCGTGATCCTCATGGCGTTATTCCTGCCTGAAGCAAATTGCTCCCCGTTGGCTGTTGATGGCAGGGGGCTTTTCCCAGCACTCTCCAAAGCCCACAGACTCTGAGTGGACACCCACCTGCAAAGCTGATGCCAGGTAAGCGCGAGGAAGGAGAAGTAGGAGTCAGTCCCTCTGGGCAGCCTGGTTATAGCCTCTTGCAATGCGCCATCACAGCCTGCCCAGTCTGGCATGCCAGCACCCTCCGGAGAGGCAGGGTGGCTCCTGCCCTGGTCAGACAAGGAGATGAATGAGTGCCAAGATCTGTGATGTCACAATGTCCGCTATGACATCGCCAAGATTCAAGCGAAGGCTGCACTGTGCGCAGCAGTCTTGGGGCACGCGCAGGAAAGGTAAGGCAGGTGCTGGGCAGGGATGTCATGATGCAGAGCAGCCCCGGGGACACGGATGTCATGCCTGAGGCATCGGGTGATGCGTAGGGGTCTACACAATTGGCTATTTTGCAGATTTTGCAGACACCGCAAAACCGGGGATTGCCTGCAAAATTCACCTTCAAAAAAACTTAATAAACATAAAAAGCTAACTCCCCAGTAGGAGCCAGTGGCCCATGGGCCAGCCTCGCAGCCCGGGGAGGCACCGGCTGGCGGGGTGGCATGAAGGGCAGCAGACAAGATGGCAGCTGCCCCCAGCTCCCCCACCGGGGCCTCTCTGCCAATCAGCTCTGAGGGGCAGGGCCAGCAGGGCAGTCTGGGAAATACCCGCATTATTTACTCTCCCTGCCCTGACCTGCCCACGAAAACTGCCCTGTCACCACGATGTAACTAGGCCCCTGCTGTGGTAAAGGGCTGCGAATGATGCTCCCGTTTGATGTCATGATGCAGAGTAGCCCTGGGGTGATGACATCATGCTGTTGTGTGAGGTCACACTCTGGTTCTGAGCAACCCTGGGAGTGATGATGTCATGCTGTCGCGTGAGGCATGACCCCCTGGACCCAGTGGCAGGGGGTGTGACGTGATGCCGTGGCGTGGCCCCCCCCCCATGGCAGTGACGTCACCCCTCAGCGTGCACCCCTCCCTCTCCCACCCGCACTGCAGTGACGTGAGTGACGTGACGCAGGCGGGGGCGGGGGAAGAGCGCGGGCGCCACCTGCCGGGCGCGGCCGCCCCCCCTCCCGCGCGCGTTCTCCTCCGCCCGGCTTCCGTCGCGCCGGAAGTTCGTCAGCGCCCCGTGGCCGGAAGTGCTCGCGAGCGGCCCAGGCTCGCCCGGACCCGGTAGCAGCTGGAGGCCCAGCCCGTGCGGGTGAGTGCGAGCGAGCCCCTCCCCCTCCCACCCCCCGGGACGCGACGCAACGCGACGCAGCGCGCAACCGACCGACCGACAGCGGGGGGCGGCGTGGTGCAGCGCCGCGCCTGGGGGTGGCCGGGTCGGGTCGGGTCGGGCCGGGCCGGGGCCGCTGTTGCCGGGGAGCTCGACGGACCCTGGTTCATTCCGTCTGATGCACGACACGGGCGGGGGGGCACGTGCTTGAACCGGGCGTCGCGTCTGGGTCACGGCAGAGAGGTGTCCGGGCCTTTCCCCCGTAAGACCCCGAGCTAAGAAACCTCGAAGCGAGCTTCCTGCTCGCTCCCGACTGGATGTGCCGGGGCCCGCGGACGTGTAAGGGCCGGTTCGCTGCCGCGTTGTCTCCTCGCGCCACTCGGGGGGGGGGGGGCTC
>NW_017729033.1:5244155-5244556 GCF_001723915.1 Gavialis gangeticus
CGCCCCCCCTCCCGCGCGCGTTCTCCTCCGCCCGGCTTCCGTCGCGCCGGAAGTTCGTCAGCGCCCCGTGGCCGGAAGTGCTCGCGAGCGGCCCAGGCTCGCCCGGACCCGGTAGCAGCTGGAGGCCCAGCCCGTGCGGGTGAGTGCGAGCGAGCCCCTCCCCCTCCCACCCCCCGGGACGCGACGCAACGCGACGCAGCGCGCAACCGACCGACCGACAGCGGGGGGCGGCGTGGTGCAGCGCCGCGCCTGGGGGTGGCCGGGTCGGGTCGGGTCGGGCCGGGCCGGGGCCGCTGTTGCCGGGGAGCTCGACGGACCCTGGTTCATTCCGTCTGATGCACGACACGGGCGGGGGGGCACGTGCTTGAACCGGGCGTCGCGTCTGGGTCACGGCAGAGAGG
>NW_017729033.1:5245052-5312145 GCF_001723915.1 Gavialis gangeticus
CGGGGGGGGGGGGGCTCTGATCCGGCTGTGGGCAGGTAGCGGGGCAACCCTTGCGTTCGGCGGGAAGGGTCGCCCACTGCAAGAGCTCAAGCCCCACGTTGCGTTGCCATCCAGAGATAGCTGAGGCGCTCCCGCCTCGTGTTGGGCTCGACGGTGATGTTTAGCTCTCTCCGTGCCAGAGAGGACAACAGCGTTCGAGCCGCGAGGAGCTCGCTGCTGTCTCTCTCTGCCCCGTACTCAGCCACTTAGACAGCTAGTACTAGACAAGACATTGCACAACATATTGTCACACCATTTTTCAGCATTTTTAAAGATTTTTCCCCCTCTTCTGCAGTCCCTGCACTCTTAATCTGGGGGGTGTCTTTTTTCCCTTTGATTTCTCTCCTGTTTCTGGTCTCCTTTGCTTCCTCCTTAAATTTGCATCTCTTCCTTCAAGCTTATCGCTGCGTCCCGTTGCCTCTTACCCTCCTCCTTATCCTTCTCCCAGAGAACACGATCTAGGCATACAGCCGGCCGTGCAATGAGGGTGAGGAAACTAGAGGTCTAGATACTCTGATGTCCATCAGAGGGCACTGCTTGCTGTCTTCTCTTTGTGCATTAAATTGTGCCTGAAACTGGGTTGAGCATTCACTGTGCTTGCATTCTTCACAGAGGCGTGACCTCCTTGGCTTCAGCTGGGAAGCTGTCTCAATGTGCACAGTCGTAAAGGCTTCCATAGTGCATTAATGACCCTTTAGTTGCAGGTCTCAGGGCAGAGGAATGCAAAAGCTGATACGTATCACTCCTATAGTGCCTTTCTCAAGCTTTGCTGTCTCTAGTTACTTATGGTCCTCTGGTTTTCGACAAGGGGTGGGCAGAATACCGCCCGTGGACCAGATGCCTTCTGTCATGTGATTGGATCTGGCCCATGGAGGGTGCCTGACGGTTGATTTTTATCCAGCCTGCAGCTGCCCCTGCAGCACTCCGCATGGGGCCAAGTCCTACCCAGGGCAGCCTGCACTGCGCTCCCGTGCCCACTGGCAGCCCTGGCCCGGCACGCACAATTTCCTGTTGGGGCCACACCCAGTGTGACTGCAGCTGTCTGGGCACTGCTCTGCTCCCCTTTCCTCCATTGGTTCCTCTTCCTTCTCCTCCTCACTAGCACCACAGCCAAAAGGGACTTGGGGGTCATGATTGACCACAAGATGAACATGAGCCACCAATGCAATGTCACAGCTGGTAATATGAACAAAACTCTAGCTTGCATCCATAGATGCTTCTCAAGCAAATCTCAAGATGCCATCCTCCCGTTGTACTAGGCCTTGGTGAGACCGCAGCTGGAGTACTGCATCCAGTTTTGGGCTCTGCAATTCAAGAAGGATGTTGAGAATCATGAGGGAGTCCAGAGGAGAGCCACGTGCATGATCAGAGGGCAGGAGAACAGGCCTTATGATGAGAAGCTGAGAGCAATGGGACTCTTCAGCCTGGAAAAGCGCAGGCCCAGGGGTGACCTGGTAGCTGCCTATAAGTATATAAGGGGTGTTCACTAGGATCTGGGGGGCCTATTCACCAGAGCGCCCCAAGGGATGACAAGGTCCAACGGCCATAACCTTCTCCAAGACCATTTTAGGGTGGACATAAGGAAAAACTTCTTTACTGTCCAAGGCCTGGAATAGACACCCCCCAGAGGTGGTGCAATTACCTACTCTGGACACTTTTTTAAAGAAATGTCTGAACGTTTATCTTGCTGGGATCCTTTGACCCCAGCTGACTTCCTGCCCCTGGGGCAGGGGGCTGGACTCGATGGTCCTCCGAGCCCCCTTCCAGCCCTAATGTCTATGAAATCTATGAGGTCTTCAGAACCAAGCAGTACCTGGGCGACTGCAACCACACTGGAAGCAGCTCTGCCAGAAAGCTGTATGCACTTGCCAGGGCTGGAGCAGGCACGGCTGGGAGCAGCCAGGGCTCGAGCCCAAGTGGGGGCAGCTGTGGGCTGGATGCGGCAGGGGAGACCATACCTGTGCCACACCGGTGTGCCCAGGCAAGCTTTGCTGCTCACACCCCCAGCCGACTCCCGGGACCTAGCACAGGTAGCCCCCCTCCCAATACTGTATACTCTTGTAAGACTTTATTTTGAGCTATTATGCAATCGCCTCTATAGACACTACTCAAACAAAGATCAGAACAAAACTATATTTTGAAATAATATTGAAATATGTTATGGCTGATGTTTGGGGGGTTTTTTTAGTATATGATTTGGTTTTTAATCTATAATTTGTTAAAATTATTTCTTCTGAAGGACTTTGTGCGTGTGGCCCGTAACAGCTCACCAAAACTCGTTAAGTGGCCCGCCAGCCAAAATATTTGCCCATCCCTGTTCTAACATGTTTCCTCTTCGTAGCAAGAGCGAGGCACAGATTTGAGGAAGCTGAAGATGCCTGTCTAATGCGTCCTTGAGGTTAGCAGCGCAAGGTGGGGGAAGCGCATGGTACACAGCACTGGCTTTGTGCTGTAGCTAATCGCCATCTGACTCCTCATGACGGGCTCAGTTGGCCCCTCACACAGGCTGCCAGCACTGAGATGCTGTCCAGATTTCCCATCGCTACCCTGCCTCTGGAGCAGTTCTGTCTACAGAAGTAGCAGGGGAGCATTTGTATGGACGGGGCCCAGGTGGCAGCTGGCATTTTAAACCTGTGTCCTGAGCCTGCTGGAAACTTTTCCTAGCTGAAAGATTTGAGTGCTTGGTTCCCTGCATGGTTTCCTTTCTCCTAAATACCCAATTGTACCCTGGAAACAAGTAACAGCTCTGGATGCCTCCTGTTATTCCTCTCATGTTCTTCATTGTCCTCCCTTCGTTTTGGAGCTGCTTCTCTCCCTCTCCACTGTCTACCCTTGCTTTCACCAGCAGTTTACCTTCCTTGAGGCAGCTTGTCTGTCCAGTTGGCCAGTACTCATTCTGCAGGCCCCTTTATGTGAGAGAGATTCCCAGACAGGGTGGATAAAAATCAACAATTTTTTTTTATTTAAATCAGATTTTTTTTTAATTGGATCATATTTTTTTGTTAAGATGCTTTAAAAAAAAACCTATATAAAATAGTTTTAATTTAAGATAGGTTAAAGCTCAAAGATGTCATCACAGAATTAGGGATTATAACTTCTAATTGTATACGATTTGAGACAACATATGCATGTAGCCTTTTTAGAAAATGTTTGTAAATAGGTCACAACAGGCTATATTAGGGGCCCAGTCTTATGGGGTTCCCGGAGACTCCTTTATAGATTAGTAAAGATTAAAGAAAACCATTCTCCCCAGTGGGACTTGGTGCTCAGTCTAGAAGGTCCCATTAAGCCATCTCTGTGATGCTTAGTTTCAGTTCTCAAACCGTGGATTTGTGTCTCCAGAGATAACATCCTTGTTAACAGCTGTACAGTATATGGCAATGAGAGAGAACAGACCTGATTACCTACCCTTCAGCCTTCTTGTCTGTCTGCAGGTTTGTGTGTACAGAGTCAAGCCCTTACTTCTCTGTAAAAGTGCAAAGTTTCAAGAAGTTAAATGAATAAAGGATATCAAACATCAAGAAGGCACTTTTTGTAGAAAACAATGATTAAATCAAGGCTTCCTGACCAGTGATTTGAATCGTGCTTTAAATCATGTTTTAAATCAAATCCACCCTGCTCCCAGATCCACATCTCTTCCCAGTACCCCAGCCTGACACTGTAATTTCTCAATATTTTGTCTGTGAAGCTGGGATGGCTTCCAGCTTGTATTTTGAGAACTGCTTAGGTTCTGATTAGCACGTCTTCATTTGAAACACAAACTGATTGAATTAATAGCTTCAGAGATGCAAAGCTATAAAAAAATAAAAGGAGAGGGTGTTTTCAGCTTAAAATCTAGTCAGTTTAAAAAAAGTGGGGGGTGGGGACTAACAAGCTTAGACCTGCCAACTGAAAGAACAGTCACGTTTTTCTGAATACGAGAGAGTTGTTTTAGGAGTTCCTTGTAGCAGTGAAGCTGTCAACCATATCCCATCACTACGATGCAACAGGTCATCAGATTGCAAAATAACGTTGATGATTGACTTTGGATTGGCCTTGTGGTCTGAACTGCTGAATTCTGGACTTGCAGGCAGATGTCCAACACTCAGTCACTACTTACAAACCAGGTGGGAAATGCACCCTGAGACTAGCTAACTTACTTACTGTAGTGTTATAAGCTTTGTTTTAAAACGAAATGTATCCTAATAGATGGAAACCACTCATTCTTCATCTGCCCTTTTTTCAGTACCTGGAAGCAATTCTGACCTCAGTAATTTGTGATCCATGACTACAGTGATAATATGCCGAAGACTTCCAGGAGGAGTCAGCAGGGCTGCGACATTTTCAACTGTATCCAGGAGTGGGGCCAAGAGGATGATTCCCAGGAGAAAGCCAGAGGAGGATGGGAACCCTCAGGTGACTGACAGTAAAGCAGAGGTGATTCTCAGGCTGCAGAACCCTGTAGAGTACAGAATATTTTACAATCCATCAGCCTACATGGCCACCAAAACCACATCATATCAGAATGCAGCTGGAAGCCACATGGCTGGTGATGAAAGGCCCTCTGCTAGCAAATTCTCCAGCATTGTCACCAAGCAAGTCCAAAATACCTACAGCATCACCTGGCACCGAAGTCTGAGCACAAAAAACACCATGCTGCATCTGGAATTCAGCAAACCCTTTTCCACGCAAGCCGGCCCGAAACAGCCAGTTGAACCCAAGCCCAAAAGAGATGAAATGCCAGATGTTGAGGTGCAGGCTTATCACAGTAAGGAGGATAGCCGGATGTTTCAGAAACAAAGGCCTGAATACAGCTCTCTGTGTTATGACACCTCTATACCCGTGGAGCCCCTACCCCTAGAAGAAAGAGACTTGATCTTACACAGTATAAGTACACTTAAAAGTGAGCTGGTCCCAGGAACTATTGTGGAGTATTTTTGCAAGCTGAGCTGTCTTCCAGTGGAGCAGCACACTCCCCTGAAGTCCCATGCCGAGTTCATGATGCTGTGTCACTACTCAGTTAAAAAGATCAAGATGTTCAGCACATCGGAACTCATCGCTATTTTAAAGGCACTTGTCCGCTTAACAGTTCTTCCCAACCACTTTGTGATGAGTCCATACGAGAGGGAATTTTGCCTTCGGGCGTGGACCATGAACCTGGAGCAGCTGCTGCTAGTGGCAGATCTCTGGCGCTGCTTGGGATGTACCGTGCCTCACTACTTGCGTGTCTCCTTGAGTTACATGAGCATGCACTGGGAAAGCCTCACCTTGCCCCAGCTGGTGCAGCTGGTGTACATCATAGGAGAAGGCCGGAAGGCTCCCCAAGACTTAATGCGGAAGCTGGAGACCTTGGTGTTGGTGAACTTGGATTCCTTCAACTTGGAGGAAGTTGGAGCTATTTGCCTGGGGGCCTTCAAGGCACACTACCGCTTCTCAGAGCAGGTCATGCAGGGAATTGGAGACAAGATCTCATCCCGGCTGGAAGACATGAGCAGCTGTGCTTTGGTGAACGTGCTGAAGATGTTCCGTTACACTCACGTTGATCACGTGGACTTCATGAAGCAACTCGAGAAGGTGGTTCCACCTCGGATTCCTAGTATAGGCATCCAGGGTGTTATGCACATAAGTCTCTCCTGCGCAGCCCTGCGTTACCTCAGCAAATGCATTCTGAATGCTGTCGCCTCTTCGGTGCCTTCCAGGGTGACATACTGCCGAAGCAAGGATACCGCCAAGTTCTTGTGGTCATATGGAAGCCTAAATTATGAGCCACCTAATGGGGAGAGGTTTTACAACAGCCTCATACAGCAGTTGCACAGGCAGTTGCATGAGTTCAGGAAGTTCCCTGAGCATCTTCTCACAGGTTTGCTGGGTCTGGCATTCACTGAGCGCTACCCATATGACCTAATTAACTATGCCCTGAGCAATGAATTTATCCAGTTAATCAATAAAACTAAATTTGACTTGAAAAGAGACCTGTTCACTCTTGATGGCAGTGTAGAAATTGAGTGCCCAGATTACAAAGGCAGTCGCCTTATGCCCCAGCTTCAGCAAGAAGCTACCGAGGTACTGTTGAGTTTTGCAGAGCGAGAAATCTACGTAAAGCCAGAAGTGCAGGAGGCGCTCACTATCCTAGAGAACATCCTAGGTGGGCCCAAGTATGTCAAAAACCATATGATCTTACCTCACACCAGAACAAACGATCTAGAAGTTCATTTGGACCCAGACCGAAACCCAGTACCTTTTAACTTCATAACTTCCCCAGCAGATAAACAGGTGGTTAAAGATGAGCAGAAGGACATCGGAAAGAGTCCCTCAGATGATTTAATGAATCAGCTCTTAAATGGGAAATCTAGTGGCAGGTCTTCTGAGATTTATGATAAAACTGAGGTGCAGACTCACGGGCAGAAGAGGGCAAGAGATGAGCAAACCCCGTCCCCTGTGGATTATTCTGCATCTCCAGATGGGGTTACTCTGACTGACTCCCTCCTAAAGGTTTTGACCAAGTCAGCGACCTCTCCTGAACATCCTTCCTCACCAGCAACGCCGCAGCCTGCAAGAGTGAAGCTCGCCATCCAAGTAGTAGCCAGGAATCACTATTGCTACAAAACAAAGCACTTGCTGGGGCTGCACAACATGAAGAGGCGGCAGCTGCGGCGGCTGGGCTACGTGGTGGTGGAGCTGGAGTTCTGGGAGTGGTTCCAGTTGCTAAGAGAGACCCGGGCAAAGAGGGTGAATTACCTGCGCCACAAAGTGTTTGACTCAATTCCCCAAAAATAGACACTGTCAGTTAAAAAGAAGCCATTTGACAAGACTGATACCTAAATCCAGCACTGCAGAGGAACCTGCCAGCGGGGAAGTAGCTGGGCAGATCCTTCCCTCTTGTTTCTGATCCTTATTTTACTCTTCCGGTGGTTCATCAAGCTTTGCTGGCGCTTTGCATAGTCAGCGCTGGTTTGACAGCCACCTTAGGAGTCTCATCAACAGCTGTATATGCCGTGCTCTTCTTCTCTTGTAAATGTACCCCAACATGACTCTGTTTATAAATAAAAGCCCTAACAATATAAGATTTTCACACCTCCGTCTTCCTCAGAGCGAGAGACGGTGCATTTTTTTGCCCGCTCACTTCAGGATGGTTGTAATGCTCTTTTGGTACAGGGAAGTCAGCCGGAGAGCATCCTAAGCTATGTGCACGGTCCCTGCGACAGACTTCTTGCATGTAGTGCAGCTGTACCCGCCAATTCCAGTGCAGCTGGGCCGGATGTCAGGTCATACTCCCCCATACCTTGGCTTGTTTTCAGACCCACTGCTTCACAGGGGACAGGGAGAGACTCCAGCGCTTCCCCTTTTCTCGGCTCTTTCCCCGCAGTGGAAGTGAGCAGGAAGGTGTGTGGATAGTGTGGAGGTGAGAGCATGTGCCATGACAGGAGTGGGAGGGAGAGGAGAAATGTGCTGCGTACGGCAGGTCTGTTTTGCATGGGCACATCTCAGTTCAGTCTAACAGTGAGGCCTCCGCCTTGTGCAGTGCCCACCTTGCTGATGCTTTTCAGCTCCATTGACCTCTCGGCCCACCTAGGAAAAGATCGAGTGAACCTGGAAATCCAGCTGCCCTGTTCCAAGGTAACCCTCCCAGTCGGGCTTGGATCACACAGGCTGGGCAGCATGGCAAGAGTTTGTGTTGCCACCAACTAGGGCAGAGGTGGGCAATTGTTTGGGCTGGAGGGACACTTAAGGAGTTTTGATGATCTGTTGTGGGCTGGGGAAGGTGGGGAGCAACTGATCCTATCTGGCCCTGGTGCCCACCACCAGGGGACCAGGTGGAGCGGGTGGGCAGGCGGGGTCTCCATGGAGACTGGCCCAGGACCCCCCGCGGGCAAGGCACACTCGGCCAAGTGGATGGGATGGGGCTTTGGGCAGGCGGGAAGTGGCATCCAGGAGTGGGCCAGGATCATGGAGCTGTGACAGCGCAGGGCTGGGCCCTGGGACAGGGCCACAATTAGCTCCCCACACATCTCTGTCACAGAGACACCAGTTCCAGGTCCCAGGCTGACCTCTATGGAGACCTTGCCCATCCGCTCCATCCAGCATCCCCAGCAGTGGATGCAGGCTGGACAGCCTGGGGTGCCTGGGCAGTGAAGCTGGGTCCAGCAGTGGTGGCAGAGATGCTGGTGGTGGCAGCCGGGCAGAGTGAGCCATCACTGCCGGGGCTGCCAGGAAGTCAAGTTCGGCTGCCTTGCCCTGTGCCCAGCGGTGGTGAACCCAGCCGCACATGCCATGGCCCAGACTGCTCCCTACGCCTGGGCCAGGTGGGGCTGAGGGACCTGCCATTGGCCAGATACAGCCCCTTGGTGGGCTGGATCCAGCCCATGGGCCCTATTCTGCCTACCCCTGAGCTAGAGTGTATACTCTGAGAAGAGGGGGTATATTTCCTCCACATTCGTAGGGTTGCATCTAAGATTTGGCAGTAAGGAGTCTTCCGGGCCAGAAGGTCTCTGCTCTGTAACATGCCTGATGCAGTTTGGAGCATGTTATAAACTGCAGTTTTCATCTTTTTATGCTACACTGTAATTTCAGACACTTTAGTGTCACACTGGCAGGTCCAGGTATAACATTAGGTTGAATGTGCGTTTACTTTGTGAAGCAAAGTGAAGCTATGAAATGCTGGAACTGAGGCTGAATTTGTGGGGGAGCTGTCGGCTCAGGGAGGGACTCTCTGTTTGGAGTTACTTCCAGACTCTCGTGTTAACCCTTTGATCTCACCCAATCCTGTTTTGCACTGGTTGCCCCCAAAAATCAGTTGGGAGCCTGGGTATGTTGCCTCTTCGTAAAGGGTGGGCCCAAGCCCTGCCGCTCCTGGAGGGCCCTAAAAGTCGGCAAGAGTAGGGGTATGGTGAAGGGGGGGCAGGCAAGCTTAATGCTGGCACTTCGTAGCCATTGAGGGGTTCCTGTTCTTCTGATGTAGCTCATATTTCCTTACACTTGAATGAGAGGGAGGAAAGCACCCTGGAAATTCCCCCTGAGGTACTTGTTGATACCCACGGGGTTGTTCTCAGGGCAGAACCATTGCATCGGCTGTGCAGGCCGTAGTAGCCGGCAGTGGTCGGGCCCCTTCTCTGCAGAGCAGTGGGAGAGGTCTGCAAGACATGTTTCAGCGATAGCAATGGGAAGGGGAGACTGGGATCATGGGTGGCTTACTCTTCCCCATCCCATTGCCTACATTTAGCGGGTGCTGGACTCCCCGCACCTGGCCTCTTGTCCAAGTCTCTTTGCCCAGCATTTCTAGTCTCACCCGTCCTGGCGTCTCAGCCCAGTCTGTCCCTGCATCTCCGCCAGTCTCCTTGTCCAGCTGGTCCATTCCCTTCCCCCATAACTCTACCAAGCTGTCTCACTCTCTCTTGCCTTCATTTGTGCCTGCTCCTGGGCTCGATCTTTGTCCCACCCATTGCAGTTTCCACCTGGGAAACTGATTGCTTGTCTGATCTGTCTTCCTTTTCCCTACCAGGTTGCAGTCTCTAGTTGTTTCTCAGCTCTTCCAGTGTGCAGACTTTTACCTGCTGGTTCAGGTCCCTCCCAGGCTTTCCTGTCTTATCACTGGCCAGTCCCAACCCCTTCTGGTAAGACCAGTTCAGAATACTAAACTGAAGAAAGAGAAATCAAATGCACAGATAGAATCAGAGGGTTTAACTGCCTAAGCAGGGGTACAGCAAGCACGTTTTGGGGGTTATTGTGGAGCACAAGCTATGTGATAGTGTTGCAAAAGGCAAATCTCCTGGGGGCTCCATTAATAGGAGTGTACTACGAAGGGCATTTGCAGTATATTCTGACATAAGCTGGATGGAGTCCGGAGGAGAGTAATAAGAACAATATACTTAGAAGACGTGACCCACAGCAGAAGAGTGAAGGACCTGCTTTTTTTTTTGTCTAAAAAAAGAGGTGAAAGGGGGCAAACACATTTTAATACGTAGCGTTGCATCAATAATAAAATATAAACATGTTGAGGTAGTTGATTCGTGCCCAAAATGAAGAAAGGACAAGAGAAAATCAGCTTTATTTGCACAAAAGATGATTGAGATAAGATACTGGGAACCTCCTCACCAGAAGGATTGGGAAGGACTGGAACGGTGGAGGAAGATTGGGGTATTGCCTTCGCTGGCAGTTTTTATGATTTGGCAGACGTCTGCCGGGAATTGCTTGGTAGCACTCGATTCTGCCTTGGAGCACCAGGGTGTGGATTAGGTGGCCTCTAGAAGTCCTCACTAAGCCTTCATTTTATGATCGAGGACAGCAGTGCCCAATCTCCTGGCCCCATGGGCTGGAGGAGCAGCGTAGAGCCGGTCCCTGAGTGCGAGCTGGCATGCCAGCTGGGATTTGGCTGTAAATTGGTATGGTTGGGAGTGCAGGGTCACATTATCCAGCCCCCATGACTCCCATCGATTTTTAGCAGCATGGGAGCGACAATTCTGCCACTGCTCCCCTGCCACCAAATTTCCAGACCTTTAGGGACCCCCATAGGCTGGATCTGGCCCACGGGGCAGGGGTTAGGCACCTCTGTCCTAGCACAAGAGATGACTAAATTACCTTCCACTGGAGCATGTTATTCCTCACGTTGCACCTCTTCTGCAAAACTAGCCTGAAGTACACTTTGTGTCTTGACCAGAAATCTTTCCAGCAGAGGGTAACAGTACAGTGCAGAGGTTATTAATTACTATACGGTACCTTGTTAACAGTACAGTGCGGGATGATTACAGTACAGTAGCACCTAGTTTGAGTCCTCCCCCAAAAGTGTTGGGGTCCTAACAAGCCAAACTGCATTTTAATTGCCCAGTGTTCCCATCTGATAAGTCTTGGCACTAACACGAGATCAGTCTGTTTGAATGTGGGTTTTTATTTTTAATCTATTGACATTTCTCCCTGTTGGGATCCCAAAGTGTTGAACAGGTTATAACTGTGTGTACACAAAACAGCAGGGAGCTCAGAGGTGGAGGAGGGACCTTGCTGTCTTTATTGTGCTGTCATAATACCTGTGGATCTAGGATTGAACCCAGAGCCTGTTGTTAGGTGCACACCAGAAAGGCAATCCCTGCCCCAAAGAGCTTACGGTCTTCGAGCGAGAGGATGCCATGGTTACAGACAAGGCAATGAGAAAACAATGAGACCTTGTTGATCAGCTTGATGGGGAGGGGTCTCGACCTATCCACAGCCTCCCTCCGGTCAAATTATGCACGAGCGCAGATTGAGGCAGTTTGCAGGGGGATAAGAGGGGAGCAACCTCCCACAGAGAGATGAGAGACATGAAGCATATACTTTCTGCCTTCTCATCGCACCCCAACAAGAGAACAGGTATCTTGAAAGTCTTCCAGTTCACCAGGATGCTTTCACCTATCCTGATTTTGCAGCTAATCTCCACAAGATCTGGTGGAGGCCAAGAGCGTGGTAGATTTCCTAGGAGAATTAGGCATGCTCTCACGGTGGATATGCCCCTGAGCTAGGATCAAGAGAGTATATTGAAGAGAAAGGAATTTGGAAAATAAGCTAACTGGCCCCTGCCTAGGGACAGGAAGAAAATACCTTCATGAGCAGATGATAATGTAATTCTCAGCTACTGAGTGAATTGCATTTACCTCTGAGTTATCTTGTACGGGTTGTGGCCAGAGAGGGGTTGTGGACCAAAAGTTTCGTGAGACCTTTAACAGTCAGGCTGTCGGGGCATCTGTTTCAGGTCTGGAGACACGGCACCTCCAGCAGTGAGCTGTAGACGATTGCATACTTAATGTTGTGTTAAACAGATGCCCAGTTTGCAGCTGTGCAACCTTGAAAGTGCCTCTTTTTGCTTACCTGGATGCAGTGCAACATTGAGTATTGCTTTCATGAGACTGTCTGATTTGGAAAACAGCCAGGCAGGCATTGGCGTAGCCGAACTTCCAGGCTCAGCTGTTTCAGGAAGTGATTGAGATCTGCCCTTCCTTCAACCCTGGGTTGAATTGGGCTCTTGAATCACCATTTCTGACTTCCATAGACAGGTACAGCAAAACATCATCTGCTAACCTGCCTTCTTGTTTTCCAGCCCCATTGTCGAGAACAAAGTGCCCCCAGGATTTCCAATTTCCTTTTGGCTGAGCTAATAACCTCAATTGAAGATCATTTCAGGTGCTCTTTGTTCTTGATGGAAGCGGCAGGTTTTGTGATTTACAAGATAGCTCTAAGCACCGAGGCTGGTTTCAGAGGTTAAATCTCTTCTTTGCAGAGAGTATTATTTTTTTAAAAGAATAAGGTCTCATTGGCCTGCATGTAGTTCTCTGGTTGGAGATATATGCTCATCTGACTTGTTTTCAAAATAGCTATCTCTAGTCGCTGTTCAAAATGTTGCTGACATCCCTGAGCTCCAGTGCTTCCTTAAGTAACTTAGGCAATGTTGTATAATGATTATTAATTTTGCATTCAGGGGTCTCTTTCATCTGAAGATCTCAAAGCACTTTGAAAACATTGGTCCTTGCTGTACCCCTGTACACCACGAGCTGCGTGCATGGCAAGAAACCCAGGAGGTTGTGTTTGAGATTGAGGCCCCGTTGCACTGGTTGCTGTCCAAACACAAGTTTCCACCTCCAAGACAACATGGAGTCTCAATAAGCAAGGCAGGCACAGGCTGGAAGAGGCAGTGGGTATGGAGAGGTGATATGATTTTTCTCAAGGTCATGCAGTAAGTTGTGGCAGAGACCAAAGTAGAAGCCAGGTGTATTCCAAGCCTGATGCCCTCACCGTTAGGCCACGCTCCCTCTGCAGATGGGCAAAGAACAGGCTGTGACTTGGTGGGAAAACATTTTTAAAGGCAGAATGAGGAAGCAGGCTATGGGGGGGGAGGCAGGCAGTTCCTATTCGTGCCTCTGGAAAATCTCCCGTAGGTTGAGTGGATACCAGGACAGGATTGAGGTCCCAAGACTTCCTGTAATTACCTGGCTGTGCTCCCCTTAAGGCTGAAAATCAACTTGCCAGCCTGCTTGCAGATGCTGGATTTTTTTCATGCCAAATACTTGTATGTTCAACTGTATATCCATCAAATCTCGGGTGAATTATAACTTGATCTTCACCCGCAGCCCCCACAACCGGTTATTGGGTCTCTTGGATTATGAACAGCCTTATTCACTTGACTCTGAACTGCATTTTTTGAGCAGACCTGGAGATCTCCTGTCACTCGGGATTGTTCACACAAGCACCTTCTCTCGTTCACTGTTCACTGACTTCCACCTTTTTTTGCTTTTTTTGTTTCCCAGCGGATTCGGACCCTTGGAAGCTGAACGCTCTCAAACTGCCAAGATGGTCATAAATGCCTGCCTCCCACAGTTCAAGCCAAGGATTCACTGCAACAAGGTAAAGTAAAAAGGCATAGTGGGCATTTATACATGTGCTCTGGGAGTTGGGGGGGTGCTTTAATTACAGCGGCTCTTAGAGCCACTCCAATTAAAGCACTTGGAGCATCTTGTGTATCAGCATCCCCATACTTTAAAAATGGGGGGGGGGGGGGCACTAACTAATTAGTGCGTCAGAGCAGCCTTGCTGCTCATGTATAAGCTCCCAGTGTTTCCTGGGCTTGAGGAAATGAGTGTGTGCTCTGGCATTGGGTGGAAACAGCCAGATTGGTCTTGGTTAGATTAGGCTTGGGAGCCATGGGAGGGAGCTACTTACTCGGTACTTGGTTTGAGCAAGGGGAGGGGGTGGGGTAGTGGCTTTTTCTGCTGCCATGCATATGTGGTGTAAGAAACAGCAGGTACTGCAGCTCGCCAGGCTACATGGTGAGATTCCTTGGCAGACGCCTAAGTTTCCCTTTGGAAGCATTTCGGAAGGAGGTGCAGAGAGGCACTACTGAGCCACTGTGCTGGAAGGCATGTGGTTTCATAGTTGAGGATGCTTCCCATGCAGGCTGGGCTGTGCTTCCAAGCATAAGGCCAGTAAATCATGTGCAATCTATTGGCTTTGCCTCTCCTCTTAGTCTTGATGTTGGCCTCTTTGTTTTTCTACTGAGGGAACATCCTGAATCCTTTGCAATAGATTCATAGATTAAGGGTCGGAAGGGACCTAGTAGATCTTCTAGCCCGACCCCCCGCCAGGGCGGGAGAACAACAAAAAACCCCAAAAGAGAAACGGGACTCAAATGAGTACCTGCCATTGGATTCTCATGTTCCCTTTAATGCACTAGGCTCTGCCAGCTGTTCTAACAGCCTGCTTTCCCCAGGTGGACAGGCACAGCCCACTATTCCCAAGTAGCCGTACAGGAACAACTGGGCAATTCATGTGAGCCAGAGATCAGAACCCACGCTTGGGTTTTAACCTCCCTGGCCAGTCATTTCATCCCTTATTTACACCTTGTCTGGCAAAGACTGGCTGACTGCTGGCTACACCACGTTCTTCTCTGGGTTCAGATCGAGTCCAATTTCTCCTTTCTTTCGCCACACAGATCTCTGCCGACGGATATGAAGTGGAGAACCTCATCTCTGAAGACCTGGCAAGGAGAAATCGGGGCTTTCGCAGCGAATATTTTATCAAACCTCCGGTCCACATCACCATCTCCTTTCCCTTCAACATAGAGATCTGCAGGATTAACATAGATATCTCGTCAGGAGGCTACCAAACCTTCACCGGGCTCGATATTTACACATCTACCTCAGCCAATAAGACCTCTTGGAACAGCCCTGAGGGTCAGCTCTCGCCTCTGGCCAGTCAGCCAGTGTCAGATAAAGACGTGTTCACCCTGGTGGGGAAGGCCGTGCTCAAAAATCAAAGCAGAGTGACTTTCAGCCACAGAGGCTTCAAGCTGAGGCCTCCCTTCCATCAAATGGAAGCTGGCTTCTCCTACCCAGGGTCTGCATCTCAAGACCTATGGAATAAAGGCCCAGCCTCACTCAGCAACGTATCACACTTAAAGATTTGTATCACCCACGTAGCGGGAGGTGGCCTGCCTTGCATTAAGAGGCTGGAGGTCTGGGGCCAGCCAGCCAAGTCGTGCCCCCCGGAGTTGGTCGACGGTGTGTTCCAAGTGGCCTCTGGGTGCCACACTCAGGACTTTGGCGGCATAAAGCCGGAGCCGTGGACACCAATGGAAAGCGACTGTGTGCCCTTTAGCAACGCTGGCAGCGAGCAGCAGACTCTCCGGAAGCTGGTTGATGTTATTCAGGATATCCCTGAAGAGTTCCTGGACCCCATCACTCTGGAGATAATGCCTTTCCCCATGCTGCTGCCCTCGGGCAAGGTGATCGACCAGAGCACCTTGGAGAAATGCAACCGGAGCGAGGCCTCCTGGGGGAGGGTGCCCAGCGACCCCTTCACGGGAGTCGCCTTTAGCCAGCACTCCCAGCCCCTGCCTCACCCAACGCTGAAGGCAAGGATAGACCACTTCCTCCTGCAGCACAGCATCCCGGGCACCAACCTTCTCGGCAGGGCGCAGGACTCTGAAATGGTCGCACCTTCTCCCCTCACAATATCTTCTCTGAAAAGGAAAATGGACTGTATGGAGCAAAGTCCCCATGACGGCAGCCGCCTGCAACCTTCCTATTTTTCTACTGCAAACTTACTAGTCACGTCTACCTCAGAGAGCAGTGCGAAAAAAATGAAAACAGAGAGCGACTCGCACTCAGCCCAGATGGACTGTTCAACAGGTATCTTGCATTCATAATTCCCTGCGTCTCTCAGCCCTCCTGACCTCCCAGGACCAGTTACATGCATCTTCCCAAGTGTGGTTTTCCTTAGCCCTCCTAAGTCCTGCAGCTTCCTACTCCAGAACTGGGGACCTTTTTGTGAGCTTGTATATTTTGCTACTGTCAAATACTTCTGAAAGGATTTTACCATCTCATCTGCATCCAATCTCTCTTCTTCCCATCCCCAGCATAGTCATCCTTTAAATATTATCTACAACAATTTCTGCATTGTTTTTTTTTTTTTCCAGTACCAAAGCTCACTAGTCTCCTCTTGACCTTATATGATCCCGTTTGGGACTGTAATTGGTTCCCATCACTTGATTTCCTCCCCTACCTTGGGTCTGCATTTCCTTTCTCCCCATCCTTTTCAGGTCTTATTGGCAAACTGTGTCAGGCTGGAAGAACATCCCTTGCCACAGTAATTTTCCAACAGGTTGCAGGTTTACTAGCCTAGACACAAGCCACTCACCCAGAATGGGGATAAGCAGGGTGAAATCTTAGCTGCCTTGGGTGAGCTGGTTAGTAGAATCATGCAGGGGCTGCTCATACAGGTGAGGAGAGGCTGAGGGATCTGGGCTTATTTGGTTTGGAGAAGAGAAGACTGAGGAGGATTGAATAGCAGCCTTCAACTCCCTGCAGGGGGGTCCAAAGAGCATGGAATTGGACTGGCCTCAGTGGTGGCAGATGACAGAAGGAGTAATGGGCTCAAGCTGCAGCAGGGGAAGTTGATGTTGGTTATTAGGAAGAACTTTCCCACGAGGAGGGTAGTAAAGCACTGGGACAGGCTCCCAGAGAGGTGTGGAGTCTCCATCCTTGAAAATGTTTACGACCCAGCTAGATATAGTTGGGGATGGAACAAGCAGGCGGTTGGACTAAATCTGACCTCCTGAGGTCCCTTCCAACCCTAATTTCCTATGATTCTGTGACAGCAGTTGGGCTCCTATTCCCCGTTATGTTTCCAGTGGTCCTAACCTTACGTGGAGTTTTCTGGCTTGGAAGATTGGCTTTTACCCTAGCACCGCTTAAGGACACTCCTCATATCCCAGTCAACAACGCTAATCTGAATTCCAACCATGGGGCCCCTACCAGGGACGCTCGGATCTAATAGCCAGTAGAAAGAGCACGCAGGATGTCTGTCAAGCTTTAGCAAAGGCTTAGGGGTAGCACTGCCCCTAAGGGCACACAAGGGGCTGCTGGCGATTTAAGGGGGAGAGGTTGTTTCTGATGGAGAAGCCTTCTCACTTGCTCTGTGCAGAAACCCAAGGAAGTGTCCAGAGGGAGCAATGGGAAGCAGCCACGGTGTCAGGCTCTCTGCCTGAGATATAGTCACGGTGTTGTAGTCGGTCTCCTGGCCCCCCTGGACTGTAGCTCCTCGGGGGTATCACTGGCACATTAGGCATAGGGGACACTCCCAATAGGTCTCAGTACAATGGATTTTCAAGTCCTCTCTTTGACTTCTGAGCATTGTTCACTGCTGGGAGAGGGGGATGGCTTGGGGCCTGAGCGTGATACACAAGATAAAGGCACCCTCCTTTCCTGAAGACTGGTGGCTCCTACTCTTCAAGTCTCTAACAAAGACTTCATTCAGCCTCGCCTGGCTCACAAGGGGTGGTAGCGTTCTTGACTTTGGCTTTGTCCTTGACTTAAAGTATTTTCTTTTCTCCTGGCAATTTTTCTTCCTCATTTGTGTCTTAAGTTTATTAACCCCCGGATCACTCTGTCTCTACCTGTTCTTACCGGCATAGGGTTACTTTTCACACTACATCTTTCCTGCCAACAGTGGTTCTCAACTGGGTGCCATGAGACCCTTTCAGGAGTGCTGCTCTCCGCATGCCTGTTTCCATCAAGCACCTGAAGAGCTGAAGTGGGGTGAACCTAGCTCAGGCAGGAGCACCCCTTTCTGCCACAGGACTTCCCAGTCCCGCTTGGCAGGCCCCTCCAGAGAACAGAAGCATGGGGCAGTTCCCTGTGCCAAGGCAGCCTGGAGAAACACCTGGTTCAGAACCACTGCAAATCCTTACTCCATAACTGATATCAGCCTGGCTTATTTTTTCTTATCTAGGTAGAAGGAGGTAGCTTGCCATATCCTATCTCCAGTTGTAAGTTTACGATCGGACCTGGAGCGAGTTTCCTGTAAAGTTAACATGCGCCAAATGAGGCAGCAGCATTGCCTCCGTCCTGCAGCACTGGTTTGTTTGCAGGCTGGGAGCTGCCAAAGGCAGTGGATGTTTCTGGGCTCCACAGTAATGCAAGAAGGGGTGGCAGCTGTGAGAAGGTTAACGCAGCAGAGGGCGAGTGAGGATGAGGTGGGGAGCCTGCAGCCCCTGCGTGAGCCTGTGCCATGGAAGATAAGACTCTGCTCCATCCCCCACACCCGATGTGTGTTCAGCACAACCCCCTCTCTTCCCCCTGCCTTCTCCCCTCGCCTCCCTGCCTACGTTGGCCAGCTAGATCATCCCAGCCTAGGCTCTGGTCTTTCTTCAAAACCTCCAAGGATGGAGATCCCCCCCACCTCTCTGGGTAACCTGTTCCAGTACTTCACCCCCATACTAGTGAGAGAGTTTTTCCTAATATCCAAACTCAACGTCCCTTGCTTCAGCTTGAGCCCATTGCTCCTTGTTCTGTCATCTGTCTGCCCCCACTGAGACCAGTCTAGCTCCATCCTCTTTGCAACCAAAGGGATCCTCAAAGGAACTCTACTTCCTTTGAAGTGGTATCGGCTTTTTCTTCTCATTTCAGATCTCGGGGCTGTTGCCAAAACCTTTTAAATTTATCCCTCCTTTTATTATATCAACAGATGGACTTGGGAGAAAGTCCTACACACACTGTGAAACCACTTTGTGTTCAAATGTAGTCTACCAGCAGTTCTCAATTGTGGTGCTGTCAAAATCGGGGAAAATTATGGAGGGGTGCCTTGAGCCTAAAAACGTTGAGAAAAACTGGGCTAGTTGCTCAGTATAGTTACTAAGTAGTTTAGTAATCCCCCAGAAAAAGAGGAAAATTTAAGCTGAATACATGTTGTGGGTTGGGGGAAGAGAGACAAAGAATCTATGAGGCAGTAAAATGCAGAAAGTCTGTTGCAGTGTGAATGCACAGCTCGCAAATGCCTGCTGGACATAAGATTGTCTTTGGAGGTGAGTTGAATTTTCTTTTCCGCATTCTGTAAAGGTTTCATTTCAAATCACCAAGGTTTGGGCAACAAACGACACAAACCAGGTCTGTCTGGGGCAGGGACCTGAACATGCTAAAGGTGAATTACAGCTGCAGGTTTTGAGCCTGAACTGTGAGTTCAGGGCTCATTGATGGATGAGTCGATAGTTATTTTTATTGCTGCCAAACCTACAGATCTTGTATCTTTAGGTTCTTGTATCTCAGTAGCACTTACTTGTATCACCAAGACACCCATTCACGTTCTGTTTTATACCTAGACAGGTTAAAAGACTTTCCCTGTCCTGAATGGCATAGTCCCATATCTTCCATACTTACCTGGCCTTCATTGCTTTAATTTTTAGCACCTGGTTTCTTTGTTTATGTTCTTCAGGAGCAGGTAAAGAGAAAAAATGCTGTATGCTGCACAAGAGCCCCATGTTCCCCAGTTTCCTTTCTAGCTTGGTCCCTCAATTCAGATGCATGCTTGTTTCTGAAAGAAAGTGGTAACCAGTAGTGTGACCACCAATGGTCCTCAAATGACACTGGGGCTTTGTTTTGGCATGATCGTTCTCCGTCTGCCTGAGCAGCCGAGCATGAGAGCTCTGAGCTAGTGCTCCAGGGCCAGAAATTGGACCTGACCAGTCCTGGCTTCCCCTGCTTGAACTGAATAGGACATGCAAGGGCAGAGGGAGAAGGGCTGGGGTTTTCAAGAGGGACTGAAGGAGTGAGGTGCCCGAATCCTATTGCATAGTGAGCCCTGATCTTACTGAGCTGTCCATGCCTCCTGGCATTTTGAGGCCCAGATCCTCCATAACACCTAGGTGCATGCCAGATTGGAGCTATAACTGAGATTTCAGCGCTCAGTTCCCTTGGTCTGAAGCAGCGTAACACATAGCAAGTATATTTGGGCTGCTCTTCCACAGATCTCAAAGCATTTTTCCCTGCATAAGTGAGGTCTCATTCTCTCCCTTCTGCATATGTAGAAGTGGAGGCGAGGGGAGGGGGAAGACCTTGTCCAGTCCATCACTGAATTAGTGCAGCAACAGAGCAGAGATCTCACCCCTAAATGCTATGACCTCTGCAAAGCACATTGGTTTTTCAAAACCCTTTTATGCTGAGGGATCTCGGACACTGTTGGGAAGGGAGCTGGGAGCACTTCTGCCTGGGTGTTCAGTGAAGAAGATCCATGGCAAAGCAGCACATACTTGGTCTCTTCCCAGCCCCTGTGCCTCTCTTTGCAGATCCGGTCTCCCACGAACAGAAACTGTCACAAAGCTTGGATGCTGCCTTGAGCTCTGCCCTCAGCTCCATGCCTTCCTTCACAGCCAGGTTAATAAAGGGCCACCAGCAGCCCCATAGCGAGGGGAGCTGCAGTACTTCGTGGACTACAAGTACTGCCCCAGGTAAGGTGTGGCCAGGGAAGCTTGGGCATCACTGAGGGGAGGGTAGAAGAATAGCCTGTGGCCCTGCGCGAACTGAACAGGAACCGCAGGCTACGCTGGGCAGTGCCTGATCTGCCATTTCTTCTCTGCTGAGCTAAAAAATGATGAGCATCTGAATTTCCGTAGCAGGGTCTTCCCCCAAAGTAGCCTTAGTAGCATCTGCTTAAGGTACTTTCATGCTATAGCATTTGAGCACCTCGCTGTCCTTAATGCTCCCCGTACTTCTTGCAGGGCAGGAAGGTATTGTTTATACCCATTTTACCAATGAGCATCTTAGGCACTGAGAGCCGTAAAGGTATTTATGCACAACAGGTGAAGGTTTGCTTGCAGCATGGATTAAAATATTTGCATGCGCTTCAGTCTGGCTAGCAGGAGTAGTGAGCCGCAGCAGGCACATCAGTGCAGATGTCAGCATGGACTAGCATCCTTGGTGCATGCTCACAGCCCTCCACGGGCTTGCCCAGCCACCCTGGAAGTCCCTCCTGCTGTGTCTTCGCTACCCTTGCTGGCAAGACTGAAGTTAGCCCTAGCTTGTCCCTTCTCGAGCCACCGGTGCTTTGTACCCATCACTGAAGGGACTCACTCAAGGTCGCATGGGAAGACTGTGGCAGAGTGGGTGTCCTGCTTCTCAAGCCAGTGCGCTTCTTCATGAGCTTAATGAAGATCATTTCATGAGCACAGAGAACTTGGGAGTTTTTTGTTGCTGTTTCTGTGTCACAAAAATACCCTGGAGCCAGCTTTGCCCCCTCAAAGGGCACTTGGTTTTGCAGCTTCATTTCAGTGTGCGTGGCTCTGAGCTGCTTTTCCTGGGAGCATTGTGCTCTTAACATTTTACTGCACCTCCAAAGTCATGGCTTTTGCAGTGGTATCTGGACAGACCTTCATAGCTGTTAGGTGACAAGAATTCAAAGTGATATTCAAAGTGTATATGTTCGCACAGTGCAGGTGACAACATCTGCAGAGCTTGGAGAAAGGGGTCCATAGTTCAGTCCCTGGTTGGGCAAAGGGGACAGAGACTTGAATCCTGCTAAAGAGAAAAGCCACTTGCTAGTTTTTTTTCTTCAGTTAAATTCTGGTGGTGCCAAACTTCAGTGTGCTCTAGCCCTTTCCATACTATGATTCTTGGAAGCGGGAGGTGCGCATTTAAACCTATTCAACTGGTTCAAAGAAAAGAGGGACCAGTCTGAGCTACCATGAGCTTCAAGTGCTCAAAATGAGCATGGTAGGAGTGGTAGGTGTTCATTCTTCTCAGGGTCAGGCCCCATGTCGAACATCTGGTGCCAGAGTTTAACCTGCCATGGGTTTGCAGGTGATGCTGTAATCTCACCCAGCTTGTGATGACAGAGCTCTTTCTTCTCTCTGCTTTCCAGAGCACGACAGGAGCAGCCAAGTCCACGCCTGTGCTTCCTGTGGTAAAACATTTTCCACTTACTTCAAAACAGAGCCCGTCTACCAGCTTCCCTGCGGCCACCTCATGTGTCGTCCATGCTTAGCCGAGAAGCAGAAGTCCTTATCGATACTGTGCATGAATTGCAAAAGGTCAGTGGCCACCCACGATGTGCTGAGGGTCCACTTCTAGCTCCTCTCTGTGGCTATCGAAAGGTTGTGGCTGGAGAGCCCCCGGGATGGCTCGGAGGGCGAGATCAAGAGCCGCTGCTCTTCCACTTGTCCCTCTCGATCAGTCCAAGGATGTGGTCCTTTAAAGAGCTTGCCAGATGGTCGCCCGTAATCTGAAGCGGACCTGGTCTTCTTACGCTCACAGAGTAGCGGGGGGTTAGAGCATCACACAGGAGCTAAGCGATTACAAGGATACTTAAGCCATAGCTTCTTTAACAAGGAAAATGTATTTATATGATCCTGACCTCCGCCCAGTCACGCGCCATCCATCTCTCACCATTCCAACGGCTCAGTGCTTAGCATAGGTGCCTTTCGGACTGTGTGTCTAGCTTCCCTGTGATTTAAAACCATTTTAAGTATTTGACAAGCTGCCGTTCCGTCATGGACTAGCAGAAGTCCTCGTGGTTGAGAGCACGTGAACTACCCAACTTCTCCCCTTCTCCGCACCCACACCCCACCGTGCCCGGTAGTCTCCCAGCTACGTGAAGAGCCCATCGGTCACCCATTCTGGAGACCAGTAGGCAGCGAAGAGGGGACGTGGTTAGTGCATTAAGTAACTGGCAATGATCTCATTCTGCTCATGCAAACGGTGTAGAAAAGCCATTGCATTACACACAGTGTCATTCTGTTTATGTCGTACGACTGGACCAGCTCCCGTCCTGCTGATAGACATTTAAGCCTTAATAAAATTATGGTTAAAGTCTGTCTGTCTCTGCTTTGTGCTTGGCCTCTCTCTGCGTCTCCCTAATGAATTCTTGCTCAGAGCAAAGGTGAAGAAGACAGCCAGGTCCAACAAAGGAATAGTCCTGTATTTTAAAGGTAGGGGTGTGGGGGACTTCAGTGGACTGGTTCCCAGTTTGCATTGATACAAGGTCAGAATTGGCACGATCCCTATGAGAAAATGTGACCTGGGTGTTCAGACCTCTGGCCACTACTGAAAGTAGTAAATGACACCGGAACAGTATATGCAAACCATACTTCCAAATCGTTCTCAGTTCAGAGGCAGCGAACTGCAGACCAAGCGGGATGTATCTGAAGGTGTCTGGGTTTCAGCCATCCAGCAGTGACTCACCATTCACACCTCCTCCAGCCCAGATCTCCTGGAAGCTCATCTCTCTTAGCACTTCCAGGATGAGCACCTCCTCCTTTCCACTTCTCTGGAGCTTAATGAAGCTGAGCTCAAGCCAAACGGCAGCTCAGCCAGCCCCAAATGTTACGAAGGCGTCCTGGAAAACCGCCGCTCTGACTCAGTGTCACTTCTGGAAAATCTGTGCAGCACACTTACTGCCTGTGGCTCCTCTGAGCCCAGGGGAATGGCACAGGGATACATTTAGCTTTTTGTGGTACTGGCTGATATTTCACAGACTTGCTCGTGCCCAGGCCTGTCCTATAGATTTCTGCAGGGTCCAGCATCCTGGGCTCTGTGGGCTGAGAATCCAGTGCAGACACAGCATGTGCAAATTCCAATGTTTGTCTGCTCTTTCTCTGGGGTTATCTAGTCCAACCCCCTGCTCAAAGCAGGAAGATGAGCCAGGGCTTTGTTGAGCAGAGCCTTAAAAACCTCCAAGGATGGAGATGCCACCACCTATCTAGGTAACCTGTTCAAGTGCTTCACCACCCTCCTAATGAGAGTTTTTCCTAATATCCAACCTGAACTTCCCTTGCTGCAACTGGAGCCCATTGCTCCTTCTGTCACCTGCCACCACTGAGAACAGCCCAGCTCCATCCTCTTTGCAACCCCCTGCAGGGAGCTGAAGACTGCTATCAAATCCCCACTTGGTTGTCTTTTCTCCAGACTAATAAAGCTCAGTTCCCTCAGCCTCTCCTCAAATGTCGTGTGCCCCAGCCCCTGAACCATTTTCATTGCCCTCCGCTGGACTCTCTCAAATGTGTCCACATCCTTTCTATAGGGGAAGGGGGCCCAAAACTGGACACAGGACTCCAGATGTGGCCTTCACTACTGCAGAACAGAGGGGAGGACTCGCTTCTCTCCATCTGCTAGCAACGCTCCTACCAATGTAGCCCAGGATGCCATTAGCTTTCTTGACAACAAGGGCCAATATTCAGCTTATTCTCCACTGCAACCCTTGGGTCCTTTTCTGCAGAGCTGCTGCTTAGCCAATCAGCCCCAGCCTGCACTGGTGCATGGGATTGTTCAGTCCCAAGTGCAGGACTTCGGACCAAAAGAAATCTTATGAGGTTCAACAAGGTTTCTTATTGAACCTTATGAGATTTTTCTTTTGGTCCAGTCTTCCAATTTGTCCAGGTCTCTGTGAATCCTTGCTCTACCCTCCAGAGTATCTACTACTCTCCCCAGCTTGGCGTCATCTGCAAACTTGCGGAGGTTGCGCTCTATGTCATCTTCCAGGTCGTTGATGAAGGCCTGGGGCACTCCACTTGATACCAGCTGCCAACTAGGCATCGAGCCATTGACTACCACCCTCTGAGCCTGATGCTCCAGCCAGTTTTCTACCCACTTTACAGTCCATTCATCCAACCCGTACTCCCTTAACTTGTTCACAAGAATGCTGTGGGACACTGTATCAAAAGCCTTGCTAAAGTCAAGATATACCACATCCAGTGGTCTCCCCACATCCACAGATCCAGGCATCTCGTCATAGAAGGCCATCGGGTTGGTCAGGCCTGACTTGCCCCTGGTGAATCCATGCTGTCTTCTTCCTAATCACCTTCTTCTCCAAGTCCTTAGAAATGCGTTCCTTGAGGCCCTGCTCCATGACTCTTCCAGCAACCGAGGTGAGGCTGATGGGTCTGTAGCTTCCTGGATCCTCCTCCTTCCCTTTCTGCAGTCAGAAACCCAGCGTCAATCTGTGCCTCAGCCTCAAGGAGTTCAGGCCCACATCTCCCACCTTCCAGGGGAGTGCCCTCATCACCAGGCTAGGGGGTGGCCCGGGTGGGCGGAGAGGGAAAGGGTCTTGCCCCGCTTCCTGCTGGAGCTGGACCATTAGCCGTTAGCCTTCTTGGTAACACAGGCACACAATGAGGTGGAGTTATGTAGGTGAGCGGTTAAAACGAATGCCCAGAGAACCATGGGAGGCTTTTTCCAAGAACTGAGTGCTGCATAGTTTGTTCAAGTCCCTTCCAGTTGTTGGCACATCTGGGGGGAGAAATCCAGGAGCTTGTGCTCCTGTTCTCTCCCTCTTCCCCCCTAAACTCCCCATGAATGCACGCTCATGATCACTAGCTCACACACCTTCCCTCAGGTATTTTACGGTGGGACTCTGCTTGGAAAAGGACACGGCCTTGTAGGATTCTGCCTTTATGGCATCTCAGTGTTTCCAGGTAAGGAGCGCTCGGTTTATAAACAAAAGGCCTCCAGCTTCTATTGAAATACTGGTACTGAGCAGGTGAAAAACCAGGCTTGTGGCTTTGAAGCTCGGTGCCTTTCCTTTGGGTTCTGGGAGGAGGGGACTGGAGCTTCAGACAAGCCCTTGGGTCTGCAGTGGGCAGCATGTACTCTCCAATTGATTGTTTAACTCCTGTTCTTGGTTAGATCAGGGTGACCGAACAAAGCATCTCAGACCTGCTCCGAAGTTGCGTGGAGTCTTCGTCAGTATTGCAAAGACTTGGCCAATTTAAGGAGCATTAGTCCCATTAAAAGGTAGCACAGGTCTTGCATTTGGCAACATAACCTGCTGTATAGCTACAGAGCCCCACGGCTGAGTATTGTATGAGAGCCCTGTCTTCCTGCAGCTGTGACTGTCTGGGAGGCAGCCATCTAGCCAGCAGTTGCTGCCGATCCAAACGAGAGAGGTAACCCACACATCAAATTTCAGAAAGCAAATGGAAAGCTGCTGGGGGTTTTTTTCCAAATCGATGATAGCAACTTAGGGCTTTTTTTTGATCTACAATAGCCCAGTCTGGCTTTAAACACTGCATCCAACTGTGTTCCTACATTGCATTGCTGATCATTGTGGGATGCTTGGTATGGTATTGAAATGAAAGGTGGGGTGTGGGGGGCTCTGTGTTTGCTTACTTACCACCTGCTTCCAAAGAAGAGACACACTGTGCTAGGGTAAAGCACAAAAAGATTTTCCCAGAGGCCTGGCTGAATCCTGGCCACGTGGAGCAAGGGCACAGTCTGCCCATCAACATCTCACCCTCCCCTTCCTACTCAGCCAAAACCTAGAAGTTTAACCCCATCACAGTTTCTGCTGAATTGACTTGCCCAGAACCAAAAGCTGCTGTCAATTCGGCAGTGGCGTGACAGAGTTAAATCTCTAACTTTTGGCTAAGCCCTTGTTTCCACCCCTCCTCCATGCAGTTGGGAGGGAGCCAGGCCCCGGCTCCCATCCTAACATCCCCATGCCCCCAGTTTTGTGACTTAAGACGTGCCCCCCAACTTTGGAGGGGTATGGGTATGGGTATGGTATGCCAATAAATACGGTATTTGCTGAAAATAGCTCTCTTTCAAGTCGATGGTGCCACTTTGCTATGACCTTCAAGCAGGAAAGCTGATAGCGTGTGGTCAAGATGCAGCTTCTGAAGCCCCGCTCCCCCCCTGCCCCCCCAAGCTGAGACTTGGACCTGTCTGCACTGGCTTTCCCCAGCACCCAAAAAGCGTGCAAGGAGACAGCAAATAAAACCATGCGCCATTGCCCGTCTCCTGGGGACGTGGCTGTTCCTCATCTGTACTACAAGGCCTGGGCTCCATGGCTTCTGGAGGGCTTTTCTCCACAGGCATTTCCCAGGGGAGGTTTGGTTTCCCTATCGCTGGCACCATCGCTGCGGCGCTCAGCATGGGGTTTCGCCGCAGCGATACCGTTTACCAGGACCCTGTTTGGGTGCTGCTTGAACCTGGGTGAAAAAACAGATTTGACAGCTGCTTATCCCTTAGCCAGTTAATCACACTGCAGTCCATCATGGCCTGCTCGCCTCCGTGGGCTGCAGAAGTGCTAATAAAGGCCAAAGGATCAGTAGTAACCTCCTGTTAGGTTGGGTCTCAGCGGATACATTGGAATGAAGTGAGACGCTGAAATGCCTGTTCTGGGACCACTGTTTGCTCCCTGTCACCGTGTGCTTCCCTGGCCGTGTCTATCACCTGTCTCTGTATCACGGGGCCATTGCGTGTGCACTAAGGCTGTGGAATAACAGTAGGGTTTGCCATTTCCAGATGTGATGGCAAACTGGCTTCTGGCTGAAGGGATCTCTGAACCGACACAAGCTGATGCTACTTGGGATCTGGCTTTGGTATGTAGCAAGCTCCCTACAGAGAAGCAATCTCCTTCGTAGGAGGTTTTCCAGAAGAGCCTGGAGAGGCAGTTGTCTGCGATGGTTCAGAAATTGTGTATCCTCCAGCTATGCATTACATCGGAGCGTCCCAGCCGGGGTGCTGGGAGATCCTTTGAAGGGTGCCACGTGATATCAGCACTGTTAGGTGTGCAAGCACCTGTACGTGATTCACGAGATCGGCCCAGAGAGTTCAAAGAGGCATCCATAGTGACATGCCATGCTGCCCTGCTCTGCCCTTTCTGAGGTCTTTGGAAAGGAAGAATTGCCCTGCTAGTTTTTTCCATAGTGAAAAAAAATGAGGGAAAGCAAAGAGCTGGCATTTTCGGAGACAGCTGGGAGTCTAAATTAAAGATTGAGATCCACTCGCCCAGGTGGCCTTTAAGATCCTTCTGGGCTCTGTGATTGTATTAAGCGCCGAGTGTAGAAAATAACTTTGGATTGAGCAATCACAAATTGATTTAGTTTAAGTAGAACAGGGGGCAAAAAAAGTCTCCTGATTGCAGAAGGTACAAATGTGGACGAGCTAAGGGCACCAATTAACAAAGCGGGCTGGACTGAGGAGCAAGGGGCCATGAATGTGGAGATGGCCAGGACTTTTTCAGTGTCAGGTATTGAGTCTTTCAGGAATCTCTATCCAAGGCGAAGGGGGAAAAAACTGATAGGACATAGCACTAACGGGATGAACCCCCACCCCAATAGAAAACAGATAATAGGAATAAGCCGAACTTACAAAAGGCCTGACCAGCATGGAAAGCTGTGTCTTTGAGGGGAGGAAGAGTAGGGCTAAAGTGAGCATTGCTAGGTGTCAGGCTGTGCGACTAGGGAGCGGTTTTTCATCCATATAAATAAAAGCCCCTGGGCAGGAGAGGCATTCCTGTGCAGTAGCATGCATTAGACTCTGAAGGCTAGAAACTAAAGATAATCCAAAGCCAGTACTTGGCCCCTGGTTACAAGGATGACATTGTTGACCCCTGGGGGCAATCATTAGCGCATGCTGGGGATGGGACCAGATGGCGTGCACCGGTTCCTCCATTGCATACACCAGTACAGATTACGCCGGGGTTGGAGCTGGCACACGGCTAGCTCTCCGTGGCTCCCAGTAGACGCTGTTACAGCCTCCCACCCCGAGCTGGCAAGAGAAGACAGCGGCCTGTTTGGCTTCCACAAATGCCCACGCTTGGATGGAAGCAGACGGACGGCGCCAGCGCGACCTGCGCTGGTTTAGTTGCACCGTGGATGGTTCCTGGGATAACTGCTAGGGATTTGAGTCCGATGCACCCGAGCCAGTCTGTATGGGTCTGTGCCAGGCTTACGGGGGACAAACACACCGTGTGTCCACATCTGGGTGGAGCAGCTCCCTTGTCCAAGGACCTGCAGGGCTCACTAAGTATGTCCAGGTGGGAGGTTAGTGCCAACTCCCTGCAGACCTTCTTACCAGGACAGGTACATTGGGCAAGGATGCTTTGAGACTAGGTGCGTCTTTGCTACGCTGTGGGTAGTTCCCAGGTTTCTGGGCTTTGCTGGTTCCTGCATGGGACCAAGAAGGCAATGTCCCCCCTTCTGCTGCTACATGTGTCAGGATTTGTTTTTGTTTTTTTTGCCTTCTTCCTCAGGGCACTGGGTGTTGGATGCAGCTGAGGCTGGGGTTTGCGCCTGGGCTGCGCTGGGACTAAAACCTGGAGGTTCCTGGCTTGAGGATCTTGCCCTGCTGCTCAGGGTCAGACCAATCACCACATTTGGGGTCAGGAAGGAGTTTTACCTTCCAGGAGGGGTTTGCCTTCCTCCCCAGGATCTCTTGAATGCCCTTTTACTGCAGCTGCCAGATGTTGGCTGCCGTGGTCCTCCTGCTTTCCCTGTGGCCGGTTCAGGTGCTGTGCCGTGCAGCCATGTAACAAGAGCTGGTTGTGTAGGGTTAGTAGCAGGTTAGACAATGGTGGGTTAAAGCTGATCCCATCTCAAGCAGGGGGTTAAACTAAATGACCTCCCCAGGTCCTGTCCAGACCTGCTTCTCTATGATGCTAGCACCCCTTAGCTGCTCCGGGGGCCACTTGCTCCCCTGCCTGATAGATGCCGCGATTCCCAGCTGCACGCTGTGGAGCACCAAGACAGCCGCGCTGATAGAGCCAAGTGACTACCTGCTCCGGCCCAACCCTGAGGGGTTCGTCAGCCCCAAAAGCCTCCTTCATGACTAACTCTGCGATGAGATGCAGCCACGTGCTCGCCTTGTGCCTTGCATATCTTTCCATGATCAGCGCTAACAAAGGGCCCCTCTGGGGCACGAGGAGCCTCGAAAACATCTGCAAACAAGCAAGTGCCCTGAGTGACGCGCGTGTGAGACCTAAACCCCATTTCCCACAAAGGGGCTCGGGCACCTGGCCCCTGTAGCAGAAGCCACAGGCCCCCAAGCTCTGTGCCCCTTGCGTGGGGGGGGAGAGATGCTGCAGCAGGGGATATGCCAGCCAGCAGAGCAGGGGGCTGCCTGCACTCACCTACAGCCAGAAACCTCAGGTACTTCCTCCCACTTGGGATTTGCTACAGAGCTCTGGCCGCGAGGTTGATGCCTGCGCCTTTCTTTCAAAGGTCGGGAAGGCCCTTCATGCTCCGGTGCTCAAGCAAATGTCCCGGGACTGCAAGGTCCCAAATCCCAACTTCTGGGTGACTGAGTGCGAGGCAGGAGAGATGGACGTTTAACATGTGTCTGTCGGGCTGGGCAAGGTTTCCATGATTGCAGGGGGTGGCGCATCATGGAAACAGGGCTGGATGGGCCCTCAACAGGCCACGGCTGCACCCCCTGCTCCAGGCATGACCAGCCCTGGCTAAACCCAGCCCAGCTGAGGGGTCGTGTTGGGAGGGGGCAGTGTGCCACCTTTGTGAAGCCCAGCAGGCTCAGGCGTGAGCCTGAAACCAGAAGGACCTGGACTTCCGCACACAACAAAAGGCTGCGTGATGAAGCCGTGCCCAGGAGAGGGGAGACCTCAGCATTTGGACCCGGCAGGGACGGGTGAAGCAAGCAGGATGGACAGTCAACTGTCGCGTGACATTGCTATGGCCCCCGCAGCCTCAGGTAGCAGTGAAGACTTCCAAAGCCCCTTCAAGACTGAGGTGCCCAAACCCATTGGTCAGGGGAGCTGTTAGGTGCTCAGTGGCTGCGGTGCATGGCATAGGGACGGGATGTTTTTTGGACTCTGGGACCGGCGGCTGTGACGGGCACTGGCCTTCATGAGCCAGGAGGTCTGTTCTGATTCTGTTGCAGGCTGCTAAGAGCTAGCCGTGCCTGCCGCGGCTGAGTGCTGAAGCTCAGCCTGTAGCAACTTGCGTCCTTAGAGCCACAGGTTGTGGGTCCAAACCCGGATGCCAGGGACCTGCAGCAGGGGGAAGGCAGGTACAGAGCTCAAGGAGAAGAGCCCCAAAGTGCGTGAAGATGAAATCGTGCAGGACAAATGCCCTGACGGACCCCTACCCCAGTAGGCCAGCTGAGGCTCGGCTGCTGCTCCTTGTCTATGCAGTGCTGAGAAGTAGTAGCTCCACCCTATCCTGGATAGGCTCTGGGGCAGTGATACGGGGGCTTGGGCCTTCGGTTAGTCTATATGCGGGACTTGGCCATCAGCAGACCCCACATGACGCTCGCTTTTGCTTCCTTCTCAAGAAGCAAGCAGGCAATCGCCTCAATCTTCACTGACTCTCGCCCTCTTCCCCTGCTGATGTTACCCGACGGGTCCTGTACAAACCACGTGGGGGCTGCGTCCCAGCCCGGCCGCGCTGCAGTTACACCAGCTCGCTGCCACAGCCTGGCATGCAAGCAAGCATGGCCCAGACTCTCCTGGGGCCAGCGTGAGACCAGCAGCATGGGCAGATGGGTCACTGCAGCAGGGCCTTCTGGACAGGGAGTAAACCCTTTGGCTTCGGGAAACCAGGAGCTGCCTGGACGCTTTCCCAGGAGCCTGGTATGCCATAGTGGGCCGCGGGAGAGGGACTTCCTTGCCTCTTCCACCAAAGCAGGTAACGGTGGCTCATGTGAGGGCCTGGCTGTTGCATCTTGGCTTTGCTCTAGGTCCTATGTCTACGTGGTCCTAGTCCGGGGAGAAGGTTGCAAGCCAGTGCTTTTCCTATGCAGAAGGAATAGGCTGGCTAAGATCAGCTGTCCTTTGATTCCCTTGTCTGACCTGGCATTGCTCAGCCCACATCCCAGCCTTTTTGCCTTTTGTGTTTTATCCCCCTCCTGCTCCCCCCCACGTCGCTCCCTGACTGATCTTCTGCTTGATGCCATTAAGTGATGCTGCGTCGCGGCTGCGAGTCCTTCGCCGCTCGCTCGGAAAACAGCGTATTAACCTTCCTTGACTTTAAAGAGCGTAATTGCATTTTAATCTTATATTCCCATGTTATCATTCCAGACACAGAGTCATTGGCATGCTGATCAGCTCTGGCTAACGTCATTTTAAGATACAGTCAAGGGAAGAGATGGGGCATGAGTGTGTAATGTTGTGGTCCAATTTAGCGCTGGCTTTGAGTTGTGTGCACATAAAAGTTTTTCTTTTGATGCCACCTATCTCCATATTTTTATTTATTTATTTTTTTTTTTTTGCTGTCTCCTCTGGTGCTTCGACATGGGCTGAGCGCTGAACTCGCCAAGCTCTGCAGGATTTGAACGGAGGATACAGCGTCGAGTTGATAGTACCTAGCTTGGGGCTTAAGAGCATCCACTGCTCCTTGTATACGTGCACCACTATCCCTGCATCAGCTGGGAGGCCAGCACATGGAGCACACACTCAATCCCCAGCCCATCTCGTGCAAGTCCGAGCGTGCGGTTTATCGCCAAGAGCAAAGTCTCTCCACATCAGGATGCCCGCATTTCTTTTTCCAGCTTTGCCACTGGTGGTCCTTGGCATCGCCCAGGGCCGGACAAGCATACCCCAGCCCAGCTCCTCTGGGCTTTTGAGGCCCTGAGCTCTTGGGGCTGAGTTACCAGGAGTGCAGCGTCCCGAGTCTAAGCCTTGGGCTTCCCCAGGCTGCACCAGCTCCTTGCAAAGAGCTCAGCAGCCACGTGGGGTGTTGAATGGCCCCTAGATGAGTGCCCTGCTGCGCCGAGCTGTGTCCACACCCCGGGGAGTACACAGCACCCTGCTGAATAATGTGGGGCTTCAGTTCCTCTGTGCCTCAGTTTCCCCGATCTGTAAAATGGAACCCAATGTGCACTGAAAACAGCCTGACCATGGGCTGTCAGCTGCACATCAAGCTAACACTGCCAGGGCCTTTGAATTGCTACACCAGGAGGTGGCAGAGCTGGGGGGGGGGTCATTGCGACATCAAGGCATTCCCACATCTCCATCCAGCCCCCGATTAGAGCCGCTTGAGCTCAGCAGGGCAGTCGATAGCCTCATGCTGCTCGGTCACTCCGCGAAAACCTGCACAGTGCCTGCTTCAGTGGTCACCGTGCCTGGCTCGGTCACCGGCTAAGCAGGTCTCCTGGCCGACCGCCGGGCTTGGCGCTGGAGCAGTGAGGATGGGGGAGGCCACGTCCAGCCCGTGTGGCAGCCGGAGCACCTCGGCCTCTGCATGCAGCAGGGGGTGGCTGGGATGCCTGTGACCCTAGGGAACCAGCACCTATAACCCAGGACCCCCCGCCTTGTAATCCAGCGGGCCAGCAGGCATGCATACTGTCTCCCACACCGTGTGCAGTACCCAAGGGCAGGGTGGGGAGTCCCTGGGACCCTCCCCACCATGCACACCACCCCCAGGAGTGGGCAGGCAGGAGCAGGTGCTGGGGTGTCAAAGTTGCACCAGCTAGAAGGGCTAGTTTGGGGCACTGGTAGGGGCACAGAAGCAGGGCCCAGGGGCTGTATGCAGCATGCAGCCTGCTCCTCTAGCTGCCTAGAAGCTGGCCAGCCTGGCTAGAGGGAAATGAGGGTCAGATCAGATGCAAAAAGCCCTCAGGGCAGCAACACTTGTGTGCCCCAGAAAGCACTGGGGACCCACACAAGTCACATCCAGCCTGCGGTCACAACAGGCGTCATGCCAAGGCGGGCTGGGGAGGGGGCTCCTGGGAATGGAGGTGGCATTTGTGTCTTGGGGGGAGCTCCAGAGATGGGGGCGCCCGCGTGCAGCACCAGTGGGCCGTGCCGCTGCTGGCCAGAGCTCCCGCTGCAGCCAGGCTGCCGGCCGGCCGAGCCCACGGAGACACGAGGGCACGAGCTGGCGCGGCCTGTTCACGTCTGAGCGGTGCTCACGCCCCAGCCACGTGTAGAAAACCAGAGGGTGAGAGAGTGTGAGTGTGTGTGTGTGTGTGAGAGAGAGAGTGTGATTATGTGCATGTGAGAGAGTGCGGTGTGCAAGAGCATGAGTGACTGGGCGTGTTTGTGTGTGCACTTGCATGCCTCTGTGTGAGTGTGTGTGCAAGAGTTTGTGACTGTGTGTGTGAGTGAAGGGCAGAGACTGTGAGTATGTTTGTGTGTGTGAGAGACATAGTGTGTGTGTGTATGTGAGAGAGAGAGAGAGAGTGTGTGTGTGTGTGTGTGTGTGTGTGACAGAGTGTGTGTGCATATGCGTGTGTGAGAGAGAGTGGGCAAGAGCATGCGAGTGACAGTGTGTGTGTGTGTGTGTGTGCGCGCACGCACACGCGCTTGCATGCCCGTGTGTGAGACAGCATGTGCAAGAGTATGTGTATGTGTGTGACAGAGACAGAGTGAGTGTGTGTGAGTGTGACAGTCTCTGTGTGTGTGAGACAGAGTATTCAAGAGCATGTGAGTCACTGAGTGTGTGTGTGTGCCTGGATGCCTGTGTGTGTGTGTGTGTGCAAGAGTATATGACTGTGTGTGTGAGAGTGAGAGCATGTGTATGTGTGACAGAGAGCGCGTGTGTGAGAGTGTGTATATGTGTGTGTGACAGCAAGAATGTGTGTGTGAGAGAGTGCATGCAAGAGGATGTGAGTGTGTGCCAGAGAGAGTGTGCATGCACGCGTGTGCTCTTGTCCCAGGTCTGCTCCGCACGGTGCACGCTGCCCGCCTGCAGCAGAGCCCCGCGCCCCGGGCTGGGGTCTGGGTGCCAGGGGAGCCGGCCCGCGCGAGCAGGAGGTGCCGGCACAACCTTGGCCCCTGCCTCAAGCCACGGCTGCACCCCAGCACCGGCCTGGGCCCCGTGAGCCTTCGCCTCGCGCTGGGGCGCCAGCCAGGCCTGGCGGTGATTTCGGCTGCGTCGCTCAGCTGCCTACCCAAGCAGCCGGTACCCCTGGGATCCCCCCAACGAGCCACGGCGACAACCTTCCCTGACTGCCGGTACAGGATGAGCCGTGGCGGCCCGCCAAGCCACCTGGGCCGTCGAGGGGGGCCCTGCTGACGTGCGCATTAGGCGGCTGATTCCCCGCTGCATGTTAATCTCACGTTCCCGAGGTCGCCCCGGCAGGAGCCTGCCCCGGGCTCGGCCCCACCGGGACCCTCCCCGCAGGCCTTGCCTGGCGCCGGCGCGGGTGTTGCTAGGACGGGGATCGTGGGACAGGAGCAAGGGTACCAGCACGGCGCAGCAAAGGAGCCGGGGGGTGAGGTCTGCGGGGGTGCAGACGAGGGGGCATCCAGACCCCGAGCGGCTGGGCAGAAAGAGGCCTTTGCACCAGGCTGGATTGCAGCCACAGCTTTGTGGGGGACCCAGATGTTGAAGCCGAGCTCTTCTGGCGGATTCAGAGCCAGGCGGGGAGGAGCGGGGCTGGGCTGACGTGGACCCCAGGCACAGCTGGGCTTCAAGCAGCCAAGGCTACGTGTGTGGTTTGTCTTGGGGGGCGTAAGAGTGGCCAGCACCGCCCCACCCCAACGCACTTGCTCTGTGCCTTAAAACAAAAACAACAAAAAAAGGGGGTCAGTATCACCATGTAAGGTGGAAATGCTCGTTAAACAAACCAGAGGCCACCAAAATACCATCCCTGCTTCAGCGTTTCCGTTTCAAGCGCATCTCTGGTGTCCGGCCTTTGCCACTGGAGTATGCAGGTGGGGGGCTCCTCACGCGACACCCGTGTTTAACGTGATCCTGGCTCTCGTAACACGAGTAGCTTCGACTTTCTGGCGCCACTTGCTCGGCTGGCATTCAGGCAGCAGCGTTCGGCGAGGGGGTGTTTTCCAGCTGGGCACCAGGCACGGGTTGAGCATGGCCAGTCCCTGGGTTGGTAAAGAGCCGAGACGTGGGCACCGGTGACTGGTTTAATGACGAGCAACCCACGGACAGGATTTAGTCTGTCCAACTGCGCAGAGAGCCTGGGGAGGAGCACGCCGTGCTGCATCGCTCCATTTGGCAACAGATGCGATTTAAGACTTCACCCCCTGGAGACGCGGCTCATCGCTGACCGCACCCCCATCCCTCCCGGGCTGCACCGACGCCAGCTCCCGAAGGGGGGACCTGGACTGTGAACTTGGTGACCTGGCCCTTAGCTTCACACCGGGAAACACCTGCTCACCCGTTATGGGAGCTCTCGGGTCCCTGCTCGGGAGAGCCAGGCATGAATTTTGCAGCCAAAAACCAACGAAATAGTTAAAACCCAAATGTTCGTGGAGTGACAAGATGGCACGCTGCCCCCAAAGGGTTCTTGCATCCTGGCTAAAACTTCTGACCCTTGCCATCCAGGCCAGCCTCCCCGGGACAGCAAGCGACCAGTGTTCAAACCCCTCCTGTGTCCACTCCAGCAGGGCCTTGAACTTCAGTGCCAGCCACGCGCCCTCCTCCCAGGGCACCGGTAGGTCTCAGGTGGACAAGTTGCTTGGAAAACTCCTAGTCTGGTGCAGGTATGGCACAGAGAAAAGGGATCTGAAACAAACACGTGCTTGAGAAGGGAGAACTGCTTCCTAGCCAGCCTTACCCCCACCCAGGCCCTTAGGACAGGCCTGTGTCTCCTTGTGCCTTTGTGGCAGACCCGTAACACCGCGAGACAACCTCTGCGGCGAGCGGTGTTAGACCAGCGCCCTCAAGCACTCGGGTTAGAGCCACTTGCCTCTACCTCCACCACGGCAAGGACTGCACAGGGGCAGAGGCTCGGCTAGAGAACAAGGTCTACGGTCTCCCAAAAATAGATGTGCGTGGTGCCCAGAAACTGGAGGCATGAGTCGCACAGCAGATGGAGGGGAGGGGTCCCGGAGGTGAGGCTTGCAGCTGGTTCCCCCCTGCCTCAAGCACAAGCACCCCCTGACTTTTTGTCGGAGAGCAGAGGTTTGAAAAACGGCTGCCGGTCCCTTCAGCCCGAGGAGCATGCACCTGGCTTGGGCCCGTTGATACTCAGCTCCTGCCCAAGCGGGTAAATCGCTGAGAAACAGGGAACGGTGACCACTTCGCTGGCACGCAGGCGGTGGAGACCTCCGTCACCCCAGCACGGAGGAAGGAGAAAAGCTGGCGCCTGTATTCTGGTTGGCTCTGCCACGTGGCCTTGGCAGGGCGCTGCACTTTGCAAAGAGATGGGCCAAAAAGAAAAGAGAAGGTCAGGCCGTGGGATGGCCATGTCTGCGCGGAGGCTAGAAGCCAAGCGTGCCTCACTCCCGCCATCCCGATGACGCCGGCTGAACCAAAGAGCTTCGCCGCGGGAGGTGTATCCGGTGCCAGCGAGCTGGCACACAAAGGAGACAATGAGCAGAGGCTCAGGGGCGAAAACCGGACGGCCGGGGGCATTCAGCCAGTCCAGAGCCTCCGTCATGCCTCTGGCCCAAAGCTGGGGCTACAGTCAACCCGGAGGCGCTGAGGTGGGTTTCGGGGCAGTCTGCAGAAGCGGAGCAGAGGGTCAGAGCTTGTGCAGCGTTTGCCCCTGTGGAGCGGGGCTAGTTCCCAGGTTAGGGAATGGGACAGTGTGGCCCCACGTCTGGCCTGGTGCCACATCAGCGAGACCCACCGAGCAAACCTCCACGGGTCGCTCTGATCTGACGTGCGGCGCGGTCCTGGCTGGGAGAAGGAGCATTCGAGCCCGGTGAGGTGACGAGTCCCCGCTCCTCGCGCTCGTGGACCAGAAGTAATCAGCTGCCGGTGAGGCCAGCCAGCAGCGTGTGGGTGGCCGCTGGCTTTGGTGACGAGGGATGGCGTCGCTCCATTGACTGCAGCAGGGGTTACGCCAACGGGGAGGTTGACTCAAGCTCTTCCGGCGAGGGTGTGGGAGCCTTCGGGGGATGCTACAAAAGGAAAGAAAGGGCACAGCTCAGGACAGCAGCTTCCCTCCTCTCAGCAGGGTTGCGCTTCGGCTCTGCAGCCAGGTCACCGCTGGCGATGGTTGTCGAGTGGGGCCGCAGCCGTGCCCACGGCTCTGCTGAGCGAACAGAGACGGTGCCTGCCTCAAGGGACCAACAGCCTCCAGGAACGGGTGATTCCCCCCATTGCGTGGAGGGAAACTGAGGCACAAGGAAAGCGAATGTGAGAGCTGGCACGCCAACTAGAAACCCCAACCCGGCCATTGCTTTAGCCACCAGCCCAGTAGCATAGCAAGGGGGTCATCCAACCAGGCATCTCCAGGTCCGAGGGGACACAAGCGTACCCTTCCGGGGCACCAAAGACCACCCTGGCCTCTCAAAGGGTCACCCCACCCCCAGCTTCATGCAGGGAGGGGCCACCTAAATGGTACAGAGTCTCACTCATTGGCAAGAGCTGCAAGGGGGCACACCTCGCTCTCCACCACGCTGTTCCCAGCACCATTTGAGAGGCGTTTGCAAGCCCAGGCAGCCTGCCCCAGCTAGTCATGGGAGCGAGAGAGGCCCTGGAAAGCATCTGCACTCTTGCTCCTTTGTGGGCTGCTCTGTAAAGAGCAATGGCATCAGCAGAAATCTGTTTCTCTCCCCCCCCAATCTGGAGCAGCCCACAGCTGACGTGTGGGAGAAACAGCTTCCATCGCAAGCTCTGCCTGGTGCTACCGCCAGCCGCCGGGCACCATCCCAGCCATCCCTCCAGCAGCCACAGACCTATGATCTACGTGGCATCCCCACGGCGTTGGCAGCCTCACAGCAGGATGGACACACACGTAACAACAGCATTTCCACCGCTCCATTTTTTCCCCTTTGTCAACCCTGCACACACTGCATAATCTGAGATGCTTGTGGGGGGAGGGAGGGGTTCAGTGAAGCTCCTTGCAAGTGACTTCTGAATCCATGTCCCAGGTAGGTGCCTCCACGCAACTATCAGCTAGAGTTAACATGCCAGCTAGTGTCAGACACCCCCGGTTTGGGTGGTCTGTGGGCAGCACATATCTCCTCAAGGCCTCGTTGTTGCAGGCTCCATTTGTGACAAAAGCTCAGCCGGGATGATCACCTGCAAAGCACCAGCTTGCAGAGCCCGCAGGTACCAGGATATACATGGTAAGGTATAGGCAGGATTCATGAGTGGGGAAGACAGAGGGCAGAGGATGATTGGATAGGCATGACCCTGCCTCAGGCAGAGGGCTGGACTAGCTGCCTCCCCGGAAACACTCCCCTCCAGGGCCTAAGTGGAGCCCCAGGGCACCAGTATATGCCACAGCATTTAATCCTAATCAATTTAAGAGGATTATAACATTTAAACTTGTTTATTTTGGTGCATCGCATCTGTGTTTGCACACACAGGGCTTTCGAATGAATTAAGCCTGTAAATTCCAGCAGGGGGAGCCAAATACCAGTCTAGCCCAGTGCTGTTTTTCCTACTGAATTATGGCAGGAGGTGCATGTCCACCAGTAAACCTGTAAGTAATACCCCACAGTCCCCCCTTCCTCTCAGCAGCCCAAGAGGCCCAAGCTGCACAATCAACGTGTGTAAAACCCACTGGCAAAGTGCACAGCGCCTTCCCCTGTGTGGCCTGGCTACAGAGGATGACAGACCACCATGCCCAGGTCCTGCCTTAGCTTGAGTGACAGGTTTCACACCTCGAATCAAAAGGTTCGAGCCTGCCGATGACAGGTGGACATCAGTACGAGCCTCTGGACAAAAGCTGGGATTTGCACATCACAGGATCACAGAGAAGTGGGGCTGGCAGGGACCTCCAGAGATCACATCTAGTCCACCCCCTGTCTGAAGCAGGATCTTCCCTTTCCAAACCCATACTCTAACTCTTCGTCAAACCTGACACAGCACAAGGCATAACACCTGAACCTGCTGCAGGTAGATCAGGGGACCATGGCAGCCAGTGTCCCACTTCTGTAAAAGGTTGTTAATAATATGCTCAAGAGATCCCTGGGAGAGGCCTTCACTCCTCTACAGCTACAGAGAAAGGCAGTCCCCGCCCCCCCCAAAAAATCTGACCATGGGGTAAAACTCCTTCCTGACCCCAAATCTGCTGATTGGTCTGACCCCAAGTTGAGGGGCCAGACCTCTAGCTAGGGACCTCCAGCTTTGCTGCCAGCAGCATTGGCACAGCCCAGTCACCATCCCCAGCCTTTGCTGCACCCAGCACCTCTGATGAAGGTTTAATTTTTTTTAAAAACCCTGACACGTGTAGGAAAAAGGAGGCAGAGGGAGTTTGCTGAGTTTTCTCCCAGCCCCATGCGGCACCCAGCAAAACTCAGACGCATAGGAAATCCCCCCCTAGTAGGACATGGGTGTCGCTACCCCTAAATCATCCCTGCCCAGCCTCTTCTTGAACTCGCCGCCGGTGGAGAGTCCGCAGCTTCCCTGGGCACCTAGTCCACTGCCTCCCTCTCGTGACAATGGAGAGGTGTTTCTGGACATCCCGTCTACACTTACCTTGCTGCAGCCATTGCTCCGCATCCTTCTCTCTGCAGTGAGAGAAAAGAGGCTTCGCCTCTTCTTCCTGGCAGCCCTTCAAGTAGCAGTTCACCACTGTAAAGTGGGAGGGAATCACCCACCCCCAAGTCAGAGGAAACCTTGCCGCTGGGAGGGCTGGACCAGGGGGCCAGATTAAGGATGAGGGTCGTGTGGTGCCTCCCCACAGGGGTGCAGCCTGCTCGTGGAGCACCAGCGTGTTTGGGGCACGGCCCCAGCAGGCCTGGCTCTGCCATCTCGCACCCTCCTGCCTTAGCTGCACCTGCACTGCACGAGGGCAAGAGCCCCGACCTTAGGGGTAAGCACGTGCAAGAAGGACCACCGTGGTCCCATAGCCTGGCTGCCCATATCGCACAGGCCAAGGGGTTGCACAAACGAGCTCTGCTTGGGCCGAGGGGCTGGTGAAAGGCCGGGGGAGCTCGCCCGAAGGCCCCGCTTCCTGCACAGCGCCGGTGGAAGGACAAGTCAGTCCGCCGATCCCCGCACACACCCAGCGACGGCCAAGAGCAGGAAGGCTCCATCCCACCGCTGACGGGTAAGCAGCCCTCTTGAACCACTGCGGTAAGGGAGAACAACTCCCGCGAGCGCGGGGCATAAGCAACTGCTGCAAAAAAGACACCTCGGAGTCGCAAAACGCCTCTCTCTGCTTCGTACCCCAGGGGCCCTCGAGGAGCCGGGACTCCTCAGCCAAGGCCCTGTCTACCTGGGACCTCTCCTGAGCTCTTGTGATGGATTTCCCTTCACCCCAGCCATGCTTCCAGCCCTAAATACTGAACCAGAAGGAGCCGCAGCCCCCAGCGTTGCCAGCATCTGCTCCTGCTCGTGCTGGGATGTGGGGGCTCACATGCAACAGCAAAGCAGAATCAGGCCCGTCCCCCCCCCTCCTGTTCAGGAGTCTCCGGTGGGGATTTTGCACTAGACTGGCAGCATTATTCCCCGCCGAGCAGCGTGTCTGCCTGTGCCTCTGCACTGAATCACCTCAATTACAGGATTTGCTGGAAGTCGAGTTTGGGAGAGACGACGGTGAGCCCGGCCCTCTGGACGCGGTGACAAAGCCCCAGGGAGGGGCCGAGGCAGCGCAGAGACGGGTATAAAGATGCAGCGGGTTCAGCAAGGAGCCAGATGCCAACAACAGGTGCTTGGAAGGCAGCATCGCTTCCCTCTGCGCCCGCCACGATGCCAGAAGCCTCCCTCCCCGTGTACTTCCTCTGCCTCCTCGCCTTGTCCTCAGCCTGCTACATCCAGAACTGCCCTCGAGGAGGGAAGCGAGCCTTCCCCGACACAGAGATCAGACAGGTACGAAGAGGGTGCGGGGGGCCGTGGAGGGGAGGCAGATCCCCCTCGGGGCTGGGAGACCATGTGCACAACCTGCTTGACTCCGGGGGGGCCGCGTCCCACTAGTCCGTGCTTGTGGCTACCCTCCCCGTGCGGGGCGCGAAGGGGACGAGGGCTCCTGTCTGCCGGAGCTGCATGCGGGTCACTGAGCAGAGAGGCTGTGTGAGCCTGCAGGGGAGAGTTGCACCTTGCAGGTGAACGTGGAAGCGTGGGTTCAGATGGCTGGCCCGAAGGCCGGGCTGGATTTCCCTGCAGACCCAAGCTTTCTCTCTTCGCAGCGCTCTCTGCAAACCTTGCAAATACGAATTGCTTACGTTTCTTTGGAGAAGGGCGGGGAGGGGGGAGCCGTGTTCCAGTTTAGGAAGGGTGCTTTGTAGTCGCACACAAAACCCTGGTCCTGGCTGAAAAGGCTGGGACTTGGCTGCAGCGGGGGGCGGGAAAGCGGCTGCTTTACTGAATGAGGGACACTGCTCCCTTCATTGCATCCTGGCGCCCTTCCACCGGCTCTTCTGCCTGGTGGCTGTGAACAAAAAGGTGCGCCCTCCTCTTGTGCAGCGCGCACACGGAGCACGTCTCACAGACTCGAGGACCCGAGCTGGCGCACACCGTGGTCCCAAGCCAGCTGTGAAAGGGATCGGTCCCCAACCTCCCGCGCGGCTATTGCCAGTGCAAAGCGAATGGTTGAGAAAACCTTAACAGAGACGGGGCTTCTTAGGTAGACAGGTAGGATGAAATCCTGACCCCGCTCAGGTCAAGGGGAGTTTTGCTGTTGACTGCAATGTCGTCAATGGGCTCCTAACTGAAACGCGTTCCTACTTTGCATGAAAAGATCTCATCACAGCAATACCCCCAGTGCTTTTTAGACCCACCTTGACTAGTTTGTGGAAGAGGCTGGCCCTTTTCAAAGGCAGCAAAGGGTTTCGTACCGCTTGGATTCTCCCACCGTTTGGACCGAGCTGGCCCCAAAAAGGGCCGTGCCAAGGGGGTGAACCAGGAACCAGAGCTACCAAGAGGGTCTTTGCCTATTGTGGAGGATGTTAGTGACCCCCCCCCGGCCTGATTTTGAGACAAACCCTCTTTGCACGATTCGGACAGCTGAGAGTTGTCTCAGCATCTCCGTTGAAGGTGCTCGGTTCGAGCCAGTCGTTTGCTTTGAAACCAGTGGAAGGTGCAGCTGGTCCCAGCCCCCAAAAGAAATGGTGATGGTTGCATGGCAACATCCTGGGACCACAACTTTATGTAAAGGTGCTTTTCTAGGGAAAATCTGCTTGGCTGGAGACCGACAGGGCTGTGCTAGGTGTGCTCATCCTGTGGCCGCTGCAGGAGAGGGTCGCTTGGGAGCGAGGTGCAAAGGCGCCGGCAGAGCCTTTGGCCCTGAAGCCAGCGTACCGCGGCCTGCAGGCTCTGCTCGCAATGCCTGTGAGCGTCCGGACTGTCGTTTGTCCCTAGGGCTGCCACGGCAGGTCGCGGAGACTGGTAGCATTAGGCACGTCTTAAGGTCATAGGGAAGTTGGGCTGGATGGGACCTCCATCTAGCTGTGCCAGTGCTTTCTCTTCCTGTGTTCCCATCCCCTCCAGCTTTCCCCCTTAAGTGATCTTGCTGCAGTTGTCCCTAGACATGCACATCCTGAGGGCTCGTGAGCAGGGTTTGAACCCCCGGGGCTTCGACAAGGATTTCTAGCACTCAAACTGGGAGAATAACCCCATCGCTAGTAACGGTAGTAGGCTGTTATCCTCCCTCCGGTGGGCCAGCGTGCTGTGCTAGGATCGGCTACCCCAATACTCTTCGGTGTTTGTGGACTGTTCGCTTCTCTCCACGCAACCCAGTCGGTGGCCATATTTAACCCCTTACACCCCCCACACAGAGCCGGGGGGCTACAGCCGGCGCTCTTTAGCGCTCAGCCTCCCAGCCCCACCGGCCCCTCCAGCTTCTTGCTGCGCTTCGCCGAGCGGTGTCCAAGAAGCTGCCGCATCTCGACGAAGCGGGTGCGTAGAAGTCAGCCCCAGCTCCGCGCCCGGGCCCAGCAGGGCTGCGGGGGGACAGTGCCGCTCGGCCCTACTCCAGTCAGCGGCAAAGAAATGAAGGGAAAATTTTACCGAGAAAATCTCACGGAGCAGAAACACGGGAGGAGCACTGACAGCCACGGCCCGTTCGCTTGGCACAAAGCCCTGATACCTGGCAGCACCTAGGAGTGCGGGAGACACTAAAAGCAAAGCGGGGGCACGTTACAACCCTCCACCAGCCATTTCTAGCTCCTGCGGCTGTGATGACTTGCTCATCAAAAGCGCTGGGGGCCATATAGCATCCAGACCCCTGCCCCAACTCCTAGGGGGAAGATGGCACACGATCTAGAGATGTGATGGAAAGAAAGGGAATCTGCTGCTGGGTCCACCTTCTCCTGAGCATGGGAGGATCTGCCCCCATCATGATGTGAGCTGCCTCTTTCTTGGTCTCCCAAGAACAGCCTTTCCCTACGCGAGTAGCTGGAGGGTTACGTCCTCCACCGGCTGCAGCTGCAGGGGATCAAACCGGTCGCCCCAGGTTTTAAAGAAACAGCTGGGCTCAGACACGTCACACCTATGAAGCGCATGAATGCACCCCAGTGGGGCTCCCAGCCCTGAGACTTGCAGTCTCTGCCCCGAAGCTGGGCAGGGGGGGCAAGGGGAGGCAGGAGGGACCTGCCCGGGCCACGCAGCTGCTTTGCAGAGTCTAGAGCACTGGCTGCTGGGTCAAGTGGCTTCAGCCACCAGGGCTACACACACCTAGATAGCAAGTGCCTAAATGCCTTGACCAGCCCTCCAGAACATCCAGATGAGGGAGCGTGTGCGTGCAATACAGACACACACACACCCCCCTCCAAAAGGCAGCCCTGAGCAAGCAGCCCTGGTGCTCCGGTGGCGGGTGCAGGAGACAATGTTGGAAATCAGCTCTTCCACAGCCAAGGAGGATGCCCAGATCCCCTTGCAACCAGGGGACGTCAAGGGGCCAGGGCCTAATGAGCTGGTTGGCATCCCCCCGGGATGCACCCGCCCTTCTGGAGAGAGGTGGGCTGTGGGCATCGCCTGCAGCAAGCAGAGAGGGAAGGAGAAGGGAGTCTGCCCTCAGAGCCTGACCCTGCCTCCTTGGTCATAGCTGCTGATCTGTGTCCTCTCTCCCCGCTCCAGTGCATGCCCTGTGGCCCTGGGAACAGAGGGAACTGCTTTGGCCCCAACATCTGCTGCGGGGAGGAGCTGGGCTGCTACGTGGGCACTGCTGAGACCCTGCGCTGCGTGGAGGAGAACTACCTCCCGTCCCCGTGCGAGACTGGGGGCAAAGCCTGCGGCGCAGGGGGCAGGTGTGCTGCACCCGGGATCTGCTGCAGTGACGGTAAGAGGGGCCACCCCTTCCATCGCACCAAGCTGGCAGGGCGGGGGGAGATCCCCAGACACCAGCCTGGGTACCTGCCTGATCCCATCACTGATGCTCTTTATAGTCTCTTGTGCATTCACCCCCTCGCTGAGGGAAGGTGGCACAGTGGTGCACACAACTAAAAAGCTAAGGGAGGTGACCAAGGTCATTCAGAGAGTCTGTGGCAGAGGAAGGATTTGAGCCAGGTTACCCATGGCCTAAGTTGATGTCTCAGCCCTTGGGACACTTCACACCCCCCATCCAGCCACATCCTGGTCCTGCAGGATGGTGGGGGGGGGGTTCAATCTGGGGCTTCGGCCTCAGCCCGGCTCCCCAAGGAAGGGGAGCAGGTCAGAGCAACGAGCACCACCAGGCCTAGGATGAGAGAGGCAGGTGCTTTGGTTGGCATAGGGCAGCGTCCAGCTGCCTGTGAGGAAGGGAAACCGAGGCACAGAGCAGTGACATGGTGTCCCCAAGTTCGCACAGGGCAGACCCAAAGCTCAGGACTCCCGGTCCCTTCTCCTAAGCTCTGGGCATAACCGGTTTGCCTAAAAACACGTGTGGCCTGTGCATGTTGCACAGAAATCCAGGCAGGGCGGGATGCCCTGGTCAATAAGGGAGACACAGCTGGAGCTTGAGCGGAGGAGCTTGTTTTTGGCTGCAGCGGGAGCTGCGTCGTAGCCCTCCTGTGAGACCGGTGCCTCGTTTCAGTGCTGATGTCTTGGTTTCCTCCCCTGCTCCTGCAGACAGCTGCGCCATGGATCCCGTCTGCCTGGACGAAGACGGCGACAAAAATCGGCAGCTCTCAGAGAAGAACCTGACCCTCCTGGACGGCTCGGCCGGCGACCTCCTGCTCAAGCTGATGCACCTGGCCAACCGGCAGCAGCAGGGCAAGCACCAGGTCTACTGAAGGGAGGGTGGCGACGTCGCGAAGCATTCACACAGCCAAGGGGGCGCGTCGGGTCCGCAGCCCCCCAAGGGGGGCAGGGGCACAAGCCCTTGAGGTCCTTGTAAATACACGGCCAATAAATATTTTACTGCACTGCGCTCGTCTGCTCTGTGCTGTGACGTTTGCCCTGGAGGCCTGGGCCGCGGGAGTCCAATTCACCTGGGGTCCTGCAAGCTGGCTTTGAAAAGCAGGGTGTAAACCCCGCCCCGGGAAACCGACTGCTGAGCGGCCTGGACGGGAGGCCGGTTGCTCTGCAGCCAGCGCAGCCCCCAGACTCGTTAGCGCTCGGCCTCCCAGCCTCGCTCAGCTGGGGGCCCACAGAGCCCCTGTGCCATCCCCACGCAGACCCCCAAAGAGTTGCCACGTCCCTCTGCTTTAAACGGCCTCGGGTGGAGGTGGCATCCTGCCAGGTCAGCGGGTAGGCCCTTAGTGTAGCCGTGCGGCTGTAATGCAGCACTGCACAAAGGACGCAGGGTCCCACCATGCAGGCATGGACGGCTCCCCGCGTTTGATACAGGTACAGGGCACAGCACACCGGCACCGAGGCCGCGTTGCAGCTCCAGCACAGCCAGGAGCTGAACCCAAGTCTTGCGAGTCCCAGGAAGTCGTCTCGGGGAAGGCAAATCTGCCGGGGGGTTGCGGGGGCAGCTCTACACATCTCCCATGGAGCAACCAGCTCCCGGGGCTGAGAGCCAGCGAGGGTCCTGCTCACACCAGCCCCCAGGGATAAACGCAAGGCAAGTACTTGCACTTGCCATTGCACCCTGATGGCCGGCCTCAGCCTGCAGCCACACGCGCGCCTCTGACTCCCACCCCGATGCTGCCTGCCCGAGATGGAGGCCACGAGCCAGGTCTGCTTGGGACGACACCAATGTCACAACTGAAGCCATTCAGCCCCTCAGCAGAGAGGAAGCAGAACGAGGAAGCTCAAGGCACAAGTTTCCTGCCACACTTCTGCCCGGAGCGAACGCATCGGACGGTGCATCCTGCTTCCTTTCTTGCAGTCTGGGCCCGAAGCTGCAGCTCCTGTAGGAGAGGCGTTGCTGGGCAAAGGGCTGGAAACACCATGCCGCCTCCCCCGTGGTCCCTGAGAAAGACTTGTTCCTTTTCCCTGGGGTCTCCACCACGCTCTCCCCTGCCTGGGGCCAGCGCCGTACCGAAAGTCCTGGCAGCCCCGGGCAAACTTTTAGTATCGGCCCCCCCCATCGCCACTGCAGCATTTTTTGGTTGCAAAAGTCTTTATCACATCCGTGGTATCGATGTCTTTAAATAATTCGTTCTCAATTGATAACAGCACCGGTCCCGTATATGCACAATATTAAAACTGTTTCTTTTTCCAATTGTAATTTTTTTTTTCATTTTCAGGCCCCCTTTCTGTCTGGGCTGGTTCGCCTGGGGCTTCTCAGCTCACTGGTGCCCCTGGCTCACAACAGGGTTTTCCCCCCTGCCCAAGACACGTTACACATTTTACACTATCAAGGCCCAGAAACTCGTTAGTGGCTCTTTCTCTGTGCCTTTGTTACATGCAGGAAGACACGCCTGGAAAGTTTTGGTGGAAAGCACCTAGCATAACTGTGCTGTTCAAATACAGCAATACACAAGGATACAGGGTCCCATGATGCAGGAGATCCCATCAGCATGCTCAGAAACGCCAGCACGTGGGCAGCGATTCTCCGGGTGCACCTTGGGGTGCCTTGAGATCTTTCCAAGGGTGCCGCACAACGATAGCACACTTAAGTGCGCAAACACCTCTCATGATTCCTGAGATTTCAAAGAGGAACCTGGAGCGAGTGATACACGCCGCCCCGCCATGGTCTCTCTGGGTCCTTCGCAACAGAAGAATTGCTCTAGGATTTTTCCGTAGTCAAAGAGCGAGTGAAAGCAAAGAGCTGGCATTTTGCAGGGAGGCAGGGGGCAGCCTGGACCTGCAGGGCAGAAGGGGACTTAATGTCACCCCACCTGGCCCCGCAGCGGAGGGGAAAAGGAGGCTTGACCCAGCCTCAGCCCAGCCTGACAGCACCAAACCCAGAGAAGGAAATCACCCAGAGATGCACCCCTGAACGGGGCTGCTCAGAGGGGCGCTAGCCATGCATGCTGGACCCTGCCATAAACCAGGCGCAGGATCCTGAGACTGCCCCAAGCCTCCCAGAAGCTAAACCCTCAAAATCAAGGGCGCCAATGCCGAAGCTGCGGCCCGTGCAAGCAGCAGCTCAGAAAGACCTTCCTGACCCTGCGAGCAAGAGGACCTGGGACACGCTGCCCGGGCTTGGAGGTGACCGGGATGGGTTTGGAGCATCAGGGCAGGGCTTGGCTGGATGAGCCCTGAGGTCCCTCCTATCCCGGGATCCTGTGTGGGGCCGGCTCTGTCTGAGGGGGAGATCAGGGCTTGCTTGGGACCTTGTTGGCTGCAGGTTCGGGGCCATGACTCCATCCACCATGATATTCCCTGAGCCTTAAAAACCAAATATGCTCATCCCAGCTCTGCCCCTGCTCAGCCAGCAGCTTTTCTTCCCCTGACTCCTTGTCCCTAAGGTGTCCCAGGCAGCCAGGGTACCATATTTCCCCACACACAACGTCCCGCCCCATAGGATCCGCATCCTGTTTTTGAAAAGCAGAATGAAGAAAAGAGACCTTTTTCTGCAGAAAGAAAAAGCACCCACAGCCAGCAGCCCGGGACCCCCGGCAGAGGCAGAAATAGCTGTTACCACATTTCCTCGCTTATAACGTGCAACCCAATTTCCAGGAGCTGAATTTGGGGCAGAAAAGAAAGGTGCATTGGTATATAACAGGCTATGGTAACTAGCCCCACTGTGCAGATGGGGAAACTGAGGCAGAGTTGGGAAGAGCCAGACTGCAGGGCTTCGGTTGTGTTTCCAGGGGCTTCTGATCACAACCACAGCCTCTCCTTGATGCTGGATGCCCCAGCTGGGACAGGGCTGTGGGGAAGCCCTTGGAAGGCATCAAGCCTTGGATCCAGTCCTCGTGCAGCTCTGGGAGAGAGGGGCAGATGAGGCACTTTGGGTAGATGTGATATTATTTATTAGACCAACTAAATAGTCGGAAAAAATGTTCTTTGCAAGCTTTCGGGCACAGACGCCCTTCTTCAGGCAGAGGGAAAGTCTCTGGGAGAGACAGTGCCCAGATGGGGACAAGGCGCCGTCACCCTGTGCAAGAGTCAGCCACCGCTGGGACCCGTCTGCCCTTAGCATCTCAGCACATGGACGGGAGCAGCTGATCCCAGCTCTGCAAGGTCATATAAGTGGACAACAGCCAGCAGAGGTGAGCTGGAGCCAAAGGCAACGTGGGCACCTGGCCATGCAGGCTGGTGGTTCAAGGGCAGGCAGATGTGATACCAACCACATCTACCCCTTGTGCTGTCAGGTGCAGATGCTGGCGGGCCCGAGCCACACTAGCCAAGAGGACCACTAGACTCTGGTCAACCTTTCACCTTCTAGACCGAGCCTCCCACTTTGATTTTACCTTTTGAGGAGGTCTGGGAAATGACAAAGGACCCCAGGGGCTTGTCTGCACCACCGCGGTAGGGTGCTGGTGTGAAGGAGCTTGCCCATCCCCACCATCCCTGCTTCAATCCACCCCAGCGACCTTTCCAAGTTAGTTCGCAGGACCCACTTCCAAACCCGATGGAGAGCAAGGGCTCAGAGGGACGTCCCATGCCAGAGCACCTCCGGGCTTGGAGCACACCTGCGGACACAGGGAGGGGGCCCTCGAGCCCCGCGGTGCCAGGTCGAGCCCAGAGGCACCAGGAGAACCCGTTTCTAGGAGCTCTGATGAGTGCACAGATGCTCATGGACTACTCGCTGAACGTCCCTCCTCGCTGGGCAATGCCACCTCACCCCAACGCCCAGATCCCTTCGCAGCCTCTCCACTGCCCCTCCCACCCCGACTTGCTCCGCCGAGCACCTCTGTTCTCCCTCGCCCCCTTCCCAAGAGCTGCCCCTTCCAGCCATCCCTGCCCCCAGAAGTGCCCCTTGGCCCATCTCCCTGGCCTGTGCTTTCTTTCTGCATCGCAACGTCCAAACTCCTCCCAGGTCTGAGCCCTGCTGGTATGCAGAGGCGGCTGCTGGGCTCCGGGGAGCCTTGTCACCTGCTGGTGATCTACAGAAGGTCCCACGAGGATTCACACCTATGCACACGTGGACACACACACTGCATGCCTTATGATCTACAGGTGGTCTCCTGTACACGTGGACACACACACACACACACACACACACACACACACACACACACACACATTGCACTCCTTATGATCTACAGAAGGTCCCATGGACACACACACATGCACACGCTCACGTGCACAAGCACATGTACACACCGCACTCCTTATGGGCACAGCAAACCTGCCCTGCATGGGCTGGCAGCAAGATGCTCACCCAAAAGCCTCAGTAAAAAGCCAGGGGGGAACCACTTGGGGCAGGTGAGGTGGGATCCGATGGTTCAAGGTACTTCAGATTTACAAGAGAGGGGCTCTCACTAGAGCTGCGTGTGCTCTGCCCAGGCCGGATGGGGCCTTTCCCTCCCAGCTGACCACGCTGCAAAGCCCCAGTCCGACGCTCTTTTAAGTCAAGGGCCAGGTGTTCGTTCAAGTCTTCCTCGAGGCCAGTCCGCGTCTTCAAGCACTCGAACGCCTTTAAATCCCTGACCCTGGTTCCCCAGCCCAAAGCCTCCAGCCTCTCTTGGGAGGCAGAGAGAGACCGTCTCAGCCCCCATCCTGTTTGTACAGCACCAAGCCCCACCACGGGGCACTAGGAGATCCCAGTAACACCTGGGGTCAGCATGGGCCGCGCGGAGCCTCGTGCATTAATCCACATTTACAGCAGCATGAGGCCAGCGCCCAGCATCGAGGCGGGTGCAGGAGCTCCCCTGTCTCACGCCAGGGCTCTGGGTCCTTGAGTTAACAACCACTGAGAGCAGGGCAGAGGCGATCCGACCTCATACAGGGCCTGGGGTCACCAAAATACTTGTACAATGGGTTAAAAGCAATCTTGGAATTAAACATACGGTGCTTAATTGGCAGGGAACCCCACAGGCTCGTTAGCTGGAAACAACCGGCCAATTATAAAAAGCAGAGTTGTGCACAAAGCAGATCGGTTCGGTTTGGTGACCAGGCCAGGGGAGAAGGAGGGAGGGAAGGACGGGATCTTTTCACTGACCCCGGCCCAAGAGTCCTGCACTGTTTTTGGACAATGGAGCTCCCTCCTTTTAGAAAAAGTCTGCGAAGTTCAAAAGAAAATGAAAAAAGCCACTTCCAAACAACAAGGCCGGTACGTTGTTCCACAATGGAGCTTTTCAACCTCCCCACTGTTTCCGGCACAGCTTTGCCACCCAAGTCATCCCAAGTTCACCGAGTTTCAGATGTTCCCAAACTGCATCTTCTCCCCCAGCAGATTTTCTAGTCACCAAAGTAAAAAAAACAAACAAAAAAGCAAAGCAAAGCACCCAGGTTCAATGAGAGAGAGGAGGCTCTACCTGGACCTTCCTCCCCACCTGCTTTCTGCTTTCCAGGCAAGCGTTTTCTGCAGCTCATTCCCTCGTCAAGCCCAGTGCCAAGGGGTCAAAGTCCTGGGGCCACCATAATTAAAAGGTACCTCCATTTGAGAGCTGCTTCTCATCTCCTCACCTTTCCCTGCCCCCATTTTCACCCCAGCAGCAGTGCCCTCAAGGGGGTCCAATCCCACCGGCTGAAGTTATGGTGGTGTTGATGCAACAAGCCCGTCTCCGGCAGACTCAAACGAGAGAGAGAGAGAGAAGGAATCATAAGCAGTGAGGGCTGGAAGGGACCATGGAGGTCACAGCGAGTCCAGCCCCTGACTCAAAGCAGGACCAGCCCCAACTACATCATCCCAGCCAAGGCTTTGTCTACCCAGGTCTTAAAAACCTCAGTATCAAGGAGCATGCTTACCATCAGCGGCGGTTTCATGTTAGCAGAGAAGCCTGGAGGCAAGTGCCCAGCAGCATCTACCACCAAGCTTGGGCAGCACCTATTTATCAACTCCTGGGTAGGAGGCAGCTCTCCAAGGGAGGTGGAGCAAGAGGTAGGACCTCCACTTGCAAACCTGGCGTCCCTCAAGCTCAGCCAGTCTCCCTTCGTCAAAGCTTCGCATTTCAGGGTGGCATACTCATGCAGCCAGGGGGTGAGGGAGCTTGACTGCCTAGTGTAGTGGTTAGAGCACTTCCCATTGATGCAAAGCAGACCAGCTTCACCGACAGCATCCCAGCTCAGGAGATGGGGCAGCCCCGGGTTCAAATCACAGCTCCAAATCAGCCACGAGGAGGGATGTGAACTTGGGTCTTTTCTCCCTCCCAGCTGGGCTCCGACCACTAGGATGCTGGGGAAGGGGCACGATCTGAGGATGCCTAGTGGATCAGGCCCCGGGGGTGGCCTTGGTGCTCATGTGGATTTGAGTGGCTGTGCGTAAGCCCAGAGAAAAAACACCAAGGCCTTGGGGACTTTCCTGGTGCAAACTTGGGCACCTTCAGCTGACCAGAGGGTTTGAGAGTCCTAGTGCTGAATTCAAGCAAGCGTCTCCTTCCTTTTGTGCCTCTCGCCCTGCAGCATCTCACAGAAATTCAGTAGCAGAGGAGAGGTTTGCATGGAGATCCCCCCCAGGCCCATCCCTTTGGACACTGTATTATCTGCTGCCCTCCGACAAGGTTTTGGTGAAGTTTGCACCGTGCTTGGAGCTCCCCGGGGGAGAAGCAACCCCGGGGTGATGCCAGCTCATAGGACATATGCTGTTCTCAGGCTGCACCCCAGCCGGGGCAACTGGAGTGGACCAGATTTGCCCCTCGAGCTATTACCATCACGATGCCTCTTGTTTCATCCCACTAAGAAATTAGTATCAGGGCAGAGGGATGCAGGGGAGCCCCCTCCACCTGGGTCTTGTACCAGTATTGGCGAGACGCTGGCCTTGCAGCCACAGCGCAGATGGCACCAGGACCCTCCCAGGCTATGAGCAGACACCCCCGAGTCCTTTTTCCCCCAATCAATGGTGTAAGCAAGGACTCGCTCCTCCCCGCTGGCTGCCTGACCCCGCTCAGACATGGAAGACAGAGGAGACAGAGCCTCTCTGACCCCTGCTATTGTCTGTCGCGCTCTTGATAAGTGGCAAATCACAAGGCAAAACCACGAGGAGGACAAATGCTACCAATTACACAACCGTTAAGTGTCCGGGCCAATGGCTTCACCAATTAAGCAGGCCAAGGGCTGCGGGGAGGGTAGATTAGACTCCATTAACATAAGGATTTCAGGGCACAGTCCACGCCGAAGGAGTTGATGTGAGCTGGGAGCTGCTAATTGTGTTAATGAAGGTGAGAGGTGGAGGTGAACAGAGTCCCTGACTGATTGTGCCGTGCGTCTGCCTGGCTCATTAACCACTGGCACCGCGTCTTCTCCCCTCCTCCTGCCTCTGGCACAAACCCCAAGCGCTGCCATACAAAGCCAGCCCTTGCCCGTGTCCCTTGGGGAAAACAAACCGTCTCGTGGTAGGCTTCGGACCAGGCTCCACTAGCTGCAGCATGGGCAGAGGCAGGGCTAACGCCCCCCAAAGCTACTCAGCCAACCCACCTCTCCTGGGCAAGATGGGGCTCAGTCTGCTCAGCCCGCACCTTCTCCAATTGCTCCTCTAGCTATGGGGTCTGTATAATTAAGAACAGCACTGGAAAGGGGCTTCCCAAGCCACTGAGCCCAGTTTACAGTGCCCCCAGGGAACCTCCCAACATTGCCACCTCCAACCCTCACCCGCCGCTACAAGGCACATAACCCGAAGCACCGAAAACACCTTGTCATGTGGCACAGGGAAAAGCAGATGGTCATGGCCAATGCCCTGCCCCTGGCATGATGGAGAAGCAGCTGCTCAGAGGATCCTAGGAAAAGTGTCCCCCACTGCAGAAACCACCTACAAATCATGCCAGTCTGACCAAATCCCTCCTGACCCCAAATGTGGTTGGTGATGGGTCTGACTCCGAGAGGAAAAGCAAGACCCTGCAACCAGGATCTCCTGCAGGAGCGTGTTTTGCGAGCACTACGCCAGTCCCGAGGCCGCAGATCCTGTGAGGTACGGTGGTGGCAGGAGAGGCAAAGCAGCCGCCTGTGCCCCCCATTAGGACACTGCTGCTCCCCCCAGATCCACCCTGCAGTGTCAGTCGAGCCCCATGGGCGCACACATTTCTACCAGCACAAAGCCGACCAAATGCTGATATTGCCCCAAAACCCAGCGCTGCCCAGAGCTCACACCCAGGGGCCTAAGCAGGACTCGCCACACAGGCCTCTCCCATCAAGCATACTCAGATGACTGCATACGTGAGATGGACAAGTGCAAGGACTTGAATTCTTCTGTCCCAAGGACGGGCCCCAGCCCCAAGGTGGGTGTCTCCCCTCGGTAGCATAAACTATGCATTGGTGGCTGGTGCACAAAGAGGCAGCCCTGTGATAAGAGGTCAAGTCCCTGCTCTGGTTTAGACAGAAAAAGGACTTGAACCCAAGTCTTTTGCAGGGGGATGCGGGTTCCTGGGTCTGTCGTGGCTGGGCAGAGCTCAAGCCTTGCCTCTCTGGCCAGGCAGGCACCAGCTCCCTGAGCAGCTCAGCCAAAATCCCACTCCTTTGCCCTCCATTTTGCCCCAGCTTGCTGAAGGTGCCCCCTATTCCCTCGGCTGCCTGCGGGCTGGGCACCTACCTCTGCTGAGGCACTAATTAGGCTACAGGGGTCTTGGGAAGGAGGCCACATCTTACCAAGGTCCTGCAGAAAGCAAGGACCTGAACTCAGGCCTTGCACCTCCGGCCCCCTCCTCCTCTGCATCTTTCACCTGAAGGGCCACAGAGCTGGACACAGAGTGGCTCCACATGCTCTTCCCAGGAAAGACCCACGCTCCCCACCCTAGGTTTCACAACCCTTGAATGCCCTGCCTGGTCCATCTCCTCTGATCTCAGTGCAAGCCCTCTCTCCCTCGGGACATGACCTCTACACTCCCTTCTGCAGGGTCTGATGTGAGCCCCCAGTGGCAGCGCCCCGGACCACAAATAACTAATATCACAGACCCTTATGGAGGCACCTGCGTGCTCCTCTCGGTTGCTGATCTTCTGAGCATGGCCACAGTGACTCCCTTGGATGGCTACAGGCTGCAGATGGGCATGTAAGGAGGCCCCATCACAGGAACTCAGCGTCACTCCAAGGACCTCAGCCCACTGGCAAGGTGCAACCACGGGGCTGCAGGATCACGCAGACGCCTTGAACGTGGCACTGTCCCTGGCCGCCTCAGGTCCTGGCAGCTCTAAATCCAAGCAGAGCTGGAGGACAAGGGCAGGAGATGGGCAAGAGACCTGCAGAAGGGGCTGGGTGGCTTGGTGCCAGGTAATCTTCCTCCAGAACACGCTGACCCACGAGGGTCAGGGGTGCCAGGCAAGCACTGATCACACTTTCGTCATGAACCTGGGAGCTTCTGCATCACCTGAACACCTCCACTTACCCCCAGCTCCTAAGTCCACTGGGCCACGTGCCCCAGCATCAGGCTTTTAACAGAGGACAACATAGGAAAGCCAGGCCCAGTGCAAAGCATGGGCCACAAGCCGGGGCCTCCTGGTCTATCAGAGCTCCTCTATGAGGTGCTCTGGGTCAAGTCATCTAATGCGTCAGGCCATCGCCATGCTCCTCCACCCACAGCTGCCGTTCTCTACCCCGGATGTAGTGAACAGCTGCCTCTTGATCGAGCAGTGAGGCCCCTCGGTTGAAAGGCTTTCTGGGGACTTGAGACAGTAGATGATCTTCTGCGGAGAACAGCAGGGAAACCATCACCCCTGAGAACTCAACCTGCCGCTTGGGCGCAGGTGATGCATCTCTCCCCGCGTTGGGAGCAAGTGCCAAGGAGAAGATGACTCAACCCCGGCTGACCTCACATCCTCGACCCCGGCTGATTAGCAGGGGCAGGTGGTGTGGCCAGCAATGCCTTGTCTTCCTTAAGGGAAATGAATGACGAGGGAGGTGGCGTGGCTCGGCACCGGCAGCCAGGCCCATATATACCAGCAACTCTCGAGCAGCGAGGACGACAATCCCTGGGTCGCCGCCTGAGCAAAGCAGAACCTGCCGCCGCTCCCATGGCCCACAGCGCTCTGGCCGTCTGCGCGCTTTGCCTCCTGGCCCTCTCATCGGCTTGCTACATCCAGAACTGCCCCATCGGAGGGAAGCGGTCCGTCCTGGACATGGACATCAGAAAGGTGAGGGTGGCGGGCTCGCCTCCAGGCTGGGCCGCGGTAGCATCACCCAAGGTGGTGGCAGCCATGAGGGCATAGGCAAGAGGCACAGCGGGGAGGGAGTAGCATTTATGAGACCAGTTTCACAGACAAGGGAGATCTTTACGCACCAGAGCTTGACAACCCCCGTGGTAAAGCTGGCTCTTAAAGGGTATTCCTTTTACCCCACAATTTGGGCTCCTTCTGTCTTGAGGTGCAACACAAGATGGTCAATGGGGAGCCCGCAGAAGCAGGACGGGCTGCTCCTACACCACACCAGCAAGATCCTGTGCATGGCATGAAAGCAGGGGTTTCAAGCCATTGCAGCCCAGGCAGCTTTAGTCTACAACGGTGATGACCAGCAGCCCATGCCCACTGCGTGTGAAGTAGCTGTCTGACCTCGAGGCACTTCCAGGCCTTCGAGGCTGGGCAATACCAGCAGCCTAGACCCTGGGGCTCACTGATACTGCCTGCTCTGCTGTGGTGTGGCGGCTTTTGTAAAGCTTCTGCCAGAAGTATTGCATTTGCCTACAATTTACCTGCCTCTCACCCTGCCTGTGTTAAGCCAGCAAAGGAACCAGAGACTCCAGTGCATATCTGCTGGAAAAAGCTTCCTGTAGCTGTCAGGGTCCCCATTCAGCTGGAAAAAGCATCACACCATCAGGGAAGGCACAACCAGAGCAGCTAAGGCAGACAGAGGGTGGATGCACCGTGGAGCAGGTGCTGAGGCCCCTGGTCTGCTAAACAAGGATCAGAGCATTTGCTGAGCCTGCCTGGTCCATTCAGGGCAGGGCAGGGCAGGGCTCAGCGTCTTGAACTGCAGGGCTGCATTTTACTGTAATCCCAGTCATGATGAGCAGTGCTGTACCCATGGCCAGCAGAAATCTGAAGCGACAGGGAACAGGAGATGCTATGACATCTTATATGGCTTGCAAGGCTGGAAAAAAAAACCCAGGGTTATTTAGTCTGGAGAACAGAAGACTGAGGGGGGATTTGATACCAGTTTTCAAATACCTGAAGGGCAGTTATAAAGACCATGGAGATAAGTTTTTCTCTGGACAGGACAGGACTAGGAGCAATGGCCTCAAGTTGCAGCCGAGCAAATCTAGGCTGGAGATGAGGAGGATGAGGGCAGTCAAGCCTTGAACAGGTTGCCCAGAGAGGTTGTGGCATCTCCATCCTTGGAAAGATTTAAAATCAGATTAGACAAACTCAGCCGGGACAGCCTAGTCAGGGGTGAACCTGCCTTGAGCATGGGGCTGGATGAGATGACCTCGTGAGGTCCCTACTTTCCTATGATCCTATGGCCTATTGTGGCATAGGCAGCACCACTGAGGATGGGATGCCTGGCACTCGCCAGAGTAAAGCACAGCTCTCCAGTCCTTACCACACTGTAAAGCTCTAACCAGCTCTCCGTGGGGTGCCTTCTGCTGGCTGTTTTTCAGTTTCCATTGGGAGAGGCCACTCTTCCCACAGAAAAATGAAGCACTGGTTTGCCCACGTTAAAACTCCCTGCAACGGTGCCAGCTAGAAGCTCGTACCCCTTCCTGCTTTAGATGAGGGAGGGCTTGAAATTCGACAGCAGACAACTTGTCAGGGTCCCTTATGAAAACCATCCAAATGTGGCCATGCTTTAAACCTCTGGGGAGAGGCAGGGTGGGGAAGGGATCCGAGTTTGCATATGTTCATTTGAGGCCTGCTAGACCCTAGTAGCTAAGTTCTCAGGAGAAAGCATACTGCAGTCTGGAGCTAGGGTTTTCCCCAGTTGCCACTGCCAGGAGCTTCTAGGCTCGTGCTGCAATGAGAAGTTTACCCCTTGGGCGCTGATGCCATCCAGCACTGACACCTGCAAAACACAGCCAGGGAGCAAAAGTGGCCAGCTGGGATGCTCCAGGGGTGCAGCACCAGCAGACATGGGGCCCAGTATGGTCCCCAGACAGCCACAAAGCCTGGGCCAGACTAGCTCGGTAAAACTGACTATCTGCCAGCCAAGGGTCACACCTCAGGCAGGTGGGAGGTCTCACAGGAGGGCTGGGCTGGGCCCACTGAATGATTTTGCATCCAGTTTGCAGACAACACAAAGCTGGAGGATGGCATCACTGAAGCACTCTGGAGAACAGCATACCCCTTCTCCTGGTTGCCCTCTTGCCTACCCACGTAAAGCCCAGATCTAATCCGCATGCATGGGGAAGGCAGCAGGGAGCATTACCCTCGCGGTGACGTGCAGTCCTGCAGCTTTCAGCAGAACCTGAACTAGGGATTGGCTGCAGGACTCGCTGCTCCTGGTGTCGAGCTTCAGGTTGAACCCGCAGCTGTCTGGATTCGTTCCTTGAGTTGGACGCACACTTGAGGTCCTGATAGAACAGGAGCCAGGACAGCAACTTGAGCAATTAAACTTTGTGCTTAAGAAATGCAGAACAGCAGGCTGGGCAGTGCAGCACACACTGCCCAGGGGTCAGAGCCGCTGGCATGACGGAGGTCCAGCCAGGTGACTTCTGACCGTTCAGAAGGGTCTCAGCTGCTACAGGAACCCCAGCAATCCCACTCCACTTCCAAACAGCTCCTTCCCTCCAAATGATTACCTACCCCGCAATGCCCCAACTGTGTTTGGCTCCCTTCTTCCTAAAGGCATAAGTCCAAGGGGGTTCACTCCCTGGAGGTGTCACCTATGAGGTGCTCTGGGTCCAGTCATTTAATGAGTCAGGCTCTGCCACCCCACAGCCACCTTCCCAATCCTTCCAGGCAGCCGAGTTCATGGCTTTCCCGCCTCCAGACTCGTTCCATAGTGCACTAGCTTCAGCAACAGCTTTTCCACAACCTCCAATCAGACCCCCAGCATAAGGAGCCGCAGCCTTCCCCCAGCTAACTGGCCCCTGGGTCTCTCTCTCTGAACAGTGCCTGCCTTGTGGACCGAGGAACAAAGGCCACTGCTTTGGCCCCAGCATCTGCTGCGGCCAAGAACTGGGCTGCTACTTTGGGACCTCAGAGACCTTGAGATGCCAGGAGGAGAACTACCTGCCCACACCCTGCGAGTCTGGCCGCAAGCCGTGCGGCAACACCGGCGGGACCTGTGCAGCTGAGGGGATCTGCTGCAGCTACGGTGAGAGCTCCCCAGCTCCGCTACAACTGGAGCTTCCCGTTACTGCTTTGTGCCTCCCCACCCCACCCTTTACCCAGCATCACCCACTTTAAGGCTCCCCCATAATCTTAGCTCGAGGAGCAACAGCCTCCGAGCTCAATACAGGACTGAGACTCCAGAAACAAGCATCCAGCTACAATCCCTTTAGGCCAGTTGCTTAACTGCATGGTGCCTCAGTTTCCCCATCAAGAATTAGACCCCGCCCCACTTACAGAGAAGGCTAAAACTGATGACCAGGTTGCTTGGAGATGCACAGGTTGGAGGGAAGGGGCTGTCTAGCAGAGCAGCATGGTTATCTCACTGCCAGCACAGGTCCACACAGCAGACTGCAGAGGAGACAGATCAGAGCTGGCTTGTCCAGAGCTAGAAGGTCAGTGTTAGCAAGTCCAAGACTTAAGCCAGGTCCACAGCAGAAAGTGGCTACAAACAGGAGTGGTGGCTGGTCAGCTCCAGGCTTTGCAGCTCACCAGTTCCACCCAGCACAGCATTTTACTGAACCCCCGCTGGAAAGGTGCCACATCCACCTAAGCTCAGGCCTCAGCTAGGTGAAGCCACAAATCACCATTGCCTTGGATAGGGTATTATCCAGATCCGTTGTGCACAACCATGGGGGGGTGGGTACGGGGCACAGGCACAGCTCAAGCTCTGCTTGCCTTCACCTGCCCGTGTTCCCCTGCAGAGGGATGCATGATGGACTCATCTTGCGACCAAGCCTCCATGTTCTCCTAGACGACATCAGGTGCCAGACCCACCCCTGCGCAAGACCAAGACAGCACTTCCCACGGCAGCTGGGACACCTCCAAATACAAATAAACCTGTACTGAAGGGTCCTCTGGCTCACTCGTTCTTTCCCAGCTTTGCAACACACTCAGCTTTGCTTTGCTCTGCAGCCTCCCCAGCTGAGACCAGTGCCTCTGGTCTGGGGAGACTGCTTTGAAGAACAGCACCGATGAGAAGGACTGACACAGCATCCACTAGTGGAGGACCAGCCTGGGGTTTATCCAGAAGCTGAAGGCAGGGCTGGCACAAGTCATGGACCTGAAATGGCACCCTATGAACTGGGAGGATGTGGGGCCCTGCAGGAGGTAAGAGCAAGGCGCTGGCAGCCAATGCTCTTCCCATTAGTTCCCAGGTGCCAAGCATAGGATGGAAGGAGGAAAAAAAGGCAGCTCCGAGCAGAGAAAGGGATGAGTGAGGGACATGAGGTCACTGCTCTGAACCTGAGCACCTATTGGCAGCATCCATGTCTAAAGGCAAAGGCCTCAATGTCAGTAGAGGCTGCAAAGGGGTGGGAAAGGGACAGCTGAGGTGACCACGTAAGACCCCTAATTTGGGGATCCACCCACAGCCCCCAGTCACTCACACTGCTCCAAACCGTGGGTCACGCTGGGATCTGGCTAGCTCCTTTCACAGGCAATTCTGACATGTGAGGGAAGAGTTCTGCTCCAGGTCAGAACAAACCCACCTGGACCCAGACTCCCACCCACAAGAACTTCACTGAGTTTGACTGTGATGGCATCAAGAAGCTTTAGCTTGGTCTTGGCTGGTCCTAGTCAAAATTAATCTGAATATGACAATACGCAAATCAAATCCAAGTGGATCAGTCACTGTCACAATTAAATGTTTCCATTTCTTTCCTGCTCAAAAGTTCATAGGTCCTGTGTCTTCCCATGAACTGTTTCAGGGCAGAGGGCAGCAAGACCTCACTACAGCCAAATGCCAACTAGGATATGAGAAAAGCAGGTTAAAACGATACACCTCAGCAAGAATTAGCAGAGCACTTCAGAGGCAGCATCCCTGACTACTAAGCTCAGCCTGTTAACACACAACCTGAGGGATGTAGGAAGGATCTAGCGCCAGGTACAAGGGAGGGGTTGATTCCATGCTGCAGTGCAGGTTGGGGACAGAGTGCCCACTAGTCACACCAGAAAGGGCTAGGATAAAGTCATCAGATTAAAGGACTACTGATAGGCAGGAAATGCACAACTGACCAGTAAATCCTCCAAACCCTGGGTCTGGGGAGCAACAGTTCTGTCAGGTGCTACAGGAGTAGGACTCTAAACCCCAAGTGAGATATAGCAGAAGCTTTAAACCAGGGGTAGGTGACCCCCAGCATGGGTGCCAGAGCACACGTGCCTCACGGCAGATGGCAGGGAAGGGGCTGGGGCTGTGCTACCACAAGGATCAGGACCCTTGTGGCTCCCCCAACATCTTACAAATCAAGACTGCAGGTGTTTTTGGCACTCTGCCCAAAAATATTGCCAATCCTGAACTCCTGGTGCCTTTCCACATTTGCCCAGGAGGAGGAGTGCAGGACAAGCCTCCCTCTCTTACAAGCTGCCACTCAACCCCAAGCAGAGACACAGGATGGACTGAACTGCAGGACCCCAAGCAAGAGCTCTGTGCCCCCAGACTACATCCATGCATCAAAGAGGAGACTCTATCATGCACAAGTTCATCCGGGATCCACAAGTCAGGAGAGCAAGCACACAAGGCCCAAAGGAACTGGAGAGCAGTCAGAAGGGATTAGAGCAGCAGGCTGTAAGCAATGGGCTGGGTCACTGCCAATGGCTCCAGGGTCACACACTGAGGAGAAACACACAGGAGAGCCTGAGGGCCACCAGCATAGCATGAGGCAGGGATGGAGGAGAGGGGAGGCAGAGCATGACAGCGCTCCTGCCCAAGCTCTACCCCACTGTGGCCACCTGGGGTTTCAGCTGTGCATTTCCACAAGGGCAAGTATCAGGGCTTCTCTTAGACAGTTCAATCTGGACATGACTTGCCCCAGTTCTCAGGGTTTCTTCCCTTTTCTCCTTGAAAACTACAAGAGTTCCCAGGTGGGGAACAACCTCTGCTCTCAGCCTTGACTCCAGTTCCAGTAGAGAAGTGCACAAGGGGAGACAGCAGTAAGACCAGAAGGAAATCGCTTGAGACAGGAATTCCAGCTGTTACCAGTTCACAGCTCCCCTGACTCTTGAGATCTCTGGGCACAAGAGGCAGGCGGCAGACACCCCCACCCCTGCCGTCCACGGATGGAAAAGCCAAACGGGTCACAACCCCATGGAATACTATGCCAAGAATAATCCAAATGGGCAGAGCATGGAGACCCTGCAGGGACAGAGGTTGCAAAGGCCCTAGGGAGAAGCCTAGGGAAGGAAGGACCCAGCACCATACAAAACGCATCCCTTTATTTCCCAGATATGAGCAATTAGTGCTGAAGGGAAGGGCCATGATCCGGCCAGTAGGTGAGACCATTTCAGGACAGGAACCACATGTGGCCACCAAAGGCCATTTGTTCAAATGAGAATCCCCTGGCTTATCTGTGTCCCCAGGGCAGGAAGCCCCCCCGCTTCCATGAGCTCAACACCTGGACAGAAACTGTTGGGCAGCCTGCCACTGCACTGCCCAAACAGGCCGAGGTGGAGGTGGCACTCCTAGGACAGGCTAGTGCGCCTGATGATGCGCTGCTCTTTGTCAATGGCAAAATTGTAGTTTTGGGGGTTGTCCAGGCACTGCTCGATCCGCTCATCCAGGTTCTCAGGGGTGATGAAGGTTCGGGCTTCCTCCTGTGAGCAGAGGAGAAGATGCAACAACTCTGAGCATGGGGGTATTTGTGCCATGCAAAGCAGAAGGGCTCCTGTTTGAGCAGGACCTGCTTGCCATAGCATGCTCTGCTTGCCCTCACCCCACAGGGTTGCCATAATGGACACTGGCATCATCCAGGGCTTCTCTCTTGGGCATTCCAGTGGCCAGGGGACTCCAGCCCACCCCAGTGCTGCCCACAGGACTGCTGCTTCCAGGGCCCTAGTGCAGGGTGCCCAAAGTGGCTACTCTATGGCTCTTCAGGAGGGCAGAGCCTGAGGGGCTGCAGTGAAGATGCCATTTCACCACATGGGCAAGAGCTGGGGGCACCTCAGAGACATGAAGCTTCCCTGGTTGCCACCTGCAGCTATTCCCCAGCCTGCCCCACGCGGCATGGCCTACTGACGCTGGCAGTGTGGTGGCAGCTAGGAAGGCCAGAGGCACTCCTCAAAGCCATGCAGGCCCCTTCTCCAGAGAAGCCCAATAGTGGCCACGCTTTCAGCCCCACCTCAGGCCACAAGGGGACAATGCATTATACCTCGAGGCCCCATAGTCCCCTTAGGCCTGTGCTCAGCCTCTAGCCTTCACCTGTAGCTGAAGGACCTCCTTCTCCTTCTCCTTCATGAAGTCCTCCATCAGCTTGGCTTGGCTGATGGCCCCTTGCAACTTCTGCTTCTCCAGCTCTTCCTCTTCTCTCCTGATTCGCTCCTCCCTGCCACACACATGGGAAAGGGGGTGTAAAGAACCCTTCATGAGACAGTCAGTCACAGCACAGCTGCCTCCTCGGGAAGCACTTAAAGCTCAAGAAAAGCCTGCGGCCGTGTTGTGGGACCAGGAGGAAGACAACGGGTGAGCTGGGCTGACTTTACCAGCAGGCCAGACATGAAGCCTGGAGTCCTACCAGTTCCCAAAGCAGGGGCAGAATGTTCCTTGCATTGGTCACACCGGTCCCTGTACAACACCTTAGCACAGGCTCTGGATAACAGGCTTCTGGCTGGGCTGGTTGGTGCCATAACTGTCATGTGCTCCCTACACTGGGGCTGTGAACCCAGCTGAGCACTCAGAGGCAGCGGGACCTGCTGGAGCAGGACTCAGGACACTGGCACCTTGCTCACAGCCTGTGGGGACCACAGTGGATGGGGGTGGCCAGGTCTTTTCCCTCGGCTTCTCTTTGTTGTATGAGTGGTTTGGGGGACATGTGGCTTCTCTGCTCAGCTCCTAGTGTGTTTGTTTTTGTAGTACTGGGAGATGTACAGTGCTTTGGTTTTGTACAGTGCTGGGCGTGGCACTTCAGGAGGGATGTGGACAACATGGAGAGGGTCCAGAGGAGGCCACTCGCGTGATCAGGGGGCAGCAGGGCAGGCCCAACAAGGAAAGGCTAAGGGACCTGAACCTGTTCAGCCTCCACAAGAGAAGGCTGAGGGGGATCTAGTGGCCATTTACAAACTAGTCAGGGGGGACCAGCAGGCACTGGGGGAGTCCCTGTTCCCCTGAGCACTGCCAGGAGTGACAAGAAATAATGGTCACAAGCTGGCAGAGGGTAGATTTAGGCTAGATATCAGGAGGCGCTACTTCAAAGTCAGGGCAGCTAGGATCTGGAACCAACTTCCAAGAGGAGTGGTGCTGGCTCCTACCCTGGGGGTCTTTAAGAGGAGGTTAGATAAACACCTTGCTGGGGTCGTTTGACCCCAGTACTCTTTTCTGCCATGGCAGGGGGTCGGACTTCATAATCTGCTCAGGTCCCTTCCGACCTTACAAACTATGAAACAGCCTGGGAACCATGCCATTGCTGCTGGTCTGATTCAGGAGTGCTGTGAGGAAAGCAGGCAGCTGTAGCAGGTCTCCAGCGTTTCAACTGTGTCGAACAGGTGCTTCTAGGACCCCCCTCATGCTCTGGCAGGGTCCTCAAAGCTCCACACAGGGCTCAGGATCCCTAACCCATGGCCCAGGTGGAGAAGTAGCAACTGCAGCAGTTGTGACACTCTGCTCAGCAGTGACAGCATGTCACACAACTCACTTAGCTCCCTTCCTCTGTGCCCTGCACTCACAGGCCAAGGTAGGATGGGTAAGAGTGAGAGCCATCCCCTTGGCTTAGGAGACAGCTGGCAAGCATCAGAAAGGTAAAACACGGGCATCTCCTGGGGTTTTATTTTTGCCCTGGGAGAGAGGAACCGCATGCCAGAGAGGAGCTGTCAGCAAAATGACATGCAACCGCATCTATGGTGTGTGTTCTCTTGAGGACAGAACGGTGTAACGTGCTCAGATGGCAGCAACTCCCATTCACTGTCCAACAAACATTGGAGGAACTAGCAGCTGTGTGGACAATGGGCGACAAATGGGAGCATTACAGTGTTAGAGGTGCCTTACAAAGGGATGCAGGGGGCAAGACATTGCTTGAGGGTAGGGGTGGGACCCTTGTTCCCTTGGGTCAGCTCATGATTCACAGCTTCACTCCAGGTTTGGATTTTGTCATGAACAGCAGCCAGTAAACACAGGCAGCACCCACTGGAACTGCGCCCAGTGACAGCCGCAGCTATGGCCACACCACACTAGGGATAAGTGGCTGCAGCTCAGCACACCAGCCCAGACAGTTGAGAGTACCCATGTTGGAGCTAGCTAAGTGCCAGCCATACTGGTTCTCTGGGCAGGACCCCGCAACCAGGGCCAAACCAGCCAAGCTCCGTGACCAGGGTTGCCCTGAGCTGGCTGTGAATCAGCTTGGGCAGATAAAAGATTTAGAAGGGGGGGTGGAAATGGAACTCAGCACTTATTTTATTCCTGTTCAGGAGAAACTAGAAGCTTTACTAGTAGGCTAGGGGGCTAGCACATTATTCAGTTTAAGATCAAAGCAAAAAACAAATAAAGCCATTGGAATGTGCACTAATTTGCTAGACTATATACAAGTTTAAAAAACCCACAACAGGCTAGGAAAAAATAGTCAAAGTTATTGCATTTTTAGGCCTGCAGTTATTACAGTTAAATGTAGGTCTCCTTCAGATTTGTAAAACAAAATCTAGCCTTGTTGAGCATGTTGACCGTGCCTCCAATACTGCGCTGTCAGTCACATCCACACCTGAGTTATTACTAGACCTGAGTTAAGGATTTTAAGACAGAGCTAGAAAGTCTGCAGGGCTGTGAAATGGAAGAGACATTACCACAGATGGCTAATAGACAGCAACATTGCAAAAGAAAGGAGAGTTTGACTAGTGAAACATCAAGGTTATTAAAAAAAAAAAAGAGAGTGCTGTTAACACCTCTGCAGTGGAGAGAGATTAGCAGGAATCAGGGAGGCGATAATAAGACATGAAATCAATGGATTCTTTCAGCACTACCTGACTAAAAATGCTGCAGCCACTGCCAGGCAGTTGGTTTTAAACTTCACACAGAGCAGGGATGAAGGAGGGGTGCAAGTGCACCACTCCTTCCCCCCCGCCTCACCAGCTGCCCCTGTGGACCAGCAGTTGAGAGGTAGAAGACTCCAGAAGCCATCAACCTGGCCCAGCATTCTTCTGTATGGTAACCAGGCAGGATAAAAATCAAGGATCACATGAAAATGTGCAGCCTGCACATGGCTAGGAATGCAGCCAGGCAGCGTGGAGAGCAGCACCCCACAGGTAAGTCTGTGGAGGGAAGGGGTGTGGGTGGGGGAAAGGGTAGGGGGCACTACCCAGCCAGGGCAGTGAATGGGAAGTGGGGCTGGGGCTCATCCAGAGGATCAGTGTCCCAGCACTTAAAAAGGGTGTCAGGGATGCTTGAACTAAACTTCATCCAATGAGCCTTAGTTCAAATGCTGCCACCAGCATTTTTAAGCACAGGGACACTTAATAGGAATAGAGCGAGGGTGGATGCAGGCTGCTTGCTGTGGGCTCAGAGCTCTCCACTCTCATGCCTTTGCCCTGAGAGCCCCGTACCAGCCTGGCAGCACAAGGCAAAACTGGGCTGGTGTAGGGCTGTTGGTGTGAAGGCAGCAGGATGGAGAGCCCCAAGCCCACAGCAAGCAGCCCAATTCCACCCTCTCCCCCACTCTGGTTAAAGGCATCCCCCGTGCTTAAAACTGGTGGTGGCAACGGTGCTTGAACTAAAGGCCATTCATCACCCTGGCTGGGCAGCATCCCCTGCACCTGCCCCTTCCCCACTCCCTCCATCAGCGTGGGGGCCTCAGCCTGGCTCCCCATATACCCCCTCACCTCCACAGACTTACCTACAGGGCACTGCTCTCCACGCTGCCCAGCCGCATTCCCGTAAATTGGTTATCAAATCGGAATTGGCCAATATGGCTGGTTAATAATCAGCTATCAGTACTGGTCATGAAAATCTGTATTGGTGCACCCCTAATAATATACCTTGACTTTAGCAAGGCTTTTGATACTATCTCCCACGGCATTCTTGCAGGCAAGCTAAGGAAGTATGGGTTAGATGAATGGACTGTAAGGTGAATATAAAGCTGGCTGGACTGTCAGGCTCAAAAGGTAGTAATTAATGGCTCACAGAACCATAGAAGTAGGGTCAGAAGGGACCTTATAGATCTTCAAGTCTGACCCCCTGCCAGGGCAGGAGAAAAAAAAAAAACTGGGCTCAAATGATCCCAGCTAGGTAGGCAT
>NW_017729033.1:5312476-5361200 GCF_001723915.1 Gavialis gangeticus
GACACAGTACTCCAGCTGTGGCCTGACCAGTGTTGCATAGAGGGGGAGGATCACCTCCTTGGCCCTGCTAGAGATGCACCTGTGGATGCACGACAATATCTAGTTGACAGCTGGTAACAAGTGGAGTGTCCCAGGGGTCAGTCCTGGGGCTGGTTCTGTTCACTATTTTAATTAACAATCTGGAAGATGGGATGGATTGCACCTTCGGCAAGTTTGCAGATGACATCAAGCTGGGGGGGATGTAGTAGCTATAGTGGAAGGTAAAGCTAGGATTCAGTGACCTAGACAAATTGGAGGATTGGGCCAAAAGAAATCTCATAAGGATCAACAAGGACAAGTGCAAAGTTCTGCACTTAGGATGAAACACTCCCATGTGCTGCTACGGGCTGGGGACTGACTGGCTGGGCAGCAGCTCTGCAAAAAAAGGACCTGGGGGTGACAGCGGACAATAAGCTGAATATGAGCCAGCAGTGTGCCCTTGTTGCCAAGAAAGTTAATGGCATCCTGGGCTGCATTAGTAAGAGCAGTGCCAGCAAACTGAGGGAAGTAATTATTCCCCTCTATTGTGTACTGGTGAGGCCACATCTGGAGTCCTGTGTCCAGTTTTGGGCCCCACACTACACAAAGTTGAAGATAGTTCAGGAGGGCAACAAAAATGGTTGGTGGGCTGGGGCAGATGACTTCTGAGGAGAGGCTGAGGGAACTGGGCTGATTTAGTCTGCAGAAGAGAAGACTGAGGGGGGATTTGATAGCAGCCTGTAACTACCTGAAGGCTGTTACCAAAAAGGATGGAGCTGGACTGCTCTCAGTGGTGGAAGATGACAGTTAGAAGGAGCAATGGTCTCAAATTGCAGCAAGGAAAGTTTAGGTTGGATATCAGGAAAAGAAAACCAACCTCTCACTAGGAAGGTGGTGAAGCACAGGAACAAGTTACCCAGAGAGGCGGTGGCATCTCCATCCTTGGAGATGTTTAAGGCCTGGCTAGACAAAGCCTTGGGTGGGATGATATAGCTGTGGCTGGTCCTGCTTTGAGCAGGGGGCTGGACTAGATGTGACCTCCTGAGATCCCTTCAACCCTCATTTTCTGCGAGGGTATGATTTTTATTTTGTAAAAATAAACCAATTTGAAACGGCAGCTTGTACAACGGCCTCACCTTGCTCTTGTCTATTCCAGTCATGTAAAATAAAATACAAATATTAAGCTGTGCACAAGGACTGGAAGCCACTACCTGACCAGCCAGAACTAGAGCCAATTCAAATGCTCACGCTGCCCATGGCAGCAGGTACAGGGAGTATTTTCTTCACTTCAGTTTATTTGGCTAATTCAGTTCAAAGCCTTGTTCATTTAAAAATAAGGAACTGAACAGAAAGAGAGCAGGTGAGGCAGCCTACGAACCAGAAAAAGACCCAATCGCCTCATTCCAAGATCCGTAAGGAAACAACAGCCAGACAATCAGTGCAACCGACTCGCGGGGTGCTTTCCTTTGCGCTGTTCAATGGGATTTCTCCAGCTTTTCGATGCGGGTTTTATGCCTCCAAGCACAAAGCACACAACAGAAACGCTGCCAGGCTGACAGCTTCCGACCGAGCTGCCGCTCGCAGCCCCGGGACAAACTGCGTCCTCACCTGCGCCTCAGCTGCTGCTCGTTCTCGGCGTCGTTCCAGGCCATCAGCGCCTCATCAATCTCGGACTCCTCATGTATGTTGCTCAGGTGCTCCCGCTTCTTCTGTGCTGCCTCTGCCCTGAACACGGACCTGGTGGAGACGACAACGGTGCCAAGTGTGTCACAGCCGCTCCAAGGCACAGCTTTCCCGCCGGCACCGACTCCCCTGCCCCCGGGCAGCATCCTGCCCAGTGACTGCAGCACCCCTGGACCCTGCAACCGCCCACAGCCCCACCCCTTCTGTAACAGCCGGCCCTGTAACGGCAGCCCAGGCTCCGCCCGCACCTTAGGGCCCGCACCACGCTGTAGTATTGGCGGTATCGCTCCTGCACCACGAGCAGCTCGGCCGGGTCCACGGGCGGCGGCACCTTGACGCGCTCGGCCTTGGACTTGGCGGGCGGGTCGTACCGCGTCTTCCGGCCCCGCGCGGGCACCAGCACAGCGGCGGGAAAGGGGCCGGGGTGCAGCGCAGCCCAGCAGCGCCTCAGCGCGGGCAGCATGGTGACGGCGAGAAGCCTCAGCTGGGCACCGCCATTGCCGCGATCCCCGCTCCGGAAGCGGAAGTATGTTTGGGGGGGGGGGTCTGGACGGGGCATGCGCAGAGCGACAGCTGGAAGCGAGCAGAGGGGTGTTCTGAACGGGCGCATGCGCAGAGGAGGGCACAGCTGGGAGCTGCCCCCCGCCCTCTCCAGCGTTTCGGGGACTGGAGGGTGGGGTCCTTCTGAGCGGAGCATGCGCAGACGGAGATGGGAGCGAGCTCCGCCCCGCGGTGTTCCAAGGCGCCCTGGTTGCTCCTCCCTAGAGCCAGCCGCATGTCCCTGGCGCGGTTTTAATCCCAGCAGGGGCACTAGCACAGCGCAGTCAAAATCCCGCATCTTGGCTGCGGCCAACAGTCCACTGCATCAAAAATACTCTGCCCTGATGTGGGCTTTCTGAGGTCTTTGCAGCAGAAACGTCACTGTTATTTTTCATAGTCAAAAAACAAGTGAAAGCAAAGAGCTGGCCTTTTTTGGGGATGGGGGAGCCTTCAGTGTAGTGAATCGGGCCTTGAGCACAATTGTGGGGGTGGGGGTCAATGCCTTGAGTCTAAAGCCATTGAGGCTCCCTGGCTGCACATTGATAACATGGCCACATCTGGACTAGTGCGTGTGCACTAGCATCCCCTCGAGGGCCTGGGGAAAACAATTATGGCAGGCAGACAAGGGGGGGAATGGGAAGAAATGACCCAGAGTTGGCAGGATAAGAGCACCTAAATTAACACCTGAACCAGAGAAGTCCGAGCTCTTCTGACTCCTTGTTTCCTAACACAAAAAGGAAGGGGCATGCCATGAAACGGGGTGAGAAATCCACTGCTGGCAAAGGGAGACACTGTTGTACCTGATGTTGCCCTAGGAAGCTGTGGGAATAATTTAGCAAGATTCCCAAAGGACTGGACAGACAGAGACAGGCAGGAAAACCCAGAGTCATCACAGTCCATAAGAACACGGCGCTGACTGCAACCGCGTCTCCCTTTGCCAGCAGTGGATTTCTCACCCTGTTTCATGGGATGCCCCTTTCTTTTTATGTTAGGAAACAAGGGAGTCCTGCTTCGGGCCTTAGGGTAGTCAAATGGTCCTGGATTTGCTTGGCCTGAAGAGCCTGGCGCCTTGCTCTGGTCCCGGTCATCCCTGGATCTGAAGCAGGCTGGCAGTGCCCGGGCTGCTTTGTGGATTTCTACCTATTTCCATCAGATTTACCCCGAGGTGTTTCCAGCAGTTCCAGTGGAGTCACTTCTGGTTGGCCAAATGTCTCAGTGGACATGGCAAGGTGTAAATCAGTGCAGAATCCAGTCCCCATTAGCAAAGAGCCAGTCTGCTCTCAGTGTGGTACATCTGGAGTAACTTCCACACATACGGAGTCAGTGGAGTTATCCCAGGTTAATTAGTGTGACATCTGGCCTCTGCGAACTGTTTGGGGATCTCCTCGGAGGGAGGTGTTATACAAGCTGGGTTGGAAAGAGGAGAGTGCTGTTCGGCAGGAACGATTAGTCTCCATTTCTTCCCCACCCCATGTACCTTTAAACTGATACGCTAGCAACCAGTTAGGCTGCTCCTGCATCTGCCCATGTTACTGGTTCCTGAAACAATCAGTAGGCAGGTCGAGAGCAGCAGCAGGGTAAGACTACATCGGATCTGAGCATTGGTGTTCACATTCACGTCTGCTCTGCCCATTGCCAGTCAGCCTGGGTCTGAGACCTCAGTGTGTGTGAGCTCCCAGCAGTTTGATTGATGGGGCCTTTGCCACATTTGCACCTGGGTAGTAACCTACATTTAGCCCTGAAAATCCACATACCCCTTCCCCCTGCTCCGCCTTGTCTTCTGTGCACTGCTGCCTCAGGGAAGTCACTTCACCAGGAATGGAGTTAGACGCAGCCTGCACACACAGGACTTGATGCCTCCAGCTGCTGCGGTCTTATTAGGGACCCATCACCATCACTTCTAAGCACTTCGCGGTCCCTGCTGACCTAGCCTCACCCTAGGCCTGTGACTTGTGGACAGCCTGGTTCCCTACCTCATGTTCAGAAATCAGGACTGGCTTAAAAGTGACGCTTTTTATTTTCCAGAGAGGTGAGGACACAAACATCCCTGGGATTGGGTGTGTAGCAAAATAAAGTCTTTTATTTAATGTGGTGGAGTTACTGGAGGGTGTGAGGGAGACTCCAGGCAGGTCCTCGCTCAGAGATGGACCCTGAACCTTGCTCGTTACCTGTGCTCTCAGTCGTCGAGTTGGACCAGCTGAGGCCTTCCCCCGTTCTCACCCCACCGCATGCACGCATGGGATCCACAGACACAACACCAAGCTGCAAAGGACACGACGGGGAGGGCTGCGGGGCAGGCAAGCATTTCATGAGCAGGCTGCGGCGGTCACTTCTTCTTCTGCAGCTGCCGCGCCAGCATGTTGGCCTGCTCGGACACAAAGGGGCAACATGGCGCATAGACTCACAGGGAAGTCAGGCTGGAAGGGACCTCGCAAGGTCATCTCATCCGGCCCCCCACTAAACCATCCCACCAAGCGTCCGTCCAACCTGCTTATGACAACTCCCAGGGATGGAGATCCCACAACTTCTCTGGGTGCCTGTCCCAAGGCTTGACCGCCCTCATAGCCACAATGTTCCTCCGAATCTCCAACCTAAATTTCCCCCACTGCAGCTTGAGGCCATTGCTCCTAGTTCTGTCCCCTCTACAGCCACAGAGAAAAGCCCATCTCCACCTCCTCTACAATCACCCTTCAGGAAATTTGAAGACTGACAATTAAGTCTCATTTGATTAGTCTTCGTGGAATTTTACTTGACACTATGCAGTGGGGTCCAGCTCCGGGGCTACTCCAGGACAAGTAGCAGTAATAATAATGTTGAACTAAAGCAGTTGTTCCACCTGGTACTCAGCTTGGCCTGTGGCTGCTTCTCTCCCAAATCTAATGAAAGCTGCTTGAAACCTGAAAGCTTGTCTCTCCCCACTCCTCAGCTTGGTCCAGTAGAAGGTATGGCCTCACCTCCCAAATCTGGCTTCTCTCATCTCCCTGGACCATCATGGCTACAGCAGCAGTGCTACCACAATCATATTATTGCTACTCTTGTTATGAGGTGCTCAGATATGGCCTGCTTATCCAGCCTTCAAAGAGGGGAAACTCCACTGGGGCAGCCCCGAATATCTTCCCTGACTGGTATTGCCCATCTCACTTCTTCCAGTTCACTCCCTGCCCCACACCTTAGGCACATGCCGACCCCTGGGTGCACTGCAGTCCCTTGCAATCAGTAATAGCCATTCATATGTAGAGTGATAATCATCCCGAGGACACAGATGCCATGTTCAGCTCCCACGCTGGCCCCGGCAGGAGCTTGGTGAGCTGCCTGGCAGGCCTGACTCTTACCAGCAGAGTCTTCACAACGTTCATCCTTGGGCTCCTCAGGTAAGTGCACTCCTCCCCATCACAGATCTTGATTTCTTCTGAAGCCTAAACTCACAAACAAAGCAGAGCGTGAGCCCCTCAGGCAGTGTGGGGAGACCAGGGCGGCTTTCATCACAGGTTTGGAGCCCAGCTCCGTGAGAACAAGAGACACAGGCACAGCTCAACCTGGGAAGGAGCCAGACAGGCTGCAAACCCTCCTGCAATAAGTCGAAACAGAGTCGGAAAAGACCTTCCCCTGTCGGGGGGGATCACTATTTGCTGGGGGGTTTTGAGCTAGTACTGCCTGTGCGGGACCCTCGTCTAGCTGAGCTGCTATGGCACTTCCGGTGTCCCTAAGGCTCAACAAATTCCCATCTGAGGGCGGCCAGCAGCCTGCAGGAGACACGTTCTTGGCCCTTGTGCAGCTCTGGGCAGAGACGGGCCCTCCCGACCACCCTCAGTGTCCCCAACACTGTCCCCTGCTGGGCTGCAGCTTGCGGGTGGTGGCTGGTGATGAGGTTCAGTCAGGGAGAAGCAAACCTTTCCCTCCCCTCCAGAAACCCTGAGGTCTCCACTCAAACCCACCTCCGCCAGGCAGGGAACTGGAAGGTAGAAACCACCTGGGAGAGGCTGCCGGGACTCTGCCCTCAGCATGGCTGTCAGCTTCTCAAGGTTTGGTCCATCACGATGGCCCAGCTGCCCCGGAGGATCACAGGGAAGGGACTTCAAAAGCCTGAACCCCTGGCCCGTGGCAGAGCCAACTCCACCCACTCTGAAGGATCCCAAAACGGTGGCAGCCAGGTGACAGGACCCCCGCCCCGACCTCCTCCTATCCTACGGGATCCCACCGCCATGAATCTGCTCCAGTGCTGAGCCCTCCTCGCGGTCATGGGCACAGAGTGGCAGCACAGAGCAGCAGGCCTGCTTGAGCCAAAGCCGAGGGCTAGAGGAAGCCCGGAGTTTGGGTCCCTTGCTGTATCCATGGTCTGTGGGCTGGTGCAGTGCTGGGAAGCAGGTGGTCAAATATCCACGCCAATACATTTACAGAGGACTCGATCCCAGGCCCCTGCCACCCCCCACAGGCCCCGTGCGAGCAGCGGGTGCTTGGTGGCGGCAGTGGAAATGGTCACTGTGGCAGAGGCTGCAACGCACCTGTGGTGCCTGCGACAAGTCCAGCTCCCTCTTCCCGCCGGGGTACCAGCCATGGGACCAGTGCTGGGCTCGTGCCAGGGGCACGCCGATGGCCAACAGGAGGACGAGCAGGAGCAGGAGGGACCTCGGGCATGCCATGGCGCTGTCTGTGGGGTGGGGGTGGCTGGCACGGTGCACTCTGCAAGGGGAAGAGGGTCAGATGGGTTGCGCCACTGCTCTGGGGCTTGACACATGGACTCCAGGCTGCATGCAGGCCTGGACTCCTGGGTTCACTCCCAAGATCTCCCACCAGCTCACTGGGGAGCCTCAGGCATGGTGCTCACCCTCCTCGAGTCCTCCTTACCTTGGGAAGGATGGCATCCGCCTGCCTGGCGAGGCTCAGTTGGGTAACGCCAACAAGAGGTGGCGCTTGGAGAAATGCTCTCACTGGTACCGTGACATTGTTCCCGGCCATGGCCATGGCCCTAAGCTGGCAGGACTATTCAGGACCCCTAAACCATTATCCCCAGAGGGGCTGGGAGAGCACATGATGGTGCAGCCCCACCTCAGTCCCTCCACCATGGTGCCAAGGTAGTGGGCATAGCGGGGCATTAAGGAGTGCTTTCCCCCAGGAAAGCAAACCAGACTGGCTCTGGACTGACAGCGCTGGCAATGCGTAACACCCCACTGGGTCCAGGCCACTGCTCTGGGGTCAGGCCAGCGCAGCAGGGGAGGGGAGAGCTGGGCTGGAGCTGGGGGGCCTGTCCTTGTACCCTGAAGGGACTGAGGCAGTAAGTCAAAGCCTCCTCAAGGGCTCCTGGGGCATGACCCCCCTCCCTACCCCCCTGCCAGTCCAGACCCTGGCTCCAGGGAACAAATCCTACCCTCACGCTAAGCTGCAATGCAGAGGCACGGGGGAGCGGGGGACTTGCCCATGGCCATGCAGGATGGCAGTGGCAGAGCTGAGGCCACTGGTCTGGGGTCCCAGTAGGAGACCGGAAGAGCCCTCGGCTGCATCATCCCGTGAGCAGCAGCCACGTGGCTCTGCCCAGAGTCTCTGAGAGCTCAGGTCCGGAGGAGGGATCTCGTTCCTTCCAAAGGTGATGCCCAGAGGCCAGATCACCTCAGCTCCAGCTCCCAGCGCTCTGCGGCTCTCTGGAGGGCTCGGATCTGGATCTCCAGAGTGCCCAAACTGCTCAAAACCTTGAAGCAATGCCCCTGCCCCAGCCTCACGGCTGTGAGCCCAAAGGCTCTGGGACTGGAACCGACCAAATAAGCTCAGGAATAAGGTTTCTGTTCCCCTCTCTAGTGTCAAGCAGCTGCAGCATGTGGGATAGCCCCTGGCCCGGGACAAGGGGTGAATGTGCCATCTCTGCCCCTCCGCTCCCCAGCTGTGCGTCGGGGCTAAAATCCATCTTTCCCTGCTTGGTGGTGGGGCAGAGAGGAGACCGGCCGGCCCCGCAGGGGCCCGCTCCACCCAAACCAACCCTGACCTCTTGGATAAGGCTGGAGGCCTTCTCGAGCCAGGCTGCCAGCAGAAGGCGGCTCTGGAGAGAATCAGGTGCATCCACCTGTGGCCGGTGCCCCCCGCTCTTCCCCACAAGCGCCCCGTCTCCCCCTTGCCCGACAAGACCCGGCTCACTGGCCGTCCTCACTCACCCTGCCCCGGATCTGCCTGGCTCTGTCCTGAGGCTCGATTGCTGCCAGCCCCGCGCACTGTCGATATTTATACGGCCGTGTCACCGGGCTCCCCTCCGTGGGGACTGCAGGCTGACGCTCACTGCAGGCTGCCGTCTGACGAGGATGCGTTTAATCCCCCTTGCCCGCAGCCCGTGCTCTGATGAAAGGGTCTCTGGGGTGTGCCTGTGGCCCGGTGGCCAGCCCGTCAGCTGCCGGAGCGCCTTTGAACTTGGCAGCTTGTGCAAGCGGATGGGAGCGGAGCCACTCGCGTCTCCGGCGCTCTCGTGTTGCGGGGCAGTCGTTCGCCATGGCTTTGGGCAGCCAGCAGCCTCACCTGACGGCTGGGCGTGGGGCGAGCAGGCAGGCTCCTGCAGAAAGTCTTGCACCGGGTGGTCTGGCCTTGCCCTCTGATTCGAGGGCAGCAGGGATGGGGGTGGCCGGGGATCAGTGCGATTCCCACCCAGGCCTCCCCAAGTTCTTAGCAGCCTGGGCTGGATGATGGGCATGGGGAAGCTGGGGTGATCCTGCTTCAGGCAGGGGGTTGGACTGCGTGACCACTGGAGGTCTCTTCCAGCCCTGCTTCCCCGCAGATCTGATTTCTCTGAGGGGCTCCCAGGCCAGGCACTGGCTGGGTAAGATGCATCTCATTTAAGTGATGGAGGTGGCCAGGGCTGCCTTCCAGGGGTGCTAATGTCTTCCAAAGACAGGAGGGCAGCCCTGAGCCCCACAATAGGCAGCCTGCATCTGCCCCTGCCACACGCACAAGCCTGGGGTGGCATGTGCCTCTCTTGCCCCCCCAGGGATGTGCTGCAATTCAGCCAGAGAATGGAGAGCCGTTTCAGCCTGGGTGCAAGGGTCTGCAGCTCCCTGGGACATCAATGGGAACTGCTCTTGCATGCACAGAGACTGCCTCTGTGTGTGTGCGTGCACACGCGGGTCTGTGTGTACATGTGCGTGCACCTCCTGTGCAGCAGAAGGTAGAAAACCAGGAGGGGAAAGCAAATCACAGAGTAAGAAAGAGATGCTGCTTACAACTCTCGCCATCATGCCGCCTGCCCCAGACCTCCTGTCCCAGGATGAGGCCTCCGACTGGGAGTGGGACATAGCAGGTACCCTGGGCTGCCACGCGCCCCATGGCCACCGGCTTCCCTCCCCATTCACCCCATCAGCAGGGCTGGAAAGCTGGAGCAGGACCTTGGCCCATGCCCTTGCCAAGAGCAGCATCCCCCACCTGGGCAGCTGGTCCCTGTAGCCACAACCACCGTGCTGCTGCCTGGAGGCAGCTGGCACCGCCGCAGCCCCAGGAGGAGCCGGCAGCAGGTGGCATTTCCCAGCTCAAACGACATGCGCCCATGAGAGCTGTTTGCCTGCAAGGGAGGCATCACCTCTAGAGCCCGCCGGGTTAAACTCATCAGGGCAAACATGGCCTGTGCTAATCGAGCTGCCACAAGGCCCCTGAGGCATCACCGGTCCTGATGAGCTCAGCCAGCCCTGCCCGCATGCTTGGATTCTGCCTGTCCTTCCCGTGCCTCCTCCCCTGCCTGGCCATGGGTGAGCGTGAGGCCTGCCCAGGCACTTGCCGTGCCACTCATGTCATGAGCCCCCACCCCCATGACAAGGAGACACACTAAGGGGACCACCTTTGCAAAATGGAAAGAAGGACTCATGTCTGCCTCCCTCCCTCCCCCACAGCCCAGCAGTGGGGGAAGATGTAGGCTGCCCACTGCCAGCTCCAGTCTCCCCGCCCTGCTGCTTTTCCCCCAGGAGTCCCATGCCAGCCCCACACCCTCTGCCCACACAGCAGCAGTGGGGGGCACAACTCCACGCTGTCACTGCCCCCGCTGCTGCCAGGCAGACAAGGGGCACCTTGCCATCATGGCGTGGCCAGTACAGGAGGGCAGCCCTGAGCCCCACAACAGGCAGCCCGCATCTGCCCCTGCCCCGTGCACAAGTCTGCGGTGGCATGTGCCCCTCATGCCCCCCCAGGGATGTGCGCAGTGACAGAGAGCTGCCCATGTCTCCATCCTGCTCCACATCCTAGCCCCTGGCCCCATGCACTGCCCTGGCTGGTCAGTGTCCCAGCCCCTGCCACACTCCCTCCCTCACCATGGGGGGGCCTCAATCTACCCCCCCATGCACCCTCACCCCCCCATAGACTTACCTGCAGGGAGCTGCTCTCCACGTTGCATGGCTGCGTTCCTGGCCACTCACACGTGTGTAGGCGTGCACATACATGCAGTGCCCCCTGCGTCCTGCTCCCAGCAACCCCAAGCAGGCTGGATCGCTGCCGTCCTGCAAGGGGAACACCACTGTTTCCCAATCCCCAAACAATGCTGTGAATCCAGGACAAATGTTGTCCTGGTGTCATGCAGCCCGGGACTAGGACTTGATGTTCCCATTCTGGGACTGTGCCACCCAATTAGGGATGGGTGGTCACCCAAAGACACAAGCAGCACAGAAACTTTTGCTCGGGGGCATGAAGCTGCGACGCAATCTCCATACGTGTGCACAGTCATGTCGGTGGCTTGTTAGGGCCAACAACTGCATTTTGCCAGGACGCCAGTGTACTGCCCCGTGCTACGACAGGGCCCTGAGATCTCCAGACATGTGGCTGTCAGAGCAGAGATGATGAGCTGGGCAGGACCGAGGGGGATCAACCTCGTGGCTCAGAGCCCCACACAAGGGCCAGCGAGGCCCAGCCTGGCCTGAAGCAGGGCAGGGGTGTCCAACTCCCCTCCTGCAGGGCCTGGGAACATGTCCATGCCATGCCCTGGGAACTCCCACATGCCATCTTGTCCAAATCCATCAAGCAGGGTTAAGGCTGCTGGCACTTGCCCCAGAGCCACAACCACGGGCACAATGGCCTGAAGGGAGGCTCTTTCTGTGGCTGAGCTGCCCCGTGGGGGCCCAAGCTGCCTTGTCAGGTGGGGCTGAATGGGGCTGACAGCCTGGGTTAGGGGAGTGCCTGAAGCAAGAGCATGTCCCGTGACCATGTCGCAGTCAGGTGCTAGCAACTGCATCTCCCTGGGCAGCCATGTCCCCCTTGTGCCTCAGTCTCCCATTCTTCCAAAACAGGGCTGGTGACTGCCCCCAACATCACCACTGGGAAAGGACACACCATGGGACCAATCCCACAATACCCCTTGCGGGGGGGGGGGGGGGGCGCTGTTAAAAACAAAAGGGGGGGGTTTTTTTTGCTTCGGGGGTTTGAAATTCCCCCCCCCAAACACCCCCCGGGGACACACCCCCCAAACCCCCCTGGGGGGGGGGGGGGGGGGCAGCGCTGCTTAAATGCAAAGTGATGGGTTTCTTTTGCTGCTGGTGCTTGCAATCTCCACCCCACAGACAGCTAGAGCCCATGCCTCTGAGGCACAAAATGGGTGAAACAGGATGGGGAGGAGTGTGGGGGAGGACCCATGAGCTGACAGGCCTCAGACTGGGGAGAAAGGCCGGGGCTTTCATTCATAGACATCTCCAGGCTTCTTGGATTTCCTTTCAGAAACGCTCTAGTCTAAGGTGAGACCAATGCCACCGGCAGGCAGTCTTCCCTGCTCCTGCTCCCAGCCATCAATTAGTTGCCACAAGGCTCAGAAAGGCAGGACTCCCCCGCTTGCCCCCAGGGAGCTGGGCATGCTGCGTGGGGGAAAGGAGGGCAGAAATATGCCCTTCTCCCAGGTCAAAAAGGGGTGGATAGAAGGCACAAACTCCCCACTGGAGGAGCTGGGCCCCGCCAGGGGAGAGCGCCCCGAAGGAATGAGGGGTCTCGTCAGATACGTCGGGCTGAAAGGAACCTGCAGAGGTCACATCTAGTTCAACCCCCTGCCTGAGGCAGGATCAGCCCTGTGCAAACCATCTTATCCAAATCCATCATGTCAACTCTTCCTAAAACTACTGTCAATCCTGACACAACACAGACCTAACACCCAGACCTGCTACAGGGAAAGCAGGGGGTCCATGGCAGCCAGCATCCTGCTTCTAGGAAATGTCAATATATGATCAAGAAATCCCAGGTAGAGGCCATGCCCCCTATTACAGGGGAAGGAAAACCTCCCCCAGTCTGTACCAATCTGACCATGGGGGAAAATTCTTCCCATCCCACAAAGCTGGCGATCAGCCTGTCCGAGTGGAGGGGCAAGACCCTCTAGCCAGGAACCTCCAGCTTTGGTCCAGGCAGGAGTACAGGCATGGCCCAGTCAAATCCCCAGTCTTGGCTGTAGTCAACACCCAGTACCACTGAGAAAGGCTTAAAAACATCCTGACACATGTAACAGAAAGGACAAGGGGGGGACAACCAGCAAAGCCCCATCGCCCTGGGCACTGTACAAACAGGCAGCTGAATCCATGCCCAGGCACCCGACACAGACCAGAGGCACTGCTGGGATCCCCCTTTGCCTGGGGACAGTAGAGACACAGCATGATCAAGGCCCACTGGACTCAATGCCATTTCACAAACCAACGGACTTGTGCAGGTGTCAAATGGCCCCCAAAATTTACAGCCACGGAGGCTGACAGACAGTCCATGTCCCGCGGCCGCAGCTGGGAGGGGGCACTAGAGGGGTCCTAGTGCTGTCTGCTTGTTATTGGTGCTGTAGTATTGGCTGGCTCCTCGGGGGATAACTGTCATTGCCCGTGTGTTTGAGCCAGGGGAGGCATTTCTGTTGGTTTATGCTAGGTGTTCAGATCCCCTGCAGTTAGGCTGGGTCATGTCATAATAGCCAGCACTTGTGACATACATGTGCTATGGGAACGCTAACGAGCAGAGCTCACGACACCCCTGGCTGCATGGAGGGGAGGCATATTCCTCATGGGGTTCACCCAGAGGTAGAAACCAACCCCCTGCTGCCCTCAGTCCTGGGCACACCTGTCCTCCAGGCACAAATCAGATCTAGGGGCCTGAGAACAGGGCTGGAAGTGAGGATGCTGGCAGCTTTGCCCACTCACTCCATGATCTGAAGCAAGTCACTCTGCTGCCGGGCCCAGCCTGCACAAGAGAGATAAGGAGCTCATGCCCAGCCTGGGCAAAGCGCTTTGAGCCGGGCAGATGAAAAGCACCATCTTGCTGGAGAGCAAAGGCCTTAATTAGTGCTGGGCACACACAGATACCGGGATGAAAGGGGCCACAGAAGTGCAAATCGTGTGAAATCAAGGCCGAGCTGCTTTCAGACATTCCCTTCGACGCATGGAGGAGCTCGGGCCGGGGTTGCAGGATGAGGCCTTGGCTGTTGTCACCTAACCCCAAGCAGATGGACGTGGGGGGTGAACTCGCCAGCAGCCGATGCCGGGGACCTCTGTCCTCCTTTCCAGAACAAAAGCTTGCAAGTGGAATGGTTAAGTGCGACTGCAGCTGTCTCATTTCTCTGTGGGCTCCCCCCCTATTCTGTACATAGTCTTAATTGGATGGCACTGGTGAGAAAAAGGCGGCAGAGCATTAAAGAAAGAGCAGAGCCATCTTGAAAGGCCAAATTGACTCAGGGAGCCAGGGCTCTGCGGCTGTAGCACAATCAATAACCTCATTTCCTTCCATGTCCCCTCACCGCCATCAGGGAACGTGGGCACACGGCTGAGGGAGGAGAACAAGGCCACACTGGGAATTCAGCCCCTGCATCCACTCAGTCAGGACTCCCACTCCTTCCCTGTTCAGGAGGCTGTGCTACCTCCCCACGTGTCGGTGGTTGGCTTGCAAAGGCAAGCAGCAAGGATTCACATCCTCAGCCAGGCGGCTGGTCCTGCAGGGCGAGAGCCTGTCCTTCCTCTCCCACCGCGCTCAAGCTCCTGACAAGCCATTAATACAAGAGGGGAGCAGGTCCTTGTCCTTCTCCTTGTTGCTTATCCTTAGTTTTGGGGCGAAGACAATGGCATGCTATAGAAGTTGGTGCGTTCATGCTGTTTCAGGGGCATCAGTGGGGCTAGGCGAGGTCACAAGCTCAGCGGGGCAGGATTTCTGTGGAGTCTCAGATCTGGAGACCGCCAGCAGGGACGGGTTCGATTCCCCTGTCTGACCTGCACCCAGGCACTTTTATACCTGAGCTAGAATCTGGGTTCAACTCCCCATATGGACATGCTGCATTACCCTGGAGGGCAATCAGACCGTGGCCATGCTCGGGCAGCACAGGCCACTGTCCCTCCCCTTGTCTTACACAGAGCATGAGCAGGGGCCACTGCTACGTTCCAGGTCTTCAGCCCCCAGTCCTGGCCGGGACCAGGGCAGTGATAATGTCATAACGACAAATGGTCATGAAGGCAATGGGCAGCAGAGGAAGCCAAGGGAGCACTGTGCCGCAGGAAGCCATTTACAGCTGACGTGGCATCTCCTGGCTCAGGGTCTTTGTGCAGTTGAAGACTAAGTGCCTTTGCAGCCCAGGAAGGCACTGACAGTGAAACTGAGGCATGGAGGGCCCCAGCTCCAAGGGCCTTATGGCTAAGGGCAAGCACAACACAGGGACATCCGAACCCCCAGCCTCCAGGCTTGGGCCTGCAAGTAGGATGCCCGCCAAAAGATTTGGAAACATCTGAAACCTTAGGTGCGGGTGGAGGATGTTTGCTGGTAGTACGGCCACTTATGGTTCTGGACTCTTGGATTTGGAATTAGTTTTGGCTAATTTGGCCTTGGATACAAGCTATTTGAAAAAAAAAAAGCCTGCCAAAGGATCTGGAAGCATCTGAAGCCTCAGGCGGGGTGGAAGATGCTCGCTGGTAGCAGGGCCACATACAGTTCTTGAAGGACTCACAGATTTGCATCTGATTTGGCTGATTTGACTTGGGACACGGAAAAATTTCCTTAAGAATATGGAGACTCTTCCCTAGCTTGCTCCTGCGGCTGTACGGCTAAGGGCAAGCAAAACTTGGGGGTCATCTGAACCCCAAGTCTCTGGGCTTGGGCCTGCATGTAGGATGCTCACCAAAGTATTTGGAAGTATCTGAAATCCCAGACAGGGGTGGAGGATGCTTGCTGGTAGCAGGGCCACATATGGTTCTTGAATAACTCCTATAGATTTGGAATTGATTTGGCTGATTTGACTTGGGACAAGAAAAACTTTCCTTAAAAAAAAGAAAGATATGACAGAACTGGAAACAGGACACTGATGGGGGGTGGCCCAGTCTGGGGTTTTCTCTGGATCAGGCATCTTCCTTTCCCCTCCCTGACACTTGCGGGGGGCTGAGTGGAGGGAGCTGGGTACCCAGGGTCAAACCCCCAACCCCGCTGGGCGCTCACCCTGTGGACTCTCCCCTGCTGAGTGTGCCTGAGCAGGACCCATGAGCCCAGAGAGCCTGGGGCTCCCAGCCCCACACTCCTGCACCCGAAGCAGGCTTTGCCCTGGGCCAGCTCTGTCACAGCTCACACTGGCACCCCCAGGCAGGGGCAAATGCAGCACAGAACCGCAAATGGCTCCAGCCTCCCCCATCCATCCCCAGGGCTTGGGGCCCTGCCAGCAGGGCCTTAATCCTGCGGCTGTGGGTCACAGCTGTGCCCAAGCTCCCCAGGCAGGAGCCGGAGGTCACGGCCATGTTGCTGATATTTGCTCAGCTACGGACTGCGCCTGGGGGGAGCAGCTGGGGCTTTGTGCGTCTCAGCCGGCAGGCAGCAAAATGTCACTGTCTGCTGCGACTCTCATGGGGTGAGGGCTGGGGCAAGCTGCAGCACACTCACTGCACCTGGCAGCTGGTTGGTGTGCTGCCCTCCCTGGGGAACAAGGCCTGATAGATGAAGCGGTGCGAGCTGCTCTTTGGAGAGGGGAAGAAAGACTCCTGAAGCCATGCAGGGGAGAAGCTGCACTGGGTGCTGGCCAGGCCTTGGGTGGAAGCTCGCTACTCTGTCAGCAACAAGCCCCATGCTCGCCCCACTACAGGGAAATTGCCTTGGCGAAGCAGTGCCCTGGCTCCCTGGAGCTGTCAGAGACAACAGGCCTGGAACCAGGGCAACAGCAGGGACCCGGCTCTGCTCCCAGCTTCGCCACAGGACCTGGGACAAGCCCCTGCATCTCACTCTGTGCCTCAGTTTCTGTAAGCAGGGATAACGATACCAGCCTCCCCTGGGAAGCACTTGGAGCCGTCTCTGAGAACAAGCATGGTCACAGCAGAGACGCAGAGGGCACCAAGTGGCCATGAGGATCCTTCCCTGCTGCCTGCCCCGGAGTCACATCTGTTCAAACAAAAAGCGAAGTGTGAGAGCTGATCACTGGGTGTCGGAAGCCCAGGGGTTCACCCCCTTCTGTCGAACTTCAACCCTAGCCCTTGGCTCTCCCTGCACTGGCTGCCCCCTAGCATGACACTGGGGCTCAGGGTTACAGCCCAGGATCAAAGCACGGGTGGAAGGGGCCTCCTTTCATGCTCCTGGTGACGCAGACAGCAAGGCTAGAGCCATCACCACTCGCAGGCAACCCGACAATAGCTCAGAGGCAAGGGATCTTGCTCTGCAGGGGCTGGGCCAGGGCAGGGAGGTTTCTTGCTGCTGGCAGCCCCCAAGGTGCAGTGCACGGTGCTGTGGGTGCCTGGGTACTGACGCAGAGACAACAGACTGCCAGTGACCATGGGCCCCGGTTTCTTCATCACCATGAGAGGGTTCGGTACCGATGACTTTAGGTGGTGAGAAGCTTTGGGGCAGAAGCAACCATGCCGCAAAGCTCAACACTGGGATGCCGGGCACTGTGAGGACTGGTACCCTGGGCACCAGTGCTGATGGGGGGAAGTGAACTTGGTGGTACTGTAGTGATGAGGGAGCTGGGCTGGGCTGTAAACTGCCTGTTGGCTGAGGGGCACAAGCTGTGGGCACGACAGACCTTTTGTGCCAGCCTAACAGGTACTGGAGAGTCGGAGCAGTCTTCCTCCCTGCCTGTTTCCACTAAGATGAACAGATGATGATGATGAAGTGGCTGGAATACAGGCAAATAAGGAAAGGCTGAGGGAACTGGGCATCTGGTTCAGAGATGGGAGATAAAGGGAGAGACATGAGATCAGCTGTCAAGTATTTGAACAGCTGCCATGAAGAAGACAGAGGACATCTGCTCCCCCCTGGCGCAGAGGCAGGGCATGTGGCTGTGGGCTTAAGCAAAGCAGATTTAGACTCAATCTTGGAAAGAAGTCCCCGACTGGCACAATAGCAGGATGGTGGCACAAGCTGTCCAGGGAAGCTGTGGAACTGCCTTTGCTGGAGGGTTTCAAGCAGAGGCTGGATGGGCGAGTGGCTGTGATGGGTTAGGCAGGAACAGCGTGTTCCACCTCGGGGCAGCGGGTTGGATTGGGCAGCCCTGGAGATCCCCCCATTCCTCTCACCCTGCGGCTCTGTACAAGCTTGCTGATTTCTGCACCTTGTTTCTGCTCTTGTTCTGAAGCAGATTCATTCAGGGACTTGCAGAAGAAAGTCCTCAGTTGCTAGGGAGAGTCTGTAACAGCAGCTACAGCTGGATCCTCAGCGTGGAAGTCCAGCAGGGACCTGTGTGTGGGAGAGCAGCCCTGTCTGGAGTACAGCCTTTCCAGGCTAGCTCGAGTATGTTTAGCTTCTCTAGTGTCCTGTGGGTGTATGAGCAGCAACTGTACACCCATGGGAATGGACAAACCCTCCCTCCCCCCCGCCTGAGCCCCAGGGCACAACGCAATGATCTGCAGTGCTGCACACAGAAATGTGGGAGGCATCTGGGATAATTTACTACTTCCCACCCCCCACAGGAGACCAGAGCCTGCTAAAAACTTCACATACAGGGAGGGGACACAGAAGAGCTGGATTATTGGGGATGCTCCTGAGGGCAGGATGCAAAGCCTGTGGAGACACGGGCCCTGGAGAATGGATCCCCACAATTCAGGAGACCTCCAGATGAAGGGAGCTCAGAGCTGAGCCCTGCTAACCACTGTGCTGAAGCAGTGCTGGGACTGTGGACTTTCCCTCACTGGAGGCTTTTAAGAAGAGGCTGGCCGGGCGCCCGGCTGGGCTGGGTTAAGGGCAGGTTTCCCCAAGGCTGTTCAGCTCAGCAGGTCAGAACCAGACTAAGAGCAGGGCTCTCAACCCCACCACCTGGCCAGGGCCCTCTCCCATTTAGTAACATGAGAAGAGCAGTGTTTGTAACAGAGGGAGGGGGCATCGATGCAAGCTGAGAACTCCTGGAGTAAGGTCTTGGACAGGCGTTCAGCCATCCTGGGACAGTTTACCTCAAGTTATTTTCCAATGAAAGCGACACTGGGATCCAGAAGGACACATGCAGCTCACCTGGTGCAGCCCACCCAGGAGGTGGCTTGCGCTGCCTTGCTGCTAGGGGGCCTCTAGCAGGCAGCTACCCCAGGGTGGATGAGGACAGATAATACAAACAGATGCAACTTCTAGCAGGAAGGTTTAACCCCAGACTCTTCCAGGGTCGATTTCTCCACTGGGCTGGCTGAAATTACCCTGGGCAGTGGATTTACACCAACTGTCCACTATGCTTTTAAAGCAATGCAAACATATAGTCTGTACAGGGCATAACATTTCAGCTGGTTTTAGACACATTCCATCTCTCTCTCTCACACACACACCAGCTGTTCTCAACCTTTTTAGGCTCGAGGCCTGCCTCGCAAACCACCAGCCCTTTGCTTTCGTTCATTCTTTGGCTACAGAAAAATACCAGAGCAATTCTGTTGCAAGGTCGAAAGACTGCAGAAAGGCAGAATGGTAATACAATGGATGCTTATTTGAAATCTCTGGGTTTCTCTTGTGAATCATGTGTAGGTGTTTGCACACATAACCATGCTAGTATTACCCAGCACCCCAGAGCACCCTTAAAAGGATCTCAAGGCACTGCAACCCCCTGGCTGAGAATCACTAGTGTGTGCACATACACACACCCACACACCCCAACACAGCAGCATTCAGCAAGCACAACATGCCCCTGCTACCCACGGACCTGCGGAGAGGCCTGGTTTCTTTTGGAATGAGCACATTTATTTCAGAGTATAACTTACAGCTTGGCCAATGTCCCCAGTTCCGGATTCAGTGTATTTACAACACTAGCTGTCGCGGATGTTAGGATTAATGGAGGAGGCTGTGCACTGGTGGGTGGGGTCATTAGAAACCACACAGGCCTGGTCGTTGTGGAAGCAAGTCTCTGCATGCAGAGGCCAGAGAGAGCTCATCTCACCACAGTTAAATAAAGACAATACAGCAAACACGGAGGGAAGGGCACTTGGAGGAAACACACTGGTCCGTTTTGCTGCAGGGCAATGGGCTGACAAGGAGGGCATCTTTGGGCTAATACAGAGCTCCACCGGGCTTCACAGGCCACAAGTGCCCAGCTGCCTAATGTTAGGGACATATCCGCTGGAAGCAGCACTGCCTTCTGTTTGGTATGGATGCCCCTGCTCTCCCCACTGTCTCAGTCCTTTCTCTAACAGAGCCAGAGCTGCAGCTGCGTTGTTCCCAGGTGGCAAATGCTGGGCCAGTCTTGGAGCTGCCCATGTCATAGCACAAGGGTAAAGCCCTCAGGAGTACTTCATCCCAACAACACATGATGCTATCTAGGTGGCAGCTTGGAGCCAAGCCCTGTGGCTAAGGGGACTGGCTTCTCAGGGGCTTCCCTCAAAAAAACCGTCAAGCCAGACCTTCTCAGGCCCGATTGTGTGCAGTGCAGAGTGTTTTCGGCACCCCATGGCCAGGTCCACTCCCACATCACACCCAAATCAGCCTGGAATGAACCCGTTTCACTGAACTGATGCCAATGAAACCCCCTTTACGAGCCTGCCGCCAGCATGGGTGGAGGGGACCCGGCGCCTCTCAGCATCCTGCTCTCCCTGTCGCCTACCCTGCCCTCTGTAGGTCAGCAAATAGCCATCTGGCACTGATGAGAGAACTGCGTGGCTCAAGGGTTACAGCTCTGTTTTCCTTGGGGCAGCTGAGGAGAGCAGAAGGTGGAAGGAAGGGGGATGACTCTTTGGAACATATTTTGACCTGGTGCAAGCCACTGAAGCCAGTATGTAACTAGTGTAAGTGGGAGAAGAGGCCTTCTGCACTTGCTGTGCCTACAGCTGAAAGGCTGCTGGGCACAGCAAGATGCAGCTGTTTCATCTTTAAATTTCCAGGTGGAAGGTTTGGGGGTTTTCCTTTTGGGAAGGACAGAGAAGTTTTAGGATGAGTAGGGTTGTTGCCCCATCAACAAAGGTTAAAAACTGGGAAAACCCTGCTGACCTAGTGCAAGCTAATGAAAGCCCTTGGGTACAGAGAGGCCTGGTTTTGTCAGTGCAAAATGCCTTTCAGCCAAGGCTTTAGGAAATACCAGCCACTTGCAGAGTCAGGGGAAAGAGAGAATGAACTATGCTACTTTGTAAACCTTTTGGGGCAGGGAAGATTCTTTTGTTCTGTGTTGCACAGCATCCAGCGGAGCAGGGCCCTCTGTCCATCATACAAGTTTGGAGGGACATCAGCAACACAAATAATAACTAATTTTTTAGCACCAGTATGTCCAGGCCCAAAACCTGCCACTGGACCCACTCAGGGCCTGGCTTGTGCTATCTGAATGGGCAGAACACGCCTTACAGGGGTGGAAAAAAAAAGGCTTTCCAGGGTTTTAAATACTGAAACAGGTTATCCAAAGAGGTTGTGGAATTTCCATCCTTGGAGGTTTTCAAGAACCAGCTAGTGGGGCATGGTCCTATTTTGAGCAGGGGGTTGGGACTAGATGTGACCTCCTGAAGTGCCTTCCAACCCTCATTTTCTATGATTTCTATGACATACAAGCCAGTGTTTTTGTTCAGAACAGACTACTTGCTTTTACCCACCCACTCTGCTCTGTCTCGATGATGTCGTCTCCTACCCACAAGGTATGCGGTAGGCTGTCCATCACTTGAAGGTTTTAAACTAAAGGTGTGATGCATTTCTAGAAACAAGGCAACAGCTCAGCCATAAGTCTTAGGCTTGACAATGGCGTCCCCAGGAGGAATTCCCTGGCCCCTGTTCTGGGGAGGTTAGACTGAATGATCAGAGCAGTGCCTTCTGGCATTGAAGTCAATGACTAGTGATTTTATTTATATTTCTAAGGAGTGATATATTCATGGTGGATCCTCCTTCCTTCCTAGCCACCGGAGGTCTCTCTAGTTGCTAGCAGAAAGGTAAACGTGGCCCAGAGCCACCCATCATTGCTGCTGATGCCAGCTGGATCTCTGGCCCTTGGTCCTCCAAACTGACCTGGGAGGCAGGCCTCTAGACCCTTGGGTCTCAATCAGGAAGGCACTACCATTCAGAACAACACTCAAGCACATGAGCAGTGCTTCCCTGGCCCAGGGTCAAGCAGAGCCCAACACACACATGCGTGTGGGTGCAAGACTCCATGGGCTTCAGGGTCCAACAGTGTGGCTCACAGGGTGTGTTCAAACCCTTGTAGGACAGTCTGAAGGGAGGCAAAAGTCAACAGCTCCCAGACAGCGAAATCTTTTCCCCTCCAGGGGAAGTGGGGCACTGCACTCAGTGAACCTGAATTTCTGAGCTATCCTATTCCTATGACTAACCTGCGATGCAGAGTCTGTCTCTGGCCGAGGTGCCTACAAGATGCTCCACAGGAACGCTGAACACAACCCTGGTTTGCCCCAGCTAACTCAAGAGAGCTGAGAGCTCCCACGCCGGCCCCGAAGCCTGGGGCTGGTAGCTATGTGGTGTGCTGCCTGCCCGAATGCACCAGGTGTCCTCTGCTTTGTTTGACTTTTCATTTTGGTGCTAAACAATATAAAAATTGGACACATGAACACATGATTTTTGGCATGGAAATAAATTGTTGCCCTGACGAACCTGATTCTGACCTGACACCCACCTCACTCTGGACTAAACCCACTGCCTTCAATGAACTCACCCCGATCTTCACCAGCAGGGGAGGGAATCTGGCCGAGAAGTGTTAACAGCCCATAGTGGGGAGGAAGGACTCTGTCCACGGAACCTCACTGAATGGAGGCTTTCCTCTCTCTTCCCTTCTGATCTGAGCAAAGTTCAGTGCCTTCCCCAGCCCTGGGAGCTTTGATATGTTGACAGTCACCAGGCACCCAGCCAATGTCAGCAAGCATAAAGGAAGCAGGGGTGGGCAACTCCAAACTGAGCTGGGCCAGCAAGCACCCTTGGGTGTTGTCAGGCAAACATGGAACACACCACTCATGGGAGTCCCAGCCCGGGGCCTTGTCTCCACTATGGACTCATTGCAGCAGCACCAGGGCAGGCCCTCCTGCAGTTAGAGCTGCTCTGAGCCAGGATTTGCACCAGCACAACTTACCCCAGTCTCGGGCAGAGGGACCCAGAGCAGCTTGTGGGGGCCCTGCCTGCATCTACCAGGCTGGCACTCCTCCACCCCTTGCTAGGTTGCCAGTGACTAATGTTCCCTAGTGTGGGCAGGGCTACAATGAGACGTTGGGCTTTGTCATTCAGAGAGAGGGAACAAATGCTGACACTAACAACATCCAAAGCAGCTACCATTCACTGGAGAACATGGGCACAAGGGGCCAGAGAGTTTTGATTGCCAGCCTTCTTCAGGCACAGGCCCTGTTTGGATCATTTTGGTGCCCACATACATAACTGCCTCTGCAGTCAGCTGGGCAGTGAAATGACCTCCAACACTGCCTGCCTGTAAGTGCACAAGGCAGACCCGTGAATAAGTGAATAAGGCCAGCCTGAAACCTGGCACACAACACATGGAGGTTTCCTTCAGGGAGCAAAAATCCTTTTCTTTTTTGGCTGAAATCCCAAGCATTTGCTGCCGCTTGAGGGTCCATTATCATTTCCAATTGGTGACACTTGGTATTTCACCCCAGAGGAGGAAGCTTTGGGTTTTTTCACTTTAATTATATATAAAAATTGGGATATTTACAGAATGAGATTTATTCTTTTTAATTCCCCAAGAGCAGAAGGGCGGAAAAATGTGAAACCATTTCCCCGTGGGTCCAGGAAGGCTTGTGCTTGCATTTTCAGATGAGACCCAGGATGTTATCTTTGTAAAAAGGCTTTACTCCCTCAAGAAAAAAAAAACAGAAAAAGATTTACAAACAAAACAACAGCCTGTATTGGCTCTCCAGCAGAGAGCTGCTTCAACAATATTAATCCAAACATCACGCTATTCAATTCCCCAATAAAACATTGGAAAAAAAAAGGAGCAAACAGTATCTGCGCTAACACTTTTGCTACATATAAAATCTCCGGCTAATATGAAGCTTATGGTACCAACCTCTAAAACAGTTAAGATATATACACATATTTGGGGGGGTATATTAACAAAGAGAATATTACAAAATATTAAAGAAGGCAACTCTTCTGTCATTTCATTTTGTTTTTTCACTTGAAGTTGGCGTAGTCTGAGAAGGCGTCAATGTATTCCTGCACCACCTTGTAGCAGAATTCGTACTGTTCCTGTCAGATTTGGAGAAGGGAAGCGCACTGTTAGACAAGGAAAACTATGCTCAAGATACAACTTCAGCGCTTTGGCACCAGTGGCCTGTGATCTGCAGGGGACATACTATAAATCCCTTCCTGCGTTACATCTCTAAAGGTGAAGTTGGACATTACACTTTTGCTATACTAATGGCACTTAAAACTTAAGTGTCTGCATATTAAGGCTTGTTAACTCATGCAAAGTGCCCTCTGAGCATCTCAAAGTTACACTGCTTCAGGTGAGGGTTAACTCTGGGCTGCGCTACCCAGCTCGTGTTATGGTAACTTCAGTCTGCTACACCGAGATAAAACAAGCAATTTGCAGTCCTCCAGCATCCCCACTCCTAGCTCCCCTTTCCCCCCAGCAGGGAGAGAGCCCCAGTGTCCTGGCTCCTAGCCACACCCCTGCTCACCAGCCCTCTAGTGGCAAGTCAAAGTGGTACAGGCAAGAAACAGTATTAACCCTTGGCTGGCTGCTCACAGCATGTTCTAATGTTAACATCACTTAACACGCCACAGAGTTAGCTTGGTTCAAGGATAACATGTAACATCACCATATGTGCTTTGCAAAAGAAAAGTGAAGTGCACTGTCCCCCTCTGGAGATGTGGGGAATCTGAGTTATGGGGAAACCAGCTGCCCAATTTCAAAGGTGCTAAGTCTCCACAGTTCCAGGAACCTACATTTGTTTGACACCTCTGAAAAGCAGACCCTGCGGGACTTCCTAGGATCAAACAGCAGAGGCTGACTCGCAGCCCCAGACTCCATCTGGTGAGGCACAGCTGAACACGCAGAGGCCAGCAGTCCCAATCACAAGTCTTCTACTCTAAGGCACAGAGATCCTGGTTGCTAATTGCTGACATCAGAAACCAGAGCTCTGTGCCCTGAACCAAGCTCCTGACTCTGAACAGCCCTGAACCCTGGAGTGCTAGGATGCAGCCCAGGCTCTGGGCCATCTCTGTGAGATATCTGGATTCTCACCCTCCTTACACTGGGGTCCTGTGGACCTCAGCAAGTTCACAGGAAGTAGGAGATGTTCCATAACCTTCACCAAGCCCCTGCTCTTCCCAAAATCTTCCATCCCCTCTAGACCTTCTCAGGTCTTTGCTGATCTTCCCCACAGCAGGACTCGCCTCTGACAACCTAGAGGAGAATATGTAGGGTGGAAGTGCTAGTCTTTCCTGCTCCACCATGGGGGATTACCTTAGTGGAGGAGATTCCCACTCAGCCTTGCAAGCTGAAGGTACATTAGTGAGCATTTTGTCCAGGGTTGGGGATGCTGAGGAGGTAAGGGAAGAATAATATTTTGTGCTTACCAGTGTCTGCACCATGTGCGGCCTCTGTAACCTCAAACTTTTCACTGTCTGAAAGACGTCCAGAATGCCCTCAGCTTTTACCCTTTCCAGGACAGTGCTCAGTGCACAGAAGGTTCCTGTTCTTCCTGCTCCCGCACTGGCAGAGAGAAACAAGACAGCATAAAGAAAATGATCATACAAAGCCATGGCCTTTTGGCTGCACAGAAACTCCACCTCAGAAACAACTGGTAGGAGAAGAGGGGTGGTGGGTAATAATATGAGCCTCCCACCATCTCCTCTGGGCTTTTCTAGGTCAGCCACCAGTTCTGTACTTTGAACTAGCCACTGCAAGTGACCCTCCATCCTTGGGCACCAGTTCAGACACGCACCACCCACATGGATCCAAGGAAGCCAAATGCTGACTAGGGCCTGGAGAGCAGGCGGACACCTCCTTGGAGGAGCAGCCCAGGGCAGCTTGAGCTGGGGCAGTAGACACACCAGCAGTGCTGTGCAAAGAGGAGACTGGCCTCCTGCCTGGTGTCCTACAGTGGATCCACTGGTTACCCCATGTTCTGTCACGTGTTCTGCCCATGTCACCTGCAGTGCACAGTGATGGGGTGGTTCCCAGACTGCTGCTGCTGCTTCTGCACAGCTGCGATGATGTTGATCATCCCTTTCCCGTCACTGGGGATGCCGACTTCTGGCCAGCCATGGAAATGGAACTGTCGGATCTGCCGGCTCTTGTTTTCCTGGCAGAGGAACAGGAATGAGGGCTTTACACCCATGGGATGGATACGAGGAGCCAGATGACTGGTCACCAGCTGCCTCAAAAGTGTGGGAAGCAAGTCAAGTGAGGGGGTGCTCATGTGGGGACTGAGGGGGATTTTGGCAACTACAAGATAAAGCAGGTAGGGACCCTTGCCTAGGATAATCCAGCCCAGCTCCTGCCCCATGTTGCTGGAACTCCTCACCTGCAGAGGGGCCTCTGAGCTTTCTGGCACCCATCACCACATGATTGGTTAAGACAGGGATTAGAAGATGGGAGATGAGTCAGTAAAGCACATAAAGCATGGCAGCAGGAGGGAAAGTGCCAGAGAGAGAACCGGCAGGAAAAGAGAAGTCTTGTTCAGGGGACGGAGTCAGGGAGAGAGACAACAGGGAAGTGGGTGCATCTTGCATGGGTTGAGGATGGCAGAAGGGAAGAAAAGGTAATGGGGACAGGTGCCCTGCAGGATGAGAGGAAGGGCTAGTGCCAAGTAGAATGCACCATGGGGTGATGGAAGGAACAGGGAGCCTGAGTGACAGTACAGGGTGAGTTGGGTGAAAGGGGCAGGAGCAAGCCAGCAGTGGAAGGGACAGGTTAGACCTGATGACTGAGGTTTTGGTGGGAAACAGAAGCCAGCAATGACAAAGAAGGGGTCAGATGTCTGGTAAGGAAGGGGATGAGTTAACAGTGGGGAAGACAGCAGAATGGCCAAGCACAGAGGGGTGAAAGGGTGACAGAGAAGGGAACTGGCAGCAGAAGGGTGTCACTTTGGGGCTGATGTGGAAGAGTACACGGAGGCAACCGGTGTTTGGGACAGGGCTGCAGGAGCAAAGTGAAACTGGACACCTACATATAGCACCAGGGGCTAAGCACAGCAGACTCCAGAGCTGCCTGCTGTGGGTGGATGAGGCAGTGCTTACCCTGGTGTTTGTGACTAGCAGGTCCCGTACTGTGTAGCTCTCACATTCCTCCTCTTTTTTCAGCTCCACCGTGATATCCCCATAGGACACAGAGCCATCAGATGGCCAGTACTGAGCACACTTCTCCTGGGAAGTGTAAAAGAAAGTGATGAGGTGGGAAACCAGTATCTCCAGATTAGCTTGCATGAGGGAGGGGGAGGTCTCTGTCCTGCAATCAGCTAGATGGCAGCTTTGCACAGCCAACCACTGAATTCCCGGGGTTCAGAGAAGAGTCTGGATGCATGCATTCTGGGTGCAGCAATGCTCCGTCCTCACTGCGGACCCACTAGAAGTGGTTGTTTAGCTCCAGGGGTATTTGGGAGCTGCAGGTCCAGAGACCTTGTTTCATGGGTGCGGTTCATGCTGTGTCTGTGGGCAGATGAACTCTCTTGGAGTCTCAGAGGGGATCTCAGAGACAGCATGACACAATTTAGGAGATGTTGGCATAATGTAGGGAGAACATGTGTAACAGCCATCAGAGGCCTGCAGTAATTCCCTGCTGGAGTCATAAGGACACTGCTTCCTTTCACAGGATCATAGTCAAGTCAGGCTGGAAGGGCCCTCAGGAGGTCAATCTTGCCCAACCCTCCATGCAGGGCAGGACCATCCCTATCAAACCCATCCCAGTCCTTGTCTAGCCTACTCCTAAAACTACAGATACCCTGTCGCACCTTAACCTGCCACAGGTAAAGGAGGGGGGTGAGATCCATGCCCCTCAACTACAGAGGAAGGCAAACCCTGCCCCAGTCCATGCCAATCTGACCACTGAGTAAAAATTCCCTATCTCAAATGTGGCGACTGGTCTGACCATAGGCAAAGGGGCGAAACCCTGTACCAGGAACCTCTGGCTTTTAGTCCCAGCAGAAGCACTGGTGCAGCCCAGTTAAAATCTCCAGCCCTGACAGCAGCCAACACCCAATGCTTCTGAGGAAGATGGAAAAAAACCTTGACACTTGTGGCAATAGGAGGAGAAAAAAAAATATTTCCCAGCCCCATGCAGTGACCAGCACAACCCAAATCACAGGAGAAAGCAAATGCCCTCCAATCTGCTCTGCAACCTGGGGACAGCAAACAACTCCACACATCACAGCCCTTCTCTGTCATCCTTTCCTCTATACATCATCCCCTTTCATCCTCTTTAGTAATAAAGCTAGCTGTGGAACTCTGCTTCATTCTCCTGCTGCTGAGCATGGTCCTCTCCAACATCCACTTGCTCTCGGCTGCACAGCTCTTCTCATGATCTTCCCCTGATCCAGACACTTACCTGGCCTCTTTCTTCCAACTCTGTTAACATAACTATGGAGCAGGACTTCCACTCCCAGATCATCCTCCAGAAATCCTCTATTGTGTGCTGCAGAGGCCCCTGGCTGGCGATGTACGAGTCCTTCTGGCGGTAACCCTGCAATGCCAAGCTGCAGTTACCAGGGCAGCAGAACGATGAGCAGGCTGGAGATTACCTCTGTGCTGACAGCCTCTCCCGCAATGTCTGCTCTGCGTGGTACAAAGCTCTGCTGCAATGGACTCCCTCCCAGCTGTCTCCAAACCACGCCATAAGAAGGGTAATATATGAGGGAATGAGAGCATGCAGGCAGGGAACGGGGTGCAGGTAAGTGACACTGCATGGAGGAGTGGGGGAACATCGATCTGGGGGAGAATCAGGGGTAACCTCTCATTTCCTGCAGCTCTAGTGAGGTGTCAAAGAGGTAAGGCTCCCCCTCCCTTCATGAGCAGCACTGTGAATGCTCAGAGGCGCCATGGTTCCTGGTAAGCATCTCAAAGGGGCAGTGGGGCCTCCAGGAGAAGCCTCCCTAGTGCTGGTGTGACACCACTGTGAATTCTGTCTGTGCGGTAGAAAGGGCTACACACAGGTCTTGTCTACACAAGAGAACAGTGCTGATTCCAATTCAAGCAGTGCAAGTCTGGTAACATAGACACTCTCATGCTGGCTGACACTGTCCTGCAGAGATGTCTTGCTGGCTTAACAAGCTTTGTTTCTAAACCTGCGTTGCAAAGCTGGTACTATTTCCTTGCACAGACATGGCCGTCTCAGCTGTGCACAGGTTGGCTTGGGTCCCCAGCCGCACTAGGCTCAGCATAAAACCTTGCTGCAGCAAGTCCCCAAACAAAAGAGTGTGCGTCTTTAAGAACAAGGCTTTTGTCAGCTCAGCCATGGTTGTTCACCTTAGTGCACAGCCAGGGCTGCCTTCTGAGCTGAACTGCGTCTCTCTGAGGTATTTGGACTTGTTGCTGGGTAGCAGGCTGCCTCTCCACCTCTGAGAACAAGCATCAAGAACGCTTTGGGACCCTGGTGAACACCTGTTGCTAGCACGTCTTATTCAGGAACCAGTTCAGTTTAGACTGGGTGGAAAACCTTCTCCTTAGGCTCAGCTCAAACCTACTAATTTTAAGGCTGATGTGACTTACTGTGGATTTTAAGGGAAAATGAAATCTCTCTGGTAATGGATGCAATCTCTAATCTGGGGAGACTCCTGCTGTTATCCACCCCATAAGCATTCCCACTTCCAAGAGTACAAGATTCTGCTCTTCTTTTTGTTCACAGTTTGCAGCGAGGACACAAAGGCGCTTAGTCATTTGGAGCTTGTCACTCAAGCAAAGTTCAGTAGAGCCAGGAAATTGAATTCTCAACAAAATAGCCCACATCACATCAAGGGCTCTCTGACCTAGATTCACAATGAGCAAATAGAGCCAGGAGGCCGGACAGGCTGCTCACATCCTGCTGCATCTGAAACTAATGCAATCGGAGGGGTAACATGCCAGGACAAACCCAGTATGGATGGGGGCAGTGTTCTCAGGGGGACATAAAGGACCTTTCATGGGGTCAGACCTAATCCACAGCAGGGACTGTTGCTGCTACTGCATTGATTAGGCATTAAAGGACCTGACTCCTATGCTGCTTACTCATTCCTGGCCAGCTTGCACATGGGGGAAGACTAATGCAGGATGTCCCATGGCAGTCAAAAGGTGCATTTGTGAGTAAGAGCCGTGTACTGCTTGCTTAGAGCTACAAATTACAACCTTGCTGTCTCATTTCCTCCTGCCTAAGAGACAGAGATAACGAGGATGACCTGCTTTGGTTGGGGCCTAGAGATCTGCATAATACTGCACCACATTCCCTGGCCAAATGAAAAAGACTTGTAGCCCCAGTTCTGCTCCTTCATGCCTGTGTGAGGGCTAACAGCAAGGGCCAGGGAAATGGGGGTTGCTGGGTTTGTACAACTGGCGATGGAGTGCTGAAGGTCACGAGATGGCATATGGATAGGACGGCACGGATGCTCACTCCGCTCCTGGCTGCACCCTACCTCTTCTGAGGACAAACAATGGCCCCCATCATCCTGGCACTTCCCACCACCACTGATCATCAGCAAAGGGAAGCAGGACTGCTAAACACCAGACAACTGCCCTGGATGCAGGGTTATTGAGCTTGGCCATGGGTGGTCAGGACATGGAACTCACATCGATGAAGGAAGCATTCACGTAATCCGTGTTCTCCTCGCCTCTCTTCACTGGAATGATCACTCGGTTAAATTCATCTACAAGGGAAGACAGGAACACAGGTTGGCCTTCTGGACAATGCTCACGGACAGCAGGTGCTCTCTGTCTGAGCATGAGCCTGACTGTTAAGGCAGCCCCAGGGGGGCCATCCCACAGGCCCACCAGGCAGCAGAGAGAAATGAAGAAAGCATGCCTAGTGGCAAGGGATGAGACCAGAGTTTGATTTCCTACTCTGCCACACATTTCCCGTGTAACCTCAGGTAAGTCTCTCAAGTCTCTTTGTGCCTCAGTTCCCCAGGCACTATGGGTGAGCAATACAGGCACTACCCTGTCCCAGACAGTCAGTGTGGAGCAGAGCATCCTGTGCTGCAGGGCGCAGGCCCTCTGTCCCCAGGGTAGGCTGTTGTGTTACACTGTGCTGTCCTTTGTCTCCTTAGTCTGTGTGTTATTGCTTAGCTTCTCAAGTCACCACAATGGCAGAGCTGGTCCTCAGGGGACTGGATTCAGCTGAGCACACCTTCCCAGGGGGCACGTGATGGGAATACCCCAAACAGAAAGGATCAGAAAGGGCTCCCCACACAGAGACCTCCCCTAGCATTCAGGCAGAGGAGCCAGGGGAACAAGCACCCAGGGGGAGGGAGGATGGGAGCAGGCCAGCTAGAGCCAGGCCCAAGCCCTGGAGCTGGGATGCCAGCCAAGAGTGCTGCTGCTCCAGCCAGTCCTCCAATTCACTTCAGGATCTGCCTCAAACCCACCTCATTTGTTCTCAGAGGCTATGTAAAGACAGTCAAAAAATGTGAGGCTGAATTGATTCAATCTTCACAGGTTAGTCTAAACTGCATAGATTGAACCAGTAAGCCAGGGAACAGACAGTCACTTTTGATTCTTGGAAAGCAGCTACATGCCTGCAGTGGCCCAGGCCAGAAGCCACCTCCCTGCTCTGCTGGGGCAGACAGCTTGAGCCAAGGCTAGCCCACCCAAGGGGGGTTGGCAGAGGAGGTACAACGTATCCTGGGATGCTGGGGGACTCCGAGTTAACTTGAATCTAGACGGGATCTGGGACAGAAGTTCAATAAATTAATTTAACCTGAATCAGTTAAGTCTGATACTGTATCCATTCAGGTTTATCTTTATCTAGTTTTGGCCATTGTGAAAGTGGCTTATGTGTGCTGAACTTCTGTTGTGTTACAGATTTGAACTGGTTTCTGATCACTTAAACCAGTTTATACATAGTTTCTGTCCCTAACCAGAAGCTCCAGTCCACCCCATTGGCTCCCCACATCTCTGCTCCCTGAATGTACTATAGCTCCACTCTGTGTCCACCGTCCCATCCTGTTATGGTCCCTTCAGCAGCTCCGGGACAAGCTCCCATTCACCACAAAGACCGGCCTTTCATATTCTCTCAAGCCCCACCCCAGCGTGTCCTGGTCCTGGGCCAGGGGGCAGGAGCAACTCACATGGAATTATTTGAAGCACCCTGTTCTTCTTCATGTTGGCTGGCAAGTTGCCTGTTCTCATCTTGTCGTTCTGGATCTTGATTGAAGTTAGTTTCTGTTGGAACAAAGACAGGCCCAAACTAATGGCTTTTGGTAGGGCCAAAAGCAGCCGCAAGGATAATGAGCTACATGCCCCATACTGAGCCAGGTGGCCCACAGAGTTGTGCTCCAGCCACAGGCAGGAGCGCAGGCATCCAGAAGCATTATTCTAAGCCATCTTCTCTTCCTTTTGGAATGGGGGTGTGTGGAAAATCACACTCACTTGCCCCCGCAAAGCTAAATCTGGATACAGACCATGGTGATGAGTGGTAGCGGCAGGATGAACTGGTAGCCATGGGGTTTAATGTAGCTGTCACTCACCTGCCACCTGTAAAACATCTCCCCAGTGGGGCTCCATACCCCTGCCCCTAAATTCCTGGCCCTTCCAGGAGCCCCTTGGCCAGATGTTTAACAGTCCTAGCTTACATGAAGTGTTATGAGTCCCCCTTAGATTATCACTGTCTGCTTTGCACTCAGTTGTGCATGTCCCCCCATGCAAAGGAGCCATCAGAGCTACAATCACTTCCCTAAAAATGGTCAGGAGATCTGGAGTGACAGATCCACAAAGTATTTCTGTGACACCAGTTACTTCCTTGCTCTGTGCCTCAATTTCCCATCTGTAAGGCAGAGATGGCACCAATATTTGCAAGACTCAGGGCAAGGACAGATTAACACACACCCAATGCAACTTGCACTGGTTTGGTATGCCAGTGGGAATTGCACTGGGATGAGGAAAAGCCAAACACTCTGCCCTCCTAGGCTAGCTCACACTGTATGTAGCTAGTACTGGGCCAATTCTCTCACTCTGGCAACTCCATCTCCCAAAGCCACGCTGTTTTTCTGGGAATCCCATGTGGAAAGGTATGAGGGGCTTGTGCTGAGAACCAGGGAAGGTTTTGGCCTTGGTAGAAACTGGCTGCCATCAGGAGTTTCAGTCCACGCAGGGTTTGTGTGTACTATGTTGTCTGTGAGACTCCGTGGGGACACTTCCAAACACATCCCACCTTTCCCAAAGCTTTTGGCTTGGCCCCACCCATCAGTCTCTGCCTAAACCATAAAACCAGCTGGATCCTGGGAGTCATGAGACAGATCACTACAAACTCACTCCATGGAAAAGCAGGTTGCAGGCAAGGGACCTGGAGGCAAAGCACTCCAATGACTTTCATTACAAAGGCACAGATCCCTCAGCCTCCTAATGCTACAAGAGGGTTGTTCCATTTACAAAGCGCTGTCTAGTGTTTTGCCCAGTCTTGCCCTCCATATCCCTTGAGATCCTGCTGGTCCTAGGCAGGCTTTGATGCAGCAGTCATTACAGCAGTCACTAACCACTGCCCCGTTCTCCCCTCCGAAGGGTGCCATGGCACTCTGTTTCTGACTCACCCACCTTGAACTCTTCCTCCAGCCCATTGCTGCTGGTCCCTGGCACTTTGTTGTAGATTTTCTGGAGGTGGATCTCCAGCGAGGTCACTTCCAGCTCTGTGTCCCCATACAGGTAGTGCTCCAGAAGTGCTTGGTATATAAACACATACTGCATCTGGAAGGGATGGGGGTCAGATTGAGTGCCCTCAAGAACACATGATGCCAACCCAGGCCAGTCTCCAATGTCAGCACCACCACCCAGCAAACCAGCTATGCCTGGGCCCAGTCCTTCCCTATAAAAGTTAATGGGAGTTTGCCTTGATCAGAGAGGAGTCCCACTATCAGGTTCCCACTGGGAAGTACAGAGCAAGGTCATCGTCCGAGAGATGTGCAGATGCTCAGACAACAGCTCAAGGGGAAAGGGAGGGAGAACAAGGGCTGGCCTGATGCACATGACCAGCAAAGCGTGGCTAAGAGAAGCTCATTATTTTCAGACTGATGGGATCAAAAGAAGGGAAGACTCAACCAGGAGAGCTGGGGCCAGGAATTAGCTGGTGTTGGAGACTATTTCTGCTCTGCCACTAACTCACTGTGTAACCTTGGGCAAATCATGTCACAGAACCATAGAGAAGTTGGGCTGAAAGGGACCTCCAAAGGTCATCTAGACCAACCCCCTGCCTGAGACAGGATCAGCCCTATCCAAACTATCCTAGACAAATCCACTGTCTAACCTCTTAGCAAAACTACAGTTGCCCCTGACACAACCATGAGGCATAATACCCAAACCTGCCGCAGATAAAGCAGGGGGACAATATCAGCCAGTGTCCTGCTGCTGCAAGGCTTGATAAAATATGCCTGAAAGATCCCAAGCATAAGGCCACCCTCAACACACAGAGGAAGGCAAAAACCCCCACAGTCCGTACCAGTCTGACCACGGATAAAATTTTACCGGGGTAAAATTCCTTCCTGACCCCAAACATAGTGATTGGTCTGACCTGAGCAGAGAAGAAAGACCCTTTAGCCAGAAATCTCTAGCTTTACTTCTTAATAGGAGCAGTGGCACAGTTCAGTCACAATCCCCAGCCTTGGCTGCCTCCGAAGGAGGCAAAACAAATCATGTCCCATGATGGCACCTAAGTGACCCAATCTGTAAAATGGGGACAGTGCTTCCTACTCCTGATGGGGCTAGGTTTGATGAGCAGCAGTCTGCACAGTGCTTGGAGCATGGGCAGCATCAAATGCTCAGTGCTGTCAGGAAGGCCCTACCAGGCCCAGCATGCTGAACTTACATCTGTCTGTACCATCTGGCAGCGTTGTGCCCGAATCCGGCTCACGAAGCCATACACATCCACCTTCCTCTCCGCATGCATCATGTCCAGCATGGCATCGATGACTATGAAAGTGCCTGTGCGTCCCACCCCAGCACTGCATCAAGAGGGGCAAACAGTTAGCACAGCACCTGGGTAGAATCCCTATCCACAGCATCAGGCCTGCAGCGGAGGGGCAGAACTAAGGGGTTACAGCCAGGCAGTTAAGAGGATGGGAAACTCAATCTACTCCAGACAGGATAGCAAGGGGACTCTTACCCTGCCAGAAGAGGGACCATTCTTAGTTCACAGGCCACAGCAGAGATGCACAGACCTTTCCAGGCTCCAGCAGCAGAGCAGGTAAGGCTGCAGACTGGGGTAACCCAGAATGAAGCCCTGGAGCCAGTTACATCTAGCAGCCAAAGTGCTGCCTGGAGTTGTCCCCCTGACTCTCCTGTGGCACACAGGTGTGACCAGCCCTGTGACACGCCAGCTTTTCTGCTCCTCTGGACTCTGGCATGTTATCAATGATGGTGAACTCAGTCATCAAGCAGCACGTGAGGGGGACAAGGGCTTGAGCAGGGATCAGAAGGATGGGAACTTTCCTCTGGAAGTTTGTGCACAGCTGGAGAGGCTCAGGCTGAAGTCAACCAGCTGTTCTGAGGTGGGCAGCTTAAGGGAGTCTCCAGGGTCCAGCCCTTGTGGAGAACCTCAGTACTCAATCCACCCTGCAGGGTGTGGGGCCTTTCTGCACACAGTGCTGTCTGTTATTCAAGAGGGATTTGCCCAGCATTCTCTGATCCTCCCTGTTACACTCACAGCCACACTCCACCCTAGAGGTGACTGCATGCCAGTTCTTCACAGTCCATACAGAATATGCCAGTTTTCTCAAACTTTGCAGTCACAGCACCCTCCACAACTCTTCTTTGAAGGTGGCGGTACCCCCGGTTGAGAAACATGGCTCTGCTGCCTCATCTTACCTCAGTGCTTCTCAACCAGGTGTTGCAGCCAAGTAAAACTGCCCCACATGCCTCCTGCATCAACAGACTGGGAAGGGCCATGGCACGTGTGTGCTCTCCTGCCTTGTTAGGGCTCTCTGATAACTAAAGCAGTAAGGACAGCTGGCTTGTGGTGCAGCCCTTCCTGTCCAACCCTGCACGGCATCTCCAGGACACCCCAGTTGAGAACCACTGGTATGCATGAAGGATAAAAGGGGCTACAGAAGTGAACAGACATTACAGGCAGCATGCTTAGTGGTTGGAACAGGGGAACGTGAGTCAGGACAGCTCCATTGTATCGCGGCCGCGGCCCCAAGACGCTTAGAAAGTCCAGCTGCTGCGCTCTGGTTGGGTCCATCTCCAAGGTTAGGCAAGGAGCAAATAACTCATGGGGGATACGACTGACAGCAAGCTGTGCATCTTCTGCTTTGGGGAAGCTACCAAATGCATCCCCATGATTATTTTGGGTGCAGAGGGAACCTGGAGTTCCCTGCTGTGTCTGGGACTCCAATCCACAAAGGCTTGAGGTGTTAAAGCCAAAGCATTGCTCCCAGGTTGCTGGAAAGCTATAGCTCTTGGTAGATGAAAGGTGATGCTGCCTCCCAGTGGCTGAGCCCTCACAGTGTCCAAGGGGAGCTGTCACAATTAAGCAGCTATGTTCTCCAGTTCATTTGCAAAGTGGATTAAAGCCAAACCAGCCCAGGACCACTCTGGTTCTGAGCAACTGTGCTCACACAGAGCTTGAGGGAGTTCACCTATTCCACTTTAAAGGTGAATTTGGATTAAGTGTCCTGAGTGGCCCTGTGTAAAGGAGGCTGTGAATCAGTTAATGGGATCACAGGACAGTCAGGCTGGCAGGGACCTCACAAGGCCATCTAGTCCAGCCACTTGCTCAAGACAGGATTAGCCCTGCTTAACCCATCCCAGCCAAGTGCCTGTCAAGTGCCTGATAGACAGGCTCCCCTCTGCCAGCCCCTGCCCATCAGCAGATGAAACTGGCTTTCCATATCACCCCAAGAGTCAGGAGGGGGGTAGGTGGGGAGAAGCTCTGAGGAGCCAAGCCCCACACTGACCTGCAGTGTACAACGATCGCCCCTGCATACTGGGGGTTACATGTCTTCACTTTCTTCAAGAACTTCAGCATCCCAATGGGGGTGAAGGGGACCCCGAAGTCTGGCCAGCTGGTGAAGTGGAACTGTGTCACGAGTCGCTGCGGCTTTTTGTTTGTGACATCACCAACCTGGAGAAGAAGCAAATACAGTGACTCCTGTCAGACCAGCCGCTGGAAGCTAGCCTGCGTTGAATCAGTGGAACAGGGGCACTACCCACCAGCTGAAGCAGTGCTCCCTGGTGCTGGAGGCAGTGGCTGTGGGCAGATGCACCCCTGCCACAACCCCCCTTTGAAACCTACAACTGTCCTTCAGTGCATTCCCAACAAGGAGGTGCTGAGACACCAAACCCAGCCACAGGGCCCAAGGGCAGGCAGGCGTTCCTTTGACTCCTACCCTAGAACTGTCACATGAGCTTCAAGCTGAACCCAGACCCCAAATCTGTCAGGTTTCACGCAGAGGCACCTTGAAGACAAAGTGACCCTGTGCTCTTCAAAGCAGCCTGGGTTCACTCGGCAGGTTTCACTGCTCCACTTCCACAAGTCCTAGTGTTATCCTCTCCCCCAGCTGTGAAGGGGAGGAAGGAAAACTCAGGGAGGAGGATCCAGGTACACATGGGATTGGAGTACACCAGTGGTAAGGGCCCGTGCACATTTTATGAGAGCAGAACCGGTCCATATAATGACACGGCCGGGCCCTTTGCCACAGTAAATCAGTTCAAAGAGGCAGAGTCCAGTAGAGATGAGTTATGGTAAAGTGGCAATAAGGACTGATGGCACTGCAACTCCCAGGTGCCATTAGTAATGCAGCAGTAGCATAGCCCTGTGATCGTAGAGTAAGAGTATTCGAGCATCATGAAATCCGGAGCTTCCCAATGAATCAGACGATTCCACCCCTCCCACTTCTCTCAGGGCTGGGAGGGAGCTAGGAGACATAGAGGGCAGTAACCGACCCATCATACCTGTTGAATGCAGAACTTCCGTACTGTGTAATCAACCAAGACGGTCACATCCTCCACAGACACCCGGATGTTTCCATATGTCCAGCAGCCCTGATCTGGCCAGTACTGAGCACATTTACACTGGAGAGAAATGACACAAAGACAAGGGTCAGCGCTTAGAGACCACAGAACAGCCTGCTAAAAGGAAGTCCTGGCCCCCAGGCTTGATTTCACAGAAGTCAGGGGGAATGAGGCTGGCAGCTTCAACAGATCAGCCCTGACTTCCTTACCCTTGGGCATGGGTTTACACCCAGGCCATGCACTTAGGGCTGGGATGCTTTGGGAAGTGTACAGAAGCTCATGTGGCCATCCCCATGGGTAACCCAGGATAACCCACTTGACTTTGTTCCTCTTCAGGTGGGTCTCATATAAAGGTTTATGAGTCTGCTATCGTCTGCAGGCTAATGGGTGTGGTCCTTCAGCTCAAACACACCAGCTCATGTGTTTAGATGCAGGCATCTCAGGCACTCTGGGATCTATCGCACAGGCAAGCCTGCTAGGGACCTGGCTTCACCCACGTGAAATAGTAGTTTCTTCACTGTGTGAGCCCCACTCTGACACTCACTTCCTTTCTCTCTTTCAGGTTTGTCACCATGACGATTGTTGCTGTGTTTTGCTCCCAAATCATTCTCCAGAAATCATTCACGGTTTCTTCTTTTGGTCCTAAAACAGAAAACAGCAGGTGATTAAAAAGCATTCAAGGCAGAGGCGCAGCCCACTGTTAGCAACTCCATACAAGGTAGGCAGAAGGCAGAGCACACTAGCACCTTAGGGCATTTGTCCATGTGCTTGTGCTGCAGCACCAGGAGCTTTTAAAAGCACCCGGCATTGTGATGCATACATCTGTATAAATGGCAAAATGTGCATCAGCGCTGAGAAAATGTTGGCAGCACGCTTTTGAACTAAAACACATCCAAGTTGTTTTAGTTCAAAAGCACGCCACTGCCATTATCTACATGCATTTCACCATTTTTACAACCCCATGTGATGCAGCAGTGTTTGCCAGCTCGCGTGCAGAACAGACTAGATTAATCGTGCCTGACCTCCAGTATGTCGCAGCACAAAAATGTATGTGTATAAATGCCCTTAGTGACTAACTAGTTTGGAGAGGCATTAACTTCAGCAGCTGCGACTGGACTGGCAGAAAGCAGGGGCTCTAAACAGAGGGGGAATTTAAATACAAAGAAAGGGTGGGGGCAGGGGAACGTGGGCTGAATAGGTCAACAGGTATAAACAAGGCAATTAATCCACAGAGAGACACAGAGCTATAAAAGCTAGGCCATGCAAATGGGATAAGAATCCACAATCTCTTCCGAGACCATACTTAGAGCAATGCAATCTGTGGATGAAGCTACATCAAAGATTTTTTGCTTGTTGCCAGCAGGTGGCAATAGCAGGCTCTCTTTGGCTCGCCTGGGTATATTTGACTTCGGCTATCACAAGGAATGAACAAGCACATAACATAGCTGGGTTTTTAAAAGTACATTTTATGTCATGTGATTAAAGTAGTCATAATCCAAGCTGGGTGTGAAGGAGGAAAGTGAGGTACACAGTAAAGAAATAACTTGCCCAAATTCACACAGGGAGATTAAGGCAGCACAACAGAACCCAGTGTTGGTCCTCTTTCAGTGTGCTGCTTGTTGGAGTTAATTATTTTCTGCCCCCAGCCCAGTGGCTGGGCTGCACCTATGCATCCAGCCCCAACCGCCCTGGTGTGGGTGGGTTGAGAAACTGCACTTCAGCCAGCTGGGCTGGTTGCACGATAGGTTCTGTCCTCAAGGATGTTAACACTGGAAAGCTGCTCCAAGTTACATCAGCTGCCAATGGCCCACAGGCTTGTTAGAGCAGCTGAGGATCAATGGGTTGCAGAGAGATGGTGGCAGCAGCAGTGGGGCACTCCACGCCAACACCAATGTGGTGGTCATGCCACACAACTGTTAACGTCATACACAATGCAATGAGATCACCGGTCCGAAGGGGGCATAGCAGGTATAAAAGTCCTGCTCCGGACTAGGTTTGGCAGTACTCAAGGTACTTGGTCTCTCTATTATTATGGAGCAGTCCTGTCTCTTGTCATCATGGGAAACCTCTCCACAGTGAAGGTTGTAGCTAAGATCCTGTCTGCTGGCACACCACCACACTGTCTGACTGTGCTCGATCAGGCCCAGCTGCCCTGAAGCTGCCTCTGTGTCAGCAGGCTTCCCAGCTTTTATGATGAGATTTTGTTCCAACACATTGCTTGCAATGTTTGCAGGAAGGAGAACAGGGTTCTATGACTATCAACAGCCCTGCCAGGACTCGGGGCCGGTTGTAACGATGGATGATCTTCGTGCTCCAGGGTGCAAGTGGAGCATCTGTTGAAACCAGGCAGGGACTCGCTGGAGCTCCTCGCCATGACCTAATATTTCAGAGGCAGGTACCTGGAGTTCTGCCTCTCTGCTACACCCAGCACAGGGCACTTGGAAAGCCCCATAATCTGTCCCTTACATTCCCTCTCTGGTAACCCAGAGGATGGGCCCAGGGCAGATGAGCTGCAAGTCACATTTCACAGTCCCATAGATGAGGAAAGGACCCCCCAGCCTAATGCTCTCTGGACACAGTGACTAGAGTAGTTGATTGGTTGTACCTTGTGCAGCTATGAACTTGTTTTTTTCTTGGTACCCCTGGGAAAAAAAAAGAGACAGAGAGAAAATAAGTCACTGATTGAAAGAGCAGCATGCCTCCAAGGCAAGCCATCTGCATTGCAGCCTCCTCTCTCAGCAGCACAGCATCATGTATTCAGCAGGCCCCCGACTTCCCTCACACTGCTTTTGGAGATCACACGGTTTGGCCCCTGCAAGCTGGCCATACCCACACACAAGGAAGTGCATTACTGCCACGCTGTAATCTCAGCTCCCAGAGCTGAGGCAAGTCTCAGCCATATGGCACTGAATGGCCCTGGTGCCCTTCAGTTGTTTCTCCACCTGTCGTTGCTGTGAGCTGAGAAAAAGATGCCGTTGTGTTGCAGCTGATAGAAGGCTGCAATTTCTGGCCACGTGCAGAGATCCATATTTATAATGCAGCAATTTTCATCTTGAAGGACCCCACAGCACCTCCCAAACTCTCTCTTCCCAACTCTAGTCCCTGTTAATCCTCTGCAAAACACCCAGGGTCCATGCAGCTTGACAAATTATGTAAAAAAAGTGACCCATTATCCCCCAGCAGATGACACTGTGTATGCTGCAGCCCCAGACAGCTACCTCTGATGGCCTTTCTGAGTACCTGGACTTAGCAGGAGGAAGTGCCGTGTTACTACATGTTGCTGGCTGCATTTCCAGCAACAGAGAACAGAGGGGCTCTTTATAAACCTTGCTCCATGTCCGGCCAAGTTCACTAGGAACATAAGAGGGGAAAGCCTCTCCGACCCAAGTTGTAGTCACTATTAGTAATCTCTCAATTCAAGGATGATCTCTTCCACAGCTCACTGACGGCTCTCGAGGTGACTTAAGAGTCCATTCCTTGAGCCACAGACCCATCTTCAGAAGTTGCAGATCTTCCTGCAGAGGAGAGTAGCTGTACGCTAGAATTTCTCTCCTTTTCCTTCCTCCGTTCTCTTCTCTGCTTTAAGGGCAAGACACTTTAACCTGAAAGAGGCTGCTGCTTGATTGAAGTTGTGGCACCACTGGAGTCGGTCGACAGCCAGTTCCCTCCTGGCTCTTGATGTTGGTATCCGTTTTCTTGAGGTGCACCTTCAGTGGGTCCTTGTAGTATTTCCTCTGCCCGCCATGAGATCTCAGGCCATTACTAAGCCAGGAGGAAAGTATTTTTTTCGGGAGTCAAGACTACGGCATCCACACATAGTATCCAGTCCAGTGAAGATGGTGCTTGACTCAATGCTGGTAACACTGGCTTCAGCAAGAATGCTGGAGTTTGTGTAGCGATCTTCCCATTTGACCTGGAGGATTTTCCAGAGATATCATTGGTGATACATCTCCTGGCTCTTGGGATGACGATGGGAGATCAACCATGTTTCACTTCCATAGAAAAGAGTGGAGATGATGGCTGCATTGTAGACCTTGATCTTGGTGTCTTTCTGGAGAGTGCGATGAATAAAAACATGCCAAAGCAATTTCTCAAAGGAGGCATTTGTGCCCCAGATCCTGCACTGGATCTCCTCAATCTTCACTTTCTGAGACAGGTGGCTACTGAGGTAGGGGAAGTCCTTACTGCCTCCAGGGTCTTTTCTATGATGGTATTTTGGGGGTCACATTCATGGCCTTGGGCGGGCTCACAGAGCTCTTTAGTCTTCTCGATGTTGAGGGAAAAAACCAAAGTTTGGTAGGCTTCTCCAAAAAGATCCAGCACGGTTTGGAGATTTTCTACATTGTGCGCAAGGATGGAGCAGTCATTGGTGTATTGAAGGTCAAGTTCTTTGACCAAAAACATCCCAGATTGAAGACCCCTCCACCTGTCTGGTATTCTATATCAATTCCAGAAGGAAGGCAGTCCTTAATAAGAACCAAAATGACTGTGCAAAAATGGGGAACAGAGTTGTGGAGATGACACATCCTTGCTTGACCCCAGCTCAGATGACAAATGGATCTGTCTCCAATCTGCTACACAGAATGGCCACAGGCATGATCATGGAGAAGCCTCAGATTCGTGATGTACTTTTCAGGACATCCAAATCTGGCCAGTACTTTGCACAAGGCTTCAGGATTGATGGAATCAAAGGCCTTAGTGATGTCAATGAAGGCCATAGACAGGTCCTGATGTTGTTCCCGATACTTCTCTTGGACCTGTTGGGCAACAGAGATCCTGTCAACTGCTCCAAAGGGTGGTCTGCAACCACAGACCACCTGGTCTGAGATTCCAGCAGGACTTCTTCAGCAAGAGGTAGAACAGATCAGGAGGATGCAGGCAAGGGTTTTCCCTGCTGTGGAAAGGAGGGTGATACCTCAATAGTTCCCACACACAGACTTATCTCCTTTCTTGAAAACAGTCATGATGTTGGCATTCCTCAGGTCCCCAAGGATTTCTTCAGTGTTCCAAATTCAATGAATAAATGTGTAGAGTCTCAGTACCAGCTCCTCACTGTCAGGCTTGTAGACTTCAGCAGGTATGCCATCTGGTCCAGTAGCCTTGTTTTTGGTTTTCCTGATGGCACACCAGATTTCTTCTGGGATAGAAGGGCTGGCGAGGGATCCCCTTTCTGGGTGTTGGGGAATGGAATTGATGATGGTATCCACCACCACATTTGACCCACGGGTCAGGAGTGCCTCAAAGAGCTGTTTCCATCTATCTTTGATAGATTTATTGTCTTTGAGGAATGTATGCATTCTACAAGTATATCACAAGCATACATCAGGATTTGGGGGAGCATCTATTCACCAAGGCCCAGGGAAAGACAAAAAATAATAGGCACAAGTTGATTGAAGATTACTTCAGACTAGACATATGGAAAAATACCTTTACAAGCTGAATACCAAGGGTTTGGAACAGGCTTCCCCCAGAAATGGTAGTCATCCACCCTGGTGCTCTTCAAAAAACTCCTTGACACCCATCTTGCTGGGATCATTTGATCCCAGCAGTCTTTCCTTCCCGCATGCAGAGGCGCTGGACCTGATGATCTGTAAGGTCCCTTCCAGCCCCGAAAAACTATGAAACTATGATCACAGGAAAGTAAGACCATGGGAAGCTGGGCTGCAGATAGCCTTTGTTGCCCCCAAAAGCTATGCATATCATGTTTGTCAACATACAGCTGGACCTCTTTGGCTTTATCTTGCCACCCTGATTTTTGATTTTTCCAGGTCCTCCTTTGAGCTTTGGCTTTGAGGAGTTGATACATCTCCTCTGGCTGAGATGAGGTGTCATCTTGCCAAGCAAAATGACTTCTCTTCCAGTCAAGGAGGGCTTGGATCTCAGCTTCACTCTCACTGAAACAGTTTTGGTGTCAATGAGTGGTATTTAGCACAGGCCATATGAATAGTGGTTTTAAAATTCTTCCAGAGTTCCTCAATGTTGTTCCTCATTTGTGGACAGGGCAGACAGCTTGCCATGGAGACGCTGTTGGAGATGCTGACAGACATTCAAATCTTGAGATCTGTGGTTGAGAGTCCTTTGCATTACTTTTGGAAAGTCAAACAGGTGCTGGCACACAGCTACTGAACTCAGCTGTTACTTTCTCCACCTGCTGCTGCCTTGCCCACTCTCCTCCCCTCCTCATAGATCCTGAACTCTGCAGGCTCTCTTAGATGATCTGCACTACAGGGTGGCTGAGCATGGGGCAGATCTGCTCCAGAGGAAGGCCAACCTGTGTAGTGAGCTGGGGAAACTGTCTAATTGGCCTGGAAAAGGGCCTAGAATAGAGACGTTGTCCCCAAAGGCAGCCATGCTAGCATCTGAACACCCTGCAGCTGAGCTCAAGCACTGAAGTCTGAGCACTACCTCTGCAGGCCTACAGAAGCCCTCTGGACTTCAATGTTCGAAAGGGGAGCTGCTGATGACAATATATGTTTGGGGAAAGTAAAAGGGATCTCGGATCCTGAGCACTGATCCCTCACTCCTGCACACTGTGAGAATTGACACTTCGCCAAAATATGTATTCTGCACACTGCTCTGCCACTGGAGCCATTTATCATTATTAACTGATTGTGCTAGATGCTGTACACAGACACTGAAAGAAACACTTGCTGCCGCAAGATTTGTACTAGACATGATAAAGGGAAGAATGACAAGTTTCCATTACACAAATGAGTTACAGAGCCAGAACAACTTGCCAGGAAGTCTAAGGCACCACCACGTATTAAACCCAGAACTTGAGTTCCAGGTATCCTAAACCCAAGAATGATCTTTCTCCTTCTATCAGCATTCACCCGTGCTACTGATCTTTGGGAGCAACTGGCAGACAGAACCTTCTTAATGGCTTGCTGAATGACTTTCCATTGAAAAGATTTTGTCTGGAACCAGGGCTCTGAACCCTGTGTTCTGTCCACCTCAGAAATCAATGTTTCCTTAGTGAAGGCACGGTCTTTATCCCACTCCAGTCAACAGCAGATCTCCCATCTACTCTACTAGGAGCAGAGCAGGCCCAGAATTTAATTGGCCAGCTGTGTTTGATTCAAACCCAACAGCCTGCAAGCCCACTGGATGTGCAGCTCCTGCTGGCTACTATAGGAGTTCTGAGGAGTTCTTTGTTACTGTTTCACATGAAGAAATGGGTTCAGTCATCTAGCTGACCTCTTGCACAACTCAGGACAGGGAATTACACCCAGTCATCTCCGCACAAAGCCAACGATGTACATCTGAGCTAAGCATATCTACCAGAGACGCATCCATCAAAGAAATAGATAATCCACCATTTCCCTTGATAACTTGGTCCAACAGTTTATTTCCTGTTTTGTGACCAATGTCCCATTCATCCCAGAGTAATCACATAACACTATCTCCCCAACACAGGGGAATGTGGCAGCTACACTTTTCAGCATCCTGTAGGGTAGATGTTACCTTTATTTTACAGATGAGAAAACATAGGCCCAAAGAGTCATGACTAAAGTCACAAACTAGGTCAGTGGCACAGCCAGAAAGAGACTACCGTAGCGCTGGCTCTGTGCTCCATGCTCTAATCACCAGACTGTATTCCCTTTAACACCAGGGCAGAGCAGATCACACCCAGCTCCCACTGCTAGGCCGACCCTGCAGGACTGCAGAACAGCACAATGCTTGGCCAGTGAACTAAGCAGATGTGAATCATATACTCAGAAAGCTGGACAGCCCCAAAGGGCCAGCTCTTCACGGTCCCTTTTTCCAACTACAGTCACATTCTGGGTAAGCCACATGCACAGTGGTAAGTGCCTAGTGAAACTGGCCACTGCAGAACCATGCCCAGCAGACTGGGGTTTGCCCCAGAAACAATTAGTAACAAAGTCCAGACAGAAACTCACATTAATGAAGGAGGCGTTAATGTAATCGGAATCCGGGACCCCTTCCACGGGAGTCAGGTGAACCCTGGAATGATCATCTGGAGAAGAAGGAAAACTGGGCATTAAAACTGGGCAGCCCTATGTAGAGTTCCTCGAGGTTTGGGCATGCACAGAAGAGACTGTGTCCAAATTTAAACAGACAATGAGCTCCATGCAGAAGACAGTTCTTTCTGCAGAGGGCATGACCTTGAATAGCTTCTCCATCCAGCTACCTTTGCTCTCTAACCCCCTAACCACACAAGTTCATTGGGCACCTCCAGGTACATGCAGGTAAATGAGGTTTCTGGCCCCTGCCACCTTATTCCTCATCTCCACGCTTTAAAGGCCTGAACGCGAGAAGGGGGTTCATTTTCCAGGGTCTCCTCTACCCTTTCCACAAGGGGCAACAGCAGTGATGTGAACATCTATCCAGTAGAAACCAGACTGAGTCCTTCCCTTTGACCTGCATCAGCAGAGGACTCTTTCTGCACATCAGCTGGGTTAAGAGGAGATGCATCAACTTGCCAGAGAAGGGAAATCACCTGACCTCTCCTGTTGTTTTAACTCAACCCCTTGTACATGGCTTCCTGTTCCCTAGCAGCTGCCACCCCCTGGGCCTTTTGCACACCTTGCTTTGGCTATACCAGCCACACAGAGTGGAAGCACAGCCCAACAGCAGTGGGTGGTGCCACTGAATATGAGCCTCATTGAAGCAATGGTTAGAACAAATACCTACAGGGCAAAATGTTCACGTATCTGTTCTTCTCTTTGTTTTCCTCCTTGGAGGCAGCTTCACATGTGGCCTGGATGGGACATGCTGGCAGAGCCTGAAACAGCAGGAAAAAAGAGATTTCCCATTATACCGTGCAACACTGTAGTAAGTACAAAGCAACTGGCTCTTCATACAGCTGGCAGCTCTACTGTCCTTCACATGCTTTGTAGCTAAAGATCTCCAGATACTTTACAAGCATTAACTTAAGTAATCCCCACAACCTCCAGGGGTAGCATCTTCTGTGCTGGGAAAGAACAGGGTTCTAGGACTTACCTGATGGGACACAGCTGGAAGAACTGGGAAGAGAATAGGAGTCTGGACCCCTGACCCTTATTCTAATTAGGTTATACCAGGAAGGCCAAGCAGAACAGACTATGTTCAAGTCTAAAGAGACAATAAACTGCACACAGTACACATATAACAGTGAAGGGATGAGGGGAGGCAGCCTGGGAACCACTCTGCTCTGCTGAGCCCCTGCCTGGGTCCAGCAGGAGGTCTTTACCTCGAGTGTGAAATACAAGTTCCCACTATAGTCGATACTCACTGTCCTCATCCATCTCATACCAGAAGACCCAAATCAGCCCTTAGCGATGAGTTTTACAGGTCTATGATGCCCTGTTCTCTTTGGGACCTGCTCTGCAGGAAACCTGCTTCTGTCCTAAAGGTAGCATGGCTCAGCCAGCTCTATTCTCATCTGGAAGTCACCTCTGAGCACAGACCGCTCCACTTCAGGATGGGAATAACAAGCCTGCATACTCCGTGGCCTTCCCCTCACAGAGCAGTAGGGCCAAGCTGGGCCCTCCTCCCTGGGAAGCAGGGTGCCATGTTATCCAGGAGCACATGGTGGCAGCAAAGTCTCCTCCAGCACAAGCCCAGAGCCCTCAGCAGCACAGAGAGGCAGGGCTGGCAGCTCTATTCTTCATATTGCTTCTGAATGAGAAAATACCAAGTGCCACCAGTTACGCAGCAGACTGAATCAGGGAAGGAGCTGGCTGGTCCTCCCAGCTTCTGCTGGCTGCCTGGAACATTGTAGGAGGGCAGGGAGTCAGCTCTGAGCATCAGGCTCTGTGAGGAGCTTCTTTCATTAAAAAAAAAAAATGAAAGTAGGATAGAGTTGCACCTTTTAGACTAATTAAAAATGAAATCATCAGAACTGAGTGATCAGGAACAAGTACCAGTGGTACCAGGTCCTGGGGAACAAAGTCCTCTCTCCACAGAACCTAAGCAGTAGTGGAGCAAAGCTACCCTTATTTCCCCACCAAGTAACCATACCTCTGACCCAAGGAGACCCCCATCCCAGGTTACAGGGGACCCATTCTCTGCAGCACATGCCATATTGGCTCTTCCAGGGATAACCAGAGCTAAATGTGCTGCTGTAATGCAGACTGCTCTCCAGAGTGCCTGGATAGAGGCCCATCAACTGTCCCATGCAAGCCACCGAACAGCCAGCAAGAAGAGACTTGAACACAAAGGGGGGAAGGAGCAGGTATTTAGGCCTGAAGGGAATGGAGTGGGGCAGGGTACCCAGCCTTGGAGAGTTCACAATGCCCAGTTAGGGCTCTTTTAGAGGCTGGTTCACGTAAGATAGGAGCCTGTTTCTTCAAGGACCTAAATAAATCATCCTCCTAGTTCTGGGGACAAAGGTTTGTGATCTGGAGACAGAAATTCTCACTGCAACCCCTCTTTCATCCCAAAAGAGCACCAACATGCAGCAGTGCTGATGCAGCAACTGTTGCTACCCTCCCTCTCAGTGAAGTGGTTTCACAACAGTAGGGAGAAGGGAAGTGTTTGGTTAAGGAGACAGAGAGAGCTTAAGGCTCTTTCCAACAGTTGTGTACTGCATGTCTGTCGCATGGGCCCCTCTGTACTCCAAGTCAAGCTGGACCAAAATTCTCCATCCTCCCCTCACCTGGCCTAAGGCTTGGGCCCCCCCCGGCTCAAGCAATTCTCCTCAGGCCCACACTGTTTAACATCTTCATCAGCGACTTGGACAAGGGGGTGGAAAGCACGCTGGCCAAGTTTGCTGATGACACTAAGATGTGGGGCGAGGTGGACACACCTGAAGGGAGAGGGAGCCTGCAAATAGACTTAGACTACAAAAGTGGGCAGATGAGAATAGGATGGGGTTCAACATAGACAAGTGCAGGGTGCTGCACCTTGGGAGAAGGAATCTACAGCATACATACAGGCTGGGGAGCTCCCCTCTTTAAAGCACAGAGGCAGAAAGGGATCTTGGAGTCATTATTGACTCCAAGATGAACATGAGCCACCAATGCCAGACTGCAGCCAGGAAGGCAAGCCTTACCTTGTCATGCATCCAAAGGTGCATCTCAAGCCGGTCCAGAGAGGTGATCCTCCCCCTCTATGCGACTTTGGTCAGGCCGCAGTTGGAGTACTGCATCCAGTACTGGGC
>NW_017729033.1:5366200-5371614 GCF_001723915.1 Gavialis gangeticus
ACGAAACCTGCTGATGGAAAGTAGCTGGTAGGTAGACAAACTCACAGGCAGGGTACCCAGTCACACAGAGGAACTTTCACCACAAAACCTGACCTATGGTCCCCAGCCCCAAGTGTGCCATCCTCCTCAATGGGAATGTGTACAGACATTCACACCCCCGGGCTGTTCCCAGGTTATTTATCTCCCAGAGTGGCCATTTTTGCTCTGGGAGAAAAACCCTGAACTTCTGTACACTTGTGGTTTCTACTGGGAGAACACTGACTCTCCCAGGAGAAAATGAATGTCTGTAGGTGGCTTTGGTCTTTGATTAGTATAGAAAATGCTGGGGTGGATAACTAGTGCAAGGTACCATATAATACATCTATGCTCCGCTGTGTGTCATAAGCCCTGTACGGCTAACAGCTGTCTCAAGTGGTAGCAGCTGGTGCTGTGGACACGGAAGGATACAAGGTCTATCCCTGTTACTGCCTGACCAGGAAGCTCCTCAGTGGCCTCAAACTATGATTACAGTATTGTAACCACATGAAACACTCTCTGCTTCGCAGCACTACAGAGGAATGTTAGCGTGAAAGGTGAATGGTAGCCTGGTCTCACTTGGCTAGATTTGCTAGAGTGAACACATTGACATAGTGAACAAAACACCCCTTTTACTGTTCAGCCTGATCAGTCTCTCTGGCAGGACTGAGCCACATTTGGACGAGAGGATTAGCAAGCACTCACATTGAATTCCTCCCGGAAGAGCTTATTGTCGTCTGCCATTCGCCGGTTAATCTCCTCTTCCAATTTATCGACAGGCAGCGGCGGGTATTTCCTGTTGGTGCTGGGAGACCGGGCCAGCAGTGGCATGCTCTGAGGCTCTGCAAGATCACACATGCACAACACTGTTTACTTCTCCACTCTCAAAGCTGGGAAACAGGTTCTTATAAGACCACTGGTTCATTTTTGACAATTTTGCCTCTCTGAGGTAGCACTGATTTAGTTTGCTCTTTCTATGTGGTCTGCTGTGCAAGGATCTCAGAGTGCTTGCAGACATTAATGAAGTCTCTCAGTATCCCAGGGGGAGTGATCTTTGGATATCATTCTCTTCCTTTTACAGAACCATGATGCTGGGGGCAGAGCTACATTTTCAATTTAGGATGTCATAAGTCACTTACATTCATTCATACTTTGCTCTTATCTATATAGCTATGCTGATTTTACACACACACACACACACACATACACACACACACACACTTTTCCTGCGCAGATTTTCTTATTCCAGTATCAGAGTGACTTTTTTCAAAAGGAGCCTCTTGTGCAACTATACAGGGGCACACATGGGGATTGAATCAGCATAGTTGTGCCAGTCTGCATTCATAGCTTAGCTTACACCAGTTTAACACTGACACAAAGAAGATCTTAGATATTAAAAGGCTGATTTTCAAGCTTATTGCACTACTAAAAGTTGCTAAGGTATGGCAGAGATGGGCTCTGTATGAAACCTTACATAGAATACAGAAGTGAAGTGCACTCATGTCAGCTCTAATGTGCCTAAATGTAGGATTAGGTGGCTAACTTCAGGTTCCCACCAGGTAAGTTTTGGCCCAAAGTCACAAATCAAATTATCCACAGGGCCAGGAGAAAATCCAGGCATCTTGGTTCACAGGCATGCACCTTAAAAGGGACCTGCAAAGGCTTTTGAACATTTGGGCTTGTGTGTTTCTGCGTCTCGATGGACAAAGGAGGAGCAAAAAGACTTTTAAAGACAAGAACAGGACTTTTTTTTCTTGCTTTAACCTTCAATATCAGTAATGTCAAGTCTGACACTGGGTTTGCTGAATGACCTTACAGCTCTCATCGGGTTTTTTCCCCACACTTACTCTTAAATGGAAGCAATGGAGGGTAGTTGGATCTTTAACAAAGATGCATTTTCTCCAAAACATTCATTTCCACTGGAGTCAATCAGATTTTAGCAAAACAAAGAGCAGCTTTAAACAGTGTAACTATTAGAGCTGGTGAGATATTTTTCATTGTAATGTTTTTAGGGAAAATGATTTTTCAGTTCAATTCAATATGACATGTAAACCCAAGTTTTGCAAAAAATGCTGATGTTGTCAAAATTGCTTTTGTTCAGCACCAGAATATTTAAAAATCAGTTTTTTTAAATAATTTCCACAAAAAAAAAATAGAAATAAAATTTTAGTTTTCCACCAAATGTTATATGGAAGAATAAAATAGTTTTCTGATCAACTGTAGCACCAATGAATTTCTTCCCTTCCAGTTGTCCAGTTTTCAGTTTACTAATTCTAATGGTGCCCTCATTCCAATAGCTCTCCAGAACTAGTAGAGTGAGAAAACTTTTTCTTTGAAATGATTTCAAGCAACCGCCCACAAAACCATGGATCCTACAAAGAATGAGGCACACATTGACAGGCTACAAGGCATTTGCCCATGGGACTCTTCACAATATGTAAATTAAGCGCAAGGTCTTCTAGTGCTCCCGTGACAAAAAGAGTGCATGCGAGTCAATCGTGCATGCATTTCTTTTCAAGATCAGAGCTAAGATGATATCTTGTTGTGGCTGAGAGTAAGAGTAGACGAAGATATCCTAAGTGTGAAAAGAAACCACCTCTCTCAAACACCATTTTAAGGAGAGCTTTACGGCAACCAGCAATGGGGAAAAATTAGATTTGGTGTCTCATCTTCTCCCCAACTTGCCCCACGGGATATAAGGAGGGCTGGAAACGGCGACTATCATTGGCATAAGTATTGCAATAGCGTTTACAGGACCAAACAAAATGGGAGTCCAGCACACTATGCACCATATTGGCATTCTGTTCCCCATTACAGACTGAGATCAAGTTGTCCCTTAACTTCCTCTGTGTTAAGCTAAACTGATTGGGTTCTTTGAATCATTTATAACAAAGCCTGACCACTTCAATAGCAAGATCTGAATGTAAGATTTTCAGGCCTGCTTGAGCTAAAGGATAACATCTTCCCCTATTTTGCTGGTTCAGTAAGCCATCTTGTGAATCAGCCACTCAGGGAGACAAAACTGCAGGCCCTCCAAGTGGTTACTCCCTCAGACGAGACTCACCTGTATCATCTGTGCGGCCATTGGACAAACGGAAGGAGTTGGAATGGCTCCCAGCTTGCTTGTATTTTTTGAATCTAAAGAAGAGTTCAGAAAATTACCACTGGAACATAAGGATCAGCCAAAATGGATTTCTTTGTAGGATAAATGCCCCCAAGTCTGATCTAAACTCCACAGTGATTTTTATCCCTCTCTAAGGCATTGGCTGGGAATCAAAGTGGTTTTGAGGTCTTGTGCACAGCAGTATCCCCTCAGTCATACAGCAACTAGTTTTCTCCATCCATGGAGCTCTTACTGCAGTCACACAGGGTTTCAGTTAGGGCACCGTTTGACCCAAAATGCATGGCCCTCAGGTCTGGAGGAAGTAGAATGTTTCCCATTTTACAGATGGGAAAACTCAAGCACCAGGAGGTCAAGGACAGAAACTCAGTGGCAGAGTTAACAAAAGTCCCCAGGAGGGCCTGCCTCCTATGCCTCTCCCCAAAGAACTAGCTCATGTGTCTACTGATTAACAGCAGACAGTCCCCAAGGGAAGCAGGTGTCTGCTCCAGGCCACACAGCAAACCCCAAATTCAGCATTTCATTCTGTTCCTTCCCTTTAGTTGTGCACCAGCTCTCACTGTACTTTACAGCAGATGTTTTGGGCATCAATGCAACACTGTGGGAAACTCTCGTGGGACCCATTTAGAAGTATAAGAGCAAAGACAGCCAACATAGGGTGGTGATCTTCCTGGAAGCCAGCTGCTCCATCCTGAGAACAGCTGCAAGGATGCAACATCCCTCTTTCTGGAGTTTTCATGAACTCATTATCATTTGCCTCATATACACTTAGATACTATGGTGACGGTAGCTATAAAAAACCCTAGAAGAGATATGGACCCCACCTCCACAACAGGACACTCCAGAGATATGTGTTTTATGGCCTGGTGCAGCAAAGCCCTTAAACACACATGGTTAAATCTCCCCTCATCTAGTAATATGTTTAACCACATGCTTTTAATTTCAAGCACTTGCTTAACCCACTGCCCTGAAGCTAAGGGCTTTGCTGAATCATGGCCTGTAAGTAGTGGGGAAGAAATCAGGTAATGCTATTGCTTCATACGGGCTAGGAAGTTGTCTGAAGTTCCAGGTGGCCAGGGCTCAAAGGCAAAGCTCCCACTGACCCCCTGGTGCTGGACTGGCCCAACACCAAGGAATAACATGGACTTTTCAACCGACAAAGGAAATTGCATTTTTTTTTCATTTACTAAACACTGCAGCGACTATGTAAAATGCTTACTGCCAGTGAGCAAACACTTCCTCCTGGCTGCTGAGATCTGCATTCAGGGCTGGGGGCCACTTACAGAGGCTGTGATTCAGAAAAAGGCCAATCAATTGCTCCGATCCTTTAAAAACCTCCCCATGGAACGTCTCCTGCTCTATACGTGCAGCACCCGTGTCACCTTGTCCTGCTAATGAGCTACCCTCGCAGATCATCTTTCAGTCTGAAGATTCCCAAAGCTCTTTGCAAACCAGACTGGCCACTTTCTCCCACCACAGAAACGCAGCTGCCTGACACAGAAAGCACAGCTGGTTAAAGGCCCGAGGCAAAGCCCACTGAAGTCAGCAGAGAGAATCCCACTGGTTTCACTGGGCTCTGGATCAGGACTGTGGAGGTTGAGATGGAAATGAGTGTCACATTCAGCTGTAAATGTAGAAGGGGACTGAATAGGCTTAATGCAGCTTTCTGCATTTCAATCAGGACACTAAGTTAACATGTTTTTGTTTTTTTTTAAATGCCATGTGATTTTTAATGACACAAGCAGTCAGGTTCTTGGTTTATCCACCATCCACAGTAATAGAGGTATTCTCAAACCCACATATTCTTAGCTCTGATATTCTGTCCATCTGTGAATTGTTGGATAGGGCAGGATCTCAATCTCAGTAATGACTATGATGATTATAGTGCATCCCCAGCAGCATAGAACACCCCGCCACATGAGGAACTGGCTTCATATTGATTTATACTAAAGAGCAGCACCTACCAAGTCACCAGCACATCTCCTGCATTGTCTAGGACAGGGTGTCAAATATACTGGATGCAGCCCACCGAGCTGTTCTGCCTTGCCTGCTGGTAGTCCGGGCTACAAGACACTGTGAAGCATGGCTTGCACCCAGACCTGTGCCACTACCTGCTCTCCAACCTCCTGTCACCATCAACCACCCAGACTCCTGCTGCCACCCACCCCAAGACATGCATACTGCCTGGCCACAGAAATATGCTACCACCCACCACTGCTGTTGCCAGCCCCACAGATCTGGCCCAGGATGGGGGGGGGGGGGCAACTTTTTTGGCAGG
>NW_017729033.1:5371666-5373169 GCF_001723915.1 Gavialis gangeticus
GGGGGGGGGGGGGCAACTTTTTTGGCAGGTGTGCCATGAGGTAAGCCCCACACCTAAATGCTGCTCTGATCCCCTTCCCTTGCCCCAACCTACTGGTCTGCTTCCTGCTCCCTGCCCTGTCTGCTCCTACCTTTCCTGCTCCCTCCTACATCTGCTGCATGCCACATACAGAGGCTACCCATACCAGTTGTGGCACACGTGCGGTAGGTTAACCACCCCTGTTCTAGGATGTCTTCCTTCCAAGCACTGGACAACCCAACCCCTTTGCTTAGGGAACAGAGTGAAGGGCCCAGGCTAGCAAAGGCCCGAGCTTAAACCTATGTGCTCATTAACTCCTATCACAAGTCTGAAAACACATCTCTACTATCGAGCAGGAAATGTCTGTGTACAAGCGTTTCTTACCTTAACATGTATAGCACAATGATAATAAATACTATGACTAGCAGAGAAGATAAGGCCACCATGACAGCTATAATTGGAGTCTCATCTGAAATAAAGAACAGGAACATAATTATAAGAAATCAGCAATAACATTTCACAGATCAGAGCCCTCTACAAGTACTGGCCTAAAGACAATCCAATTGTTTAATAAGATGGTGCCTTCAAGTCCCACAGAACAGACAGACACAAACTATAAAAACGGTGCTACTGATCTCATACAGACCATAATTTGACACATCAGACTATTACCCAGGGGTGGGCAATTATTTTGGCTGGAGGGCCGCTTAATTACTTCTGGTGAGTTGTCGAGGGCTGTAAGGTGCCACTCCCCAATTGCCATCTTGCCCACCCCCTGACACCCGACCTTTGACACTGGAAGTCCGTCAGTCCGTCTGCCCGCCGCCCATCCCCACCCTGGTCCTCCTCCCTCCTTGGAAGTACGTCTTTTGGGAGGGAAGGTTTCAACATCGCCAGGTGTATGATCATTACCATAGCTGTGTGATAATTTCAACCCTTGTATGATATACAATAGATAATACTAAAAGCATTCAAAATGTACAATGATTTTTGAAGCAGCTAATTGATGCAGCATATGCAAAACCCAAGTCACTCTTGGGGATTCTTAACTGACTTTCGGATTTGCCGTTAGCGCTTTCTTAGGGCTGCTGGCCTCAGAATATAGAAATGCTTCAACTTTGATGACCCAATTCTCACTCACTCCCTGGAGACTTCCAGTGAGCAATAGAAAGTAAAGACGACGACGACTTATTTGCATACTTATTTTTCCAGCATACGATAGTTTTTCAGAAAGTATGATAGTTTGAGCTTCCCATATGATCATTTCATATTTAAGACCTGGCAACATTGGATGGGTTTGCCATCTTGGAATCAGAAAACAACCCCAAATCATATACCAGAACTCAAACATCTACTATAACATACTTTATTTCAAAAACATATTTTTGTCCTGATTTGTGTTTGCATAGTGTATATAGAGGTGATTGCATAATAGCTCAAAATAAAGTCTTACTCTTTTATATTGTGCGTCTGTGTGTGGGGTGG
>NW_017729033.1:5373539-5380484 GCF_001723915.1 Gavialis gangeticus
AATAAAGTCTTACTCTTTTATGTTGTGCGTCTGTGTGTGGGGTGGGGGTGGGGGTTGGGTGGGCTGTGAAGTGTTGTGGGGGGGTGTGAGAGGGTGTTGGAGGAGTATGTGTGGGTGTGTGCGGGGTTTGTGGGTGCCCTCCCCCCCATGGTGCACAGTCCCTGCCGCCAGTGGCAGCAGCCGGCCCTTGGGGCACTCTGAGCCTGTGGCAGGCAGAGTCCCCTGGTGGTACACAGCTCTGCCTGAATCCCAGGAGCTACATGGAGGCACAGATCCGACCTGCCCAGGATCTGGCCTGGCCTGGCCTGCTGGCACACACCTTTGAAGCAGAGCAAACTGGTTCCGTGCCAGGATGTAGGGCTCCCAGCAATGCAAGCAGGAGCCATCGGGCTGGGGTGTCTCCATGCCTCCATGTGGGGCTCCCAGCACTCCAGTGGGGAGCCACACGTGGAGGCACGAAGCCACCCCAGCCCAACGGCACATGGACCAGGAGCCACAGGGAGTCACGTGGCACTGGGCCAGGCAGGCTCCATGCTGCCATGTGCGGCTTCCCACTGGAGTGCTGGAAGCCCCATGTGGAGGCATGTAGCCGGTCTGGCCTGACAGTGCATAGCTCCCACCTGCAGTGCCAGGAGCCCCATGTGCTGGCACAGAGCCAGCCTGGTTTGGTTTGAAGGCATGTGCCAGTGGGTCGGGCTGGGCAGGCTCCCTGCTGCCACGTGCAGCTCCCAGGATTCAGCCGGAGCCGCACGATGCCTGGGGGCTCTGCCTGCAGCAGGTCAGGAGCACTCTGAGGGCCCACAGCCTGCTGCTGCCATTGCCAGCAAGAGCCGTGTGCCATGGCGGAGGGCCCATACCCAGCCACAAACCCCACCCCACCTACCTCCCCCCCTCCTACAGGCAGGAGCTCCCCTCCCCAATCACCAGCTGTCCAGTCATGAGCCATCGCACTCGGTGCCTTCACACTGGGCTCCCAGCTGGAGTCCTGGGAGCCCCATGGAGGTGGACGCACAGAGCCCGCCCAGTGCAATGGCATGCAACCTCTGAAAGCGCTCGTCTCCCTCTGGCTTCAGAGGGGCAGCCACGAGCCGGTAATAATGGCTTTTTTGGAGGGCCTGGTGGTCTGAACAGAATGACATAGTGGGCCATATTTTGCCTGCCCCTGCTATAACCTGTAGGAACAATGTGAATGGTCTTCCAGTCCCAGTGCACCCTCAGCTTCCCTGAAAGTCATCTACCAGACATCTTGACCCAGGCTGTGCAAAATGCTCCTGGCAACAGAGGGAAGAGAGGCCTGAGTGATGTTATAGATATTTTGCACATCTCCCCTTTCTCCCTACATGCATTATAAAGGCAATGTGGATGAGCTGCCATGCTGAGATTACAATCCAGAGGGGAGCCAAGGCTCTGGTTCAAGAGCCATCTCCATCTCCCGTTTCCTGAGAGATGGATAGGCCTGAACCTAACCCTGAGGTCTGATGCCATGGGTGCTGGGAAGAAAGGGGGAATCCAAACCCAAACTCTTTCAGAAGACAGCACAATTTGGCCCCTGACAGCACGTGAGCTGCAAGCTGTAACACTGCTCTGGGTTCGGGTGTGTGTCTCTGTTTCTCTCCTTCCACAGATATTTGATTTATAGAGTGCAATTCCAGACAACCCCCAGTACATGTTGCAGCTCTTAACACCTGCAGGCTGTTAGCTACAAACTTGATTTAGATGTGAGCTCACACACACAACACACGCGCGCTTTTCAAGGGCAGACACTGTGAGATTCCTTTGCAAACACACTGTAGATTAATACACATGAAAAACTCCTTTCCTTTGGGACATGCAACAGTTTTGACAAGGAAGCTGCTTGTGGCTTGCTTTGGAGAGCTGCTGCAATGGTGGTTAGTGCTAGCAACCTATATGGAGAGAGACAGGAAGCCTGACAAAGTCAAACAGACTGCAAAGCAGCCCTGAAGGGCAAATACTCTGCATTTGGAATGAGCCAGAGGAAGCCAGGGTGTCAGTGATATCAGCTGGGAAGAACAGCATAGCTTTCTCTCTTAATAAACCCACGCCCTTCCCAGAGTCCCAACCCTCTCTCCTTTCTCCTTCCTCTACATGCAGCCCCATCCCACACCCAGTTCTGTATTCTGGTCCACGTCCCTCCATCATTACATCTAATCCATTGTTCCAAACTCATGAGGTTGCCTTGCATGCACTGAAATACTGGTAACAGATACGCCTGATTTTGGGGGTCCTGACCCATTAGGCTGCACTCCGTCATGGCTCCAAGATTGCTTCTGAAACAATAAAGGCAGAACGCTTTCCCTTATTTTCAACAAAAGACAAGATTCCCAGGCAATCCCATGACTCCAGGAGCTGATGCTTTAAGAGAAGCACCAGCTGCCCTGACATATAATCAAGTCACGGACGCTGGTGACACCGTACTCTGGAGCAGGTCTCGCTTCCTGCCCTATTCTAGATTTGTGTCTCTCCACATTTCCCTTTGGTCTCCTACCCCCAGCCCATCGGTTCATATCTGGCTGTCTGCCAGCTACATAAACTGTTCTGCATGAACCATCTTGTCCGAGCATCTTCAGCCACTCATCTCCAACTGCAAGATGACCCTCCTCCTCAGCAAGGCCATCGCAGGGATGGGGACACTGAGGCACAGGAGCTGAAGTCACCTGCCCAGTGTCACACAGCAGGCAAACAACTGAGCCCAGAATAGGAGCCACGTCTCCCGAGTCCCAACCCAGTGCTCTCGCTAGAGCACACTGCCAATAAACAGCAGTCATTTTTCCAAGCATTAATGGAAGGCGTATGTCACAGCCCTGTCCTGATGTCTACCTAATCCCCTGCAAGACAGGAGGCAGTGTGTTGGGCTCAGGAAGGCCGGCCTCTTTCAGGGCTTATGGAGGGTGTGCAAGCGAGGAAGCGGAGAATCCATTCCAGCCCAACTGCTGGCTGTGCAATGTAGTGGGAACAGGATCTGACCAACGAAAGGACTTGGCTTTGACCTTTGCTACCTGCTCCCCCCAACAAACACTGAATTATGATTATTGGATCACTTCATTTGTGTCTGTTGGGAATGCGGCCCCAGGAAGAGACCGAGCTCATGATCACCCTCCCTGCCCCCCCGAAAGCAAGCTTTCCCCGTGGCTGCGGTAGCAGCACCTGTTGGCAGGCGGTTGCCGCGAGGAGTGATTAATGGGCAGGGCTCTGACAAGGGTGCGTCTGGCAGCAGGATGCGGGGAGCCTGGGGTTTTTCACAGCTTTCCTTTCCACACATCTGGCCTGAGGAGTTAGAGCATTTCCTCCACAGCCATTAACCATCATCTTGCTGCCCAGCCCACCCACAAAACCCCAGGAAGGAAGCACACTGGAGCACTCCCTAGCTGCTTCCCCAGCCCAGAGAGAAGAGCTAGCTCCTGCTCCCACTGAGGTCAAAGGCAGGGGGGTTTGCACAAGGATTAGTGATTTTCTAGGGCCTGGGGGAAGGGCTCAAGTCACTTCTCTACCACACACCTTGTGCAGCCCTGGACAAATCACTTGGGCCCAGATCCTCAGAGGTATCAAGCTGCTGCCTGTGCCTTATTTAATGGGCCTCAGCCTCATGGTGTCTCACGTGCAAAAGCGGCATGGTGCTTCCCCATCCCTAGGAGGTGCTGTGAGGCTGAACACCCTGAGAAGCGAAGCTCCTGTAGTGACGGGAGGCAGACGAACCATAGTGCTAGCACTGACTCACATGCAGCAAAAGGCAGCGGCTTCTCCCAGGAGCTTCCCACCTCTGCAGCCGAGACAAAAGGGTGGAAGGAAAAATGCTTGCCATCCTCACTGTACAGAGGGGAAGTGAAGCACAGAAGGACGAAGGGCCAGAAACTCAAGTACGAGCAGCTCACGAGGACTGGGCAACCTTGTTCTACAGCACTGGGACCAGGCCAGGCAGGGAACCCGGTAGAGGTAAGATCCGCACCCACTTCCTCGGCCGTGCCTACGAGACCAGCCATGCTCTTTGCCGGTGCCACGCAGGCTGCAGGGTGGATCTGTGCTCAGTCTTGTTTGCTTCCCTGCACAATCTCCCTCGCAGTCACATTTTGGGGGAAAACAAGAAACCACGATAAAAACAGTCGGTTGAGACACACGGAGGAGGGGTTGTTTTTTTTCTGCGCAAAATCCCAGTGAAAGGATAAACAACAAAATGAGGTGCTCCGAGGCTCCACCCGCTGCCCTTGCTTTTCCAACACCCGCAGCCTGCAGCAGACAGCGTGGCTGGGTGGGGTGTGGGAAGAGGGAAAATAAACCAGGTGCATTCTGCTTGGATATTTTGATTTAAAAGGACATATTGACTTTAGAAGTCAGCACAGGCCAGCAGGGGCCAAAGTCAACAGCAACCCATCACTGTCAAGAAATCCCAGGGAAAGAAAAAAAAAGGCAAGAGCCATCGGGGCTGTGTTATTAAGCCGTTTGCACTGGCTCCATCCCTCACTGATCCTAACACAGCTTCATTGTTAACGTGAGCTGTTTGCCTTTTGTCAGCACCTCGGAGAAGGTGTTTGAAAGCGCAAAAGGATTACACATGTGCAAATATGTGGTCATATTATCTGCATATGTTATGGCAAAGATGGCAACAGTTGCAGTCAATGTGCCCACAGCTAAATTAAATCCGGCCCTGGGCACAGGGCCAGTGCAAGGCCCGGGCACCATTGAAATCCATCCAGTCCAGAGCAGCTGACTCAACTCCCAGATTTCCAGAGGAAACTTGGGATTTATTCACAGTATTTTGCTGGGGCACATTAAGACACAGCAAGGAGAATTTACCTTAGATGGTTAAGTTCCTTTCCATTTCGCCCATTTCTATTCGACTGAACTACTCAAGACCAGGCTTCCGGTGCGCAAGGCACTGTACACGGAGCAGAGACCGTTCTTGCTTCCAAAGAGCAAGACGGACAAAGTGGGAGAGAAGAGAAGGATCACTACCTCCACTTTACAATTAGGAAACTGAGGAGACGACAACTTGTCCACAGTCATGCTGAGTTAGCTTGTAGCTGAGCCAGGAACCAAAACCAGGTTTTGCAGGCCACGGCTTTCACTCCAAGAACATCCTTTCTCTGAGTCAGGAGCTCCAGACAAAAAATTTAGAGGTTTCTCTGTACAGTCCTTGCAAATACAGAGTGGGAAGGGTATGCACACCAGTGGCATCCCTGAAACTCATCCACCTTCAAAGGAATGACAGTTCCTCCAGGGATGTCTTTGCCTCATTAGTGTTAATTCATGAATTGTCAATTAAGTGATTAACAGTCAGGGTTCTGGGGAAAGAATTAAATGGGGGGTGGGGGTTGCTATAAAAATGGAGGGCCTAGTTCAACTCATGTTTTCTCTGCATCTAGGTTTGGTCGCATTTAGACTCCCTGTCCCGCCATGCACCCATCTATAACAATGTACAGGGTTAGCAAAGAAAATCTCTTTGCATCTTAGTAAACACAGCAGTGTCTGATGCTAAGCTCTGCTGGGCAGTGTTGGTTAATTAATAGGTCTGCATCCTGTGTTCTTCCTGCAGACATGCCAGCACGGGCATCCCAGGCAGTCAGAAGGGCTAGACTTGAATCAGACAAAGTAGGTGCCATGCCTAGCCTGGGGAGGTATATGGTGCAGCCTGGTAGAGGAGGCTAGCTCTAGACTGCAGACACACACACTTGCCCAGTCCCCAGCTGGCTGACAGATGGGAATCACAGACTGCAGATACCACTTGGGACTTCAGGGCTTGGAGGTTAGAAGGGGGAGAGGGTTGGCAGCAGGGGAAAATGTGTCATGGATATTATTAACAATTACAACAGGTACAGCAGTCCTTGGTGCTGATGGCACTGGAGCAGAGCAGGATTTTTGGCTTCGTGCTATGGCTGGCAGTCTCTATGCAGAGCTCCGTTAGTTGAAATGGCAGCCTTCAGGATACCTGGAGTAGTGTTTTGAGAGACTCATTTTCTCCTCTCCCCAAACCCATCCAGAAGGAGTCCTGCCTCCCCCACTGCTCCTACCTCTCTGTCACAAGCCAGGACAGCCTGCCTGCCTACAGCCAGGAGCCACATGCCCTGCAAGTGCCACCAGTCCCTGCTCTTTGTTGGTTTGAAGTCAGAGGCTCCTGGATCCCAGACTTTTCTCCACTGTGGTCTGTTCCTGGTACAATCACAACCCAAAACAGACACATGGGTGAGATTCATCTGTCCACGGGTGCAACCTGCAGAGTTTCATAGTTTGTAGGGTCGGAAGGGACCTGAGCGGATCATCGAGTCCGACCCCCTGCCATGGCAGGAAAGAGTACTGGGGTCAAACGACCCCAGCAATGTGTACATCTAGCCTCCTCCTAAAGACCCCCAGGGTAGGAGCCAGCACCACTTCTCTTGGAAGTTGGTTCCAGATCCTAGCTGCCCTGACAGTGAAGTCGTGCCTCCTGATGTCTAGTCTAAATCTACCCTCTGCCAGCTTGTGACCGTTATTCCTGGTCACTCCTGGTCATGCTCGGGGGAACAGGGACTCCCCCAGTGCCTGCTGATCCTCCCTGACTAGTTTGTAACAGGCCACTAGATCCCCCTCAGCCTTTTCTTCTGGAGGCTGAACAGGTTCAGGTCCTGTCACCTCTCCTCGTGGGGCCTGCCCTGCTGCCCCCCGATCATGCGAGTGGCCTCCTCTGGACCCTCTCCATGTTGTCCACATCCCTCTTGAAGTGCGGCGGCCAGAACTAGACACAGTACTCCAGCTGCGGCCTGACCAGCACCGCACAGAGGGGGAGCAAGACCTCTCTGGACCTGTTAGTGATGCTCCCGTTGATACAAGACAGGGCGCGGTCGGCTCTGCCCATTGCTTCCTTGCATTGGCGACTCATATTCATCCTGGAGTCAATCCTGACTCCAAGATCCCTCTCTGCCTCTGTGCTGCCAAGAGGGGCAGCCCCTAACCTAT
>NW_017729033.1:5385484-5411072 GCF_001723915.1 Gavialis gangeticus
GACTGGCCTATAGTTGCCAGGCTCTTCCTTCCTCCCCTTCTTGAAAATAGGGACCACATTGGCCCTTTTGCAGTCCTCAGGGACTTGGCCCGAGCACCAGGAGTCCTCGAAGAGCCATGCCAAAGGCTCCACAATGACACCAGCCAATTCCCTCAGCACCCACGGATGAAGGTCATCCGGGCCCGCTGACTTGGACACATCTAAGCCCTCCAGGTAATCCTTAACTAGGCCTGAACTAACTGTTGGGGGACTCGCATCCTCCCCGGGCCTCTCTACGCTGTCACCTGAGAGCACCCCATTGTCAGCAGACAGGAACACGGAGGCAAAGAACTTGTTGAAGAGTTCTGCCTTCTCTTTCTTTTAGGTCTTCAAAAACACTAATAGTAACCCACAAGTAGAAAATGGGAGCAATGAAGGCAGCAGCAGAGTCCAGGACCCTGCAGTGAGGGAAGTTGATTTGGTAGGACATATCTGCATGAACCTAGCAGGTGTCCTATAGCTGGGAGGGCCAAGCCTCCGGTGAGGTGTCAGATCTTTAAAAAGTGAATTAACAAATATATTGCATAAATGAAGAAATAAAAATAAATTCATATGCTACCCCTTCCCAACAAAGGCTGTGGGTGGCTTACAGTAAGAGAAGAGGACAACTTCAAGAGGCAACTAGAACATCAAAAACAGACCCACTGAGCAATACCTCAGCCTAGGTTCATTTGCCAAATGCCTACCCAAATAGGAAGGTCTTACAGTGCCCCCAAAAGACATTTGAGCTTGGGCTCTGGCAGACCTTGAAAGGGAGGGGATTCCAGAGCTGAGCAACAAATGAGATCAACCTCCCCAGCATTTTGCCACAAAAACTTGACATACTGATAGCTCTTGCAGGAGGTAGCTCTTGCACAAGGAGGCATAAAGGAGAAGGTGATGCCTTACCTACATAGGGCCCACACTATTCAGGGCCTTAAGTTAAAACCAGCACCTTGAATTGTGCCCTGAAAGCTACTGGGAGCCCGTACAGACACTGGAGGACAAGAGCTATGTGCTTCTTGCTCTATCTGCCAGGGAACAAAGCATAAGTGAATAGTCCTTGCATGGCCACAAGGCTTTAAATGGAAAGCCCTGGCCAGGGAGAAGAGGGGCTATCACACTAAGGAGCAACCCTTCTGGCCAGCTCCACTCAGCATCCTCCCCAAAGAGGAAGACACGGTTTTCTAACTGGCCTGCCAGCTTCTCATTGACGAGAGACTCCTCCTGGTCCCCACAGGTCCCTAAGGATAAAGTCTCTGTTCGTAGCTTAGGCTGAGAGGGATGTTCTGCTTTCCTGCCTTGGAGATGTGTCAAGGGCAGGAAGGCCCCACTGACCTTGACCTCACCACAGTGCCCTGCACTACAGAGAAAAGGGAAACCCCAATCTGACCTGCTGAGAAATTCCTTCCTGACCCCAGATCAGGTCCTCAGCATGACCTTGAACTCGGGAACACACCGGTCCAGCATCTGGGCAGATTCCCTGTGCCCCTCCTTAGCGCCCTGACTCCTGCTGTGGATGAGCTCGGCTGAGATGGAGAAGGCATAAAGCAGCATTATTCACTGGGGAAGAAAACCTTCCTTTCTGACCCCTATAGAACAACAGCTAAAGCCCTGAAGCATGAGATTTGGTGACAATCACCGTCTTAACACTGGCCACAAATGTTGTGAGGATAATGAGGGCAATACAAGCAATTCTGTTCTTTCTAGAGCTCAAAAGGAAGGGGAATTACTCAGGTGACTCAGATCCCACCCATGTACACTAGGGTGAACAATTCCTCCTCCATGCCAGCTCCAAGCACACCTTTCAGACAGCTCTCCTAGCCTGCTATCGACTCCAAAGTCAATGATGGCTCATTCCCAGTGGCCTGGTTGTGTGCCATGATGAAATCCAAGATTTAGGATAATATATGAACATTGCCACTTGGAAAATGCTAAATTAAAGTAAACAACACGAATGACAACAAGGCACAAATTTCCTGGCATACCCCACCAGGCTCAAAGCTCTCTACACAATACAGTAATGTCTCTTTTACACTAGCACTTCATGCAAGGAAATCCAATCTTGAGTGAGCCAAAAAAGATTAAAAATAAAACAGGGAAATCAGATCTTTTCAGACTTCAGGTGCGTATCACCTTCTAGAGACATTGTTGGGGAGTACGAGGTGGGCAAGAGCTGAGGAAAGGTTTTGAAATGAAAAGGGCAATGGTTTGGATTTTTTATAGCAGCTCTAAATAATAAATAACCAAAGTGTGATTTGTTATATAACATATACATCTCAGGCCACTTCTCTTGAAAGTTTAATGATCATATGAAAAATACACAGAGTGTTTCCGCTCATTTTGGATAAAAAACTGCTTTATCTTGCTTGCCTTTTGAGATGGCACCAGCACTTTGCCAGGAGTTTTTAGTGTTCAAGTGTCAGGAAAAAGGATATCACTATAACTTTCTTGACAAGAACACCAGCCACTTCCCTCTTCCGCATACCAGGACCTTTAAATAAAGCTTTTACAAGCTCCCGAGGGGTGTCCAGAATTAAAAGAAGATGAATTATATATGTTCAAAGTCTTCCCCTTCCTTGTCAACCCTTTGTAATATTTGCTCATAACGCTCCTGAGGTTTAAGGGGAAACCTCCAGTGAAACTGTAGAGATAGTCCATCAGTAATGGTCCTTATCCTGCACCAGTTACACCTGCAGAAGTTACCAAACTCAATTTTGAAGTCCACCATTATTTTAGTGTGTTACAAAACAGATGACTTGATTTTATACCAATGGGGGAAAATCAGGACTGGGACTGGTAGGGGCCCTAGTATGAGTAAATATAGTACATTCAGCTCCATGGGCTTCATGTGCAGCGACCCCAGCAGCATCACATGGACAACGCCCAAACTGAAGACTTGTATCAGCAAAGAGTGTCAGTATAACTGGAACTGTATCATGGCTTCTGTCAGCACGGATGTGTTGATCAGGGGATAATATTTTCCTCCACCTAATGAGTGTTGCTATGCCAGCCAAATTTGTGTTGACCAATCCGATGTAATTATTTAGAGAAAAATCAGTTCTGTTCTGTTCAGTGTCTACGTTACTGCAAGAAAAATTGAAAATGCCAGACTGGGTTCTCTATTGCTGTAAAAGTGTGATTGATGCTCCACTATAGCAAATCAATGACATCAGCTTGACTTGCATCAAGAGAAGATCTGGCTCTAAGGGTAAAATTCTACCCTCAGATACATGGATACAGTTTCACTGAAACCCACACAGGTGCATCTGACATCAAAATGTAGCCAGTTCTGTCAAGTTTGGGCCAATAAATCAGGTTCTACCAATAAAAACATTGGAAGCACAAAAATTAACAGGAGCAAAGGACCAGGATCCAATCAATATTTTTTCCCAGTGTATTGCTTCATGCTTGTACATGTAAGGATCAAAACTGGCAGAACGCTGAATAATAAAAGCTGCTCTAGTCAGGGACTTGTGCAGAAAGTTTTCACTGGTGACCATCCAAATTTAAAACTAATTCACTTGGCCTGCATCCTTTTTGCTAAGAACATTGCAGTAAATGGGTTTATTAGTAAGAAGCATAACAGAAACAAAGAATCTCTCTCTAGTTACCCACATCAGAGCTGCACACCGAAGTCAAGTGCTTAACTATACGCTGAACTCAATATTGCTGACATATGCACTCAAGCAAATGCTAAGGTACAGAAAAGCAGAAGGCAATGCACAGTTCAGGTCTGGCAATTCTTGCATTTGAGTTAATTTGTAACTGCAAATATTCACCTGGGGAACCTGAGTCTCAAAGCTAAATGTATCCAATCACAAACCAGAATACTCTGCCCAATCAACACAGCTGGATTGTTTTATTATTTGCCAACAAAACTGCTGTGACTAAGAAATATTCAGAGGAACTGGGCAAATCTGAAGAATAAAAACTGAAGAAAATCATGATCAGAGCAAACTACTCACAGCAGAAAGAGAGCGGGGGAATGAGTCAAATAGCCTCTTACCTACAAATTATCCACCCAGCTCCATGGATGGCTGCAAAGTAAGCACTCTCAACAGAGCTCAGACCCAACTCATTAGCTCCAGGAAGGAGGCACGACAGGAGTCAGATTTGCGAGTTCAACAGTCACGTAAAAGAGCACAATAAGCATCAGGATTTCCCAAAGAGTTTGCCACACCGGGTGCCAAGCATTTTGGACGGGGGCTGCCGGGCACCTGAGTGTGAGTGGGGATGAATGACCCCCATAATAAGTGCTGAGTCCTTGAAAATATAGCCCTGAGCTCTATGTGCGCCTCTAAAAGGGGGAAAATGCCAAGTAGTGTTCTGTGCTTTTAAATACAAAATGATATTAAAAAATCCCAAACAGAAGAGTTTACTTTTAGTGGGGAAATGCAGAGTACATGGAAATAACATGGTGATGAAGGGTGATCTTACCTCTTCTCCCATCTGAGTTAGGGTTAACTGCAAAACAGAAAGAAAAAAAAAATCAAATGAGATTTAGCCATGAGAAAATAGAAATTCTATGGCAGGAGAGGTTGGAAATGGAGACAGAACTAGTACTATATATTCTCATGATTCTCTTATGATTATTGCAATATTTGCTGTTTCTTTACGTACACCAGTTACTTGAATCATATGATTAATGACAATCTCAGGTTTCATGTCAGTAAAGCACACTTCTAGCTCTCATGGTTGTAGAGGAAAGGTTAAAATTGTGATCTGTGCATCCTCCTAATGACTCAAAAACCGGAAGGCAAATAACTTAAGCCCATTTTCTTCCTCCAAATCTCATTATATTTAAACTGATCTCATGATGTGAGCGTTAGCGTCTTGGCAGCACTGGGAACATATCCTTCATCAGACCCACAAAGGACAGGCAGCTCTGGTTCTGACGGTTACTGAGACCAGCTACAGAAAAATGACCTGAATGGAACTCATGATACTGGGAATAAAAATGAACAGTGGTGTGGCAAATAAAATGGAAGAAAAATACACACGTAATACTGAAGAAGTCCTTATAGCAAAGAGATGATCTGTTTGCAGGCGGAATGATAAATACTCCTTCCAAATGGAATCCAGGCTTTTCACTGGGTTTTAACAAGTGCCGGCTTGCAGTATTCAGAAGCGTGATGAATTTTATTCTGAATTTTACTGCACAATGGGGTCTTGGTCCCCAGCTTACTGAGAACAGAACTCCTTTAAGAAAAAAACCTTGTGTTTGTCCTGTAGCTCCACTTAGTAGTGAAGGAAGCAGGATCTGCTGATAGGCAGCCGGATGAACCCAGTAATCACTGCAAGGCTACATGGACTACTGCTGTGGGATTTGGAGGTCTTTCTGGATGAGCCAAGGCTCAGTGAAGGACACATACCCCTCAGAAATGTAAAGTGGAATGGACTATCCATTGGATGTAATGCTACAGCCATGCAACAGAGAACAGCAGTCTGCTGTGTGCAGCTCAGAAGACTACAGTGCAGAACAGCTTAGTTTTCCTGACTGCCAGCGGGGCTATCCTAGTTTACGCTACTGGATATCTGGTCCAATAAGAATGCAGAGTCAAAAGAATCCAGGAATGGTTAATGGTCAAGCTATATATTTTTCAGACAAAACCCGCAAGGAACAGTCATGGTCTGGGGTTTTGAAGTAGATGTGATCCAACAGGCCTTTTCCTACCTACCCTTCTTTGCAGTTTTCATACTTCGCAATATCCACTGAGCAACAACTGAGCAACAGTGTGCAACAAGCTTCTGCTTAAATGCAGTGACATGGATGAAGCAGATAGTCTGAAAGAGGTGGGGAGGGCGGAAGAGCTGGACAGGTCATCAAGAAGCCAGATCATTCACTAAATTCAAAGCTAAGGTCTCAGGTAATCAGGAAGGCTTAAAAAAAAAAATCACCATGGAGAACCCAGCATTTCTAAAATTGGCAGTTTGGAAACATTCAGGCGAACAACAGCAGGACTGGGTACCACCTGTGTCGATATCAAATGATGCTGGCATAGGCTGCTCTGATGCAGCTGTTACACCTGCGTACTTCTGTAACAAGCACATACAATCAAACCATTGCAACTTCAGCCCTGTTTCATTAGGATTTAGAGTGATATACCTAACTTGTATTGCTACAGGGTACTCTAAGTGCTTGTTACATTATAGCAGCTGATGCAGTTCCTAAGCAGAAGCAGCTCCCTCACCCCTTTTGAAGCTGTTAAAAGTTTGGTTGTGTGATAGCCCTTGCCTCCCTCCAACAGCTGCATTTCAGTGTAGGAATGGCAAGGCAGAGACTATGGACAAGTGTGCCTTTTAACTGCTTTAAAAGGGGAGAGGGAGCTGCTGGAAGACAGGGAACATCAGCTGCTGTGATGTAACTGAGACATTTGAAGGCTCCTGTAGCAACGTTAGCATCTGGGTTGGACTGTAAGGTGGACAGAAAACTGGCCGGATCATAGGCTCAAAGGGTAGTAATCAGTGGCTCAATGTCTAATTGACAGCCGGTATCAAGTGCAGTGCCCCAGAGGTCAGTCCTGAGGCCATTTTTGTTCATAATCTTCATCAATGACCAGGAGGATGGGATGGAGTGCACCCTCAGCAAGTTTGCAGATGACACCAAGTTGTGAGAAGCAGTAGATACACTGGAGGGTCGGGCTAGGATTCAGTGACCTCAACAAATTGGAGGATTGGGCCAAAAGAAATCTCATGAGGTTCAATAAGGACAAGTGCAAAGTCCCGCACTTAGGATGGAACAATCCCATGCTGGAGACCAACTGGATAAGTAACAGCTCTGCAGAAAAGGACTGGGGGCTTACAGTGGATAAGCTGAATACAAGCCAACAGTGTGCCCTTGTTGCCAAGCAGGCTAACAGCATACCGGATGGCATTAGTAAGAGTGTTGCCAGCAGAACAGGGAAGTGATCATTCCCCTCCATTTGGCACTGGGGAGGCGACATCTGGAGTCCTGTGTCCAGTTTTGGGCCCCCCACTACAGAAAGGATGTGGACACATTGGAGGGTCCAGAGGAGGACAACAAAAATGGTTGGGGGGCTGGGGGACATGACTTGTGAGGAGAGCCTGAGGGCACTGAGTTTATTTAATCTAGAGAAGAGAAGACTGAGAAGGGATTGAATAGCAGCCTTCAGCTCCCTGCAGGGGGGCTGCAAAGAGGATGGAGCTGGACTGTTCTCAGTGGGGGCAGATGACAGAACAAGGAGCAATGGGCTCAAGTTGCAGCAAAGGGAAGCTGAGGTTAGATATTAGGAAAAATTTCTCACTGGGTGAGGGAGTAAAGCACTGGAACAGGTTACCCAGAGAGGTGTTGGAATCTCCATCCTTGAAGGTTTTTAAGACCTGACTAGACAAAGTTGTGACTGGGATGCTATAGTTGGGGATGGTCCTTCTTGGAGCAGGGGGCTGGACTACATGACCTTTTGAGGTCCCTTCCAAACCTGCCTTTCAACGATTCTATGAATGTGAGGTAGTTAACCATTGTAACTTTACCCTGAATGAAACAGGATTACAGTTGAGAAAGTTTTGTTCCGACTGTATCACTACAGGAGCTTGCAAATATAAGTTATATCAAATTGTTGCATAGCTCTTTCCTCAGAAAAATGGAATGAGAGAAGAAACTTGAATAACAAAAGGAAGAACCAACCAGGTAGAATCAAGGCTCATGCTTTAATTCAGGATCCATTTACTCATCATTTATAAACTACTGATAAATTTGACATTTTAGTAAGTAGTGAACTGCCTGTCACCGAGGCACCAGTTTGGTTATAACCAGTATTGATGGCCACCTAGAAGCATCTCTGACTAACATGCTTATAACCAACCAACCAAAGCTACTTTTGTCTGTACCAGGAACATACCCACTAGTAATATTTTATTAGCCTATTCTAAAGGGCACTTCAATGTACAGTGATTGAACTGAGGGTTTTCTTCGAACTCGTTAGGTCAAAGCAGGAGTGTATGTGTGAGGATCCAAAGGGAAGTGCTTACCTGGGTCTTTGGATGTTCCATCTGAAAAAAGCAAAGCAAACCAGTGTCAAGGAATGACTCGCTGCTCTTTTCAGCCAAGCTTTTCACACCAACCCTCTTTAAGTCTATAGCTTTTCCCACTTAAATAGTACAAAGTGCTTGAAACTCCTGTCAGTGGCATTGGCAGATTCCCCGTTTCACAGATTAAGACTACAAGGATGGGCAGTGACTGGCCCAAACACTGTGGGAAGGTGGGACTGGAGCCCTGATACCTCCACCCTGCATCTCAGCTACATACCATTGCTCTTCTGCAAAGCTATCTTGGCTTTCATTTCCCTACCTTCTAGGAATAAAGGCCAGATCCTCAGCTAGCATAAATTTGCCTGGATCTCTTCAGTTTAGTGGAGCTAAGCTTTTTTACAGGGGCTGTGCATCTGGCCCTAAAGTCTCCTTTTGCTTTGTGAATGCTCTCAGCACAGAAGAGAGGAGGAACAAAAGCTCAGTTTTAAAGAAAGAAGGGAGCTCAGAGAAGAACTGCGGAAAGGATCTTCACCATACCTGGGCTGTCAAGGGATTCTGTAGTCATAACTATCGTAGGACCTGTTGCATTCCCCTCTGTAGGTGTTGTTCCTCTGCCTTGCACAGTTGTGTGTTGAGAAGGCAACACTGAACTCATTGCAACGGAGGGGGTCACAAATGCAGATGCAGGAGAAGCTGAAGCCATCTTAGAGGTGGCATGCTCAGTACCCGGTAAGCTGAAATTGTAGGGCTCCGTAGCTGCTATAGCACCAGATGTCCTCACCGCCCCGAAAGAAACAGTCACTGAAGAACTAGCATTTGTGCTGGTTGCACTAGTGCTCTTCCTGCTACCAGGTTGTGTTGTAGAGGCTTCAGTGGAACTTGCGGAAGAGGTGAGGTTGGTGGTATGTGTCACTGGAAGGCAAAAAGCAGACAGCCAGTGAAGTCTCCTCCTTTTGTCTTTCCTTTTCCATCATGGAAGTAGATGAAGGGAACCTAAAAACACCCAAAGGACCCAACTGTCCTCTGTTTCACCCTCATATAGATCCCTTGACTTCAGTCAGGTAGCACACCAGTGCACGAGGAGAACCAGCCCCTGCATTTCCAGCACAGGTCTTCAAAATGATCAGCCCAGCTGAGCTCCCAGTGGTTCAAATGGAAATCAATGCAAGTGAAAAGAACTCTTTTCTCCTGTTCGCTCTCAGCCACAGATCACTCAAGGCAGGTTTCTATCTCAGCATTCACTTGATAGAAGCAAATGTTTGCACAGGGTTTGGCACTGTACTATGCTCTAAACATAGAAACCCAGGGGGGAGGTGGCCTCTCTTGTTATACTCTGTTTGGCAGCAAGATCAATGAGGGACTGTTGCCAACAGGAAAATGCAAAGGTCGCCAATGCCCACCACCGATACCACTTGGAATTTTGTCCTGTGGGATGTGCCAACCGTACTCAGCAGTTGAGAGGAAGGCAAAGTATCACACAGAGCCCTAATCTAGGGGAATCTGCACTGATATAACTACCCTAATGTGTTACGCTGCAGTAAACCCCTACCATAACCAGCCACCCTGATGCACACTTCACTTATCCACTACACTAACATCAGTCCCATCTTGCATCACTGCAGTGTTTGTAAACTGGGGATCTGCTTTCATGCAGCTCTCCCAATGCCAATGGCCCAACCCTTTGAGTACAAGAACCTAAATTCTGCCTGAAGTTCAACTGAGGCACCTGTGACCTTTCTTCTTGTGTCTGGCCCTAAGAGCCCTTATACAGGTAAAGGTGTGATGGGATCTAATGTGCGATCCACACAATGGTGAATCCTGCTATACCACACATGCGTGGCAGGGGGAGTGATTATGGGATCATGAATCAGATGCTATCACACCTTATTGCTGGTGCAGAGGGAGCCTGATCCCAGGCTTCCCCTGCACCAGCAAGAAGCAAGCTCCCACAGCTGGGAGCCCACTCAGCTGATGGGACTCCCAGCCATGGGGGCACCCCATGCACTCGGGAGACCGCAGCTGCTGTATCACTGCAGGAGCTTACAAATGTAACAGATGTGTGGGGCCTGAGAGATCGCAGCAGCTGTGGTCTCCTAGCCATGAGAGTGAGTGGGGCCCTGCACAGCTGGAAGCCCTATCAGCTGGGAGCTCCTCGGCTTGGGGGTGCACATGGGCCCCTAAGCTAGGAGATCCTATCAGCTGAAGGGGCTCCCAGCAATAGGGGCCCCCAGCCACACGTTCAATTAATGACGTGATAGGAAGCAGCTACAAAGTTATTCCACATTCTGTGGGATATTCTGTGGAATAACTTTGTAACTTATTCCTCTTTTTATCATGCCATTAATCTTCTGAACGTGTGGCCAGGAGACAGCTTAAGGTGTCATTAATGATTAAGGCGGCAATCACTGGTAGAGTGACTGAGGGCCTCTTTGTTTAACTCCGACCACCATTTTCAACCAGAGGGAGAGGAAGTAAGAAGCACGCCATACCTGTGGTAATGTTGTTTGCACCTAGGCATGTCAGGCCGCTTCCAAGCAAGAGGACAAAGAACCACAAATCCATGTTGGCCTGGGAGAGAATGGAGAAGAGTTGTATTAGAAACCCTGTGCAATAAGGGGACATTACTGACCACTGTACTCCCACCATGGAGGACAAAAGCCCAAGAGGGAAACAACCTCCTACTAGGTCTTTGAGCACAACTCCCTGACTCATCAAATGCAGGGATGCTTGTAGAACTGCTCCCCACTCAAAATATTCCTTTGTCCAATGCTGTTTGAAATACTTTGTCTTTGGGGGAGTGTTTCTTCTACAGCTCTTGACATGGGCAGCTAATAGATAACCGACAGGCGAAGTGTCTTGCCTAATGTTATTCTGCCAGCCAGAACATAACCCAGGTTTTCTGCGTCTCAGTTCAGTGCACCGGCCTAATCAAATTCAGTAGTTTCATTCCAATCCACCTGGACTTGACGGAGGCACTACCTAATCTCAAGGCAGAGCTCAGCTGACTCAGAGAAGCCAGAGATGCAGGGGTTCTGCTGCATCCCATTTGGCCCATCAGCTTCCCCTTCACAGCAACTCCCTGCAGTTCAAGCTCTTGGCATTTGTCCAAACTTGAAATACCTCCTGGGACAAAGTCTCCCCCCATTCCCTGGAGACACAGGCCACCCCACAAACAACATGGCTGCACTTTAGCCCTGAGAGGCAGCCAAGTTTCCCTGCTCTTTAATCCATCCTGTGATGTCTCTTCTCATTGTATTTATACTAATCTGCTTTAACCAAGCCCATCCCAAGTTCTGGGCGTGCAGACAACGCTGAAGTCACAAACTGGAAACAATGTCCAAAATATAAGGTCCTCCCTGCTCCACCCAGACCGGGACTCTTCTGCCACCCAGTACCACCCATTTAGCTCTTTCCGGAGAAGCCCTGGAAGCATCGAGACTTGCAGGGTGAGCAAAAGGTCAACAAATCCTGGACAAAGCACTGCATTCCCCAGACAAGACCCTGCCAGCCCCTCCTTATGGAAGTCCGGCTGCTAGCTTCAGCACCTCACATGAGCCAAACTGAGGCTGGATCACACACAGACGGTGTCTCAGAAGCCTCATCTACACTACAGGAAGCCACCCAGTTAGCAGCCAGAAGAAGTCAGCAGAACCAACAGCAAAAATGTCCTCCAAGTAGCCTTGCAATCAGTTTGAGCACCCAGCTGTCCAGCGTGTTTGCTAACTGGTTAAGGCACAGCTGGATCCTTCTGAAGAGTATGAACACCTGGAAGCTGAACTAGTTCAAGGCATCTTCCCAGTGTGCTGGTGACCTTTCAGTGTTGTTCAATGTGTCTTACTTCCGGAAGCCAAGAGAGGAATTATGGGATAGTACCCCAGAAGCCATTACCTGGAAGGGGTCTAAGACAGGACTAGGCACAGGTGCATTAAGAGCTGCTCAGTAAGGCTAATGGGGATGAATTAAATTGTGCTTCAAATGGATCAATGCAACTGGCTCTGTTGCTTGCTGTGGGCAAAGCCCAACACCTGCTGTCTCCACCATTTTAGTGCTTTAAAGGTTAAAAGTGACATGGGCATCTGAAACTAGAGCCCAGAGCAGATCTATAGCTACACCCAAATCTGTTGACTCCTCAATTTATGATGAACTTGCCAAGCAAAAGTAAAGTCAGCAACAAGAGCAGCTCCAGGGACCTCACAGAGCCTAGCACGTGACTTGGGAGAGAGTTCCTGCTACGTGCTCTCTGCATCGTGAATGGCTAGGCCTGCACAGGATCGCCAGCAGAATGCAGACCAGACCAGATCCCCCGATGTCATGCTGCTGCCCATGTACTGGTGAAGTGCACAGCTCAGCTTCACTGGGAGCTTGCCCAGAGAAAGGTCCTGCCACCACGATCATCCGATGGCCGCTGGGAAATGGCTTCCAAGCCACAGCTTAAAAACCTGCCTGATGGTGGGGAGATTTCCTAGCATGTAAAGACAAGGGGTTCTGTTTGCCACCCCCCTGCAATACCCAATCTGATGCAGTGCATGTCCCATGAAAATAAGGTAGAGACATCAAGGGTACACAATTCCCTGCTGTTCCCTTCACAGCAGTTTTAAACAGCATTAGGCATTTCCACACCTATGTCAACAGTGCTGTTCAGGTAACATTTTGTACTGGGAACAGCCAGATGAGTCATTACAACTGGGAGGCTTCCACCTCCTGTTGAAACAATGCTCAGTACTGGCAGGGCACTTTTGCTCTTCCAAGCTCTGTGGGACTGTTATCAAACTGATCGATGGGAAATGTATAGACTGCACCTCCCAGGGGCCTGTTTTATTTTGGAGAGGCATTCTGGACTGTTTGCATAATCCAGTGCCCTGGTTTCTCCCGTCCTTGCCATGTGCCAAAGGACATCACATACAGAGACAATGGCATTGTCAGCTCAGGAAATCAGGTGATATAATCAATTATACAGTCCATTCACAACCTAAAGTTGTTCAACAAATCTGAGGCAATGCTGGGAATAGAAGAACCAAGAGATCCCACTTCACCATCCTTTGCTTCTACCAGCAAAAGCTCAGCTCTCTGGGGATCTATCAGATAGGATGGATGGGTAGGTAGATAGCTATAGTGTTACTAAGGTTTTGTACTCTGTCACCCAAAAGAGCATTTGAGCAGCTTCCACATGAAATCAGTAGCAATAACGAAGTCTCTAGTGGACCTCACGGAGATTTCGGTTCTTCCACTGACTCTACTGCACCTACATTTGGAGCTGGAAAGAAGTTGGGCTTTCTCCTCTTGGCAAAATGCTCTCAGGTTTCCTGACAACCACCACTTGTCATGCACAGATCTCCAAGGGCTGCTTATGTTGCGTCCATTTTATAAATGGGGAAACCGTGGCACAGAGCAATGAAGTGACTTGTCCTCCATCTGAGTCGGAGGTAGACTTGGGAACAGAAACCAAGAGTCCTGACTCCAAGGACAAGACCCTGCTTCCTGGATCACGCAACATGTCTTCCATGGCGGGACAAAGGCTGCAACCCCCTTCCGTTTCTCACTTTGACTTTCCCCTGACTGAACAAACGCAGAGAAGCTATGATGCTGTGGGAGCAAGAAGGATGCTCTCCAGCCATGGCCATCACCGCTCTGCTGACAAGGGCTGCAGGCACCTTCGATGAAGGCACATACCGACTGCTGAAATGCGCAGGGACACTTGTTAGAAAGCCCCTGCTAGAAGAAGGTAAAAGGACGCAGGTCTCTGCTTGCCTGCGCAGCTGAGCTGGCAAACGCAGCAAGGACAGGCTCTAGGATTACATCAGTTGTAATGCAGCTGTCTGCTTTAACAGCTCCCTTGATGGTACGCAAAAATAAAAAAGTTCACTGATTCTCCAGCAGCTTGCAGGGATGAGGGGAAGGCTTCAGAAAGGGGCAGCCCAAGCCCCCCCTTGCTGCAGGGAAAGCTCTGAGCACAGACAGTCCAGAGACACCGTGACCAGCTCTGTATAATTGATTATATCACCTGATTTCCTGAGCAGTTGTGAATGGACACGGGGCAACCCAGTGCCATCATTGATTGCTAGAGAGACCGTTAAATAAAGCCTTGAGAGCTGCTGAGGTCATCAGAAATCACTTGCCAATGCTGTTTCATCACCGTAAAAATGGATCCAGGCTAGAGCTGCAGAAAGAGCCATGTGTAACACTGAGCCCACCCTAGCCCGAGCCCCGTCCCTGAGAGAATCGCTCCCGGCCCATTATTTAAATAAGCCCTCTTCCCAAATGCAGCATAAATACATGTGCTGTGCCCGGTTCTTAACATAAAAGGCCCCAGGGGCCTCCCCTCCCCCAGCTCCCTCTCCTGCCGACTCGGAAACGGAGAGGAAATACTTGTAATGTTATCAACACAAACAGAGCTCTTGGCTGCCTGCGACATCCTGTGCACTCTGCACAAAAACACCCTGACGTCATGTCTCTGGATCCACCAGAGAAAAAGGGCCCGACTGCAAGATGGACCTCAGCAGCCAGCTTTAGTCCAACCGGGGAGGGCAGGGAAAGCGGGTGGGGGTAGCCAGCTGGGAAGCGTTACCACAAGGTGGGGGTCCCAGCTCAGGCAGGAGGCTTTGCAGTTTCTTCCGAGGTATTTCCATCTTTGCACTGAATGATCGCTGTGAACAATTAGAGAGCCGTGCCTGGCTCTGAGTGCAGGGAGGAAGCGGGGAACGCTACAGCCCCTCCGGCGTTCAGCCAGACAGCGTCCTGCCACACAGGGCAGGAGGCCGGCTCTGGGATCTATTCGGTTGTAAATAAACACATAACATTAAGTTGATTGACATCCCTCAAAATTACCACCTCTGTGAGAAGCCAGACAGCTGAAATGAATGCTAACTTTTTTTTTTTTTTTAATTGATGTATATATTTCATGTTCCAGGACAAATCAGCCAAATCAGTTCCATGTCATATCAACTGAGCAGAACTCAATCATTCCAAAAACCGTATCGATTGAGCGGAGAGAACTCAATCATTCTGAACACCACGTATGGCGTGACAACCAGCAAGCACCCTCCGTCCCAGGCTCCCACCCTAGGACTTCAGATGCTCCCAAACCCACTGGCCGGCATCCTAAGTGCAGGCCCAAGCTCGGAGGTCTTGGGATTCAGATGCCCCCACTGAGACACTTGATCTGAGCCAAACTGGTCTAGGTGGGCAGGTGAAATCCAGTGTTGGGACCCTAGCACCTTGCTTCTGCAGATATAGGTAGCTCCTAGCGAGCTCTGTTCCCCACGTGGAGCAAGGAGAGAACAGAGCCTCTGCTCATTAACAATGACCTGCTTCCACTGGGGTCTGTTCATTAGCATGGCACATAGGTAGACCAGGTTATTTGGGTAAATATGATCTCTTTTATTAGACCAACTGAATAGTTGGAAAAATTGTTCTTTACAAGCTTTTAGGCACAAGCACCTTTCTTCAGGCCTAGGAGAAGTCTGCTGGTGTTTGTCTACTCTCTAGGGTTGAAAAGAAGCTCAACCTTAGCATGTCACACGTGTTCATGCTACAAACCCCACCATGATGGGAGGCAGCACAGAGCCCTGAGCAAGACACTGGCCTAAGTCTCTACTTCCAGGTTTCCCGAGACCCACTGGGTCATACTGGGCAAGTCTCTTCCCCTTCTACTTTCCCTGCCCGAGCTATTCAGACTGCAAGCTCTCTGGAGCAAAAACTGAGCTGTTTTAACAGCACCTGGCACTACAGGGCTGGGAACTCAGGCCAGTTCGTTCCCTTAGGTGCTTCCATAATTAAAACAACACTTACATACACATAACACACATACATGATCTGGAGGAGAGAGGTTTTACTAGGGGAGGCCTGCTCCCTCAGTACTTCAGATGGACCTGCTCTGTAGACACCTGAACTACAGCCTCCTGCATTTCAGTGGCACTGGAAGAAAAATGGCTTTGCAGGACATGCCGAGGCCTCTGCTGAAAGCAGAACTCCTTGCAGTGCGAGCCCACTGGTGAGGACCTTGTGCCCAACCAGGGGATGGGCTGAGCCCTTCCAGCAAGCAGTTATGTGCGGCTGGCTCTCGCTGGCACCAGTTGGAGCCCAGGATTGCCAAACCTTGAGCAGATGTTCAGAGGCTCATAGGATGGGTCCTGTAAAATGTGAGGACTTGAATGCCACACTGAAGGCTCCAGAAGCCTTTGCACACTGGATAGCACTAGAGCAAGTGTGGGCAAAATATAGCCCTTGGGCCACACCTGGCCCACCAGGCAATTCCATCTGGCCCCGTGGGTGCCCATCGATTAACTGTACTGTGTACACTCCCACCCTTGTGCGCAGAAGGACCTGGCCCAGCCAAGACGCAGCATCCAGGCAGGGCTGCTGTTGCCACTGCTGCAGCTGTGGGGGGTCTACTTGGCTTGCCCGGCATCCAGCAGGTCCTCCTCGTCTCCAAGCTGCAGTGCTCACTCCCAGCACCAGGTAGGGAAGCGGAAGGCGGGGTGGGCTGCAGCTGGGTGGGGACAGGGCGCATGGGGCTGGGGCTGGCAGGAGTGTGGAGCCCATGCCCAGGGGAGTAGCAGGAACATGGAGCTTGGCTGGGCAGGTGTGGGTGTAAGGGAGGGTGCCATGGGGGTGTGTGCAGGAGGTCCCCACACACCCACATACTGTCCCCACAACCCCCGCCATGACATATACAGGGGCGGGGCACCTGTCAAGGGGCAGAGCTACCCTTGCAGCCCTTGGCAGCGCACCAAAACTCACCAAGCGGCCCTCCAGCTAAAATAATTGCCCAGCCCTGCACTGCAGAGTGAGCTCCCATGCTCAAGCAGAAGAACAGCGGCCCAGCCTGCTCACTGCCACAGAGGCTGGGGAGTTGGCAAGGCTTTGTTCTTATTTTAAATTCTATGACACCACTTTTTGGTGCAACAAGACCGATTAACCAACTCCACGTGTGGGACTCTTCTGTGTCCCTGAACATCATTCCCCTCCACCCATTACTTCCCACAGTTAATTAGGAAGTAGGAATAACTGCAGCAATCGCTGACCCTTTCTTAGAACACACTCCACTGGATTTTTGCTTCTGAATGAAGAGATCAAATCCACACGAGCCACAACAGATCCACAGGCAGTTGCCTGGACCAGACAAGAAGGACAAACCCGTAGTTATGGCACAGGACTAGGAAACAGATCTGGGTTCGATTTCTGGCTCTGCTACAGGTGACCTGAATGACCATAGGCAAGTCCCAACCTTTCTGCACCTCAGAGCTCCATCAGTGACATGGGTTTAGTGTTACTTCCTTGGTCCTGTCTGTTTATACTGTAGTTGTCTTAAACAGAGACCATCCTACACTGTATGTACATATGGGACTTTGCACAACTAGATCAGATTGTTGCCCAAGTCTCTGTGACCTCCAGGAACAAAAATTATGAAGTACTAATATATTCTAATAAAGCCTGGTGACCCCAAGTAAGTTCAATGTCCCATTGTGCTAGTCACCATACAGCGCCCTAAAACAAAACCACTCCTGTTTCAGTGAGTTTATGATTTAAACAGGTCAGACAAAGAAGAGGCCAGAGAGGAAAGAGCAGCAGGTAGGTGTGTAGCAAATCATCATAGTTGCTGAGCAGCCTGGGGACAAGAGTACAGTCTAGGACAGGGGTGGGCAAAATGGCAGATCCAGCTGGCAGCCAGACTCCATTTCCCAGCAGCCCCTGCCTGCATGGCTGGGCCCAGTTTCCCTGGACACCCAGCAGGCTGTGATAGCATGGGGCTGGGGTTTCCATGGAGACTGGCCTCAGCAGTGCTGGCAGGGCAAGGAGCTGCTCAGGGGTTGGGCTGGGATCTTACAGCAGTGACGGTGTGGTTCAGAGCCGGGGCAGAGTCGTGATCTGCTGCCTGCACGCCCCTGCCCGGAGCACGCAGGCTCTGCCCTGGCTCTGGACCATGCTGTCACCACTGCAAGCAGCCCGGGATCAGCTCCCCACCCTGCCCTGAGTCCTGCCAGTGCTGCTGGGGCCAGTCCCCATGGAAACTCTGGCCCCATTATAACAGCCGGGCTGCTGCTGAGGTCTCCATGGAACCCGGCCCCAGCCACACGGACAGAGGCTGCTGGGAAATGGAGTCCACTGCTGGCCAGATCTGGCCCACAGGCTGGACTTTTCCTGCCCCTGGCCTAGAGGCATGACTGTCTTGTGGAGCAAGCACAGGGCTGGGAGTGAAGAGACTCAGATTCTGTCTGGGCCACAAATAAAATACGCCATCTCTAGTCATACAGTTTTGCTGGTCTCTGGGATCTGCCCACCCTACCAGGGGCCCCAGGTTTAATCCATGCACGGTTTGGCAGCGCTCTGAGTCTCACATGGAAGGCATTAGAAGAGAACACATTTATTATTATATGCCCAGGCAGCACCACCAATAATGAAAGGTGCCTAAACAAAGACTCTGTTTGCAGTTGCTTGTAACTTTATAAACTTTTGACTATTTGGGTTGAAATGCTCCAAGACGGGTACCTCCTCTGCCTGATTTTTTTTTTTTAATAGAACAGTTCAAGTGTTTCAAAGAAGGTGGTTAAGACAAAACAGTCTTTTGTCCAATTAAAAAAAAAACAACCCATACAAACATGCTACTCAGAAGCTCTTTCACAACCATATTTTGCAGCATGAACCTAAAGCCCCACAGAGGATCTAGTGCTGAGATAAGTGGAGTTAACCCGACCCACTTTGCTGGCCTGCATTATGATGATACAGTTTTTAATTACCTGATCAAATATTTTCAGCACCAGGACCCTGCCTTCTCTTGTGCACAGGATGGACAGTGTTCTGGGAATGAATCAAGGCCATCTGTAAGTCACTGTGTCATGCAAGTTGGAAGGTGTCTGGCGTTAACGTGTTCAGACTGCAAGTGCCGCTGTAACTTAATTACAACACAGCTGGAGATGTCCTTGTTCTGGTGAACGAGGCAGGAAGGGAAAGACCAGGAAGGGAAAGACGGTCTTGCAGACAACGAGCTGAATGCTGCCCAGGAGAATGCCTCGCAGCCCTGCGGCTGGGCAATGCTAGATAAGTTGCTTAAAGCCCAATTTTTGCAGGTCACTTCTGTGCTTCAGTTCTCTGTGCATAAAATGGTGACAGCCCCACTTCCCCTCAAAGGGATGGCATAAAACTAAATTCCAGTCTGCCTGGAGAGTACTGAAAGCACTCCTATAGAAAACTACACAGGGGGAAGAAGCAACTCTATATTCAGAGCAGGAAATAATGCATTGCACTAAATCACAAGGACAGACAATCCTGAACACCTCTCTAGTCAGCACCATCTGTACTGAGGCAGGCAGAGGAGAGGCAGTATGTGTTCATGCCACCAAAGCCTTATTACAATCCAAATTCTGCACAAGGCGCCAACTCAAGCCTACACAGGTAACTTAATACCGAGGAATGCTACAGTAGAAATGCTTGATTTTTTGTTTTTATATAAATACAGTTCTAGGCCAGGACCACACTAAGCCAGGCTTCATACACACACAGAGAACCAAAAAAGATAGTTCCTGGCCAAAAAAAAAAAGCTAAAGCTTAGCTTATGACTGCAGCTGGACAGCTGGAGAGTACCAGGAAATGGCACGGCTCAGTGCTATCATTACAGGTCTCAGCACACCAGTGGCCTTGCTGTCAAATGCATTGTCACCACCACAATAAGCACTAGTCATGAGAACAATGAGGCAGCTGTGCAGATGCTCACAGGAAACCCTTCCCAAGCACAAGCAGCGGCCAGGGTGAAAGTGGAAGCTTGCACTATGAGCCAGAGCCAAGAACCAACTTCTTGGAAGTGAACAAGAGATTGCAGGCAAAGCACCGTTAGACTTGGAAGGACCTTGGAAGTGCAGCTGCTGCTTGATGTGGTGGTGGGGATGGGGGAACCCGTGGAGGGATGCTAGGAGTGTATGCAGCACGATCAACAAGAGCATGGCTAGGAAAATGATCACTGCAGCAACTATTCAAAATAGAAAGGAAGGTGGCAATATTGCATTTATAAAGGCCAAGAGAAAAGGATGTTGAGACATGAAAGTAAGAGCCTAGACAAGAGCTTGCATTGTGTGGAAAAAGCAGGGTACAGACACGAGAGACTGAGTCCAGAATAACCTGGCTTCATCTGGGGGTAAAAGTAGAGTGGACAGAAGTTGTACTGCCTTAAACTGATGCAAGTCACTGCATGTTCACATAGCTGCTCATCACAAGGTGAGGAGTAACCATATGCTGGGGTAACTTGCATTGGAGTCCCAGTCACATGCTTTCTCCCATACCCGATTTAGTGCTCAGTGCAAACTAGCTGCCCTGCTACCTGTTGGTCTAACAGTGCCTACTGCAGCCAGGTGACTTGGGAGAGTTGTTCATGTGTCTGCTTCTTACTGGGGAGTAAAATTAAGATAAAAAAATTGCTCCATAGTAACTGTGGCCTGTGCCCCCATCCTTCAACACAAGCTAAATGTGAGGTCTGAGTTGAAGGTGACACCTAGATCATGGTGCTGAAGGACAGTCAGGATGCTAGGGTTGTCTGCAGTGATCAAGAAAGGAGGCAGGGAGAGGACCAAGCACCACAAACAGCAACAGTACTTTAAAGTGTTGTGTCAAGCTGACGTTGTTAGTGTTAAACATATGGGTGCTGCACAGTAAGTCCTACTCAGAGACCACAGCCCCAGTGTGAAGGCACTGTGCACACATGCACACGAAAAAAAGAGAGTCCCTACCCCAGGGCTTATGAACTTGTCTGCTGTTTCTTTGTGAGCATGCTCCCCCTTCAGCTGTTTCTTCCACTACTCAAGGAGGCTGTGGGGAGTCAGCCAGCATTTATGACCAGTGCTGAAAGTGAAAGGCACAATGCTCAAAGGCACCTAAGTCCCAGCAGTGCATTGGGAAGCCAAGTCCCACTGCCTTTCAGCAAGCTGGTCTTCTAAATGCATAAGGGTTTGCTGCTTTCCCTGTATTGGCATAGCTAAGGCAGCAGCCACCTGCTATACCACTACACGGCGATCTTTTAACAACTGTAAGAGGGGAGGGGGAGCTGCCTCGTGGGAGCCTACACCCACTGTTGGATGGAATTGCAACAGTAATACAAATTAGCGATGGCACTGCAACTTCAACCCTCAACTGAAATGGGTTAAAGTTGCAAACATTTGGCTACACGTGCATCTCTACAGAAGCATGCAGATACATCAGTTCCACTGCAGCAGCCAGTACTGGTATTATTTGATAGATCCATCATTATATCTGTCTATACACCAGAAGTGTTTATTCTGCCATGACTTCTGGTTCAGCAAACCAAACTGCTTGCTTAGTCACTGTTACTCATTCTTAACCTGACAGTGTCTCACCTATAACATGTACATATACTAATGCCACAGTACCAACAGCTTCCCTCAAAGAGTGCCATGCATCTGTGCAAGCTACCAAGCAAGCATCAGCATAGCTATCATGCCTCACCTGATTAAGCTATTTAAAAGAAAGCTGCTACAGGATATACCGCGCGCATTTGACCTCCTTCAAATCCTGTTACAGCAGCTAAGCTCCAATTAGAAGGCACTTGTTCTTGCTCTCTCCTATAAAAGATGCTTAATTGTGGAGCTTGATCACACTGAAATCCATCCTAGACACCCGGATGGTAACCGGAAGAGAAGGCTGTTCAGCCCCTTAAACAGGCTTGTTAAGACACTGCAGTGTGTACCAGGAATAATAATTTACCTGGTGAAACACAGCAACCACTTGATAATTTCACCCCTGTTGCCACAGCAACGCTTCTGGCACACCAGAGATCTCTAATTACAAAAGAGGGAAATTGGAGTTTGCTAATTAAGACATCCCTCCTGCTCTCATAAGGCTCCATATTAACTGCTTTGTACCTGCAAGCGGAAGAAAGGGAAGGTCTGAAAGCAACACGTGGCCTAGTACCATCAAGGCCAGGTCTAGATGCAGCTGCTCTGGGGCAAAGCAGCTTTTGGAAGGGGACCAAAAACCCCAGCACCTGCCATGAGAGCGAAGGGATGCAAAGCAGAATGGGCCCAAAAGCTTCTCCCCATCCCATTGCTTTGTTACTTTGCAAAGTATCTGGAGATACCTCCTCCTGGGATGGCTCCATGAGAGCAGCACCACAGCCTGGCACAAACACCCACATGCACACTCAGAATAAATGACTGGCACCTGCTCCGAAAGCCAAGCAGGGGCTGACAAATATTACAGACCACTCAACGCTCCCAGCAAAGCAACGGAGCTGGAGAGATGCTGCTTCACTCCACACAGCCCCTTATCTTTCAAGCTCTCACTAGGTTGCACTTGTCGCTCTCCCAAACTGGGAGACAGGAGGATGCAGACCCAGCCATAGCAGCCTCTGAGTGGGGCTGGTTGCTGCCCAGGACGTGTTAAATAAAAATGCAGCTAAACAAGTTGTTCGAGCCCCCAAATTCTGTTGCTGCCAGGTAATGACACTCTTTTCTTGGGAAGTGCCAGCCCAGAGCATGTATGGCAGGCTGTTCCATCAATGGGGCCTGATCTCTCATTTACACCGCTCTGGGCAGGTGGAGAGTCAGAGACTCCCTGGTTGCATAAGGCTCCCAAGCCAACGGTGCCCGGCTACAGTCGTGAAAGGCAGAGACCCGGAGGAGCTGCTTTAAGCCTACAGCCAGATCACAGTGCTTCACATCACAGAGCTCAGTATGGTTGTACACACACACGCTTTCACAAATCCCTTCATCCCTGCTTGAAATGCAGCTGCCTTGGGTGGGCAGCTGGAGCTATTTAACAGCAGAGAAATACTGCCCCTGAATTCAAGTGCAGCATTTAGCCCACTGCCCTGTGTGGGAACACAGTGGGGAGCGCTGGCAAGACTGCTCTCTCCTGACGCTGCTCCACAAGCACAGAGCTATCCGCCTCCTTTTTTAGAGCAAAATAAACGGTTTCTCCCAGCAGGCCGGTGCATCCTCCTTCCCTCCTCTCTGGAGAACTGGTCCTTGGGAACTGCAGGGGCTAAGCAGTCCCAGCAGGTCTCAGGAGGGCAGGGACTGCTCCCTCAAGAGTTGGAGCACAGTTCTGGCAAGCCAAGCCCATCGGTACAAGGGCTGCTGGCCTCAAATGCTTAGGATAGGGATGTTCCATGTCCGGATTTGGGCTGCAGAGCCATAGCATCCAGCCCACGGGGCTCCCCATGGGTCAGGAAATTTGGTGGCAGGGAAGCAGTGGCAAGCAGTGCTGCCACCTGTCCTCTGCTTCCAAATTCCCAAGTCCCGCAGGGCTGGATCCACGATACCCCTGCCCTCTAACCTCTGGCCCCCACATGCAGCCAGATAAGGGCTGGGCCATGCTCCCTTCCCACCCGCATGGCTGGATAGGACCCTGCCTTGCCACTCCATGTGCCAGATCAGGACCACTGGCCAGATACAGCCCACGGAAGGACTGAGCACCATCCATGTGGCTGGAGGGGGGAAAAAGGCTGGGCACCATCAGTTTAGGACAAAAAATAAGGGAGAATATTCCTGCTGAAAGTGCGAGAGAGGTTTAGGTAAAGGATGCATGAATGAAGCAGCAGCTAACGGCAAGCCAGACACTCAAGAGGTGGAGTACGATGCTCCTGGGCTGCTTCTCTTCCCCCAGCTGGCTCTTAAACTGGGCAGATACAAGGCTGTCTCTGCAGAGCTTTGCATGGTTTTGGCTTACAGCTGGACAACCTGATGAGAAGCAGGCACTAGAAGTGGGGAAGGGGAAGGGCTCCGTTTAGAGCTGGAGGTGGTATGTGGCTGTCACATACATTTTTAATACTCCAGGTGTGAGGGTGAGCATTACTCTGAGCCCCAGTAACCTGGCTCTGCATTACCAGCCTGGTCTCTTGACAGACTCAGTGACCCCAGTGCCTGCAGTCAATGGCCTTTGATCTCTACCCATTTCCAAGAGGCCCTGTCCTGAAATGCAGCCCAGCCAAGAAATGTCTCAATCCCTTCTCACTAGGTTAAAAAGAATAAAATGAAGTGGAGGAAACTACAAAGGGCTGCTGTTGACTACAAATGGGGTAGAGAGAGGACCTGACACCCGGAGCAAGAATTAAAGGAAACTACTGGCACAAGAAGGGCAAATCATTCAAAGAGCTTGCCAACAAGCCCTCCCCCAGCTTGCCACCAGCACACAAGAAATGCGTGTGTGCAAGTGTCTTGGTCCCAGTGTCCAAAGCCCCATTTCTCTGCCCAGAGCAGTGGAGACAGGCTTTGCAGCGTACAGAGGACAAAGGGGGACCCGAAGCTCCCTCCCCACCTTCTCTTTTTCTTGTGACTGAAACAACTGCTTACAGAAGCAGGTTAAAAAAACAACAAAACAGGTCTGGACAATGTGGCCCATTGAAATACTGAGAAGGAAAAACATCATATGATGAGACGGAGGGTTAAAACTGCCAGCTTGACTTTAATACAAGAGATGCCTTTTAGAGATCTGGAAACCAGAGGGAAAGCCATGAAACCAACAGCAACTGCTCAATTATCAGCTCACCATTAATCAATGGGGCTGCCATTGATTACTACTGAACAACCCAGTTAGCCCTCATTAACTTCTCATTCTCGGGGCATATAGGATTAATGCTGACAATTAGGCTGATTAGTTTGCATTCAGGTAACTACACTTTTCACTGGCCACTCAACCCAGAGGGTTTAAGCAACCCTCACTCCAGAACAAGCATCGTTTCCAGGCCACTGCAGAGAGCCTTGCTGGAGGAGCAGTGGGAGATGGACATCGGGTTGCAAGCTCTCTGGGGCTGGGAATGTGGCTTCCCATGTTGTACAGCATCGGCCACAGGGATTCCCAGCCTCTTCCTTACCATGGGCTGTATCGCAACAGAGAGTGCCCATGGACAAAATCCCTTCCCATTTGCAATCACGCAACATCCCAGCAGTAATAGCTTACAGAAGGAAAGCATTTAATGTATTGTTAGCTGCTTCTTAATGTAATTTAGCAGCTGGAAACAAGGCTAAGAGCCAGGACCACGTATGCTGGTAGCTCACCGACTACAACTTAAGAGCCAGTGGCCCACCCCAAGAAGGCTTCAACAGTAACTGGATTCTTTAGGGACTGCCATGATGCAAATGGTAGAAAACCTTACTGAAGAGTGGGCTCCAGCGGCGGTCATCTTAGGTAACAGCTTTATTTTTTTTAATAGGCTTAGCATGTGAAATTTTTGCTGTTCCACATAGAAACGGCTTTGATGCATCGTATCTCCAGTTATGAATTATCCAGACATGGCAATTAGAGGGAGCATGGAGAAGGGCAACTGACTGATTTATGAGGAAAGACTGAGGACTTCTCTATGCATGGGGTTATGCTGGAGTAGCTATTCAAAAAGAGCTACTCCAGAGTAAGTCTGTGTGTGACTGCAGTTATTCTGGAACAAAAGTACCTTTTGCCTTTTGTAAGTGGGTCAGACTAATTTAGAAAAAAAGGTGCTCTTGCTCCCAAATAAGTGCATTCACACACAGAGTTATTTAGGAACAACCTGAATTCACACCCTGACTTATTCAGCAATAATTGTCACATGTAGAAAAGCAGTCAGTGCTTGGCTAAGAGCAACGGGGGGGGGGGGGAT
>NW_017729033.1:5411182-5427381 GCF_001723915.1 Gavialis gangeticus
GGGGGGGGGGGATATGGTAACAGCATCTAAAAAGACCAAGGGTGCAAACACCAAATGGGAGGAATTCAAGTGGAGCAATGAAACAAGTATAACTAATGGGATAACATTAAGTAGGAAAACATGACACAAAGCTTTTTGACAGCAAGATGTATTCAACTGTGAAATCTCCAAATGAACGTAGTGCAAACTCCTTCTGGCTGGGATGCTGAACAAAAAAAAAAAAAAGACCTAAAAATCTCCTTAAAGGACAGGGAGAAAAGCGAGAAGATCTATTTGCCATCTCCGTATTGCCTGCGTTTCGTCAACTGATAAGGAAGCCGTTCGTTTGCTTCTCTCTCAAGGCAGGTGAATACAGGAGAGACCAAGTGGAATCCATGTCTTGGCCACAGACCAGACCACACGGAGCTGCTCTGCAAACAATTTGCACCAGGTCACACACTCCACTGCTTGCCCTGCAATAATGCTGCAGTCCCAGACTAGCCAAAACAAGCTCAGAAAGACATCCACGTTCGGGATGGAAACAGTTTACCAGGCTACCCAGCTTCATACTCCCTGTGGTGCAGACAGAGGAAGGACAGAGCAAATTATGCTTCTCAGGTTTTTTCTTCTCCCAGTTAATGTTTCCCCTCATTTATACACGGCTACACCGTAGCACAAGGCCGGCACCCTCCTTCAATACCGCAGTGGGGCTCTGGAGTGGATGACGGAAAAAGCAATGGGACCAGCTTTGTTCATTTTTACACCTGCCATCTCAGGCAGTGGTTCTTGACCTCTTTTGTATCAGGGCCCATTTTTAAACATCGATGGCCAGTCCCAACCCAGTGCCCCTCACTCCTGACCCACTGGCCCCTCACCCCCAGGCCTCAGCCCCGCAGCAAGTATGGCAGGGGGTGTCTGAGTGGGACATGGGGGATCCCAAACAGCCACTTGCAGGTGGGAACTCTGCCAGCCTGCAAGGGAAAACCCATAGTTTCCCAGATTTTGCTCCTTTAAAAGGAGAATCCATTTTTAAAGTTTGCTCACGACCCTTTCATATATTTTTGCAACCCACTTTCGGGTCACAACCCATGGGTTGAGAAACACTGATCTAAGGGCAGGGGCAGCACACCTCTTTCCCTCCCAGAATCACAGACTGGGAGTGGGGGGAGCCATTCCCCTACATCTAATTCTCCTCCTTACTAGATTTCATAGATATTCAGGCTGGAAGTGGCCTTGGAAGATCATCGAGTCCAGCCCCCTGCCCCAGGGGCAGGAAGTCAGCTGGGGTCATAGAATCCCAGCAAGATAAATGTCCAATTGACTCTTAAAGGAATCCAGAGTAGGTGCTTGCACCACCTTTGGTGGCAGTCTGGTTCCACGTCTTGGGGGCTTGGACAGTAAAGAATTTCTTCCTTATGTCCAGCCTGAAACAGTCTTGGAGAAGTTTGTGACCATTTGACCTTGTCAGCCCCTGGGGCACTCCGGTGAACAGGCGTTCCCCCAGATCCTGGTGTACACCCCTTATATACTTATCCCCCCTGAGCCTGCACTTTTCCAGGCTGAAGAGTCCTGTAGCTCTCAGCCTCTCATCATAAGGCCTGTTTTCCAGCCCTCTGATCATGCGCATGGCTCTCCTCTGGACTCTCTCAAGCTTCTCCACATCCTTTTTAAATCATGGAGCCCAGAATTGGAGGCAGTACTCCAGCTACAGCCTCACCAAGGTCGAGTACAGTGGAAGAATGATGTCCTGGGATTTGTTAGAGGAACATCTATGGATGCAAGCCAGAGTTTTGCTCATTTTGCCGACTGCAGCATCAAATTGGTGGCTCATGTTCATCTTGTGCTCAACCATGACCCCCAAGTACCTTTCGGCTGTGGTGCTAGCAAGCGTAGCACTGCTGAGCCTATAAGCATGCTGCGGGTTTTTCTTCCCAAGGTTGAGTACCTTGTATTTTTCAGAGTTGAAGGCCATCAGGTTTTTGTCCGCCCATTTTCCGAGCCTGTCAAGGCCGGCCTGGATCACCATCCTGTTCTCACGTGTGGATGCTTTACCCCAAAGTCTGGTGTCATCAGAGAACTTGGCCAGTCCGCTCCTACCACCAACTTCCACATCATTAATGAGGATGTTGAAAACGATAGGCCCAAAGACAGAGCCTTGGGGGACCCCACTGGTCACGGCGCACCACAATGATTGACTTCAGTCAACTACCACACTCTGGGTCCGACCTTGAAGCCAGTTCCCCAGCCAGTGGACTGTGATGAAGCCAAGGCCACGGTTGGCCAGTTTTTCTATAAGATGATTGTGGGATACCAGATCAAAAGCTTTTTAAAAGTTGAGATCTATGACGTCAATCTCTTCTCCCTTGTCCAGGTGATATGTCACCTGGTCGTAGAAGGAGATGAGATTGGTCAGGCAAGACCTACCCACAACAAACCCATGCTGGCTATCTCTCAAGAAGTTGCTTTCAGCCAGTTTGTCAAGAATGGTCTCTTTGATGATTTTCTCCCAAGATCTTCCTGGGGATGGAGGTCAGGCTGATGGGCCTGTAGTTCCCCGGATCTACTTTCCTCCCTTTCTTGAAGATAGGCACCACATTGTCCTTCTTCCAATCCTCGGGCACTTCGTCTGAGCACCACAAGTTCTCACAGATCCGTGCCAGGGACTGAGCTATGATGCTTGCCAGCTCCTTGAGTACCCTGGGGTGTAAACTGTCTGGGCCAGCTGACTTGCAGGTGTCCAATCTCTCGAGGTGTTCCTTCACATGGTCAACACTGATGTGGAGTAATAGTTCTCCCTCATCCTGGCCATCCCATACCATATTGGGCAGGGCCGTCCCTTGGGGCTGGTGAAAAACCGACACAAAATACCTGTTGAGCAAGTTGGCTTTTTCCTGGACATCGGTTGTCAGTTGACCCATATGGTTTAGCAGGGGTCCAGTGCTACCCTTGCTTCTCCTCCCGCTCCCCACGTATCTAAAAAAGGACTTTTTATTGTCCTTGGTATGTGTAGCCAGTTGGAGTTCAGTCGCAGCCTTGGCTTTCCTGGTTCACTCCCTACAGGTCCGGACCAGTGCACAGTACTCCTCCTTTGGGGTGGATCCAGTCCTCCATCCTTTGTAGGTCTTTCTTTCTAGATGCAGGAGGTCTACTAGCTTCCTGCAGAGCCAAGGGGGCTGCTGTGCCCTTCTGCTGCCTTTCTGTGAGGATATGGTTTTGTGTTGCCCATGATCATCATGGGAGACCAAAGCCAGGGACCTTCTGCAATGGATCTATCACAAGATGTCTGTTTGGGGCTTCCTGTGAACTCCATTGGGTTTTTCAAGCTTCATCAAGGTTAAAGTTACATTGTCGAAGGTTAAGCATGTGGGTCCAGAAGGGCTTGTGCGACTTTAGGTAATGGTAAGGGGCACTGTAGAGGACCCAGTTAATGTGGAGACATCTGCTTTCCTTAATTTGCTGGACTTCCCGAAGAGCTGCTGCCTCACAATCATAGGCAATGCGTAGGGGGTACACAGGGCAGCACATGCACCCCCTGAGAGCGCTGGTGCCCTCTCGAGAGCAAGCGCTCTCAGCTTAGGCAATGGGCCGGGGGGGGGGCGGGGGGGGGCACTTCCAGGCTCGGCATCTGGCCGCAGGGGGACTCCCCCCAGTCGGCAATTGACCATGAAGGAAACTCTCTTCCTGCCACTGACACCACTGTGGCCACCTGTGGACGGTCCCCACTTGGCCTGCCCTCGCCACTGACATCAGCGTGGCCACCTGCTGGTGCTCCCCACTCGCTGCTGCCACCTTGTGGGCAGTTGCCATGCCCCCCAGCCCCCCACCTATGCTCATGACAAATGGGTGGAAGAGTGACATGCCACAGCAGGGGGCAGCCATGAACGATGCATGCCCCCAGCAGCTGGGGGTGCATGGCAGGAGCGGGACCACGGCAGTGGCGGCAGGAGCATGGAGGTGAAAAACTAGAGCTCCCGCAGATGCTGCCGGCACTGTCAGCGGCAGGTGGAGAGTGCCAACCAGGGCACTGTCACCAACAGCGTCAACCACCCACGGATGCTGCCAACAGTGTCAGCACCTTTTTCTAGGGAGTGCATGTGCACCTGTATGAACCACCTATGCACTGCCCCTGCAGGGCAGCCAACATCTTGGGGCTGACTTGAGGGTTCCAGTGGTGGCAGATGACAGAACAAGGAGCAATGGTCTCAAGTTGCAGTAAGGGCAGTTTGAGTTAGGTATTAGGAAAAACTCTCTCACTAGGAGGGCGGTGAAGCACTGGAACAGGTTACCCAGAGAGGTGGTGCAGTCTCCATCCTTGGAGGTTTTTAAGACTCGGCTAGCCAAAGCCTTGATTGGGATGATCTAGTTGGGGCTGGTTCTGCTTTGAGCAGGGGGTTGGAGCAGGTGCGAGATCCCTTCCAACCCTCACTTTCTATGATTCTCAATTCCCTCTGCATATCTCTTCCCACTAATATGGATTCAGATGACTAATTTTCACATGTCAAGATAAAGTTATTCATTCACACCCTGTTTCAAGCCCCTATCAAAAAGCTTAGCTTAACTATGATGATTTCCACGGGGACTTGTACATCAGTCTTTCCCCTGTTTGGGGCCTGCTAATGAATTGCAATTCCCAGCACAGAATAAGGATATGAAAGGAATCAAAAAAGAACGCTGGTGCTAAGGTTTATAATCAGCACCTGTGGCTGTGATGGTTGCAATCATGTGCCCCAGTATTGCCACGTTAAAAATATGCCAGAATTAGGATTCAAGAGGGCTGAGGGAAGTACCTGATATTCTGCCTTGCACTGTTTCTCCTCCAGAGACAGTATTTCAAACTGTAATGTTCTGTACCAGGGTTAACCTGAAGTGAACTCCTAAAGCAGGCTGTCATTTTTGGCAGATGTCACTTTTCCTAAGCCTGCACTTTCCACTGCTTCCATCTCTGCTCTCTGCAAGCCAGGCCTGGGAGCCCCCTCATGTGTTAGAGAACCCAGGAGGAGAAGCAGGAACAAAAATTGCTGGAGTTAAACATTCAGGAAGCTTCAAGACACCGAGTTGCGAGGGGCTTTTTACAGAAAGGGGGAAGAGGAGAAAAGCTGCCCACAACAGCTGCTTTGGCAAGTGGCTGGGGAGCACTGCGTTATCTTCTTAACTGCCTGTGTTCAGTTATAGTCAGCCTCATGTTTTATTTCCTCCACTACGGAGGCCAGTGAAAACTGGGGCCCCTTTGAGAGAAAGGAGCAACGAACTAATACAGAAACCTTAATGGAGGTCTCTAAAACTGCACTTGAATAACAGTATCCCAAACAAGAGAGGCTTCTCCCCCTGTGCAGATGTGGAACAAAGCTGAATTGCTTCTTGGCCTCTTGAAGGCTCAGATCAAGTGCAGCTCTGCCCCTAGGTGCTGGGATGCTGACTGTATTAAAGTTTTCAAAATTTCAATTGCACCGAGCTGGTTAAAGCTTTTAGATGCATGTGACAAGCTGCTGGATAACAGCTCTTGACTATTTCATACCCACACGTACAATACTGGGATAACAGCTCTTATTATGAGACCCTGGGTGATGGCTGCAGACTGACATACTTTAAAGAGATACCAAGACTGGGGTATCACTGTGACTCAGTCTCAGTGGTCTTGTCTGTCTTCTTCCTTTCTGAGGATGAGGCAGACATCTGGTGCCTGCCACTTCTAATTACATATTAGTGGCATTGCAGTAGGGCAAAAAGGTCCCGACAAAGATCATGGCTCTACTGCATTGGCAAAATACATTCTCCTAGCAGTCCCTGTTCGAAGGAGCTTATCATGTAAAGAGAGAGAGAAGGAAAGGGTTCGGGAAATGAACACTTTCCCTGTTTTAAAGAGGAAGAATTGAACCCTAGACCCTCAAATACACCCCATTCCCATTGGTTTCAATAGCATCTAAGTAGTGTTGAGGTTTTGAGCCTGAGAGATTAAATGATCTACTTAGGAAGTGTGCAACAGCGCTAGGAAATGAACCCAGACTTGGGAATCACATTCCAGCACTTCCTTGTGAAAGCAGCATTTGTCCAGTAAGAATAATGGAAACTGGAGACCTAGCACTCTACCAGAGATTAATGTTTTAATTCCTATATAAAAGCAATGTGCTGGGCTAAGAATCTCTGTCTTGGTATCTTTTAAAGGGATTAATGTTGGAAGTAGCATTTCACAGAAAACATCCATTTCCACTGCTCCTCTCTCTAGGAGTATAATGCACAGAAGGTTCTTCAGTGTTGCCATTAAATGAGAGATTCCCCTAACCAGGCATTAAATGGTACAGGAGATTAGAAACAAGGCGGCAACAAAGAGAGCTTTCTGTAATAGCTAGCTGCTGAAAAAAAATACAAGACAAACTTTGTTGCTAAAGACCAATATTGTATTTGTATGCACGGTGCCCAGGCCTAATCTCATTCTGACCACCTAACATCCAAGCTGCTCAAGGTCAGAGGGTAAGTGGGATTGCGCTGAGGCAAATCTGAAGTCAGACAAGCCCACTAGCACAGCATTTATCCCATATCCTCTGTATGAGGCAACGGATGCTAGGGATCGGCTTTACTTGCTCTGTGACCAAGCCTGATACCAGCCGGATCACAAATAACAGATGCATCTCAAATTTCAATCCGTGAATTACTTGCTGGGGCTTCCAGCAACATCCTCAAGGCAGCAGCTTCTCAAGTTGTGCTCTGCACGTGATGGTGGGCTCCCAAGTACTTCTACGTGGGTCCTCAGGAAGCTTCCATCACAGTGGAGTAGAGATGTGGTGCCATGCCATGTCCTCACAGCTCTTTGTAGAGTACGCAGAGGCTCTGTTTCCCACACCAGCTAAATTACAACTCAAAACCTCCCCCCTACCCACTGAGACTGTTCCTCAGCTCTTTTCTCTGGAAAGTCTGTTCTGTGCAAATTCAACCGCAGTGATATTTGCAGATGATGCCAAAACAAGAAGTGGGGGGGAAGCAAACATAGCAAACACTCAATATTTATTAAGCACACAAACAAAAAGGGAGTGGAGCAGCTAAGCAGCTGCATTCACTGGATTAACATGTTGTTTTGTGAGACAGCCAAGTCTTAATGAAGAAAGGACCAAGGATGGTCAAATGCCTCCAACTAATTTACAGGATTTCCAAGTTTCATTTTCAAAAGCAACTTAGGTGCTCTAGACCTTACGTCTCACCAACTCTCAATAAGAGTTTGGCTTATAAGCCTACCATTAGTGAAAATGGGGCCTGAATGCCCTAGAAAATGCTGTCCCCTTCTCGCTCCCAATTCCATGAATTTTCCAGGGATCACAGTGAGAGCAGGATCTGGTTCGAGAGTCCAGTCCACAATGCTGGATGTAGCTTTGGAGCAGACTTTCTCCTCCAAGCAGGTTCCAGCAAGTGGTTACAATTACCAAAGATAACTTTGGCCCAACGTGGCAAGCAAATAAATGCACAAGGGGAATAGGGGCTATTTCAATCATATTTTTCCCCCCAAGAACCGGAACTGGAAACCTTCATCGCCTCTTTAGCTACAGCCCAAGATTTCACACATCTCATTGAACTTCTAATAGCACAAAGGACTTGAAAGGATGTTTGCTCAAGGGCCCAGCGTCTTCATCCTAATAAGTGCAGTGGGGAATCAAGCCAGAACTGTACCGGGGGCCAAAGGAAACATCAGCATAGACCCTAAAAGCTGGGAGTTGTTCTTTGGGTGCATCTTGGCCGTAAAGCTGGCTCAAGTTACTTATAAGTGAGTTGGCCTTGTTCAAGTGAGAACAGTCACACACACACTGGAGCTATACTGAGCAACTGGATTAACAGCACACACTTGCTGCATCCCCGCTGGATTACTAAATAGCTCTATCACCACCAGCATTACAGCCTCAGCCAATACCCCCAACAAACAGGCTAACTCAAAGCACCACCTAACTAGCACTAAGTTATCTGGTGTGTAGATTCAAACTGTGCTGGAGCAGGGTTCAAACCGAAGTGCAGAAACAGTCACAACAGTACTTTCCTAAATGGATTAGCATCACCTGAAGAATGTCATTACTGGCAGCTCTGGAGCCCGAAGCTTTCTATGTACAGAGGAGGCACAAAGCACACAGAAGTTGCATGAGCTTCCCCACACCCTTCTTACAAAAGATCTGACTCTTGAGATGAAACCACATTCAATCTGCAACTTTTCCTGAACCAGCTAGAACAGATACCTGCTAGGGGTCAGATTGGAGAAATCTTTCCTTTTGGGGCAGAGTCTTTTCATGTAGGTGATTAAATGTGAACTGAACAAGATGCTACTTCCTTTTGTGCATTAAAACTAGAGAAGGTTTCTGACCATCTCCCTGGCTGCTTCTGCCCTCAGTTTTATACTGTGGATCTGTGAACAGGCACCCTCAGACAGAGCAGGGGCACATGTATGCATCCCTGAGTGCAAGTCTCAGAAAACTGGCAGGGGTGGGAGGCTTATGTTTTAGCCCCAGTAGCCTAGTGGTGAGGACACTCCCCAGGAAGCTGGAGACCCAGCTCTTACATCCCCTCGCCTAGACGGGGATGAATCTGCATCTCTCCCAGCACAGCGTTCCACCCACAGCACCCCAGACCAAGCACTATTCAGTCTCTTTTCCAGCTCAACTTTTGAGGCTGAGCCACTGCGTCTTGTAATTGATAATCATTGCAATACAAGGGCAGCGAGGAAGTTTCTGCCCCACTGGGAGCAGGGATCTAAGCTAGAGCACTGTGCTGGGAGAGATGCAGGTTCAAACCCCCTCTGGGTGAGGGGAGCCCACAACCCAGGTCTCTGGCTTCCTGGATGAGTGCCCTAACCACTCAGCAATAGGGATTAAACATGGGGAGGGGTCCCCATCTGACCTCTTTTGCTCCCGAGCTGAAGACTCACTAGTTATTGTCAGGACTTAGACATGTGTGTCCAGAATAGGCAGTTGTCCATAGCCCAGCCAGCACGCGCCACACTCATGCTATGTGTGGACACTCGCATAGCCCCACTGTCGGGAAAGCAGAATAGCTACCTACACCCGCGATTTCTGTGGCTGGAAAGTTGCCTTTTAGACCCACAAGAGGAAACAGAATTTCACCGTATGCAGAAAAAGACTCCCAGCCTCCTCTCCCCCGGGCCAACCAGATTCCCCATTCCCACCAGTTCTGGGTACTGGATTTAGAGAGTCTCACTCTTCACTCATTCTCTCTGTATCGTTCAGGCACAGAGCCGTGGTCCTTAAGACAGCTTTGAAGTCCCAAGCACTGCACCCCAGCAGCCATTTCAGCTGCCTCCATTACATTCCCCCCAGCCTAGAAGTAATTTCCAAGGACAATTAATACGCACCGTTTAGGTCAGGGGAGTTTGCCCCCTCTCTGCGCTCCCTCCCAGGATCTGTGGAATCACACAGGCATGCACAGGCAGGGGGACGGGGAGTTTCTTTATTTCCCATGATGTCTGTGGCAACTCCGGCAGTCATGAGAATCAATAAAACTCATGAAAAGCCTCTTTTATACCAAAGGAGAGACCCTTTTATACAGAAGGAAAGGAGACTGTCAAATGACCCAATTCAGAGATGCAGTTCTTCCTGACAGACTTGGACTCCTCTTATCCCAGATTACCCTTTTTGAAATCAGCCCAAATAACAGCAGCCAGCAATATCACCTGCTAGGAAGTGACTGGGTTTCACTGTCAGAGACTAGACAGCTGTGCTTTTAACCAAGCAGGACATACAGCACTGGCTTTTCAAAGTGAAGACTACACAAAAATCAAAGGTATCAGGCTCTCTGCAAGGGACTTCACCGAACAGAGACACCTTTAATTTTTTTCTCTGGTCAGCTGGTTTAGTAGGGGTAAGGAAAAGGCAGGCTCTTCCCGGTCAATGCTTTCCCCCCCAAAACCAAAGCAGAACTGAACTGAAACAATGTATTCAACACTCACCTTTACTAAGGTCCAGATCCCAAACAAGGCCTAAGCCTCAAAGCTCAGCTCCATTTCCAAAGCATCAGATGGAAATGTCACACTTCTGCTACTGGACTGAAAGCAGAGATTGCAGACCACTGACCCCTTTGCCTTCAGGATGTCAGATCAAGCACTGCCTATGCAGTAGAAAAGTAAATCCACTGCCATCTCAGGGCTCCTTCATAGGTTACATGGCCTAAACCTTATTTCCATTCAGTTTTAGTAGGACAGGTCCCACCATAACTAACCCTGTAACTGGTGCCACCCTTGGGTCTCATCAGGCCCGCTGCTGGAAGTGCTCTGTTCCAATTAGGCCTGCAGTGGATGCAATCAATCCTGCAGGATCAGATTCCTCTCTGGGCACAGGAATAGGAAACCACTGCCTGAGCCACTGAAACCATCTTTGCTTACTGCTAGGGATGCCATAGTTGTGAGACATAGCAGCGGTGTAACACAGGTGTAGGCCAAGCCTGTCTCTTGGCCTGCCACTCCCTAGGCAGGTCTGGCTGGCTTATCTCAACAGCACAACGCTTACACATGCAGGAGCTGTTTAAGGAAGTAAAACCAACCTCAGCTAGATAACACAAATCCCCAGAGCTTGGGCCAACAGTCACCAACAGGAAATCCTGTGAAAAATTAAGCTCATGCTTCTCATAGAAATCATAGAAATGAAGAGCTGGAAGGGACCTTGAAAGATCATCAAGTCCAACCCCCCTGCTCTGGGCAGGAATACTGCTGAGATCAAGTGATCTCAGCGAGGGGTCTGTCCAGTCTCCTCTTGAAGACTTCCAAGGTTGGGGCTGCACCACCTCCTCGGGAAGTCTAGTCCAGATTCTGGTTCCCCTTACCGGAAAGAAGCTCTTCCTTGCATCCAACCTGAAACCATCCTCTGACAGTTTATGGACATTGCTCCTTGTCCTCCCCTGGGGCACCCTAACGAACAGTTTTCCTCCCAGCTCCTGATATTCACCCCTTACATACTTACAGATGGCCACCAAGTCCCCCCTCGGTCTTCTCTTCCCCAGGCTGAACAGTCCCAGATCCCTTAATCTTTCCTCATAAGGTTTGTCCTCCAACAAACCTTCTCCAGCAACATAAAAAGGTGCAAACAAGTCTTCAGGTTAAAATGTTCCCGCTGTTCCCCTGAAGACTTGCCTTACACACAAGGATTAAAGCAGGGGTGGGCAAAATGCGGCCCGCCAGGCCATTCTATTTGGCCCATGGGGCCCCTAAAAAATTTAGAAAATTAATATTTATCGGCCCTGGGCCGCCTGTTATGTGGCCCTTGATGGCTTGCCAAAACTCAGTAAGCGGCCCTCCACCTGAAATAATGGATTAAGGCAAGCCCCTTTCAAGCTGCAGCAGGATGCAGCAGTAAGACTGCATGCATGTACACACGTATGTCCCTTCCCTCCAACAAAGACACCAGGAGCAGGATTCAACCACTGGTTCCCTTTTCAATTGAGTAACATTGCATTTTTCTTGAAAGGGGCTTGCCTTAATCCTGGACAGTATCACCAAGCATGGAAAACAGAATTAAAGCAACTGTTCTTAAGGCGCATCTTGAAGGTACATTGGACAAGTCACACTTCAAATGAAGATATTGTGTTAAGAGCAGGCTGCAGGAAGAAGGTGCTGATTAACATCAGAAAGAGACAGTTGGAGCTTCTCGGACACTTTATGAGGAAAGAGGAAATTGGAAGTGTGGTTGTAACTGGAAAGACTGAAAGAAGCAGAGATGGTGGAAAACAGGTTGACTTATGTCAGGAGTTTATCTACATGGATGAATGCATCGACACTGGAAACTGTATGGCTCAAAGAGAAGGGATCTGTGGAGGACCAGTGTCACCAATGTCCGGTTTGGATATGGCACCCAGAGAGAGAGGTACATTTTGTGAGTGAGGACAGGAGTCTGGGCCTGTGTATTTAAATCAGCCCTGGGAAGGCCGACCTGAAGCAGTGCCATTTTGACCAGGACACAGTTTCTTATATTTTTTTTTGTGGATTTTACACTAGAGGGTCATGTACTATGCTGCTGCTGGAGGCAGAGCTCCCTGCACCCAACAAGGTCTGTTTGCCGCCTCTAGTCCACGGCACGCCACTCTCACGACTCCTCTGGCAGTTGTGCTGCAAGTGGGAGAAGCCATGGGTCCAAATAAAGTCAACAGCAGTGTGTGCTTCACTGAATTCACTTCCCCTTTCCTAAGCCCACAGAACTTACTCCAGCAGCAGTTTAATTCCACATCGGCTCTCTGGGGCAGGGACAGCCCATTATACACATGTATTCTGGACTGGGCCTTGGGCCAGGATTGCAACTCCCAGGTGCAACTGTAACACAAGTAAATAAATCAGCTGCATTTAGCAGAGCCCTGGTTAGATTCATTTTCACCCTCTCCAGTCAGCACTCCAGAAATACCAGGTTACTGGCCTCAGAGTACTGTTGACCAGAGGAGAAACTGTGACGTTAATTTTTTTAGGCACACATGCATGCATGCATGCATGCATGCAAACAAGCAAGCAAGTGAAGAAAGCACATATACCTGGATGGGTACAGGTACCTACACAAACACGTGTGCGTGCACACACACACACACACATACACTCGTTAAGACACCATTCCCCAGGCAATCCTTCTCCTGCAGATAAGACGAGGTATCTTCCCAGTCTCTCCTGCTGCATCTGCCAAACCACACACACTAATGGAGAGATTGCCATTACTAGTGATATATCAATTTACTCCAGCAGCTCTTGTTCCTCCACTAGAAACCTGTGCCCACTGCTGACGCCTGCTCAGTGTGAAGATGGATCTTTCACAAATTATTTTTAAAAGGCAAGGCCTCACTTCTTCCATTGCCAGCAGACAATGGGAGGAGTTGCTGCCAACTCCTATTTGATGTCAGCAGAAACATATAGTGTATGTCTAGTCCCTTCGCCTCAAGTTTCTCATCATCCTAGTTTTCTCTAAATCAGATTTTTCACCAGATTTTAGTGATCACAGACCCTGCAGGATCCATTGGACAAAATCTTCACTTTACTCTGTTAACAGACAGTTGGCAGTGCAAACTTCGCCCCACTCCGTACACAGTCCCTCCAACAGGTGCCCATTTGAAGCAGGAAAGAGCACTCATGCAGCTAAGAGGACAGTGTCAGATGCAGTCTCCTGATCAAGCCCCTCACCCAGTTATTTGTGACCTCCCAGTCTAGGACTACAATCAGTAGTAGTGATTAATGCTCACAATCTCAATCAGACAGGATGGATGAAGGATCACCATTCCCATTTTACACATAGGAATTGACGCAAAGTGCTTTGCCAAAGCTCACACTGGTGGGACCAACCTAGTATCCTTAACCCAGGGCTGTCCAACTTCTCTGTGGCAGCGGGCCGCATGCCCAGCAGGCTTATCTAATGTGAACAGCGGGCCTCCAGGCCACCTCCTGTGCAGACCTCCCTACCCCTGCTGAACAATGTGCATGCTCCCCCCATCCAGCGCTCCACTGCAAGGGCATTCCCACATCCACACTGCCCTGGACTCACCCTCAGCTCCCCGTGCTATGCCATGCCACGCTGACCAGCCCTGCGGAGCAGGCACAGAAAGCAAAACCCAGAGGTTGGAGCAGGAGCCTGACTCCTGCTGCTGCAGCTAGAGCAATGAGAGCCGCAGTAGCCAGGCCAGAGCCCGAAGGCTGCAACTTCCCCCTCACAGGCCACATGTGGTGTGCAGGCTGCCAGCTGGCCAGCCCTACCTTAACCTATCGACTATCCTTCATCATCATATACTAGGAAGGCTTGACTTGGCTTCTCCCAAGCGAGCAGCAATTGTTTAAAACAAAATGAGTTGAACGAATTTGCCAGAGTTTTTTCCAACAACCTTCTCTCCCCCCCACCCCCCACTCTTAAAACAGCCTTGGAAATCCATGCATCCTCTTCCCTCACTTCTATGTGGGAACTAGCACAGAAATCACTAGTGGGGATAAAGCTCTTGGTTGGAAGGCACAGTCTGACCTCAGGTACAAAGTAGGCATCAATATAGTCACAAGCCTGCTGTACTCACTCACCAACAGGTCAGCTCTCAATAGCTCTTCTCAAATTGTGGAGTCTCTATCTGCTCATCTACATCTCTAATTCCAGAGAAGTTGCCCTTTCTAGTCAAATGTGCCTTTGGCTCTCAGATGTAGCCCAGAACACTTGGCATTGGGTTACACAGCCCCGGCTCCTTTTGAACGTCACTGCACCCAGTACAAAAGAATCAGGGAATTACAGAGCCAAGCAGAAATTGCTCCCTGCTCTCTTGAAAGAAGAAAGCCTGCGGAAAGGAGGACTGATGGAAGGAAGGAGTGATAGAGGGGCAGAATGATACCTTGTCCAGCCTCTCGCAGCTAAGAGCATCACTGCACCAAAGAAAATCCTTGGAAGAACAAACCAATACAGCCTGAGTTTCTCGGGAAACTGTGGTTTAACTTCTCTCAAGGATGATCTAACCCAAAAAGAAGGGAAATAAATACAGGAAGTTAAGCAACTGCAGCAAGGAGGTGAATTCTTACTTATCCCTTGGTACTGCTGCCCCAGGCAGAGGATTACTCCACAGAGAATGACTTACTAAGCTCTAATAAGAAAGAGAACTTTTTTTTTTCTTTTCCCCAAAAAGACTGGAATATGAAAAGCATCCCTGGCATTTGACTTTCCCAGGTCCACTAGCGATTTCTGTGGTTTTCTGTAGAAAAAGAGCTAAAGGTTTTTAGTGCAACTTCTTTCCCTCCCTAAATCAATCTACCCACTCTGGTTTGTGGAACACAATTTGCAGGAAGAAGAAAGAGTTGGCTCTTTTGCTTTGTTTTAATGGTATTCATCTCACATAGTGCCCACGATCCTAAAGGATCCCAAGACACTTGAGAGGTAACCCCCAGCTGGTTGCTTTTTTTTTGTATCCAGAGGGAAAGAACGCCTTCATGACTGGGTCATAAAATACTAATATTCAAAGAGCTGTATCAGCCTCAGGCTGTGTCACGCCAGATGTTATTCAGCATGACTCCTCATGTAATCAATCAGTTTTAGAGACCGTCCCAAAAATGTTAAATTTGGCATCTGATTTTTAACACTGCCCAATACTTACCCCCTCCCAAGAGTTACTAGCAACCTGTGGGTGGAGTAGAAAAAGATCGAGCTTTGCCATAACTGAATACTGCTTCACTTCCAATGCCCACCCCTGGCAGTCCCTATAACAGAGGTAGAGGGCTGTGCAGACTGGCAAAGGAGCTTGACATCTTTCACAGAGGAAAACAAAGCACACAGATGAGGAGCTCTTGAAGGTGACTCCGGGGACACAGCCCAATTTTCAGACACTTTAAACCTGGTTCTCTCTGCTTCCTTGCATCTGAAAGCAGCTTTCAAAGGCTCCACGCAGCCCATTCCAGACTCATTTAAACGAGCATGAAATAGCTGAAACAGCACAGGTGGGCCCCAAAGGTAGGAGCTGGAGATTATTTGAGACCCGAACTAGAAAAAATGGACTCAGAAGACCACAAAAAGAAAAAAATCGACCTGCTTTGTTTCTTTTAGAACAAGAGTCTTCCTCCCCTAGCACAGGACGGGCTCACCCACCAAGCCCCACCACCAGGAAGGCTGCAAAGCCACAGTGAGCAGCTACACAGGAGGAGATCAGCGGTAGAGGCAGGAACAAAGGCCTCATCTCCTAGCTCCTGGTAGGTGACCCAAGCACCAAAGCTAACAGTACTCAATTGCTTTTACTGTTCTCATCCAGACATTTGCTTTGGGCTGCAGCTTTTCTACATGGCATTTTGATACAGTACTAGCAAAGTGATGGGGATGTGCCCAAGCCAGGTCATCTCCAGACATGCCCAGAAGCAACAGAGCCCAGATATGGCTCTGTAACTATATTACAATCCGTGAGAGATGGATAAGGCACACTGGGCAAATGCTCAGTTCAAGAAAATGGCAATGCTCTACCACCAACAGAAGGGTTAATGAGCTGTCCCCTTCCCCCTCGCAAATTTACTCTGCAAGCACCATGAAATACCCGGCTTTTGGCACCAGCTGATCACAACGGTTGCCCAACTGACCCAGTTCTCACAAAGCAGGTCAATACGGACAAAAACTTTTTTTTTTTTTTAAACCAACCAACCCAGATTAGCCAAGGTGTATTGCTGCCATTGGTCACATCCCACGGCTTTTCGGGACCATTTATAAAATGTTTAGATCACACACACTGCACAATCTTAGAGGGAGGATGGCATTCTCCCTGGCCTG
>NW_017729033.1:5432381-5441891 GCF_001723915.1 Gavialis gangeticus
TAGCCAAGGGGTATTGCTGCCATTGGTCACATCCCACGGCTTTTCGGGACCATTTATAAAATGTTTAGATCACACACACTGCACAATCTTAGAGGGAGGATGGCATTCTCCCTGGCCTGAAAACCTGCCATTACACTCTCTTGCAAACAGACAGGGTAAATTGATCCCCCTTAAGCAAACTAGTTGCCAAGCTTTTATCTTCTCTTCATTGTTAACTTGCAATGAAGTGGAATAATTAAACGACATGGGGCTATGCAATGCACTAGCAGAAAACCCTGCCTTAGCAACTCAATTGTAACTAATGTCTGCATTGACTATTATGTGTGTCCAGTGATTTGGAACACTTGTCCAGGGCCTGCTTCTGATCTCACACCGGTTTTACACCGATGCCACTGCCATGATTTCAATAAGTTTACTCCCCCTTTATACAACCATCTCTTCTGTAACATGTTTCAGCATCGCAGAACTAAAGAGAAGGAAGTGACTTCTTAAGGAGGGAGTGAAGAATTGTTCTAATTATATTCTCTAGTCCTTTATCACTTTTGTATTTAAAAGGCTTGAAGTATTGGACTCCTGCCCACGCCGACCTGGAGTTGGTACCAATGAAGTTGAGGGGACAGGAGCATCAAAAGAATGATTTAAAAAAACCACTCAAACTGTTACTAAATACACAGGAAGCAGCAAATCATGGGACCACTGATCTTAAGGAGAAAAAAGTTGTCAGATAAAAAAAAAAAAGTTGTTGTAAAGATTATTAGGAAATCAAACTTCAATCAATACCTGAGGTTTGTAATAGCTTTAAAATGATTGACTATAAAAAGAATAAGAGGGATACAGATAAATAGGGCTCATGCCACATGGCCACGGCAAAGACAACAGGGTGATGTGCAAGCAACAGACTGGAGTGTACTAATAAAGGATCATTCAAATGTCCAGGGGGCTTTTCTCCATCTTCCCCATATGCTTACTTCCTGCATCTTTCTCAGGGAACAGTGAAAAGCAGGCCACTCAGTTTGCCCTCATTTCTAGTCCGCTTCACTCTCGGGCCCTTATGTTCCAACACAATGCTGCAAGGTTTGGGTGAACAATGATGCTGAGTTATTTAAAAGAACAAAAAAACCTCCCAACCATGGGAACATTTCCATTGGCTTCAGGGGGTGTTTTACAAATCTCAGCCACAAACTAAAATGTCACTTAACAGCATCCTCTTTAATACAGAAAAATATTCTATCTTATGCCCATGAGGAAAAGGAGGATTAGCGTAATTTTTAAAAATGTCATGGAAGCAAATGAGAGTGCTCCTGGGTGAGAATGCTGGTAGGGTTGAGCAGAGGTTGAATGCAACATCCAAATCCTCTTTCCCGCAATGAGGGGCTGCGTACCAGTGAGTGGGATTCCAGCAGGTGAAAGGAGACTGTTCTGGTCATTTCTTTTCTTCCCTGCAGACAGTACCTAGCAGCGCTATCCGAAACCTGACCTCACACTTGTGTGTGCCCGTGCAAGCAGGAGAGAGTCGTTCCCAGATCACCTCCTCTTAACAAGCCTGGATCCAAAGAAAGACCCCCAAGACCTACTTGTCTAGGAAATGAGAGGTGGAAGTGCCCACAAGCAGGCTCTCAATTCCTGGCTCTGAGAACAGGAAGAAATAAAAGATCTACCGTCCTTGCATCAACCCACACCGAAGTCCAACTGACTGCTTAAGCTTGAGACCCTGAGAAGCAGAACATGCAGGTGTTTGCATGCATAATCAATGTGAATGGCAACAGGAGTGCTCACACACCTAAAATGAGACAGGGAGTCATCCACACCTCACAAGCAGACCAATGCTGCTGCCTCTGATCTCACACCAGTAGCCATTCCCAGTTACCTCCACCATGCAACATGGAAAGCCAGAGTCCTTTGAGATGTGCAGGGTCTACGCCCTTTCCAAAGCTTGGAGACTTTCTGCTGCAGCAGCGGCAATGGGCCCTGCCCCTCCTCATACTCCACCCCAAGGACATAAGGAGCAGTAAGTATTTCCCAGTCAAGTGACTCTCCACTGCACGTGGTACTCGAAGGAAGAGAAGGGGGGTGAGACGTGGCGTGTGAACATGGACAGCATCTCTCAAAGAGCTCCACTTCCCAGTACGCATGCAGTCTTTCTCCTGAGCGACTGCTCACATGCACGTTCCCCTCTCTTGGCAGCACAAAAGACCTGGTGCCAGAGACTATTTTCTAAGCAGGCTCAAGCTCAACAGGCTTGGTGTTTCGAAGGCAAGAGGAATAGCTGGGATTTTGGTTCCAGCCAAACTGCCAAGTCACTTGGAGTCACAGACCAGACCAAACCAGCACCATGGCAGACAGGGCAGCAAGAAGCCACTGAGATGTACCATGTTTCATTCGAGGAGATACAAGAGCCTACATTCACAGTTCCAGGGTGTGGATCTACTGTAAGCAGGGGCTGGAGGCAACGTGGAGAAATGCCTTGGGCACTTGTCCCTGTACTTTCCAGGCACTGCCAGAAGGTCCTCCTGGACCAGGAGGGGCAAGGAGAGAGATCTTCTTCAAGAACCCCAAGGCAGGGCCTATCTCTGGGTCTGCACGCACTGAAGGCTTTCTCAGACAAGGAGGATGAAGATGGTCTCTGTAACAGCAAACTGGTATTCCTGGAGGCAAGGAGCCATGCATTCACAGATTCACAGAAGTTTAGGGCTGGAAGGGGCGTTGTGAGATCATCAGGTCCAGCCTCCCTGCTCTGGGCAGAGAAGACTCTTTAAAGCCTGCCATACTTAATTATGATCTTTAAAATACAGTTGTATTGATTGTTCTGGTCTGACACCAGAGGCTGCTCTCTTTGACTTACCCAACAGATAAGCATGGACCTAGGCCTCATGCTCTTTTCTAGCTCAGGGGGTGGTACATTTCCCAGGGACTCCCTGCCAAAGCACTCAAGTATTGAAGTATGCCCCCTCCATGGTAGGCACAGCTCTGCTACAAGACGGACCCAGCCTGAATCCCTGGGTCTAAGCCATAATGGTGGAAAAGGTTGGAGAGGGGGAAAAGCATCACCAAAGAAATGGGCCTGGCCAAAGAGCAGGAAAAATGGAGCCTCACTCAGCTGGAAAGCTCCATGCCAGAGCCTGGGGTGCCTCGGGTCTCATTGAGAGGATGATGGAGACCAAGGGAAAAGGGAGGAAAAAAGTGATAGAGCATCTCCCCCAAAAATGTTCTAGAAGAGAAAAAGGGCCAAGAAAAAAGGTCAGAAGGCAGGGAGGTTGAACGTGCCAACCCAGTCACAAGAAATGGTAGAGGGGAAAAACATGCCACCCCTGGAGCGAGGAGACAGTGCGTGCCAGCTGCATGGGCACTGTCAGACCAAAAAGACTCAATTGCTGGAGACACCCACAGTGGGATGTGCAGGAGGACAAGCCCTCAAAGGACAAATCTTGCTGCCTTACAAACTACATGTCTTGAGTAGAAAACTTGCACAGATAAAACCTATAGGATTCAGACACTTCACAAATGTTCCTCGGTTCTCAGACCAAGATGCTGAGAAAGGGGCAGCCTGGGGAGAAGGAAACAACATTTAGTGCCGGTATTTCCCCAAGCTCTGCCTCCAACTTGAACCCACTCACAAGTTGGCACAATAAGATTTCACCCAAGGGGATGCACAGATTACTAAAACAGGACCCTGCCTGCTTTGACCCACAATGAAGTATTATTAATATTCACAATGAAATGACTACTCATGGGTTTCAGAGTTGCTACTCCACAGAGATTAACAAGGTTCATGCTTCTCTTACAAGCAGGTTTGTAGGGCGTTACAGACTTGGATACTGCTGCATTGGTTTCACCCTGTTCATATTTGGAACAAAAACCTGCAGAAGACAAGGACAAGACTTTTTTTAAATTAAAAATGGACATTTTGGAACAGCAGAAGGAGCAACCGGAAGAAAAAAAATGAGTCAATCATAAGCTACTGGGACCAATCTCGGTTTTCAGCCCCGATACCTAGAATCACTCACATCCTTTCCAGGCTTTTAGCAAAAGGAAACAAAAACCATATGAACTGGAGAGAGAAGGGACCAATTAGATCATCTTGTCCCATCCGCCAAATGCTGAGAGAAATTTGCTAGATGGTCTCATTCAGTCGGTTTTCAATTCCCGAGCACTAGAGTTTCCACCTCTCCTCTTGGGAGACCTCTCCTCCCGCCTAGTGCATCTCACTGCCAGGAAGCATTTCCAGTCTAAACCTTCCTTCTGCACATTTCTAATTTTGAAGCCGCCCTTGCCCTTGCTTCACTCGCGCTTGGCAGATTCTGAGCTCTGCCCTGGCAACATATTCATACTGAACAGGAACAAAAGAAACCAACCAATAGGATGTTCGACTTTTGTTCCCTGTAGAAATCCCAACTTGTCTGTGACCTTCTCCTTTTCTTAAATCGCATCCATTGTTCCTAACTACACCCCCTCCTGCACCAAGCAAACTGATCCACACCCAGATATTCGACATTAAGGGAAAGAAGGGGAAAGCTTAGTCCTGATTCAGAGCCGTATTTAAATACATCCCCAAGTCCCAATAAAGACAATGGAGCTTGGACACATGCTTCAGGTTCTGCACGTACTTCAGTTCTGCCATGAATCAAGACCAGGTCCCTGGCAACTGCTACTGCTCCTTTTAACAGTCAGAACTACAGCCCAGATCTTCAAAGATATTTAGACATTCAAGGCCACCATTTAGCTGCCAGCAATATCCCTCAAAACTGTCAGCCAGGGGACGCTTTTCTTACCTTCCAGGCACACAGCCATTTAAGCACTGATGCTGCTCCACATCTAAGGCCCTTGGAGTCGTATGTCAAACAAGCCTCAAGACCCATAAAACAAACTGCTCGACATAGGTGCTCCCCCACTTATGTTACAGGGGTGTGGGTTATAGCTGTGCTGGTCTAAGGACATAGGCAGGCAAGGTTCTTTGGGTGAATCTGGTATCTTTTATTAGACCAACTGAAATAGTTGGAAAACAATTAAGCAAGCTTTCAGGTTCAAAAACCCTTCATCAGGCTAAGGAAGTCTCTGCAGCTGGTGTGTGCTCTTCCTGGATGGAATGAAAAGTAAAGAAGCCAGAGGCTGGGCTGGTCTGCATGCAAGAAGGGTAGTCAGTGAAGATGTAGATTGAGGAGTCAGTGGGTGAGAGACAGGCTGGGGGGCGGGGGATAGAGAGAGAAGGGGAATGAATAGTGGAGAGTTACCTGGGGAGTCAGCTGTCAGGCAGGTTAAAATGCGTCATAAATCCAATGTCTATATTTAGTCCATGATTTTTAGTATCCAGGAGGTTGATGAAGTGGAGTTCATAGGCTCGTCTCTGAGAAGTGTTTTGTAAGTTCCCTTTGAGGATCAGGACTGAGAGGTTGGAGAGAGAGTGGTTTTTTTGCAAGAAATGTGCCCCCTCCGGTAACTGGGTATCCCTGTCTTTGATAGAAGTCCAGTGCGCATTCATTCTGGTGTGCAGTTGTTATTTGGTCTCTCCTGCGTAGTTTTCATCAGGGCATTTGGTGCATTGGATGAGATGTATGACATTTCTGGAGGTGCAGCTGTAAGATGCAGGAATGGTGATGGCTCTGTTGTGGGGTGTAGTAATTGTGGAGGTGGAGGAGATGTGTTGGCAGGTTTTGCATTTCTTGTCATGGCGTGGTCTGGATCCATTTGGTGTGTTCTGGGCTTGAGGAAGTTTGCTTCTGGAGATGAGGTTAGCGAGGTTCGGTGCTTGTGTGAAGGCTAGGATGGGTGGCTCTGGGAAGATCTCTTTAAGAATAGGGTCTCTTTCTAGTATGGGTTGGAATTGTTTGAGGATTTTCCATACGGGTTCGAGGGGGGGGTGATAACCAGCAATCTCTCTCTCTGGAGGAGTGTCCTTGTTGGTATATACAGCCAAGCCCTCAGATACCACTGAATTTGCACAGAAGAAAACACCCACGATTACCACCTCACCAATCTTAAGAAGGCTTTCACCCAACAAGGGCACTCCTCCAGAGAGAGAGATCTCACGTTTGAAAGAGCCACCCGGATACCATGGGAAGAACTGCTGCAATCCAGAAGAAAACCCCCACAAATCGCACACCACTGGTTATGACATATCACCCCTCCCTTGAACCCGTACGGAAAATCCTCAAACAATTCCAACCCATACTAGGAAGAGACCCTATTCCTAAAAAAAATCTTCCCAGAGCCACCCATCCTAGCCTTCACACAAGCACCGAACCTCGCTAACCTCATCTCCAGAAGCAAACTTCCTCAAGCCCAGAACACACCAAATGGATCCAGACCACGCCATGACAAGAAATGCAAAACCTGCCAACACATCTCCTCCACCTCCACAATTACTACACCCCACAACAGAGCCATCACCATTCCTGCATCTTACAGCTGCACCTCCAGAAATGTCATACATCTCATCCAATGCACCAAATGCCCTGATGAAAACTACGCAGGAGAGACCAAATAACAACTGCACACCAGAATGAATGCGCACTGGACTTCTATCAAAGACAGGGATACCCAGTTACCGGAGGGGGCACATTTCTTGCAAAAAAACCACTCTCTCTCCAACCTCTCAGTCCTGATCCTCAAAGGGAACTTACAAAACACTTCTCAGAGACGAGCCTATGAACTCCACTTCATCAACCTCCTGGATACTAAAAATCATGGACTAAATATAGACATTGGATTTATGACGCATTTTAACCTGCCTGACAGCTGACTCCCCAGGTAACTCTCCACTATTCATTCCCCTTCTCTCTCTATCCCCCGCCCCCCAGCCTGTCTCTCACCCACTGACTCCTCAATCTACATCTTCACTGACTACCCTTCTTGCATGCAGACCAGCCCAGCCTCTGGCTTCTTTACTTTTCATTCCATCCAGGAAGAGCACACACCAGCTGCAGAGACTTCCTTAGCCTGATGAAGGGTTTTTGAACCCGAAAGCTTGCTTAATTGTTTTCCAACTATTTCAGTTGGTCTAATAAAAGATACCAGATTCACCCAAAGAACCTTGTCTCCCTACTTATGTCACCTTTAGTCATGCTCCAAGCCTATCGAAACGGTGTGCGCCGCACCCCAGAATAACCTAATGACTAGTCCATTCACCTGGGATGAGACCCAGCCTCTAATACTTCTTCTGCCTGACCGACAGCAGAGAACTGAACACAGCTTCACATGAATGCTCTAATCACCATGTTATCAGCTATTCTAGGAGGGGTTACAATTTCCCCTGTTGTGTTGTTCCATGTGTAAAAATACACACGCACACACACGGCAGAGAGACTGACTCTAGTGCCCAGCTGTTAGGGCATTCATAGATTCATAGATTCAGGGTCGGAAGGGACCTAGTAGATCTTCTAGCCCAACCCCCCGCCAGGGCGGGAGAACAACAAAAAACCCCAAAAAGAGAAATGGGACTCAAACGAGTCCAGCCAGGTAGGCATCCAGCCTCTTCTTAAAGACCCCCAGGGTAGGGGCCAGCACCACTTCCCTTGGAAGTTGGTTCCAGCTCCTAGCCGCCCTAACTGTGAAGTAGTTTTTGCGGATGTCCAATCTATACCTCCTCTCCATCAACTTGTGCCCATTACTCCTTGTTATGCCAGCGGGCGCTAGGGGAAACAGCGTCTCCCCCAAACCCTTCTGGTCCCCCCTAGTGAGTCTATAGACAGTCACCAGGTCCCCCCTTAGCCTTCTCTTGTGGAGGCTGAATAGGTTCAGGTCCCGCAGTCTCTCACTGTAGAGTCTGCCCTGTTGTCCCTGGATCATGCGGGTGGCCCTCCTCTGGACCCTCTCCATATTGTCCACATCCCTCTTGAAATGGGGCGCACAGAACTGGACACAATACTCCAGCTGTGGCCTGACCAGTGTCGCATTCAACATGGATGCCTGTGATTGAGGTGCAGGTGGTTTCTCTAGTAAGAGGTTTAATTTGATACAACATAGAGCTGCTCCAACAGGAGAGACAGAAAAACCCGCCCATGGAATATCCAGTGAGCTAAGTCAATGGTTTTCAACCGCAGATACCTGGGGTTCCGCAGACTATGTCTAAGGGGTCTACTATGATCAAAAGTATGTGAATAATCACACTTACAATTCAAAAGGGTCCGCGCCTTCATTCAAAATTGTTTACGGGTCCACAGATGAAAAAAGGTTGAAAGCCACTGAGCTAAATCATTAAGGTATACCCCTGGATATGGGTTCAAATCCTTGCTCTGTACCGGGGGAACTCAGATCTCCCATAGCCTGCATAACAAAAAATACAGATGAATACTACAAGATAAATCCGGATAAAATATAAAAGAAGTTGAATGAACAGGAAAATGAAGCTCATCTTTCCTTCTTGACATTTCGTTGGCTTTTAGCTGTTAAGCTCTGCAAGGAGGCAATTATAGAGCAAATTATTGGAGTCACAGCCAATAAATCCATCAGCAACACTATTCCACAAAATCATTTGTTCCTTACTGGTGGGATTCACTGAGGCAAACAAGTCCAACAAGAAAAGAGGTATTTGGCAAGAAGTAGCATTGCACTTCACTAATCCTCCCTGCTCTTACAAAGGTCTATACCGTGTGATGGTCATAAAACAATTGGGGTATTCCTCAGAGTTTCAAGAGAATTAGAAAAAAACGTCCCAAAAAAGAAGAGGAAAGTCACTGGTGGCATTGAAAGATTCCCATGCAAGCCCAGGTTAATAAGGTCAAAACTGTGCTAGGGAAAATATTAATAAGAATATTACATAATATAAAATAATGAATGGTTTTAGAAAGGCCTGGCAGATTCCTCCTATCATCTCTTGGTATAACAAAGGAGATAAGCAATAAAAGCAACAAATTTAAAGTCAATCCAAGGAAATATTTTTCATGAAACTCAAAGTCATATTAACTCATTATCTTGAAATTTCATTGCATACAATTGCATGAAAAATACACATGTACATCACATACCATCGTGCACACTTCGCTGGGATAAAAATCCTCACACTACAGAGCATAAAGCAATCACTAATTTATTACAGAGGTCAGAAAGAAACTACCCTGTGAGGAGGTTAATCCACAACTATTCACTATAGGGTTTCTTACATGTTCCTCAGAAGCAAGGCCCATAGCTTCCATGAAAATGATAGTACCAGTGAGCCTTTATGTGCTGGGGATCATCATTAACGATCATTATTTATTTTATAGCAAAGCCTACAAGTCCCAAGCAAAATTTATTTTCTTTGTGCTGGCTACTGCATAAAGCCATATTGAGAGACGGCCCCTGACCCCGAGAACAAATGATCCACATAGATAGACAGGGTGGGATAAAGCAAGTGTTATTCATTTCCATTCCCAGACGGGAACAACAGCACAAAAAAAATAAAGGGCTAGATTGTCAAAAGCATTAGGCAGCTAGAAGGCAGAACAAACTCTTGTGGGATTTGCAAAAAACTCCTGAGCAGGTGAGATATCCAACGCTCACGGGAATTAGTAACTTCAGGCCCGTAAATACCTTTAA
>NW_017729033.1:5446891-5447756 GCF_001723915.1 Gavialis gangeticus
GATGGGAACAACAGCACAAAAAAAATAAAGGGCTAGATTGTCAAAAGCATTAGGCAGCTAGAAGGCAGAACAAACTCTTGTGGGATTTGCAAAAAACTCCTGAGCAGGTGAGATATCCAACGCTCACGGGAATTAGTAACTTCAGGCCCGTAAATACCTTTAAAACCTGTCCATGAGAAACTAGGCCAAAGGGACACAGCAAGTCTGACGCAGAGTTGGGAAGATAACCCAGGGTCCCTTCAGGGTATTTATGGTCTGATGAACCAGTTACTGCAAGGTAAGATAGGGGGTCACCTTACAACACAGCAGCTACTCAACTGTAATTGCCTCTATATGTGCTCTTCTGCTGGAATAAAAGCCATACGCGCACGGTGAATGTATCCACCAGCTCACCTAGCGGGACCAAGCTTGAGTAGCTGCCCCTTGAGTGGTGTGACACGCCAGGGTGGCGTACTTTGCAGGAGGGGTTCCTGTAATTCCGCATCACATGCTCCCCAAGTCCTTCTTCTCCAGCTCCTTTTATTTCAGGGACTCCCAGCAACACTCACAGCAGGTACTATGTGCCTCCCTTTCTCTCCTTTGCACCACGGCTGAGACTGTCTGCCCACACCCCCTCTCTGGGACATGCCAGGGGTTCTGCGTCTCATCCTTCTCCATCACAGCCCTGTGCCTCCACCACCACCTGTCATGGGCTGGATGTGTTAATGACTGTCATCACCAAGTTTAACCTATACAGCAAAGACATTTTGGAATGGAGGGGATCTGGTACATTTGCAGTACACACACACGATCAAACAGAGACTCTGACTCCACTTTCCTCAGCCAATGCTCATCACTGTTCTCCTTATGCTGGTTGCTTCTTGTA
>NW_017729033.1:5452756-5470807 GCF_001723915.1 Gavialis gangeticus
CTCTGACTCCACTTTCCTCAGCCAATGCTCATCACTGTTCTCCTTATGCTGGTTGCTTCTTCCTATTAAAAAAAACAAACCCTCCTATCTGCACCCTGCACCATACCCTCGAAGTGCCCTGCACCAACTGGAGTGCTTGATGAAATGCAGAGGTTACATGTAAGGGTTTGGATAAAGGCAACAGGGTGCAAATGAACTGGATTGAAAACAGCAGGTGGGTGGGGCCGAAGGATGACATTTCTTATTTCACATCTGAGCTGCGATCAGACTTTGTGTTTATTTGCTCATCACCACCACTGGTCTGCTCTCCGTCAAGGTCACAGTACTAATTTGTTCTTCTCGTCTCTGGGCCTGCTTTCCAACAACAGACTGTGCCACGTCTGTCTGATCTCTCCCTGTGTGGGGCGTCCAGCTGTGGGCAGGGTTAAAAGGGTTGCAGCGTTTAGTAGCTTACTTGGTTAAGAAGAGCCTCTGGAAATGAAAATGGTCCCAGGGCTGGGGCGCATTTTCTGAAGATGGAGGCTTAATCATGGAAAGGAAAGCTCCACTAAATACTGGAAGCACTGAATGGGAATCTTCCACGCAAAGTGACAATACCTTGCTCTGGTTTACTGATGAGCTTGCTGGAAAAACAGGGCAGAGTGGGGCAAAGTGCTCGACTGGTAGATCATTGCTGTCATGCGACAATGCCACCCAGAGACCCCGAATGGAGCAGGGCCACAGATTGCTAAGTGCTGCGCACACTAGTAAGAAATAACCCCACCAGGAAGAGACTGTCATCTGAACCTGTTTCCTTTCAAAAAGATGAAGCCTGACAGCCCTGAGATCCTTATACTGGAAAAGGTACCAGTTTAAAGAGGATACAAATGCATGTGTTTTCATAACCAGTACAACTGGCCAGGACCTGGTCCTGGATCATGATTTATCTGACAGGAAAAACAAGAGAGCAATTTGTACATATGAATGCATTCTAGAGCAGGGTTTTATTCTGTTTCTGAGTGCTCCTGAGATTAGAGGCATTGACAGAGCAATCATGCAAAGGAAGAGATGCAAGCAAGGTACAAGCACACACCACACTTGGGAACCATTAAATCGTCCTTGGTATTTCCCATGGCTAGCGTAGTATTGACATGCAAAAGCTATGTAGGGCTTAAGTCTCACATGAAGTCAGGGTAGGCATAAAACCAGGACGCAAACAAAGAACATTAGATATTTTTAAATTAAATTGGATTTTTAGTTACGTCAGGGCTGTCAAACTCATCCAGCCCCACCAGCTAGCTGAGGAGCATAAGGCCAGTCAGGGCTGGATTGGGTCCACAGACTGGCCCCACGTGCCGGATCTAGTGTGCAGGGCCAGTCTGGTGTGGGTGCCATATGCAGCGTGCGCCCAGGACTAGGCCTGCACACTTGCTGCTTGTAGCATGCAGGCTGACTCCACGCCACAAACCACATGTGGCATGCGCTGACCCTGGCCCTGCAAGTGGCACATGGGGTGGGTCTGGGGCACATGCACAAGGCACATGCTGGAAGCAACACCTATACCAGACTGGCCCTGCACCCAGCACACGTGGCTGGGCTGTGGGCCCAATCCAGACCAGCCGATGATCCAGCACGTCAGGCCATTCCAGCGTGGCCGCCACACACAACGCGCATACCCTGGACCAGCTCTGCGTGCCTTGTGCAGCACATGTCCCAGACTGACCCTGTGCGCTGTGTGTAGCCTGTGTCAAACTGGCTCCAGGCACAGCAGTGGGGCCGGGGCTGGCATGTGCCACATGGAGCGCGCAGGGCCGGTCTGAGACTTGCAGGCAGCACGGTGAGCTGGCTAATGGGGCTCCATGGGCCAGGGCCAGCCCATGGGCCGTATCTTCGACTTGCCTGATTTATGTCAATATTTTTTTCCCTTAAAACTAAATATTTAAATTTAAAATGTCAACCACCTGCAACAACTTCCCTTTAAGCTATTAAAATTATTCCAGTAAAATGCTCCAGCAACACACCCTCTTCAAACATTAATGGAGTACAGGCGCTGAATATTTCATTATATAGAACCAGGGGGGAATTCTAACTTTTGATGTCCCCTATGCTTTATACATGCATCTCAGTATTACATCTGTGTCACCTTCAATCTTTTCCCATTGAACTCAACGGAGCTGGACCAAGTTAAGTATTTTTGATAAGCTTATCTGCAGGAAAACCTTGGAAAATCCAGCTCATGTGACAACCCATTAATTCAGTAACTCAAATGAACACTTCCTTTATTTAATAAATCATTTCAAAAGTATAAACAAATGTAAAACAAGTTTAGCTATTTTCATAATTTTTTGCATAACCAGCTTTTTAAGAGTTATTTCATAAAATAAATTTTCAAGAGAGTGTTTTCCCTTGAATTCCACATTCCCATCTGAATGCAACTGAGCCCAAATCACAAAAGGAAAAATGCATGTCTAGTGACTAAGCATCACTTGCTTTTCTAAATAAAAAATGTAGAAATTCATCTGAAAATATGTATGCTGGACTATAATAATTGCAAATGCATGTACAGATGTGAAACACTCTCTTGGCTACCATTAAATAATACCAAATTTAGCATAAACTGCATTCAGGCGCAAGTCAGCATGTTTGATCGGCTATACCCACCAATGAAAAGTAATCTTAAATGCACAACCATTTCAAGCAAGGTTGCCTGCTTGCTGGTTTAAAAGATTAAAATGCATTATTTAAATAATTGTTCTACTCTACGTTAAGACTTCAACCCTGGCCAGCAAAAGTAGCAACATGAGTTAGGCAGATTTTGGGAGCGCAAAGCACTGCTGTCCTCCTCCCTGGGGCAAATTTCAGACTCGGAGGGAAGCTCTGCAGCCCTGAACACTAAAATTAGATCCCCCACCTTTTCTGCAGGACCTCATTTACAATCCTTTAGAGACAGACAACTTCTACTACATAATGAAAACGATCTTAAGTAATTGCCTCAGGGTCCAAGAAAACAAAGCAGTACCTACTAGAGATTGTCTTTAATTAAAACTGTACTGGGTACCTTAGGGAGGACATTTTAAAACAGTCACTGCTAAAGAGTGTGAGTTGCCTATCAGAAGGGTGTCTGTGCCCGAAAGCTTGCAAAGAACTTTTTTCCAACTATTTAGTTGGTCTAATAAAAGAGATCACATCTACCCAAAGAGCCTCGCCTGCCTGTGTCCTTAGACCAACACGGCTACAACCAACACCCTGGTTACTACATCCAGTGTCGTCTCAAGCAATATATTGGAGCCCAATCCAAAGCACATCAAGTCAATGAAAATAATCCCACTTAATGAAACAGGCTTTGGAGCAGGCCTCTGGCTGGTACTCTGGAAGAGGATGGCCTCTTAAAGCTCAGTAAATAGCCTTTTGAAACAAAGCAGCATGCTTCTGGGGAGTAGAAGGAAACCCCAGGGGCTAAACAAATTCCTCCCCAAGCAGCTGGCTCAGGACCAGTGGGGCCTGAGCTTCCAGTATTTGTGCTTGTGGATGTTTTCAAGCCTCCCTGCCTGACATTTGCTGCCAGTTTTGGTGCCTGAGAGCACCTGTGCAGAGACAGGCCCAGCTGGGACAGGGGTCCTTGCTGCAACCCAAGAGCCTCCTGTGGCTGGGCCAGCAGCCGGAGAGCAGAAAATCTGTTTCATGTGATCGGTCATTCAGGGAAACAAATTTGCATGATGCATAATGCATATCTGTGCTTTCATCTAGCAGATGTGCGGCTCTGACAGTTGGAAATCTTGGGGGAAAGCAGCAGCAGCATGGGATGCAGAGCTCTTCCTGTAACCCAAGACTGCTTCTCACATTCTCTTGTGCAGCAAACAACCTGGGGCCCTTTCCTTTCCTTGATATGCAAGTATGTAAAAGGTGGTGACAGCATAATTAACTAGTCTGAAACGTGGAGCAAATACCTATTCGGCCGAAGGCGGCTATTCGTTATAATTGAGAGGTTATTTATGAAATGCATTTAGACTGCAATCTGGACAGGGCTTTGTATTGTTTCCATAAGGGAGCATGGTTTCCTGACGGGAACTAAGCATTCAAGCAGGAGCGCTGAATTCCCTTTGCAGCTGAACACCCAGGAGCTACAGATGTTGCCAATTCATAAGCGTGAAACACAGAGTCATCACTGACTCAGCACCTTCGCATGGCGCTGGGGCCTGCTGTGTTGTGCTGTGCTGTGGGAGCTGCCGTCTCCAAGACTCGTGCAGTCTTCAACACAGCAACTGTCCCAACCCTGAGTTGACACAGGCTCCATCCTCCTTCCCACCCTCCTCCAGCAGACATTTCAGCCTCAGCTCAAATGAAAAAGGCCAGAGGTCTTCCCTTCCAAATCTTCCTTGCAGCTCACATCACAGCATCCTAACCCTTGCTTTGCTGCACACATGCAGGCCATGTCTTCTTCCTCCGGCACATCTCTAAGCTCAGACCTTTTCTCTGTTCACTGAGCAGAGTGCTAGTGTCTGGGCTCCCCACCAACTCCCCTCTCGATTGCTGCAGCCTTCTCTCCTAACAGCTCTTTGGATGGGTATCTCTGCCCTGCCCTAATTCTGAATCCCTGCAATAACCATCTCCACTACACTGCTCTCACACTTGTCCTCTCTTCCCCTTCAAAGCTTTACTCATACTTTCTCACCTGCTCACGTCTCTTAATTAAATGCCCAGTGCTGTCTCCATTAATGATCACAGCTTCTTCCACAGCTGTCTTGGAGCCAGTCTACATCTGAAACCCAATGCAGATGCAAAGGGGGTGCACTGGCATGGCTGTACCCTCCTTTCATACTGGACCATACTGCAGGAGCCTCTGGGGACTTCTTTAAATGTCCCCAAAGCAGGTAGAGAGGAAGGCAGGGGCGTTCTTATCTGCTTTGGGGACTTTAAGAAGTCCTCAGAGGTTCCCCCCAAAGTGGTCTTCCTGCATCTCCCTTTGCCAAATCCTGGATCTGCCCCTGCCTGAGAGTCAATTTACATCCTTCCTTAGTCTGAACAATGCACAATACCTGGTAAAGAAAAGCCCCACGTATAGGCACGCCCCTTGTGTTTTCTCCTATGTTATGTTCCACGGCTGGATCACCGTCCCCAGACTGATGTGTAGAGGACACTCCCTGCTCTTCCTCCTTCAACCCCCTTCTCCGAAGCCACCGCTGCTACAAGGTCTACAACAAAATACCCAGCTAAAAAGCTGATTCCAAAAGGCCCAGTAACACAGCAAACAATATACTTATGCACCTTCTACATTTCATCCCTTTCCCGAGCCTTTCACAGATTTCTTGTTCTCCTAGTTTAGGGCATGGTTGTTAAATGCTTCCATGCTAGGACCCTATTTGTGACCCTGTTCAGTTGAGCAGCTATGGCTTAGCATGTACTGCTGTAACCCCAGTTAACAGTAATTGTGAACCTGGCAAAGGACGTTTTGTAAGAATCAAGATACGCTGCTAAATGATTTACAACTGCAAAGAGACCTTTCTTAGTTGCTCTTATCTGTGGCTGGAAAGCTCAGCCACACTATTTATTAATTTTGCAATTTTTTGTGGAGGGAGAGGCGGGGGCTGCAGGGGAGAGAGCTACTCAGTGCATTCATCACTAGTATTTTCCTATGATCCACCCATCTTCAGCTCAAAAAGTAAGAGTCCCAAGGTCAAAGCACTAAGGATCTTAGTGGTCCTAAATGGCCCTATGGCATGTGCTTGTTCATAGAATTTAGCATCTTGAACTTCTCTGCCCCAGTCAGGCACACGCATACATATAAAATAATACAATTTGATGCCATTTAAAATGGGCCAGGTTAGGATCCCATTATAACAATATAAGAGTGTTCTTTATGGCAAGCTGTCCAATTTCTAATTGGCCAACGGCTGCACATGCCCAGGTTGCAAGTCGTGGGGACCATATGCCATGCCCCACTGCACTTTGCAGCGGACCCCTGCTGCTCTGCACAGTGAGCACCATCCCAATGCAACGTGCCAGTGCCCCTGTGCTCTGCACATCATGCCACGTGCCCTCTCCTCTCTGCTGTGCTGTGGTTGCCCCTGCTGTACTATGCCAGGACACCCACACCTTGCCCTGCAAGGGCCCAGGTCCCCCTGAACCCTCCAGCTGTGGGTTCACTCAACCCTGAAGGCCACACCACCCACCTCCAGGGCAGAGGCAGGAAGCAGAAGGTGGAGAAGGGAGGAGGAGCCCTGAGACTTGAGCAGCTGCAGCAGTGGGGCTAGTGGCATCCAGATCAGCAGTCCAGCCCAGGGTGCAGGTTAACCCTTTGGGGACTGGATGTAGCTCACAGGCCATCAACTGGGCAGCCCTGCTCTACAGTACTGAAACTTCAGCTGATTTAAAACCAGGCTTATATTATAAACTTTAGTCCTGGGTATGACCATAAACTGCATCCAACTGGAGGGCTTAATGGCAATGTGGTGGGGCTACTCGTGGCAGGGTAGCTCCTATAAAATATCACAATGCTGCAACCTCCAAAATAAGGTGAGTATAGGGTGCCTCAAAGCCCTAGCCCCACTGCCTTGGTTGGAGAAAGGCTAAGGGACATCGCTCTGACAGAAACACACCCTCGCTGAGGCATTAGGCAGTCAGCAGTAACTCTAAATTGTTGCTCTCTGGCAGAAGCTACAGCCATCGAGGCACTGAACATCTGGACTCGGTCTGGCCTTTGGACTCTGTCTCAGTGGTATAAAGGAGTGATGGTAGGTCTAGGGCAGCCTCCACTCCTCCCTACTCTTGCCTAGGCGTACATGCTGAAGGTCTTGGTGCAATGGTCGCATGGACCTCTTGTGTGTACACCATGATCCAGAGGATTGATGGTTACCAAAATGATATCATCAACTTCCACTGGCACAGCTATGTTGGCCAGTGATCAGAACTCATTACGCTCCTACCTGGCACAAGGCGGGCTGGGAAACTCTCATACAATGTAAATGCAATTACTCCAACAAAATGCCACTTGCTTTTTCTGCAAAGAGTAGAGAGCTGGAAGAGACATTGGTAAAAGCACCATTTAGCCGCTATAGCAGTGATTAAACCAGGGTGCCAGGGCATCGTGGGGCGCTTTGAGATCTTCTGAAGGATGCTGCAATGCCTAAAGAGATAAGCAGATTGTGAGGAGATAAAGCAGATAAAGAAGAAATAAGCAAGTGTGAGGAACCCTGGCTCCACTACCCAGTCCCTCTGCAAGATGGTAAGCACTATAAATACATGCATTTGTTGTTGAAATGAGGTGCGGCTCAACCACAAAGTTACAGAAGGGTGCCTCGAGTCAAACACAGGATGCCTCATGTCCAAAAAGGTGGAGAACCACTGCACTATAAGCTCCACTGACAGTAGAAGTACCCTGGCCAGCAAACCAATCAACCAGACTTGGTGTTGACCTGGCTCAGCTTCACGGAGTGTTTTTACCTATAGGAAATTGCCTGCAGCCTCACTGCATTCCTACCATTTAGGAGATCGCTGTGGTCGAATACCTGCTAAGGGAGTTGGAGAATGCATGTCAAAAATTTTCCAGCTTTCTCAAGGCACGAAATGGGTTTCCTGTTTATAAAATTTCAACAGAATAAATAGAAGGTTGCTCTTGTTCATTCGAAGTATTTACCCAGCTTTCTGCCTCATTTAAGTGCTGGAGCAAGCTGCTACATATCAGGCCTTTGTGAGCATATTTCAGACATACAGATCCTGAAAACTGCTGTAAGTGAAGAGCTGTTGTTGTGTGGATCACAACCTGCCCATTTATGCTGCGCTAGGATATACACAGACACATGATAAAACAGCAACATGTTTCCTTAAACACCTGCAGGAGCAAGCCCACGAGTTGCACAATCTACTGCTAAAATTACTAACCCCAAGGAGTTCTTCAAGACAGACGGTACACGTGTTTATTTGTACAAACAGCTCAGGGTAATGGTAACAGGCCCCCGCTTGCTTCTTGGCACAGTCTGCATAAACAGTGTTTTATTCTACTACACAACCTCCAAGTGAATCTAAAATGCTGTACACTGGTCCTGTGTGTTTAGCATCAATGCTTTATAACTGGCAAAAAACTCAAATGTAGACACTGCTCAGTCTACCAGAAGGGTCCAATAAAATCCAGAATAATTCGCAGGACTCTTCTTTCAAGAAATACAAATTTTTGCAAGTTTTTTTTTTCATGTGGGCATGATTTTCCAAAGTGTCTAAGTGACAGAGTGCGACTGGTCCTGCCAAATCATTCAGGCCCTTTAGAAAGTTCCACCCCTTTGTCAATTTGCCCATCAAACCAGGCATCAACTTAACTCATTTTCAAAGGGGCTAAGAGTTTGAGAGCTCCCATGCTGGCTCCAGGGATGCATTTGGACTTCAGCCCTCTTCTCCCAGACAACAAACCAGATCCTAAAACACACCTCTGCAACACCACCATGGCTTCTGAGTCAGAGCTTGCACGCTCTATTCAAATGCTGTTGCCCTTCTTGGCCAAGGAGCACGGGTTCCCCAAGACGCATCAGAGAACTGGCAGCACAAAGCATCCAGGCTCTGGTTGGGCCCTGCAGCATCCCACCAACACGCAGAACAAAGCCCAGCTGCAGTCATGGACAACTGGTGGTAAGGACCTCCGCTGCCCAAGTGCAGTTGTTAAGAACCTGCAGCTCCCACTGATACCAACTGAGGTTATGGAGGCTAAACTCTTCAAGAACTTAGGCTTTATCAATTTTGACATAATTTTGATGTCAAACCAGCTTGAGCTACAGATTCCAAGAGCAGCTAAAAGGTCTGGATTATGACATGACCAGAACCAAGTTAGGAATGGAGTCTCTGCACACAAACCCTTTGAATGCTGACAAAATTATAACTCATTTGTTAAATATCAAAGGGAAGCCTCCATCTCCCTGCTTTGCTTTCTTTAATTGTCTGTGTCGTTTAAATGGACTGCTAGGATCTTCTCAGCTGTGGACATAACTGATCAGCAACAGGAAACTACCAACACCTTCTTTGGTGCTGCATTTAAGGCAGGCTCTCAAAAAGGACAAAGATGTTGATGGCTTCTGAAAACTACTTCTAGCTTTGGCTGAAATATTACAACGTTATCTGCAGACCTGTGACACATGCTGACTCAAGTGCTGCCCGCCTGCTTAAAACCAAGCAACAGATCAACCTGCTTCCACATGATTCAGCACTGGCCCCAAGAACATTGGCTTCATGGTTGTGAGCCCTTTTATTCTGGAATGAAGCTTTCCTTGACCAAGCAAATACACAGCCTTCCAGTTGGGAAATGCTCCAGCGGAGGTGAAGGTTTCTCATCACCCCTAGAAGGCAGAATCCATTTCATTTGGACAAGGAACTCTTTTTTTCAGGTAAGCAAATAGGAGCAGGAGTGTCTCGAGTCCCACCCAACCTGTATGGTGAGAGTCTAAACCATGCTACGTTTCTGCAGGAACAGCTGGCGCTATATTGTCCTTTAAAGAGACCAAATTTGTCCCATCTAAACTGATCTTCAGGACCTCTCTGGCACCCATAACTGGGGTGTCTGAGTCATGGAGGCAGAGAGAGACCACTTGACTAAAGGGACCTCTGTACCACTTCCCTGCTGAACTCAGGCCTGCATTCAAGGCCTTCGCCAGCTATTCACTTAGCCCAATTACTGGGTTTGGGTACATGGAAAGCAGAGTGAATCTGTGGGGCTGTTCTCCGTGGTGATGCTGAGCTTGGCAGGGAGGCAGCAGAGCAGGGGTGGGCCAGATGCGGCCCGCCAGGCCATTCTACCTGCCCCGGGGGACCCCTAAAAAATGTAGAAAGTTAATATTTATCTGTCCTTGGCTGCCTGTCATGTGACCTCCGATGCCTTGCCAAAAATCAGTAAGTGGCCCTCTGCCTGAAATATTTGCTGGCCCCTGCAGTAGAGGTATCCTCAATGCACCTGACATCACACTGAAGCAGGGAATCAAACCCACATCCTCCAAGTCCCAGGCTGGCAAGTTTAGGCACCGATACAGCTTCTCTGCCTGTCTCTGGCTGTATCAGTGATCACTCAGCAGTGCCATGCAGGAGATCTTGAGTTTAGGTCCCTGAGCCTGGATTCTGACGTGGACTGTCCTCAAGGGACATGGGTTTTGCAGAGGAAGCAAGACACGTGGGGCCTGATTCTCAATTATACCCAGGCCATAATGCATCGCTCTGTGTAGAAAGCTCTTACAAGCAGGCATAAAGGTAATTTAAAATGACAGCCATCTCAGAGGAGAAAGGGTAAAGATCCCCAGTGATACTACCATCCTCCCCCTACAAAAGCCAGCACAGGAATAACGCTCTACAGTCAGTTCATGAGGCTTTTTTCCACGGTTTTAAATGGTCGCAAACACCATGGAGGTTTTTCACATTTCCCTTCGCAGACCCCGACACACTAGACACTTAACCCCAAGCTGTTGTTACAGGGAAGTGCAATGACTGTGATGCTGACACGAGAACGTTCCCATCCGCCCTAGTCAGAATTGTTAATACAACCCTACAATTTACTGTAGATGCCACATGAAAACATTTATCCCAGGACAGACATTATATTAGTTTGACACAAGGTAATTAAGAATTAACTAACACATAACTATCAAGTATGGACACATGCATTTCAAAATAAACTCTCTGGATTGGCAACATCCCTCCCCCTTTCAGCTTACAGTAGCTGTCTCCCTAACCCTGGGCCACTGAAGCATGGGTTCGCTGTAGTCTCACACCTGTACTTGTCAGGCTGTGCATTACGCATTATGCAATTTGATTCTTTGGCAAATTACTGAAATGGGGGAGAGCCTCCTAACTTGTCAGAAACAAGCTTTATGATGATGAATGCCTGAGTAGCTGACGTGAGCCTGTAAGCACTTGAGTAAGTTCACGTTTCCCCTCCTTTTCTACTTGGCGTCTAGACATGGAGATGACAAGTATTATAACCACCTGATTCGATACTCCTGCCATCAGTTGAATTCTATAATAATCTGCATATACAGGAGCTGACAGTAGTGTTCACTGGACCCAGAATTTTAAAATTTATGTTTCTAAGGGTAGTTTTACTTAAACCTTTACATGACCTTTTCATAGATTTCATAGACGTTAGGGCTAGAAAGGACCTCGGGAGATCATCGAGACCAGTCCTCTGCCCCCGGGACAGGAAATCAGCTGGGGTCAAAGGATCCCAGCAAGATAAACATCCAAATGTCTCTTATAGGAGTCCAGAGTAGGTGCTTGCACCACTCGTGAGCCTTTCATTATTGTAAGTGTTATCTGGGTACTGTTAGCTGGATCTGTGGTGAGGTCAGCAACATTTTGGGGGCAGAGTGCCAAAAACACCTGCAACCTTGACTTGTAAGATGTTGGTTTGCCAGGGGAAACAGTGGGGGAGCCATCCTTGCTATGGCAGCACCGCTCTGGCCCTTTCCTTGCCATCTGCACTAAGGCACACGTGCCAAGCAAAATGCCTTCACATGCCACACTCTGGCACCCCTGCCAAGGGTTGCCTAACCCTGGTCTACAGTTTTCAGCCTACCTGGTTCTTACAGAATTCACCCACTTGCTATTTTAGTCACAAGACTGAGCATACAGTAGCCAATCTGTGTAACTGGTCATTCTCAAAAAAGAAGATGCCTCTAAAGGAACACAGAGCCCCTTGCATCAAGCAGTCTCTCAAGCGAGAGCTTAGCATCATAGATCCCTGAGTGTTAAGGTCAAGAGGTATCACCCCCTCTCATCACCACGATTTCAGTCCATGCGACTTCATCCAGTCATTTCTACAGTTGAACAAATCACTCTTCTGAGCTGCATAAGCAAGTGCTAGAAACTAGACATGACTGCTCACACTTCTTGCCACTTAGATTATTTGGGGTTTTTCTTTAAACTGCATTTGGATGACAAAGAGGTTAATGAACACACTGGAGATCTATAGAAAAATACTTCCATATCTCCCTAGGGTACAGTTCTGTAACAGAGGACACTCCTTGATTTTAAGCACTGGCTAATATTTTACCTAGTTTTTCATCAAAAAGGCTACCTCTCCCAGGGTCCAGACTTAGGAAATAGGCTCCGACTTGCCTTCTGCCTGACTTCTGACTACCACAGCTATCTACCTCTCTATGCCTTCTTCTGGCCATCATTAGAGCCGCAGTATACAAAGCTACCTTTCAGGTGCTCAGCTACCACGGAGCACTATATGAATGCCTAGACAGGTACTCATTTTGTAAGAAGGAGTCACTTACCTAAGTCCCTGCTTCAAGCACATTCCACAGCAGCTCCTCTTATCTGAAGCCAAACAAGAAGTATGAATACATGAGAGATCCACAAGCCTGTGGTAAAGCATCTGCTCTTGTCCAAGCTTGAATTTCCTTCTCTCCCTCCAACTGCTAAGCCCAGAAGCTATCAGCCAATTCTTTTATACTGCTGAACAGTTTCCATCTAACCTAGTGCTCTGAGTGGTGTCCCCAGAAGGTCCCACCCCTAGTGTATTGGGTGGATTTGTGTGATTGGTATATAATGGTCACACTGGACAAAAATGCCCAGGAGTCCTTCCTGTAATCAGCAGAAGTGCACACATGGAAAAGGACAGGATCTTGTTCAGAGCGTGTCCCATGGGGAGACTTGCACATGGGAAAGCCTCACTGTACATCCAGACACCGCTGGATTGAAACACTGTTATATCGGTAAGAATTTAAAGGCGAATGCACACCCACTACAGCCTCCTGAAAGACTACAATGAAAGCTGGATAAGATGTCTAGCAAGATAAAGTAATTCTCTGTAAGGTCAGGGTTTGTAGGGTGCAATGTCAAGCGCACGTGGGAGAAGGGAGAGATTTTGTGCAACCAGAGAGAAGTAACTAGGGAGTTGTAAGCAAACCTGAAAAAGAAACACTTCGGCTGAATATCCGGCAAAACTATCCCTTGTGAGGCCTTATAGGCTGCAAACCATCAGCCAAGGAAAGCAATGGAAATGTTCAAGCATCACAGGCAACAACAGGGACCAGCAGATTGTTCAAGCTGTGAACCAGAACAACCCATTTCTGGTCCAATGTGGGCTGGGTGGCTCCCATAGCACGTAAGGGGTGGGGGCTTTCCCTGCCCCCACACTGGAACCAGGCAGCTGGGAGCAGTACCTGTGCCACTGCTGCTTCTCTCTCCCCTCCGCTCTTCAGAGGGCCTGGGTGCAGCTTCCAGCTGATAGGGAGCTGCGCTGGGGCCAGACAGCTGGAAGCTGTGCCCTCACTGCCACTTCTGCACTGCAAATGGCAGAGAGGGTGGAGGAAGCAGGAAGGGTGGAGGAAGAAGTGGCAGCAACGTGAATGCAGCTTCCAACTGCCTAGCCCTGGAACAGTTCCCACTGGCTGGAAGCTGTGCCCATGCTGCAGACAGAGATGGGGGAGCTGGGGTGAGGGAAAAGGTGGGGGAGAAGCAGCTGCAATAGCAAAGGCATAGTTGGAAGATGCCCAGCTGCAGCACAGCTCCCCACTGCTTAGCCCCAGAGTGGACATGAGCATGAGTGTAGGCAAAGCCCTCAGGCTCTGTGGGCCAGATCCAGCCTGCGGGTGGTATACTGCCAATGCTTGGGCTACCTGTAAGGGAAGTCACGGGCAGAAGATGACTGCTCAGGACTCCAATCAGTTCCATAATCCCTTTCTACTATCTATAGTATGACATTGGAAACACTGTGCTGACATCATCTACCATCTCCTTCTGGTAACAGCTATGAGTTATATAAGGCAAAAGGTAAAATGAATCAAAAGAAAGGAGATCAAAGAAAACCAGTAACCACGCAAACAGAATGAAAGGATGGATGGCTGATCCCTGCTGGAAGCCTGGGGAACCAATCTAGGTTTAAATACAGGATCTCCCCAGCCTACTGCATCTCCTTCCAAGTCACTTCCTATGCATGAAACACGCTCTCCACCTCTGTCCTCCAACGTACTTCCCGATCATCTACAGTCTTAGGGCTGACAAAGAAAACCATCAAAATGTGAACCCAAGGATAAGTGGTACAATGCTTCTCTGCTGTAGTCTGTAGACAGTCTAGAACAGCAGCTTCAGAAGGTGTATTTGACTCTCACTGCAATTTCAACATAGCAGCCTGGTGCTCTTGTTCAGTGTCACCCAGGCCTCTCTGGGACAGGGCTGTCTTCATTTGGAGTCAATCTGCTCTCCAAGGAACCCTCAATAATTTCCCCCAAGGAGTCCAATAGAAAAAAGTACTAAGCATAAGTAGGGGCAACAGTTTCTGGCCCTTTCTGCCAACTTTCTCAGGCTACTGCACCGTGATAATTGTGTGCGACATCTCGTCTCTCAGGTAAGTGGATCCTTTGCAAAATGTCTTCAGAGATCTTGCTACAAGTCTACAGTCTGCGGAAATTTAATGCAGGAATGGCCACAGCACACTGAGTGCCATTCTACTGGTCAGTGCACAGAATTGGTAAGGAAGTTTCCCTCTGGTGCTCCACCAAAGAGTATCAACAGCAGGAGCACTAATGCAGACTCGCAGGGTGATCAGTGAATGGGTGCGGTACTACGAAACTCGGGAGACCGATGTTCTATTCACAACGATGTTTTATTTGCTCCACTGGTGACCTTCTAGGTAATACTGGGAAATCACTTCTCCTCAATGCCTGTTCCTCCTGCCCCTTTTGCTACTCTTCAGTCTAGAAATACTTCTGGATGGGGACTGGCTTGTTCTGTGCATTTACACAGCGATTGGCACAAGGAAGCCTCTGGGTGCTAAAGTAATACAATAAATAGACAGGGCAATGAAGTTTTTAATGCTATAAATACTGAATTCTGAACTGATCAACATTAGAAGTGGCCTGTTGACAAGTGCATTCTTTCCTGACTATCACAGGCCGGAGGGTGACCCAGAAAGCACTCTGACAAATACCAACTTAGACAAAGCTCCAGCTACTGCAGTAATGGGCATGACAAAAGTGACTATAAATAGATGCCGAGCCTGCATGTAATGACGGTAGAAAGACTGGAGTGTGAACCAAAAGTTACTAGACTGCACTGTGTGGGGGGTCAGGAGAATGCTATGAAAGAGAAAAGAAAAACACTTGGACTAAGTTGTCATGCAGACAAGAGCAGCCACCAGTGTCTGCACAGCTTACGTTACACATACATGCAAGTCTAATGTTTCTTAAACATTTCCAGCATTTTATCTGATGCATGCATTGCACGTATTACACTGAGTGCATTTCTATTTATTTTTCAAATCTCTGCCTATTACATTTACATTTCAAACATCAGGGACCCTTCTGCATCTCATGTACTGGACTCACAACACTTCTGCATCTTACTAGCTGATCATAGCCCATCTCATCAATGAAAATATACTAATAAAATACATTTTTAGTGTTGCAAAATGACTTGTCAGAACATGAATGCCAAACCCAGCCACTTAGTTGCAAAAACACAAAAAAATACTGCTTGAGCACTTTGAAGTAAGTTATTTTATTTCCCATTGTGATGCAATCAAGTATTTCTTATTATACATAGGGGAGGAAGTAACACTTTTTCCATTTTGCTATGTTCCAGGTTGTTCTTAAATAAGAAACATACTTTTCTTCTCCATTTTAAAAAAAACACTTCTAACAAGTTACTACCTTGGCAATATCCTGACCAAAATACCACCCCCTGGATTATTGTTTCCAAGTGAGTGAGGACTATAATTTGCATACTAAATCCCAAACCCTATTTCAAGAAGGTAGAAAACTGGACTATGTTAAAATTAGTAACTCTCTCCCTTACCTTAATTATCGTAGGTACATCATCCATCCATATGCCATCAGGATCCCGTAAAGGTCCCAGACAATCGTGGCCAGATCCTGCCACACCAGGCCATGGGGTGCTTCAGAGGCAAAGGGGTTGCAGTGCAGTGGCTCCACATCCTTGGCAAAATAGGTAGCCACCGAGGCCTCCACGCTACCAGCCTGATGATGGGGTCCGGTGCCTCTGCACCCCAACGTTGAAGCCGTGCTCTTGGCCCACAATGGCAGCTATGGTAGAGATGATTGGCTCGAAGTTGGAGTGCTGGCATGGGAAAATGGATCCCCCCTTTTTCACATCCCCCCACCCCTGCCCTCCTGCCGCCCTGACTGTTCACAGCACCTCCGTCCAGGGATCATGGGTTTTGCTGCTGCAGACACTCCCCTTCACCCTTGGGTCGCACATGCCTGTCGGCACGTGGACCACAACAGTTCCAGCTGTTTTCTGATGCCCTCCTTCAGGTGCAGACACTGGTGAAGCAGCTTGCCCCAGCCAGGACCATCAATTCCCTAGAACTTCTCCATTTCATTCTCAAGCTCCTTCACTATGGAGATCACCCGGCTAAGGAGGGCATCACCAGCACTGAGGGTCTCGATGGGCTTGAGGAACAGCTTGAGGACCACCAAGATCTGGGAGCTGGTATTCCACTCAGTTTTGTTAAGGGGGCCACTGATGCCAATCTCCTCAAGCAAGGCCATCTCATGGATGGCCTTCTGTTGCTCCACCAGCCTTTCCAGCATCAGGTACGTGGAGTTCCACCAAGTCTCCACATCCTGCATGATTTTGTGCTGCAGGAAGCTCAGCTCTGCCTGTTTGTCCTGCAGCATCTTGCCCTCCTTGATGCTGCGGTGGAAGTAGCCTGCCACCTTCCTGCACTTCGAAATGAGCTGGCTGGTAGTGATGGCGACATCATCGGGAGCTCTGTCCCCCTCCAAGGCCTCCCTGACTATGAGGTGGAACTTGTGTGCCACACAGCAGATGCCAACTAAGTTGGCACCATGCACCACCTTGACCATAATGGCCCCATTGTCGATGACCATGAACCAGTGGGTGAGCTTGCCCTGCCCAGTGAGCCACCCCTGCACCATGCAGTTCATGGCCACCATGATCTCCCTTGCAGTGTGAGTTTAATCCATCACCTCGGCTTGAAGGAGAGCCCGCCAATGGCCTGACTGGTCACACCAGTGCCCTGTGAGGGAGAGGTAGGGATGATCTCTACCCCAGCTGCTCCAGATGTCCCAGGTGAAGTGCAAAGCTACCTCCAGCCCTGCCTTCCACAGCTCCTCCATGCATGCCTCATACAGGGAGGGCACCATCATCCTGCTAAAGGTGGTGCGTGCGGGCACTTGGTACAACGAGGCCACAAGTGTCATGAGCTGCCTGAACCCTGGACAATCAACAAAGGAGAAGGGCTGGCTATCCAGAGCAAGCATCTCCCCAATGCTCTGGGTGATCTCACTCGCCTTTGGAACGCAGGCCCCCTTTGTCTCCGCCTTTCCCGCACCGCTCCAGGGTGGCCTGCCTCTGCTTTGTGGGGGTGGGGGCTTTGGAGTGAGAGGGGGACTTCTTTTTGGGCAAGTTCCCAGTGGTGCTGGTCAGAGGAGGAACAAGGACAAAGGGGTGCTGCCTCCTGAGATCAGCAGCATTGCCATGGTGGTGAAATGTTTCACCATCTTGTTCCGCTGATCTGCTTTCAGCAGTGCTGGCAGGTAGCATACCTGGGAACATCTCCACCTCAAAATGATCCCACCCACTTCTGGGTTGAGGGTGGGGGATCCCGTCTTATACCCCTCCTCACCAGGCAGAGGCACAACAGGAGGAGATGAGGCACCTGCCCCCACAACCTCCTCCGAAGTGCCTTCCAGAGAAGGAGACCTGCCTGTAGGGGAACTTTGAAGGGTGTGGAGCACAAACTCAGATTCCCTCTCCTTCCCCAGAATTTCCTTCGCTATGGCCCTCAGCTGCTCTGCTCCAGATCTGGCTCCTCCTCTGCACTGGAAGGCTCACGCTAGGAACTGAAACTGGGGTGGAGAATGTCATGCTGCTTCTGGTTAGTGGTGTTAGTGGTGGTGCAGGCGCAAGCACTGCTACCACCTCCTTGCTCCCATTAGCAGCAGAAGACTCATCACTGCCAGGAAAGAGGGTGCGTCTATGTTTGGGGTGGGGGGAACCTGTAGCTCTCCCTCTGCCCCCTCTCTGTCCTCTGATAGAAGACATGGCATCTGCCTTTCCAGCATGTTTCATAATGTTTGGTGTGCTGCAAAGTGTGTGTGTGTGTGTGTGTGT
>NW_017729033.1:5471251-5486634 GCF_001723915.1 Gavialis gangeticus
GCTACAGACGTCAATATCAGAGTAGTTCCACCCCCCCAGCCTTTTCCAATATGGAAGATCACGTCATCCCCCTCCCTCTTCTCAGTTTTGGTTTGCTGCCAACCTTCCAAATCTCCAAGTTTCTGCAAATCGATTTGGAGGCTTCCAATTCAATTCGGACCTTTTAATGGGTCTCCTGATTCAATTCAGATTTGGAGATTCGGCCACCAAATCGGGCCAAATCTCCTCTGAATCAAATCAGCTACCGAAGCTTTGTGCAGGCCTAAAAGATTTCTATAGTGGCACCCCCTACAAGCAAACCAAAGAAAGGATTTTTAATTGAAAAGCTATAAATTTACAAGCAAACGAAGGTTTTGGGAAAGATCTGAATGACTGTGCCATTTGTGCTGCTCTAAGTGAGCCATGCCCACTTCATCTGCTCGTTACTTATGTAAAATGCAATGTGCCATTAGTGGGAAAGCTATAAGAAAACAAATATGGAGACAGAAAAATGAGGTAGGTATGGCCCTACACTTAAATTTTCCTGAAATATAATGAACCATCTCCTAGAGTCAAGAGACGACATGGTCTTCTGGTAGTGGCCAGTAACTTTATACATGAAGGGGATAGCACAGTCCACAGCTAGTAATAAAGTTATTTCAGTTGAGTCTAAACAAGGTCACTTCTTTTTCTGCAGTTAATGAAAATCAGGGTTCACACTAACCCCCCAAGCAGGGTGCAAGGACATAGGTAATTCCTCAGCAGAGTACCAGGTTAAGACGCATTCTTCAGCAAGGTGTACCACAGCCCTTACCAAGCCTCCTGGGCCTTGCTTCATCAGAGCCCTGAAACATGTGACCTACAGAGTATGTGCTTATAAATCCCATGTCATGTATTGCCTGGAAAAGCAGGTTCTCTTCAACAGTCTACAATGAGCTCTATCGGAGTGAGGAAGCTGAGATCAGAGCTGGCTCTGGCTGTGTAGGATCCCCGGACTTGATGGGGAAGAAGTGCTGTTTTTTGGCTCAACTCTGTGACCTCCCTCTAAAATCCAAATACTTTCACATTTTAGTTGCAAGTGTCTGCACTCAAAAGACCAAGTTGGTGGGTTAGTTGGTGCATGGGAGACCAGAGAGGCAGGTACACTAGACAACATCCATCAGAGACGGTTCTGACAAGTTCTGGAAGTCCAAAAAGGAAGGGTTTGCCATATCTTAAACTCTCCCAACAATGCTTTTCTGAGCCTGACCTCAGAATCGGTTTGTCTTAGAAATGGATTACTCAAGAGAGCTAGAGGACTTTGAAAAGGAACAATTACTTCTGAAGAGTCTCTCCCTGCCCTGCTTCAAGATGCCAATTCTGATGGCGTGAAAGCTACCTACAGAATATTATTTGTTGGTCTTATGACTGGCCCGTTACAGGCCTATGGATGGCCCACACATTTCTGATGGGTTTTCAAAGGGACCCAAATGATGCCCAGGTACAAACTGTTATATTCCCCCCCACCATGGCACATATGTAAGCCTCTAATTCTTCCTTACAGACAGCTTTAATACTAGTCACTAGGAAAGGATTTTCCATGCTTTTCATGGTTTGAAACCCCACCTTCTTTCTGAACCCCTTCAGACCTAGTTCTGTTCTCTGACAATGCTTTTGGAAAGAGGCTGTTCTTCCCTGAAGTTGCTTAAACATTCTCTTAGCCTTCAGATTTTTGCCTGAGTATATACACTTTCCCTTCAACTTTTAAATGTAGAGAGATGCACCATGTTAAGAAACACAGTCCAATAAAACTGAAAAACAACAGTTGTATTTCCCCTGAGTATACCCAAAACCCACAGCAACTGTGAAGTCGATATTACAAGCAGAAGTTATGAACTCAAGACACTTAAACACTAAGTCCCAGTTGCGTTTCATTGCCATCTGGCTCATATTAGAATCACAAGCCCACTTATTTTCCATTTGAAGTTGCTCAAATACCAAAGTCCCTTTAGTTTACCGCTATTAAAACTATAAATAAGATTCAAGTTAAAAAAAAACCCAAAAAAACTTCAGCAGAGTCAGCATGCTAGAGGCCCTGGGATCTTAGCAGATCCTGTTCCTGTTTACCCTTCAGGGCACAGGCACTCAGCTGAGGACAAGCTGCGTAGTGGGTCTTGAATCTGTTCTCCATGCAGGTTGTGTCAGTGTTTGAGATGTTCCTGAACATAGAGGTGACATAGTCTTGTCCAAGGTAGCATTTGAGTCCTGTTCTGTGCCGTGCCCACAAAGTGCAATTGGGCCCTACGTCCTGGACAGGAGGATGGCAGGATTCAGCCTCATCCCTGCCACCCAGACCTTGAGAGCATTCTCGCCGCCAGAACTCAGACCAGAAATCTCCACATCCAAGATCCTCTGGGTCTTGAACTGGACCAAAATTAGCAACTTAGAATTCGAAATCTGGTCAAAATCGTTTTGTCCAAAAAAATTAAAACCCACATATTCACAAACCCCCAAATCCTCCAGTTTTCCGCTAGCTCTCTCCTCTTCCATTACCGAGTTCTCACATTCACCATAGGAGCAGCAGTAACACGTGAGGGCAGGGGAGAGGTAGCGTGGTCTAACAGATAGGGCACAGGATGGCGTGCTGAGAGACAAGGGTTCTGAGAGTGACCTTCTGCATGACCTTGGACAAATCATTTCTCCCTTCACCCTTTGTCACACCCATACAGACTATAAGCTCCTTGGGGCAGGGACTGTCTGCTATTAAGTGTTTGTACTAGGGTTGGGTATTTGACGGGTCAAATAAAGTTTGGTCAACTGACTGGTCAAATATCAGTCAAAAATAGTTTTAAAAATTGCTAATCGGTCCACAAAAAGCACAGCTCTGACATTAAGAAACGTGCCAAAAAACAATAAAAGTCATATATGTCTCAAGAAAACTATAACAAAATGTAGTTTTTGGTATGACCCTGAGCAGAAGAGCACAATTTTCTAGCCAGGAACCACTGGGTTTTCTAGGTACTGGCAGGAGCATCAGTGCAGCCCAGCAAAGCCCTGAGGATTTAACTCTGGCCTCGTGCCTCTGAGGAAGGACCCTCCCTTGCTCCCTCCCCCCAAAAAGAAGGCAGTAGCATTTATGAGTGGAAAAAAAACTCTCCTGGCCCAAACTGGACACCAGCTAAAGCCCTGAGGTATGAGCTTACCAGTACAAGAGCTACTTTTACACCCCAGGTGGGGACTGCAAGCATATGACTTGGCACCTCGCACGCTGACAGATGAGCCAGAGCTCCCAGTCCTATCAGCCCAGTGCTTTCATAAATTTATCCAGTTCAGGTGCATGTCCTTGGGCAAGCTCAATGTTTCTACGTGTGCACATTTCACTCTCTCTCTCCACTCTACATATCCCCGGGTGGCATGAACTTACTGTCCCTATTTGGACTGCAGGGCTCCAACAGCCTAACTCAGAAAAAATTCTTGGATGACTCATTCTCTGAAGCTCAGGGCTGCTGCTGCTGTTGCACAGAACTGAAGGGAAATCTCTATTTTTGTTACAGGCTTAGGAATTCATCCCAGCGGCTGCACTGAGAGCTTGCTCATGGATATGTTGCTGCTGTCCATGACAGGCAAGAGCTCTGGCCAAACGCAGATTTCCTGGAACAAGACCATGTGCAAAACACTTTGGGAGTCAGCACGAAACAGGAAAAATCCAAACGGTCACAGCGCAGAAGTGGTGTAACGCTGGCGTAATGCACAGGAGGGCATTCAGAGCAGGCAAACAGGACCGAGCCTGCCCAACACTTTCCAGATGTGGCCGATTTGCTCTTCACTTCCCATTCAAATATTTACTCTGCCCTGTGTTCAGCTAACAAGCCAGAGCACGGCTGCGCCCGCCAGTCGGATGCAAGCAAAAGAGATCCATTTTTCTCTTCAGAGACCGGAACTCTAAATGTAAGAAGTGCTGGTGCCAGGATGTGCACAGCTTGGAAAGTCCAGTTCACACAGAGATTGCTTTTAGGCCTTTGGCAAGTCACTTTGAGCTAGATTCTGACTAGCAGGATGCACCAAGGCAAGGGACTAGGAGCCTCCCTTTACCCCCACAAGGGCCTGGGATCCCGGCATACAGGAAAAGTAGAGCCACTTGCTTGCTTGCTTCCTCCCCGGAGCAGTGAGCGAGGGGAGAACAGGTGAGACCCTGGCTTCATTACTCATTCACTGGGCCAGAAGAGCTGAGCTGGAAGAAGGCAGAGATAGTATTTAACTGGGGGCACAGGGAAGCAGTAAGCTCCTGTCCCCCAGGAGAGAAATGACAAGCCACTGGATTACTCTTTCAAGTGACAGTGGCCCTCAGGGATACCCCTCACTCAGCGCAGAAGTGGCATAAAGCTAGCATACCCCACACAAGCATCCAGGGCAGCACACCCGTACTCCACCATGGCTACAATCTCATCTCCAACCATTCTGGGCCTCCGTTTCCCTCCTGACCTCTGCCATTGCCTCTCAGCTCCTCCCAGAGACAGTGGTTAAGTACCCAGCGTATTTCAGATGAATGATAAGTTTGCAACCAGACATCACAAGTCCGAGACTCCGGTATTTTATGCAAGTATTTGAATGTTCAATGCCAGTTATTTTTACTGTGATAACTTCCAGAGGCTTCAGGCAGAATCAGAGCCCCACTATGCAAACACGCCATGGTCTTTTCAAGAGCATATTTGTTTGCCTTCTTTGCCTGCTTTTCATCTCTGTTTGTCACCTCCTGAGGTTTCTGGACCAGCCCCGAATTGCATGGGCCAGGCTCTGAGTGTGGTCTCAAACAGAACAAGGAAGAGCAACATAAAGGGAATGGGAGAAAAAGAAAGAAGATTAAAATGTTTCAGGGCCTTCCAAAAAGTTCACATTGGTTTTGGGAAATGGAAAAGGATCAGGAGATTTTCCCCTACCAGTTTGCCAAAGGTAGAGGAGCTAAAAGGAAAACAAGTCACCCCCGAGCTAGAGATCTTAAAGCTCTTTACAAATGTGCCAGCCTTATGAGAAAGGTGCCAATGCCTCTATTTAACAAATGGAGAAACTGAGGCACAAAAAGGTCACATCACAAAAAAAGAGACTATGGGCCTGACCCAAAATTCAATGGGAAGTCTTTGCATTGATTTCAGAGGGCTTCAGCTCTCCCCTTCCCCCAGACTTCAGACACTGAGAGTGAAGTTGCATCAGCAATAGGACAAGAAAAAGGAGGAGAGGAGGCCTGACTCCCAGCCTCCTGCTCAAGCTTATAGCGCAGACTCCCTCCCTTGTTCCTTTTTATCCACAGTGAATACATGCTGTGCAGATGCATCCAGAGATGCTGAAGCAAGGAAGAAGTTAAAATTGCAACACCTGCCCTTGGAGTTCCCATGCATACAGCTTGTGCATACAGGAACTGTGTTTCCATTGAGTAGGTCTGGACTGCAGCATGGGAAGGGGGCTGATCACATGCCCTGCGTTCAGCTTATTAAGCACCAGCCACTCAGGAGTATTTTCTCTAGGCTGCCTCACTATGATTCGACTATGACACAATGTGCCTGCAATGTAATCCGATTGCCAGATAATCTTACAAAAATGCAATATCCTGAGGATATGAAAACAATGCAATCTTGCCACAGTGCAGTCAGCTGACTCTGATAAGCCATGTCTGCAACTCAATGGCCTCAACACAATGTGATCTAAGTAAGCTACCGCTGTCTATGTTTAACTGAAGACCTTTTTAAAAGGGCAAACATCTGTAGTGCTGGGTGAACACAAAGCACCAGGAGTGGGGTCGTGGCTACAATGAGAAGCAGGAGCCAGTCTTCTACAGCTCTTGCAACCTCAACCTGCCCGCGCTTGCAGAGCTGGAAGTGTGGCTGCAGGCTGAGTGCAAGAAAATGGCTAACCTAGTCACTCCGGGCACTGTCGTTCACTTCTGAAACGGGGATGACCGACATCATGAAGTCACGTTGCACCTTTCATCCAAGAGCCTTAGAGTGCTTTACAGAGGAACGTGGCAGTATCCCTACTGTGGTTGGAAAGAGGTAGGCAGCTACTGGCATGGATTCTCAGGAGAGCCCAAGGATGTCAGGCATCAGCACCCAAAGGACCTAAGGGACACTAAGCCCTTAACTCCCTTTGCCTCATTTGAAAACAACAGTATTTCTCAACCCATGGTTTGCAACTCAAAAGTGGGTCACAAGAATACCTGAAAGGGTTGTGAACAAACTTTAAAAATGGATCAACAAACTCAAAACAGATTCTCCTTTAAAGGAGAAAAACGTGGGAAACCCTGGGTTTCCCTTTGCAGGCTGGCAGAGGTCCCACCTGCGAGGGGCTGCTTGGAGCCCCCCGCCCCACACATCCACCCCCTGCCCCATACCCCGGGGGCCAGAGGCAGCCAAGCGAGGGGCATTGGCAGGGCTATGGGGCTGCTTTCTACTTAAACTATTTACTGAGTCAGGACTGGTCATCAATATTTACAAATGGGTCCTGGTACAAAAAAAGTTGAGAACCACCAGTTTAAGCCACTTGCCAAAACCACAGAATCGGTCAGCAACAGGCCAAGAAACAGGACTCCCTCCAAGTATTGTTCTGCTCTAACCACAGGCCCACTGTTGAATTTTTAGAAAGATACAAAAGGCATACACCTTTAATTTGAAGAAGCCAGGGCAATGGAATTACAAAGGGCCGACCTTCAACACCAACAAGGCTGCAGGACCTGGGCACTCCCAGATCATAGGCTGGGCCAATATCAACTCTCCAGCAGCCCGACCAGAAGTCAAAGTGTGGAGAAGGAACTAATCTTTCAATCCCCCCAGATACCCAACTACTGGCAAAGGAGATATCTCTCCGTCCAACCACAGTACTGCTGGCAGCTTAGTGGTTTAAAGACTGGACCTCTAGCAATGGCCTTATCAACTCTACAGCGTTGTCCAGGTGTGTGTAGTGCCAGGGGCCAAGAAAGCTCGAGTGCCACTCCTTATTTATTATTTCTACCACATTAATAACAGAAGACCTCCAACTGAGATGAGGGTCCCACTGATCTAGATATCATAAAGACACACAGCAAGAAACAGCTCCTTCTCCAAGAAGTTTGCAAATTTATCAATGGACAATCAGAAAGGGAGGAGCAGAGACAAAGGCACTTACTCAAAGTCGCACAGCGCAGGATTTGCAGGGCTGGGAACAGAAGACAGGTCTCATTACCAGTCCAATACCCTCATCATTAAGCCTAACTGCTTCTCAGTGTGAAACTCAAACGTCTTCTGCATAACATAACTGAGATAATAGATATCTAGTTTCCAAAGATGCCAGTGGGAAGATGCATTTTTGGAAACTGCTTTGAAAATAGACACTATATTAAATTACTTTCTATATACTGTGCCTATTCACAGATACTATTGTTTGGCCCAATCCATCCAACTCCCAGTGCACCTCTAATACAATACACTCCAAGGCACAAGCAGTTGGAGAAGCTCTAAAGAATGTTTTTTTATTCATCCAAGGATGACCCAGATGACCTACAGCTGTAGGGCTATTTCTATCTCTTCTTAAAATAATTAAAATAACATTAAGCCAGGTATTAGTTGGCTAGACAGACCCAAATCCCACCTCCTGTGTAATCCACCTGAAAGCCAAATGCATCACGGCAAACTAAAGCTGCCTTTAATCCTTTTAAATCTCAGGACAAGAATCTTTTATCCTTTGTTGCCTCTTGCCCTATTTATTATTTCTATCGGACACCTGTTCACTCTGCCAGAACAGATGAAAAACACACAAAAACTAACATGCTAGTAATGTAAGAAACACTGATACCTTAGAGCTTGATTTACAGTGAAAGATCTCCTCTCCTGTTTTCCAATTAGTTAGTGGTGAGTTCAGATTACTTGTCACTTGCACAATACCATTAAGTTGAATAAACCCAACATAAAACTCTATCCATATCCATTAACAAGTATAAATGAGGCCCATTTGTGCATAAATTAGGCAGAGTTATTATCATAATTTGACAGGTCTGATTTTATTGAGTCTATGTTTGCAATCTGCCACAATCCTCAGGGACAGCACTGTAAGCAAGTTGTTATATCTGAACATGACACCTTTACGCTGGCAATCTGCCACACTTCTCACAGGTAAGGATTGCAAATGAGCAATTATATATTCCCCCAAGCAAACTCCATAAATATTAGAGAATAAAGGGCAGAGAGCAAAGAGCCCTTCTAGAATTACTGTTCTGCGGTGTTTGCTTTGTCAGATATTAATCACCCTCATTTTTCTTTCTCTGACACTGTAATAATATAAAAATAACTCTATTTCCCCCAAAGTCCTTCTTAGAAATCCTGCAAGATGTACAGAACCACCTAGGCCAAGCCACTAGCTTATATATCCTTCTCTACCTGCCCTAGGCTTTTCCTTTATAGACTATGATCAGCATGCCTGGCCCCAATCCAGTTGCATGGGGGAAGGAGGCACGGCCTGGCTCTTACACACCATGCAGGGCTTGGGAATCTGGCAGTGTGGGAGGGTGCGACTGGGAAGCCACCACAAGCTGAAACTTATCTCTGGCACTGGAGCAGGGGGAAAAGCGGCGGACGCAGAATGCTGCTGAAGATCAAAGGCACGGCAGTGGAGATGCTGCCACCAGAAGACAAGTGGCATCAGCACAGGAGTGGAGGGAAAAGCGGCAGCAGCAAAATGCCACTGAGGCCAAATGCGCTCCCCCATGCCAGTGTGGGCACGCTGCTTGGATGTGTGCTGACGTCAATTTACCAGCTGGCTCTCTGAGAGATGAATAAAATCCCCACTGGCCAACATCTGGGGAGGACCAGAAGTGAGGCCTCCTGAGAGCACGGAGAGGTGGGAAGTGAATGAATGCCCTGACAGGGGCAAGTGGTGGTAACCCAGAGAGTTGGGGTGCCCAGCTAAGGCTGGCTAAGAGGAGCCAGGATACGTACCTCTCACAAAGCTGTGGATCCCGAACGAAGTCGATAGAGACTGGGACAGCAGTGAGCCTGTGGAGACAGGAAAAAAGGAAGGATACTAAAAGTCGTAAGTAACTCCTGGGGAGACAGCCCTGAAAGAAGGCACCCTGGGGTACAGGCAATAACAAACCACACCGACGCGAGGCCTGAATAAGGACAGTACACCGTCTGAGCCAGGACTGAGATTAAATAGGGGCTAAGGCCCAGCCGCAGCTGACTGATTTTGAGTTAGTCTCAGCCAAGACATAACATCATCTCTGGTGGGTGTAAGGCAGGGTGTAGGGGAGGCAGAGCCCCACGACAAAGACCTATGCTAAGCTCAAAGGGGGAACGAGGAGGCAGGATTCAAGAACTTCCTCCCAGCAATAATCCTGAACAACAAAATGTGGCAGACGAGAACCCCTAGGGACCTTAGAGACTCACATTAGACAGGAAGCTGCCAACCCACAAGGAGGCAGCTGTGCCCAATCAGCCTGAAAAGGCAATGCTCAAGCAAACACCATAGGAAACTACAGAGGGGTGGCAATATTACTTGCTACTGCTCCCCTGACACCAAATTTCCCCACCCATGGGGATCCCCACAGGTCAGATGTCATGACTCTGTGGGCCACATTTGGCTCCCAGGCCAGAAGTTGAGCATCTCTGGCTTAGACAAAGGGACAGGAAAGGAAATGACCATGGAGAGGTGACACGGACAAGCAGATAGTGGCTAGCTTCCCCTTGGCTGTAACGCTTGCAGAAATCAGTCACTCACAGCAAAATCACTTTACTACTACCTAGACCTCCTCCCCTACTTCCTGTCTCCTGGCCAACTGTACCCTCCTGTTGGGCCTTGTAATAAAGTAAGGCTGGAGCCTCTGCAGCACTTAGCACAGCAGAGTCACAAGGCCCAATCAAGCCCTCTAGCTACTACTGTGAACCTGACAACACCCAGTGTTCATAACGTCAGAGGCCATCAACTGTAAACTCTGTTGGGTACAGGCCAGATATTTGCTTAGACAGCACCAATCACATTTTGGGAATTAAAGGAAACTATTCAGCAACTCTTACCACAGCCAGGTCACATAATATTACGACTATTTGTCAAGTGGAATCATCAATGTACTGACAAGGATTCTGTCCCTAGAAGTTAACAAGCACGAGATGGAAAGCCCATTAAAAGCTCATAAAATTTATCTTCATAAATCCAAGTAGGAATGTCCCTGAAGTATGTTCTCTGGCACTCCCCGTGTCCACAAAGAGTTTCCTAAACTAATTTAAAAGCTAAATCATCTTTATTAAGGGTGGACAACATGTGGAGCAGACTCCAGAATTAAAGCTAAAACCTGTTTTTTTTCCAGACTAAATGAGCTTCATGCTATATAAGTTATAAATAAGACATTATCTGCCTGAGACAATTTATAATCAAGTGTCTGGACTAAGGCAAGCTATGACACACTGGGCAATCCAGTGGAAGGTATGAAAGTCTGTCTGTCCCCACTTTCTATTATTTCCTCTTGTCTCCTTGTATAATGGCTGGAAATAGAAATTCAAAGGGGCATCACACACTGAAGAAAATCTTCTTAAATGACATTTACTACAACAACACCTACAGACCTCAATCAAGGCCCATTTGTCCGCACACCAGACAAATGTGAAATACAGACAGTCCCAGCTCTAAGGATCTTCAAGGAATGAACGTTTGTACGAACTTACAGGAGTTAGTCACCTCTGAAGATCTTGGTTCCGACAAAATACAGCACATGGACAGACCGAGCCAAACGTGGAGAGAAACAGGGGTGAGAGTGGCACTCTGAGATTGTTCAGAGAGTGGTGTTCAGCACAAACGTCTACTTGGATAGCTCTGCAGGCTGAAATGATGGAGGATCAGCATAGTTAAATCTGGAGGTACCTACATAATAGATGAGGTGAGGGATGGATTCAAAGCAAGGCCATGAGGCCCGCAAAGTAAAAGGGCCAAGGGGGAAACAGAATAAGAAAAAAAAAAAAAAAAACACCCTTTATGGGAGAAGGCTGAAAGGTATTGCCATCAATGATTGATTAAAAAAAAATCCACAAAAATCCTTGCCACTAATGTGGCTGGCTGTTCCCTAACTCTTCTGGTTGCACACCCCAGCAAAATGACCCAAATCAATTCCTTCCTTCCAGCAGTATCCATGCCCCACAAATTCTTTTACAGCTCAGCAGCACGGGCTACCTCTCTTCTCCAGAGGTAATCTTGATGCTCAGCAGGACCTTAGACACAGCTCTATTTGGCTCCCAGCATCCCCTTCCACCCCTCCCAATGGCACCAGACAACCGCATTAAGTTACAGTAGCAGACTGGGGGCACTTCAGGGGTTGCACTTCCTCCCCATGGCTGTTGTGTGATCTGACAGACTTACATCTGACTCCATTCCAGATACCAACAAACCAGCGAAGCTGAACCAGGTTTTGACTGAATGAATTACTCAGATGCCAATCAGGACAGAAAAGGGAAGGGGGACAACAATCCAACAAGTAGCTAGCTGGTTTCTCTAGGAGTGTACAGAGAGCCTTCAGCAGGGCAATGACAAGTGCTGGACACAGCAAGGGTACAAGTGCAAGCTGCACAACCACGGTGTGTTCTTGCCCTTACATCAGATATACACCCAAGTCCCGTTTCCATCACAGCAGTTCCCATCAGCTTCAACTGAAACAGGATCAAGCCCAGGCCCTAGTTCTACGTAACCGCTACCACAAACTATGCTCTGACACCCAACAGATTCAGGTTCTGGTCAGTAAACCACCATTTGAGAGGCTCAGAAAATGGGAACGTTACCGCCTGATTTCCATGCTGGGGGCAAAGAGCACTAATCAGTACTGGCTACTGCTAGTAATAAATTGCTGAATGGAAGGACATGTGAACCATCTGGCAATGGCCAGTCTCATGCCATTCAAAGCTGAAGAATACAATTGTTGGACTGAAGACGGAGCAGCATGGTAAGGCGTTCCCTCATTCTCATCTGGATCCAGCTACCCTCACCAGCTCCTTCCGGTCACAATTCACTCTGCTTTCTGCCAAAATCTAAAACTAAACAACCCGCCTGCATTTACTGTACACAGCTTAACACAGTGTGGCAAAGCAGGACATGACAGCGCCAAGGACAATGAAGGTCTGTTTGTAATTTAGCCCACTGATGTTTCTCATCTCATGTTGGCAAGAAACAAGCCAAAGCTAAAGGAGCAGACAGGGACAGGGGAAAAGCCTGTTGAGAAAGCTGAAGCTAACAAGACAAACTAGCAGCTTCATGACACGGCCAGTCCAAGCGAATGGCACTCAATCAGCCTCACTCAGGCAGCAGCATTCTCCCAGCACAGCACTACCTTCATGCCCATGTCCTCTATGCTTCTGAGTTCATCCAGATGTGTCTGGAGGCATTTCCTGTGGTTCTTTCGACTGAGAGGCTCTTAGATTCCTCCTTGTTCAACTGCAGGAGAAGCTACCTGTCCTTTGGAAGGGAACTGTAGGAGGGCCAAGGAAGACTATCAGCATTCAGATAATGTTGCCCAGATCCACACTGCAAAATGGGAAGGCTACTTCCTTAGTGAAAGCAGAACCCACACTCAAATCTTCCCTACAGGAGGGTTTGACAAGAGAAAAAAAGGCAGGGGTCAGTTCACACAATAGAGGCTAAGGTGGAATAACTGGAAACAATGCACCAACAATTTGGTCACAGTTTCTGGAGACAAATTTGAGCTCACAAATGCATGCTTCTAGCCAGGAAACACAAAGCCACCCAAACCCAGCAATGCTTCCAGTCATTCCGTTAAAGAAACTCACTTTGGGGGAGGTACTTCAAGGCATTTAGGCCCTGACTAAGCTAAGGATATTTCCACTGATGTTTTAAGTGCATCACTATGGCTATTCCAGCACAGAGTCCCTTGGAATAGGCAAGGCCTTATCTTTGATCCAGTGAAAGCATCTCACCCTTTATTCCCATGTCTTGCAGCCTCCTGGTCTAACCACCTGGCTGGACATTCACGTGTGCATTTACAATTCAAAGGAGCTGGCTAAGTAAAGCCTTTCTGCACAGCTGGGTTTGATAGAGCCTATTTATCCACCCCCTCCAACCTCCCTTCTCCTGCTGAATTGGCCATATGCTTTTACACAGGTAGGTTATCTATTTCAGCTGCTCTCTCCTTGTAGCTCTGGGGTTTACTGCCCCCTTCCCTTTTTAAGTGACTATTTTCATTTACATAATGGAGTTAAAATCATCACTTTACCAGGGATTTAGCTCAGACTGTACCTTCTTTTCTAGTCCTGAAAAAGGGCATTATGTGCCTGACAGCTTCTCTAACATCCCTCCCATTTATGGTATACAGTTGGTCAAATGAAACGTATGCGAGAGGCTCTGGACCATCACAGCAACACTGCCACAACACCATTTCACTGAAGATATTTGCTCTCTCTGAACAGTTTCCTTTCAGCGTGCCAGCAAGACATCATGCCCGTCTCTGGCACTGTAATTAAGGCAGGCAGCGTGCTCTGGAGCTTGGGACTGATAGGGAGAATCTCTGATTCTGCTCATAGCTGCATTAGAGACTGGACAAGTCACGCTTCCTCTGTGGCTCACTTGGGATATGAGGCTAATCCTAATCTACGAAGATTAAAGACATTTAGCTCACAGGGGTGTTGTGAGGCTTAACTCATTAACTACAGATAAAGCAGCCTGAGATCTTTAGATGAAAGTGCAAAGCTGGATTGGGTTCAGAGAACAAATGACAAGAAGAGGACTAGATGCCGATTTAAAAAGTTAGTGGAAAGTCTCCCATTGATTGCAATGAGTGTTGCATCTAACGCTTAGAGAACTTCAAAGGAAATAAAACACTAACCATGAAGACCCTAAAAAACAGCAATCAGGTATTTCCAGAACTTTTAGATACCAGGGCTTTCTGTCTTTCTGAGCAGATGGCACTTGACATGGCTTCAAGGTTTCCCTTTCTGTCTATGAAAAATAAACAATGGAGTAATACTGCTTCTTAGTACTTCTTATCCCTAGATCCACAAGTGCATTGAAAAAGTACTCTTCTCTGTGTGTGAATACAATTAATCCAGATGAAAGTGCCCACACGTTATTCTGAAAGAGCTGTGCATATAGACAAGCTCTTTCATACATAATGAGCCTAATCTTGTAAGTGTACCATGCACAAGGTTCCTGTCATTTCCTCTGTCCCTAAATTCAGATGATTGCTATTCAGAAACTGGCAACAGCTCGACACGAATTTGAAGACTGGTGGGTTCAAAATGAAACTTGCATGATTATTAGTGGTCAAGAGGTTACAAAGAACTGTGGAATGCATTTATTTCTTGACTTATAACAGGGCAGCAGCCCTAACAAGCCAGTCTCAATTAGCAGAGATCTTATCTTGGAAGATCTGACACAATAAGGCATTCCTCAGGCACTTTCATGCAATATAAACTGCATGATAAAAATCAATTGAAGGTTTCAGCTTTCTCAGAAGCCTCTGATTTCCTGACCAGTCTCCTTTGTACAGAGACTGCAAAACTGGGGCAGGAAAGTCAAGCAGGCTTTCAGGAAGCGGAATCAAGGAAAAAAGCCCCAGCCAGAGATTTCTAAATTGGTTATAGCTTCAGACAGCAATAGGATGGTCTTCTTTCTTCTGCACAGCTGGTTTACATGGATTGTAAGCATTAAGACACAAATAAAACATTGTACCCTGGATATTGTGCCTTTTACCTCTAGATGAGCAACTCAAATCTCCAGATTGTCTGTACTGATCAAAACCTGTTACCACTTGGCAGCTGCTATTATGATGATTTTCATGACCATAGCTCCTATTAGTTGGCCTGGGAGAAACGATCTTATGTTGTAAAGTCTCTTGCCAGGAGACAGATACCCACATCACACAATTTTCCACCACACTGGATGCTAACCAGGCCCTGGAACTCCTGCCGAGAGCCTCAGCAGCAGACAACAGATTTAGGACCTGGTCCTATTCCAACTGAAGCAAACAACAAAGCTGCCACCGGGGTACAAAGGTGCAGGGTCACACTTCTAAGGGACACAAAGTCTGCGTGTGTCAGGGGCTGTCTATTTAAGTGAGTGTTAACTTCCATCAGCAGAGAGAGACAAGACCTGTCCAGGGATTCATAGTCTACCATGCAGCAATGAGGTTTTGCTTTTATCCATTATTATCATTTCCCCTTGCTACTGAAGAAGGTGGAATACAAGAGAGTTCTTGGTGGGGCAGAGGTGGACATAGGCACTGGGACAGAGAAAAAACCAGAGTCAGCAGGGAATAACAAGCAGTTCCTCAGAGGATCCATCTGCATATAAGCCTGCACTGACTAGTGAAAGTGGCACAAGCTTCCTTGTAGCCTTTAAAAAAAAAATATTATATATATATATATATATATATATATATAGAGAGAGAGAGAGAGAGAGAGAGAGAGAGAGAG
>NW_017729033.1:5491634-5494754 GCF_001723915.1 Gavialis gangeticus
CCCGCTACATATTATTTATATTACGCAATTACCTGGTTAATCGCACAATAAATTTAAGCCAGCCACATGTACAAAGTAATTATCACATGATAAAAATGACTATCCAGCTGTAAAAAGAGTGAACCAGCTATTAAGTTAGTACCTGAAAATGTGAAACAACTCTGTAACTGATTTCTATCAAGCTTTCATCTAAACGTGTAACAGGGCCCTAAGAGTCACTTATTTCAGTTGAGTTTAAACCTAAGAGACCCCTATTCCTCCAAGACCTCTTCCTAAGAGACTTAAGCTAAACCAAAATAAACCTCTCAAATGAAGACAGAAGTGCCCAAATAGGAGTTTGTACCAACTCAAGTCCCAGCCCCTGGTGAGCTTTCCATGCAGGCCATGCCAAAGGTCCCCATTCCCTTCCTGACCATCATCACTTATTTGATTCAATCTACTACCAACATTTCATAACCATTTTCTATTGATGGCATTAAAGCACATGGACAGCTGTCTGGAAATCCAAGGAAAGTTGTTTCGTTACCCATGTGGACCAATTGTCAGCACTGTTACAATTAGCATTTCTCCCTTCTACCAATGTTCCTTGCATAGCCTTGCTATACAGCTGCAGTATAGCAATTTTGAAGCAGAAACCACCAAAGGCCCAGTGCTTCACTATCTGCCTGGGCCTAGCAGATTCCCTTGCACTTTTTAGAAGATCAGGTACTTATTCCAATGGCCTGGGCTAACGCTCCGTTTCCCTACCCCCACCACTACACAGTCTATTCATCCAACATCCCAGAGATGCTCATGTTACAGTTCTCTTATACTGAGTTTAGTACGAAAAAATAATGCTGATTTCATTGATTTAGAGACAGAAGGAACCATTAGGTCGTCTAGGCTGGTTCCTGCTTAATGTAGGCCATCAGATTTCAAGCAGGTAACCAAGCCCTGAGCCACGCACTTTGTTTCTAGATAAGCAGTTCTTATGCGAAGACCTCAAAATGATGGAGACCCTCCCACTTTGCTCCACCAGCTTGCAACCTTTGGTTCTTATGCCCTACCCTGGGCTCCATGTCTTCTGAAAACCAAGGCGCACAGGGGACATGGGAGTGGCAACCTGGCGACAGATGTTGCCACCAAGCACTAGAACTGCCCTGCAAGCCTGAGTGTTCAGAAAACTTGTAAGAAGTGCAGCAGAAACAGTGCACCTGCCTGCATAATATCACGTAGGCAGCATGCCTTTCTGCTGTAGCCATTTCTCGGCTTTTACAGGCCTGCTGAAAACAGACACATGGAACAGTTTATCTGCTCTGTGCGTCTTTGTTTCTGGGATCAGAATAGGAAGGACTACAGCAAGAGCACACACTCCTGCCATGGCTGCTTCCCAATCTGGTTCTGCAGGAGGGGCCAGAACAGATCCACCAGGCTGCAGCAGTGTCAGTGGGATGAGTATATGGATCTAATCAATTAATAACTAATCAATCATTAAGTTCATGTAGTTATGTTTAGAGTATAATATTCATAATACATTTATATTAGTTTTTTCGCAAAAAATTGTGAAAACTTGTGGATGCGTGCCTTGAGCCCAAAGAAGCAAAGAACCGCTGCCCTACTCTTATAAGGAATACACATTAGCCCCTTTGCCCCAGTCCTATACTGGGAGCTCGGGGTGAGCCACTTGCCCATTTTGACCTCTTCTGAGAACCGCTGGTGCTGTTCATCCCTGTATCTCAAAGGGCAGGGATACACATATTAAGGGACTCGCACCAGGAATCAGTGGCAAATATGGAAACAGAAGACTCCAGCCTGCAAAGCAACTGGGGACACGACCCAAAGCCAAGGAGGAGAATCTCTCATACAGCAGCCCTGGGACTGAACTAAATGATTTTTTGCACTTATTGGTGGATCTGTTATGAAGCTGTAGCATGATGGAGCAGAATTTTTTGCAGATCACATGATTACTCATCAGCTGCCTGAAGCCTGGTTAGTAAGATCAGAGCAACTTTGTAAGAGGATACATTTAATTTAAAACAGTAACTGCTCTTTGTCTCCAATGGAGAGAGCCTTTCAAGATCAGTTTAATGACCCAACATGATTTATGTGAGGCTCTTAACTAGTGTAATTGTTTTTCTGGGTGGACACATGATACCAAAGATCAGGGGTGGGCAATTATGTTGGCTGGAGAACTGCTTAATGAGTTTTGGTGAGCTGCTGAGGGCCACATGGGTAGCCCTGCCCCTTGACAGGTGCCCTGCCCTCTGGCCATCTTGGGACCAGAAGTCCTGCTCCCTAACCCCTGACCTTTACCATCAGAAGTCCCTCCCCTGGCCCAGGAAGTGTTCTGGGGGGGAGGAGGAGGGGAGAAGGACTGCCATCTTGAAACCAGAACAAAAGCTAATCATACATTTTTAAAAAATCAGACATCTACTATAACTTATTTTAATTTTATTTTAAAAAGTATTTTTGCCCAAATTGATGTGTGCTTGCATAGTATATCTAGAGGTGATTGCATCATACCTCAAAAATACAGCCTTACTCTTGTATACTGGGGGTCATGGAGGGGTATGGGTGCAGGGTATGTGGTTGAGGTGGGGGTATATGGGAGGGTGTGGGGGTATGGTGGGGGTGTGTAGGGACTGTGGGAGAGTGTGCATGTGTTTGGGGGTGTGGTGGGGGTGGGGAATGTGGGTATGGAGGGTGTGGAAGGGTGTGCCTGTGTTTGGCAGTATGGTGGGGGGTGTCCTAGGAGTCCCTGGAGTGTGCAAGTCCCCGAAGCTGCATGTGGTGGCACCAAGGGGGCCAGCCGCACCCAGTCCCATAGTGCGCAGCTCCTCACACTCCCACCCCAGTCCCAGCCACGGGTGGCGGCAGTGTGCGGGGCCAGCTCCACCCAGCCCAACAGCACTCTCACCCCAGTCCCTGGCTGCACGTGGCGGCAGGGTGCGGGGCCAGCCCCACCTGGCCCCATAGTGTATGGCTTTCCACCCTTCCACCTCCTTTCCCCCAGTGGGAGTCCCTGGCCTCGGCCCAGTGGGGCTGTACCTGAATTCCCAGTCTCACAGACAGGGAGGCTGAGAACAGCCTCGGGGTGACCAGGCACACACCGTGCCAGGCAGAGTCATTTTGTCTCTAGTG
>NW_017729033.1:5499754-5508212 GCF_001723915.1 Gavialis gangeticus
TTGGGGGTGGGGTGTGGGTACGGTGGAGGGTGAGAGTGTGTGTAGGGGCTGTGGGAGGGCGTGCATGTGTTTGGGTGTGTGGTGGGGTGTGTGGGTATGGTGGGGGTGGGACTGTGCAGGGGCAGTGGGAGGGTGTGCATGTGTTTGGGGGTGGGGTGTGTGGGTATGATGGGGTGGGAGTGTGTGCAGGGGCTGTCATTTCCTCTGCCCCTAAATTCAGATGATTGCTGTTCAGAAACTGGCAACAGCTCAACAAGAATTTGAAGACTGGTGGAAGAGTGTGCATGTGTTTGAGGGTGTGATGGGGGGTGGGGAATGTGGGTAGGGAGGGTGTGGGAGGGTGTGTAGGGGCTGTGGGAGGGTGTGAATGTGTTTGGGGGTGGGGTCTGTGTGGGTATGGTGGCAGGTGGGAGCGTGTGCAGGGGCTGTGGGAGAATGTGCATGTGTTTGGGGGTGTGGTGGGGGTGGGGAATGTGGGTATGGAGGGTGTGGAAGGGTGTGCCTGTGTTTGGCAGTATGGTGGGGGGTGTCCTAGGAGTCCCTGGAGTGTGCAAGTCCCCGAAGCTGCATGTGGTGGCACCAAGGGGGCCAGCCGCACCCAGTCCCATAGTGCGCAGCTCCTCACACTCCCACCCCAGTCCCAGCCACGGGTGGCGGCAGTGTGCGGGGCCAGCTCCACCCAGCCCAACAGCACTCTCACCCCAGTCCCTGGCTGCACGTGGCGGCAGGGTGCGGGGCCAGCCCCACCTGGCCCCATAGTGTATGGCTTTCCACCCTTCCACCTCCTTTCCCCCAGTGGGAGTCCCTGGCCTCGGCCCAGTGGGGCTGTACCTGAATTCCCAGTCTCACAGACAGGGAGGCTGAGAACAGCCTCGGGGTGACCAGGCACACACCGTGCCAGGCAGAGTCATTTTGTCTCTAGTGCCCCTGGCTCAGGGCTGGGGGTGGGTCAGGCCAAGCAGGCATTGGGGCGCTGGTTGCTTAACAACCAAAGCTGCACCTCCTGCATTGGCTTATAGAGGGGCAGCGAGGACCAGGGCTTATAGAGGGCTTATGGAGGGGCCCCACAGGCTGGACAGAATTGCCTGTGGGCCGTGTTTTGCACACCCCTGCTATAGAGGCTATCTGGGTCTTTAAAGAACTGTTTGTGTTAATGCATCAGGTTTGCTAGAATCATTGGCTACAAGAGATGTCAGAAGCAACAGCCTTGCAGGAGGCACTGAAACCTACTTGTGACATCGTAACATCCTGAGCTGCGGAACTGCATCTCCGAGTACCCTGCACTCTCTGCCACTTCAAAATCAACTAACATCTACCTGGAAGAGAAAATGACGACGTTTACTTCATTGTTTATGACAGCTTATATATCTCTGATTTAGCTAGTTTATAAGGTGCAAATCTACCCTGCCGCCTTTAGCTCTGCCACTGACCCGCTATGTGACCTAAGACATGTCACTTCTGTTTTCTCTCCCAATGTTTGCCTGTCTTGTCTACTTAGATCATCAAACCTTGGCTAATGGGATCAAAGAGCAAGCTGTACTTTGTTCCCATAAGCAAATATTTGAAAAAGAAAAAAAGAAAAACCCATGAAACAATTGAGTCTCCTCAATGCCATAATATGGTCTATTCAAAGACCAGGCAAATTATCTATGATGAATTTAATGCAAGTGAAATCAGTATTTTAGCACTGGAAAATGCCTGGAATTACTGCCCATGTACCTAACTAGATGAGCAACCCAGATGGTGTCCCTTTCACTTCCTGTTGGTGTAGGTGTAAACAAGTCTATAACTCTGCACATAATGAGGGTCTTTTGACACCTCAGACTCCACTCACTTAAACTGCAACACATCTCATATCTGAGTGAACCACAGAAAAGTAGGTCTGGAAGGGACCTCAGGATCAGCCCCAAGGCCTGCTGTACAAGTGTTTGTCTAATGTATTCTTGAAACTGCAACGCTATTCCGCAACTACCAGGCACAGGCCAAAGATACATTTTTGCTCCCAGCTGAACTGCTGTTTCTATCCATCCAGCCTCACAATGAGCCTGTGAGGTGATCTGGAGAATGGGTTTACGGACAGTGTATGGATTCCGGTTGATGTTATGGAGTTACAAAACGGCTGTATTTTTCAATCCCTCTGAGACTCTTCATCCAGCTTTCCTTCCAGGGCTGTGTCACATCCCTCCTAGCAGAGATGCAGTAGAAATCAATGGAATTTATCTGGACAGTAAGTATTCTGCACTGAAGCTATTCCCTCATCTGTCTGCAGGAAGGGAATTTTGGAGAGTGGAAAGTTACCAAAAATACAAGAGAGGCCAAGGTGCTGGGAGAGGACAGACATGGGCCTCAGAGGGAATTCTAGGCAGCAAAGGGCAAGAGGACAGCATGCTTTGACAGCAGGACCCAGTTAAGCTCCTGGAGCAGCCACAGTCAGAGAAGGCGACCAAGCTGAAAAGATGCAGTGAGCCAAGAGCCTGCACAGGCAGATTCTGGACCACCCACAAGGGCCTTGAACCCAGTTCAAACAACAGCCCAGTGTGAAAAGGAAACTGAGGCAAGAAAACACACACATAGTTTCTTCCCCCCAATGTATTGTTATTTTTCCCCAAAGGAGAAGTGGCTTATCAGGCACTGGGGCCCTGCGAACTGGAGGAACTGGAGCTCCTCGCTGTGGCTGTGCAAGCACCATGGCACTCAAAGCTGGATCTGTTCTGCCTTAGCAGCACCAGCAGAACATGCTGCAGCCCTGCCTCTCTCCATGCTCTGAGCTGACGGAGTGAACAGCAATGCATGCCCTGCGCTCCTCAGCTGGTGACTCCAAAGCAGTGCCCACACTCCTGGCACTGAGCCTTAGAGTCCCCTCAGCAAACAGGGACTGACAGATCACCCCAGCAAATGCAGCCTCGGCCTGGAGGAGTCTGCAGTTCTGTACTGAAGGTCTGAGTGCAGCTCTGGGTCGCTGCTCTGCAGTGGGCAGCCTGCCTGGAAGAAGCTCAGACTTGGGAGCTTGGAGAAAGAGCACAAGTCTGTGTGGGAGCCACCAGCCTTGTCCTGAATGTTTGAAGGATGCCTGGGGCACTCATCCCCAACTTTCCCTGAGCCAAGTGATGACTGCTGACTGAACCCGAGAATCAGTGCCCAAAGGTCTGGATGCACATGCATATGGAGCCATCTCCCAAGGGGAACAGCTGCTATGTTTTACCAGTTGTGTGTACAACCTGGGAGCAATACAAACAGCAGACCTGCTCCAACTGTCACCCTGGATGCAGCGGTGCTAAAGCTGGAGCTGCTTCTACATTCGTATTGGCCCAGGCTTTTCCACACAACTGTGAGGACATAATGAAAGTTGCTTTGTGGTTTGGAGCAAGAGTTCCCCCTCCCCCTTGGAAACAGCTCCATATGTACAAGTATCCACACCCCAGGTTTCTAGGGGTTTTAGCAGTATCCTCGTGGGGAAGACAGAGAGCAAGGTGAAAGCAAAGGAAAAGGCAGAGCAGGTCTCCTCTTGTAGGACCCAACCAGTAATCTTCTTCAGGACACAGACTTGGCACAGCAAGTCAGTAAGTGCTCCACCACACCCAAGCCCATGGAGAGTCCTGTGCTGGAGGGGCACGCAGCACCATGCTGGGTCAAGTCCCAGATCAGAAATTAATCCTGTGGACTCACCCAAGAAATCGAGGAGATGCCTGGTCCCATGCCCTAGATCTAAATGAGCTGGGAAGGGTACATCCCAGGAACACTGGACCCTCCAAGGCGATACATTCAAGATGGGCATCTCTCAAATCCCAATGGTCGGAGTAACCACAACAGCAGTACAGGGTGTCAGCTCACCTCTCCCAAAACCAAGAGGGAGAAATTAAAGGAAGGCCAGAGGTATACAATGTCCCAATCTCATGATGCCACATAGTAAGGATCAAACAGAGTGGGTAACTGCATGTGGTGGTGTTTTTTAAAGCAAAAGAAAAGAATAGTCTGTTAAAGAAAACAGTAAAAAAAAAAAAAGGGGTAGAAGATACAAAACGATGTGACTGTGGTTGCAAGGCTGAAACCACAAGCCTGAGTGCTCTCTCACCCAAAACACCTTTTCCTCCTTTGGTGGGGGCACACGGAGAGGCAGGGCAGGCCTGTAGCAAGTCCTTAGGTGACTGCTGAAGCAAAAAGGCTCTGAATTCAAAGGCTACAGCCTATGGCACTGAAGACAAACAAATGTATAGTGACACAAAGAACTCTTATTTCTCATGCAGTTCATGTGAAAGCAAAGCCAGTTTCAGGAACCCTGTTCAAAACCTGTGCACCAATAACTTTCAGTATCACATGCCCCTTGACTGTTAAACTGCCAGCCCAGAGCATCCCCCCTAGCTGTTGTTCTGGGAGAGCAGGTGAATGTCTGCAGAGAAAGCTACAGGAGCTCCACTGGTCCTCAGTCTAGGCAGTTGGACCACAAGTCCTGTTTCCGGAGGGGGGATGCTAGCCGAGGATCTGCATTGCAAGAACGTACCTGCTCACTAAGCCAGAGGCTGTGCCTGACACTGTTCAGACTCAGGAGGCTTATTGCATAGTCAATCTAATAGACTGGGACCCAACACAGCAGACCAGCAAGTGTCTAAACAGGGGGAAGTCACTCAGCTCTCTGACAGTATAAACTACGGATTGAAATGGAGAAAGCAGCAGCCTGCAAATGCAAAGGGATGTCAGCAGCAATGCTCCACTGGTGCATCGTGTTAAGTGTCCCAAACAACAGATCTTCCACTCCCTTTACAAGAGGTTTCCACACACTAATTGATCTCACTTGTAGCCCAGTAACATGGCACCAGGGCATCATTGTAATACACTTCAAAAGCTGCAGTACAAATAACACCTCCCATTCATTTAGTAGGCATGTGGAGTCAGCTCTAAAGTAGAGAGCAAGAGCTCATTAGTAATGCAGAATGCAGGACAGTGGGATGTAAATTTGAAAATGATATCACTGGGGAAGCGCTTAAAATTTCAGCAGCAATAAAAGAGGATGGCGACCTGAACAACATGTTGGGAATATCAACACTGCACAGAGCACTGAGCCAGGGGCAGCTGTCTGAGGTGGCCAGGTGATGGCAGGCAGTATCACAGTCCATTGGAGAGGAGGAACAGAAGTGAAGGTTTGCCTGATAGTAGTTATCAAGCTCGTGCTGAGACTCTTGCTTATTCCCTGTAGCAGGATCATTTCAGTGGTTATCTGGTTGTTCTCTCTCTTCCCCTTGCAGTATGCTTGTTCTATATCATCTCTCTTATTTTATAGTCTGTGCTTTTTAGGGCAGTGGCAAGTCCTCTTGAACACTCCCCTCACAATTGTGCAAGCCTTACAGAGACACAACAGAAATCGTTCTTGTAGGTGCCTCCACTGAGGGGTTGCAATGCCTAAAAATGAGGCACCTCTTACAGGTGGGAGGACGTGGAGGAGGGGAGCGACCCAAACTGGCAAGGTTAGACACCCAAGATGGCTCAGCAGTCAAGTGACAGAGCTCAGCGCCTCCATGGGGCAGTCCAGAACAGCCAGGTGCTGAGCAAGGAGGCCTCTCCGATTCTTCTTCAAGGCTTAGATGCCTGATGGGATGCAGACAGAAGGCACTTAATGCACACCAAGAGCAGCACTGAAGCTCCAAAGCCCAGCACCCACAGTTGCACTCTCAGACATACACAGTACCCAGCCTTTGCACACCAGCTTGGTCAAGACAGAGAAGGCTTGGTTCTAGGCTCTGCTCAGCCCAAGCAGAATTAAATCCAAAACTCCCACATCCAAGGAGAGAGCCCTGTACACAAGGCTACAGGACAGTGTGGATGGAGACCCCTTCCACACCTGTTGAAATTGGGGCAGTGCACAGCCAAGTGTATGAGATTAATGGGGCCAGAAGAAGAGTACAGGACAAGGACCTGACTGCAGCCTAATGGTCTGGGCCTTTAGCTAGGGGGAGAATCCTGGGTCCTCATCCCAGCTGACAGGTCTTCCTTTCTTTCTTTTTTTTCCTTTTTTTAAACCAATTGCTGTCCAATGTAAAATGCATAACCAGTCCTGGGAGCAGGCCCCAGTACCTAGGACACCACCTCATTGCACCACAGCGCCACTATTCCTAGGCACTCACGAAGAGTCAGGCTCCCTCTTGTCTGGGGCATCCCCGTATGTGCACAGAAGCCTGTTCACATTAGTCAAATAGGTGATAAGCTAGGTAGGTGCCTGACACCCATCCAAGCTCCACTGTGATGCAGATCAGAGCTGGGAAACACCTCAAGTCCACATCAATTCCCAATCTGTTCTACACCAAGACCTAGACTGAACTCCGGCTAAAGCTCCCACCCCCTGTCACTTCAAACACAGACGGTCACAATGGCGGTTCCCATCTTTTACACCATAGCCTAATGGCTACTGCTACTTTCTAGCGGGAAGTCAAGTAGCTGCGTGCACGAAGATGGCTAACTAATACTGTCGCTGAGCAGTGATGACTCACCTGCCTTTAGAGCCATGTGGATGGGAAGCTATGCTGATTCTGTTTGGGACAGTTAGTACATGTGGAGTTGCACAGCCTGTTTGGGGGCACTACTGCTGGGCATGGTAAATTTGCAGTCCAGACAGGGTCTACACTGCCCTCTCAGCCTTTCCATTTGTTTTCCAGGCTTCGGCCTCACCAGCAAGGACCAGTGTGCACAAATCTACATCTGCTTCTGCCTAGATGTTGCTCACATACTAAGAATTAAACAGTCCGCCTACTCAGGGTGCCCAATCCAGGGTGCCAGCTCCAATGCTAATGTAAAAGGCAAAACAAGAGACAGAAGTTACTCCATGGGTTTGACTCACAAGAGGGCAATGCTCTGTCTTCATCTCAGATCCCATCACTTCTATCTAATGTGTACTTAAAGGACATTTTCTCTCAAAAGCTGCTGTTGGACAAAGTCCTGTTAGGAGGCTCAATGTAAGATAACTCGGAGTAATATGCATTGAAAGAACCTACGTGAACGAACACTCCTAGGAGATCCTGACGGCAAGATCAATCTCAGCTGCACACAGACAAACACTGGAATCTCGCCCTCGGCAGAGTAGCTAACAATCAGTCCATACATTCACTGAGTAATGACCACCTGGACTCCCAAGCACCAGAGTTTGCTGTAAGTAGGTAAAACAGAAAGAGAGAACTTCACAGAAAGAAGAGTTGCAGATAAACGTGAGCCAAGGGGCAACAGCACCTAATCTAAGACGGAAAGGAAAAAACTGTTGAGTTCCTTCATACCTCACTTCATGTGTTAAATAAAGCATATCCATGGTGATGGCCAGAGCAAACAAAAATATTTATTTAAACAGTTCTATGTAAATTAAATATATATTTCTTTTAAAAAAAAAAATACATTTAAAATTAAATTGGAAATTAGACCAGGCCTTGACAGAGCTTATACTATTAAATACCATCAATATAAAGATACGCTGTATTCAATATCAGACTAAAATGAAGTGTAAAAGATATACCCAGACCTGAAGAAGGGTACTTGTACGTGAAAGCTTATCTAACAGCGCTCCTATCTGCACAGTTCGCCCAATAAAAGATATCACTCTCCTTCCCAAAAAGCCTGCTTTTAACATACTGAAACCTTTGGACTTTTGCCAGATGACAGCTGCCTGATGGCTGACGCTCCTGAAATCTGGAGAGAATTTCAAAAAACAGTGCAGAGATGCCCAACAAAAAAGTTAAACTGCGGACAGTGAAGGAGCGAGTGAACCAAACGCTAACTTTGCCTCATTTTCCTGCCAGTGTAAATGCCTAACCACTCAAGAGAAAGATGCTGCTGTGACATACAGCATCTCATCCATCAAACACGCCAATGGGGTGTGTATATTTATATACATTTATATAGACAGATAGATAGATAGATATAGATATATAATGGTGTGTACATATATCAAATATTTCAGAGCTGGAGGTGAAGCATTCAGGCGGCACAGGTTTCTTGTGAATTTTTACAGAAAGTCAAACCACTGAACTGGTAGAAGCCACTGGCCATTCACCTGGAACAGGAGCCTGACAATGCACTAAACCAGTTCCTGACAGTAGTTGTCTTTCATAGTTTCATAGATTTAGGGTCGGAAGGGACCTAGTAGATCTTCTAGCCCAACCCCCCGCCAGGGCGGGAGAACAACAAAACCCCAAAACAAGAAATGGGACTCAAATGAGTCCAACCAGGTAGGCATCCAGCCTCTTCTTAAAGACCCCCAGGGTAGGGGCCAGCACCACTTCCCTTGGAAGTTGGTTCCAGCTCCTAGCCGCCCTAACTGTGAAGTAGTTCTTGCGGATGTCCAATCTATACCCCCTCTCCATCAACTTGTGCCCATTGCTTCTTGTTATGCCAGCGGGCGCTAGGGGAAACAGCGTCTCCCCCAAACCCTTCTGGTCCCCCCTAGTGAGTTTATAGACGGTCACCAGGTCCCCCCTCAGCCTTC
>NW_017729033.1:5513212-5527764 GCF_001723915.1 Gavialis gangeticus
CCTGCAGGTGCAGAGAAAATATCTTATGAATTTAGCTTAAATTGAGAAACCTAAGGGGAGCTGAAAAGGAGGACTGGTTATTTTCCTTCTCCAATTTATGAAGAAAAGCAAGAAAAGAGAGGATGAATTCTACTAGTTTCAGAAACTAGAAGAATGTGGTGACCAGAAATAAATTAGGTCAATTCACTAATATTGGCATTTGTTTAATAAACCTTGTTTAAAAGCCTGGCTGACAAACTTTTCTTTCACAAAGATAGAATTTTAATCATTTTTGTTCAATAAAATTATTTTAAGTGAATTCCACTTTCCATCTAAGTAGGAACATAAAAGTAAAAATCAATCTAATAAAAAGATGCATCATTCACCATTTTACCAGCAATAAAAGTGTAGAAACTAACAATCAAATACGTGTATAGTAAGAATACTCATATAAGCAGTTATACAGCTTTAATACGGCCTCAAGATTGGGAAAGAGAAGTAACAAAAGGCCTTAATTCAGTGGTAAATAAAGTGGTTTTAATGTATTATAAACCAATTAGAATGAAAAGCTTTCAGGAATGTACAATATAAACAAAAGATGATCAAAATAACTCATTTTTATTGAGGTCCCTGTTTCCTGATTTAAATAAGGATGAGAGTGGTTTAAATTCCCCCCATAGACAGCATTTTGACTTGTTCAAATCAAACATAATAAGTTTTGCCTGAAGACACCACCTGGAAAGCCATATATTTGGCTATTGTTTTGCCCAGTAGCGCTTCACCTAACTATTCTACACTGCTTTCTGCAGACTCTGTTAAGGTAAGACGCTCACCCCAGACCCAATTTTGCTCCTACTGAACTCAAAAGAAACTGTCATGGTCTCCACAATGGGAGAAAGATCAACCTCTCTGCTGCATGGGCCCCCTCCTGAGCCCCTTTAGATCCACAAAGAGCTCTCCTTGGACTTCCCGGTGCTTCGGGTCAGGTCCATAAGACACAGCCACTGGCCATATGGCATTAGGCAGTGCATTGTGGGGATACCCAGGTGAGCTCTAAGGCACCAACTCAGGGAGTGAAAACAGTATAGCTGCAGTAACACCATATATTCCACTTACGCTCATTCATACAACTGATGTACATACACTGCTGCCAGCCACCGAGCCAGCACCGTGTTCTGCTGTTCTCTTCCAAAGACAAAGCCAGATTCAGGTCATCCGTCAATGGGAAAAAGGTTTCCACTCTGGACCTTTCCCCCCTGCTCTGGTGGAGCTAGAGATTACACTTCATCAGAGCCTTCTTTCTTAATGGGATTTCTTGAGGAAGGGTGTGGGGCGAGTTTGTTCTCTGAAGGGTCTCTCTCCTTGGAAAAGAGATAGAAATTAAGTTTTTCTTGGATTTTATAGACAAGCTCAAAGACAAGCTGAAGCGCCACATTGTGTAAAGCTATAAATCAGAAATGATTTGTTGAACACCAGCCATAAGCTCTGTGCTGCTCAGAGTATGGAGCCAGACAACAGCCCTGCCCTGAGAAATCTTCATTTTAAGTAAAAACTTACTTCTATCCCTCCCATGTCCACAGACTCCTGTTCAAGTAGAGCTAAGGAAGGTCACAGATGATGAGACTTCAGTGCTGGGTATAATAACTGAAACGCAAAGTCAGTTCATCAGCTGGTATCAACCTTTGGAGCTCCACTTACTTTAAATAAACTGCTCAAATCTGCACTAGCAGAGAACCTAGCCCCAGTGTCCTTAAAATATCAGCCACCAGAGCAAACGCATTCAGATCAGAGGGGCACGGCCAATATGAAGATGAAAATTTGAGACAATCAGTCTCCATCTGCCACCACTGCACAGCATCAGGGCCTGGAGAGTTTCCACTGGGCTTCCACATCCGCTTCAATCTTCACACTGAGCGTAGGGATCCATGTGTCCCAACTAAGAAGCAGAGGGCACAGACCTCTTGTCTCATTACCTCTTGTAGGGTAATGAGAAAAAACATCTCTTCCCTAGTGCCCCAGCAGCAGAAGTCTGGCGCAATGCTGTTGCACCACAGAGAACCACAAAGCACAAGACCCAAATGTGTTCTGTTCCTGTGGTTCAGAAAACAACGGAGGTAGGAGTGGCAGAGGTCTGTCCTGGAGTCCAATGGGCAGGTCCTTGTCAAAAAGAGGGGTCAGGGAGAAGTGGTTAAATTAGTTCGAATCAGAATAGGGAGTGGGTGGAACTTTCCCATCCACTCTGGCTTCCGGGAGGAGCACTGGGGGTGCCAGACCGGGAATTGCAGCAGAGCCCGAGCTGCTTTAGGCTGATGAGAACAGAAGGAGCACACAGGTTGCACGGCCCTTCCTGGGCTTGGCTTTGCAGGTTCAGAGAGCGGGGGGCACATGGAGCAGGGGGCACAGGGTCCAAGAGCCAGAGTGGGGAGAGTGCCAGTCCAGGAGCTGGGGTGCAGCAGCCTTGCTCACCACAAACTTCAAAACAGCCCCAGCCGAGGGGCTTCCTCCCTGGCTCTGTTGCTCTTCAAGCAGCAGCATCCAGGAACTGCTTTGGAGTTCCCAGCACAGGCATGCTGCCAGGCACAGACCCTGCGGGGGTGAAGACATTTCTAGCACCCCCCACAATTTGGTGCCTGGGGTGAGTGCCCCTCTCACCCACCTCTAGTTGTACTGCTTTCCCAGTTTGGCTTTTGGCCCCTTCATTTCACTGAGACTGGTCTAAAAGTGCCTGATGCTCCCTGGTTTAATGCTTCTCATCCTTGTTGGCACTGCAGCTTTGTCCCCCCCCACAACCCATCAGCCATCTTCAACACAACTAGCCATGTCATTGAAGTCTCGTCCTCCCTTTCCTTCTTCAGCTCCAAGCAGGAATCCCCAAGACTGCCCTTCATCCCTCTCTTCTCCCTAGAGGCATAACTATGAAGCTAGGTGCCCTGGACAAAAACTCCTTGCAGGGAGTGCGAAGAACTAGGAAGCAAGAGGAAGGGGAAGGGGAATGCACAGCCTTACTTGTCCTGGGGACTCAAAGCCACCCCCTCCCCAGTGCTCCTTCCTCATTATACCCAACTCCCTCATTTATTTCTTCTCCTGATGGAAACAACCAGCAAAACCTTAAATATCGGCTAATGCCCGGAGTCAAGACTTGGAGGCCCTGTTCCCTACCATATCAAGCTATCAACCATCTCTCCCAGCACTCTCCTACTTCCCACCAGATGCCATGTTTCAAGTACTTCTCCTCAGACCTATATATTTCTCAAGTGGCACACTCTTGTTCTTTCCAGTCTCATAATATTTAGCTTTTCATCTGTAGATATTCAAGTTATTTTGCAAAGGAAAGAAAAACTGATTTTTCCCCACTCTGTAGATGGGGGAAAACCGCGATACAGAGAGCAGGGATGCAGGTAACACCGGTTTAAATGCAGTTTACACCTGAAACGGACATAAGCATAATGCGATTAAGCACATTCAAAGCTTCCTGGAATGGTTCAAAAGTGTAGCTGGAAGATCAAGTGCTGGCTGAACCGGTTCACTATGAACCAGGTCAACGACACGTGGACATCAAGCCTTCTGTGGCATAGGTCTGGTCAGTCCTCCAGACATCCCCCACTGCTGTAATTGGTTACTCTGGTACATGGCCCCAGATTTTTTCCACTTTTTTTGGCACGTTTTATCAATGAGCTCCCTTGCACTGCTTGTTCAGTAAAAGCTATTTTTCTAACAAGCAGCTGTCCTCGCTCCCTACTTGACCGTGCCCCCCACCCCAAACCCTGGCTACTGAAAGGTGTGGGTCCAAGCACTCCCCACCTCCCGAAGTCAGGCAGGCAGCCTGCAGAGTTCAATCATGTGCACGCTACCAAGCTTGACTGAACTCATGTTTAGGAGTCAAGGGAAAGCAGAAACTTAAAATACTCCCAGCCACAGGTCTTCCATTTCCTGGGATCCCCAAAGCATGGGTGCAAGCACTCCCTCCTCCCTTGTCCACTGCAGTGCATGCTGGGCTGGGTGCTCTCTCGCAGCCCCTCAGGTCAGAGCCACAGCACTTCAACCCCTTTAAGACAACCACTCTAACTGGACTGCAAGGGCACTGGATGTATGGAAACCTCTGACCCATGACGGCTGTGAACTGGTTCCCAATCAGTGACTTTTGGGAACAGTTCAAACGTTACATGCATCCACACCCAGAGCAATGAAATGGCACAGAGAGATGAAGTGGCCAAAAAAGCCAGCAGCAAATGAAAGGCAGGGCTGGAAGCACAAATTTTCCTTCGTGCGGGTACAGTGCCCAGTCCACAACAACGGGGTGCCTACAGCACTCAGCCCCCTTTGCATGCTTGGTAGGTACTACATTCACCACGCTAGTGCCATGAGCTCCTATCAAGTTAATAGAACAAGCTTCAATCCCTACCTTTTCTGTCCGCAGGAGCAGTCTAAAAGCTGGGGGTTGCTCTGTTCATGAGCATTTCTATTGTATGCACAGCTGAGGGTTCATAACTCCTCAGATTCACTACCAGCATCAAATCATTTGCAGGTTTGTATCCATTAAACATGTTAAATAACCTTGGATTTAACATTAAGCCTAAAGAAACCTCCAACCCCTCCCCACGTTCGACAGGCTTCAGTATCTCATTGCCCTGTTGTGCATGGTCCTTCAGGCAGAACATTTATCTCTGCTGCACTTTGAATTCACGCTGAGTGCAATATTTGGTGACATGCTGTCAAATGCTTTTCCTGAAGCCAGTGTGTTGGACCTACTGATTTTTCTTCCCACGTAGATTTAGTATCCCTGTCAAAAGGAAGCAATGAGTTAGTCTGGCAAACAGTATTTTTCTAAGCCCAAGATGTTTAATGTTCCCAGTTCCACTATCTTTCAGATCCTTGGCAATATTTCCAAAGGGAGGTTATGCCACTCTTCACTACCACTGCATAAATCTCTGTTTTACAGATCTTAATTTATTGGTTTCCTTCTCAACCTACTGTATTTCATAAAGGCAAAAAATGTGCATTTTTTAAGACCGTCTTCCATATTGGCTTCTGGAAATGCCAACACAGACAAAAAGCACCATCATATCTATGTCGTGCCACTCCCCACAAATTAAAGCAATCAGAGATGCAATCAGAATTAAAAGTAACCAATGCCAGAGAGAGGGGGTGAAATTAAATCATTATAAGTATAAGGTGAGCTAATAATAAAACATGTGCAGCACTTTTCATCCACTGATCTCACGGCATTTTCCAAAACAAAGGTCTTTAGAGGTCTACAGACCATTTTGTGTCTGCTCCAAAGTGACCTGCCACTTCTCTCCAGCAGATAAAGCCAAATGCATCCACATAGTTTTAAAATCCACAGACAACAGTCATGAAACTGGTTCTGCAAATGAACAGGTAGTGCATTTTTTTTGAGGAAAAGATAAGCGATGGCACCTTATTTCAATAAGAATTGGTTAATTTGTGTTTGTACAGCAGCTTGCACAACAGTGTCTCCATCCCCTTCCAGCCCTCCCCCATGGAAGTAAATGCAATTCAGCTCAGTGGATAGCACAGGAAAAACAGACTTGAGAGGTGAGACAGAGAAGCACACTGCAGTAACTGAGAGCTTTGTCTGGTATATAATCTTAATGTCTCTCGGATATCTAAGAGCTAGAGATGGCTACTCATTCGTCCTGGCCTACAATGACTGTAAACCCACAGACAGAATAACCTAGACCAAAATAATTTGTGGTTAATAATATAATTTAATTCACATGCTCCCTCCCTGCTGTTATTTAATCAGATTTATAATCCAAGGCATTCCTGGCGAAGCAATACTATAATAGAGAGTAGCTGCAAAGCACTCTACGCCCGAGCACAGCTTACACCTGCAATACTGTGGTTTGCCAGGAGAGCCGTCTGTTCCCAGACCTTTGCTAGTCCAGCTGCACTGGTCCCATGTCACACCCCTGACTGACACGGCTAGGCCACCACGTAGCCTAGTCTGAGTGAGGAGAAATGACTGCTGGGAGTCTCCAAACAGGATGCTCATCTTGCTGGGGTGATCGGACCCTTGGGCAGGGGGCTGGATCCCATGATCTTGTGAGGTCCATTCCAGCCCTAACATCTGTGAAATCTATGGATGCTAGAAAAGTGGGACTAGGTAGGTTTAGAAATATGGGAGGGAGAGGAAAGTTCAGAATCCAGGATCCAGCACCATCAAATCAATTCATCTGCCCAGTGATGCTACTTTAACACGTTTGTTACCATTCAAATCTAAGGAAAATCACTTAAAACAAGCTGGTTTTGTTTATTAAGGCTGATGGTTTCATCATGAAATCCAGATGGCCTTTGCATTTTTTAATCCATGCAATACTTAATCTTCTTTGAAAGTAGTCTAAGGTAAAATTTCACAAACACAGACCGTAAGTAAAAGCCTGCAACTCTTGCCAGGAATTAGGGAATGTTTTCCTATCTCAAAGTTTAGCAGTATTAAAAGATTATTTAAACAGTGAGGTAATTCCATTCTCCCCAATTGTCAAGGGGGGTGGATATTAGCTTCCTGTCTTCCTTTGGACAAAAAAAGTAATTACAGGAAGTTATTTCTATCCCGAATGACTTGAATCTGCTGATTCAAGTATTGGGAACGTCAGCTATAATCTTTAATAAATTAATTTCTCTTTCCCACTTTTAGGTTCAGTCCCAACCTGCACTGGGTATAAAATACACAAGTAAAGAGACAAGTCAAATTCAGACGTATATTAAATCGATCAGCCAAATTCTGCCCTCAAATAACTAATGCATCAACTACCGTCTTCATAGCTATGCTCTTCTGACGCAACAGACTTCTACAACAAGGACAAACTTCTTCGTGCAGAGACAAAACTTTCCTCAAGCGCTGAAATGAGCTCTCCAGGAACCAAAGAGTGTTAAATACCTCACTCTATGTATATGGAAATGCTGCTGTGTGCGTCCTTTAAGACACTGTGCTGCAAACACTTCTTTCTTCCTCTGAGAGAATGAGGCCTCCACCGCATAACGTATGCTAGTCACATTGCTTAATGCAGTGCTCGACACTGCCCGAGTACTACAGAAAAAGGCTCAATATGTGAGTAAACCATCTGATATTAGAATGCAGCAGTCGGTAGAGAGATTCCTCCTGGACTTGATGGAAATATTTAGCCACAAACTCTAGAGCGTAACTGGATATAAATGGTAAACTACTCTTTCACTCTGGACGTGTGACAGTTCCAGCAAAAGGAACTGACTGGATTTGATTAAGTATCCTCATAAAAAACAATAATAGGTTTAATAGAAGTCCCTTATTGTGGGTCGTTGGTATCCTAGGAAAAAACATACTGAAAAACAAAAGCCAAGGGATATGGGGAAAGAGTGATATTAAGATCCAACTCCTAGGGCAGTGGTTCTCAACCTTTTTAGATGTGATGCTTCCCCCTTGTCAGACTCACGGCACCTTCAGAAAATGGCACTGCTTTCATTCATTTCTTGACTCCAAAAAAATAATAGAACAATTCTGTTGCAAAGAAGTCAAAGACTGGGGGCAAAAGGCTTTTCACACTGTTGATTCCTATTTGAAATCTTTGGTTTATCTTGTGAATCATATGTAGGCATTTTTATACCTAATAGTACTAATGTAGAGCAGCACCCTGCAAGACCCTTAAAAGAATGTCACAGCATCTTTGTTAAGAATCACTGCAAAGGGCTCAGGCTCAAAATAGGACCCAAGCTTCAAAAGACATCTATGGCACGAATGGCATAATAATCAAAGGTTACAATTTACCAGGTTTGGGTTAGCTGCAACTCAAAGCTGGAATAAACAGAAAAACACACCTGCATACCCAGAAATGGAGAGCCTCCCAATACCAATGCCATGGAAGAACATGAAAGATCTCTCTTGAACCATATGTAGTTTCGGCTGCATCCCAGACCAGGGTGCACCAAAGTTTCTTACTAGAACAGCGATACTCCATAGGATGCTGCTTCAAAGCTCTTCACAAACTACAGGATGCTCCTGCACACCATCCTACCTGTTGGTAAATTAAATTTGTTGAAGACTAGCTCTAAGAGCAAGTGCACATCTTTCCCTGCAGAAAAGCATGAAAATGTGGTATTTTTGAGCTCAAGTAAGTTGGCTCATCCCTCTCTGACCTATAACTTAATGTGGTGCTCACTGAAAGTCGCTTTTTGGTGTTCTCAGCACAAGGGCCAAAAGGCCCAACTGGGATGTGGACCCTGAACTCCTTTCTCATTCTTAGGAGTGATCCTGCAGGGAAATACTGAGTCTTACTGGTAAGACAGTGAGAGAAGCCGAATATAGAGCCAGCACTTAGAGACTCCACTTGAGATCAGAGCCTTGTTGGGCTGGGCATTGAACACCTGCAGAAGAAAGCTGCAACAGAGCTGGAAAAACCAAATCCAGATTTCCCAGGTGCAAAACCAGTGCTTCAGCCACAAAATCATCCTCCTTTCTCACAGCCAGATTGTGACAATTTTCTGGGGCTACTCTCGAGTCACTGAACAAAAACAGAAGTAAGTTGTTCATGATTTGGTCCAGAGAGAGAATGTTTTTATGACTCATCTGCCCCAAAGCTTGCACTACCACTATCACTACTCTGTTATATCATGATAAGCTACTTCAACCTGTCACTTTTCATAAATTTCATACAAAATTTCACTTAAAAACAAATGCCAAGCCAAAGAAAGGAAGAACAAAGTTAACATCTAAAAAATAAATGGATTTTAAAAACATGCAATTATGGAACACACACACATCTGTGGTTTATGGAGGAGGCAAAAAGTTAAAGTTTCAGTCACAAAAAATTAGAGATGGAAAAGATTTATGAAGTCATTTAGTTCAGCACTATTGAAGCAAGGTTCATCTCCAGAGGTTATTTCTACTGTTCTGGGCGCCCTAAATTCAGGACACACAGAATGAATACTGTATCACCCTGAAAAGAAAAAAGGGAGGGGGGAGAGAGAGAGAAACCTTTCAAAACTAGCCATCCAGTTCCAGCTCCCCCGTTCTGGAACACAGCATTTTATCCTGTTTTGCCAGTCACATAAAAGTCATATGGTCTTCAGTGCTGCAAGGTTTATTTACCAGCTAAAGTACCTTTTGTATAAAGGAAGTCTGATCGACAGCAAAATGGCTGCATTTTCTTTTCTCTGTGACCACCCTCACTCCTCCCCTATAAAAGGTTGGAGAGGTTCCAGTTCACTTTAATGTAAACTGTGATCAGAAGTGGTATTTAACATAGTTTAATTTTAAATCAGTTCTAAAAAAAGCTACTCTTTAACCTCAATCTGTCTGTAAGGTCAGGACTCCAAAAACCCAACTTCCTCCCCAATACATTTTATGGCAAAACAGGGCTCCATTTGACAGATCCACAAATAACAGTGCGGGAAGAATCCTGGAGAGATCCTATTAATTCTCCCAAGTTTTAACTACTGTCACCAGACATGGCCTTTCTAAGTGCTTCCCCAGCTGTGCTCCTAATGCAAGATTCATCAGAGCAGACCAAGGTTCAGAAAGTGTCGGTCCTACAGCTCTCCGAGTCTGCAAATCAGATCTGTTTTGTGAGCAGACTCACTTGACAAGAAAAAAAAAAAGTGAGATTTGTATTGTTTTTGCATTTGGCATTTTACGTAAGCCCTGCAACCTCAAGGGCTGTATGCATTCAGATGTGGGAAAATGGTGGGGGGAGAGGGGGCGAGTGGCAAGGGTGTAGAAACTTTTTATTTGCTTCCCAACACATTCGGAGAAATCTCAAAACAATTTCATTTGAAGAAGCAAGAGTTTGATTCCCACGTCCACCCGTTAGGGAAAGCAACTGAGCTTCAGTAGACTTCTCCTCCAAATCCGCATGTGGAAAAGCAATTTTAGTGCCCCAAGTAGAGTTAGTTAGCCATGTTAGTCTGAGGCTGCGAACAGACGTCGCTTCTGCACTACAACAAAACTTTTATGGCAGCACAAAACCAAAGTGAACAGATGTCTTAGCCCTATGATGCAAAACAACTGCCCAAATTTCTCAGCACAACAATTCCTGGTCATAGTTTGTGCCGCATTTTCATGACAGACCTCTGATCACTTATGGCAGGAAAGAGTGGGCAGCCTGGAGCTAACGTGCCTCACATTCAGAAGTTGGGGCAATTAACACCGTTTCACTCCTGTCCTTACATTAAAGCTGAACTTGGTTGATTCCCTATAATCAGAGCTTGGTAACCTGTTGCAATACCAGAATACAGACCACAGAAGCAGATGTACAGACCTGGTTCGACGAGGGGGTTGTAGGACACAAAGGCTGCGATCAAGGCAATAGAGACACACGGGCAGTGTCTATAACTGGGACAGGAGGGCACGCTACAAGCTGCTTACGTAAAGTCAGCTGTACCTGTACTGCAGTTATTTCCTGTGGCCCCAGATTTAGACTTAGTGAAAAGATATTTCAGTTTAGTTTCAAAGTCTAATGAACAGAACACTGCCATGATTTTAAAGAGTCTAAAAAAGCAGCTCTTTGTCTGGATTTAAAACTTCCCCCCAAAGTATCTGGAACCTGAACACTGTGGCACTGTGTTAACACAGGGAAGTCAGAAAGTGAAACTGAAAATAAATGCCTGGATGATTAATCTGGGGATGTTTCACTTTCTGCTCTAATAGACACACAACCTGGACAATTTCTAGTAGGGAATTTAAGATGGCCTAATTCCATACTCCATAATTCTGGGAACACATGGCGCGCTACCAATGGAAATGCCCCATTCTTCCGAAAATGAAGGCATTTTGCCTGCAACAAAACAATTCCACAAGAATTTCCTTCTCCTTCTAAAGTCTCCACATTACATGTTCATCTTAGCAAAAAAGCTCCATCAGGCCACCAGTTTGCTCCCAATGCGTAGACATATGAAACAAACAGGATTATTTTCAAGTCTTGCCTTCATAAGGAACAGGCTTTTTCTTCTGCCCCCGTGACATCTCTTGCAGCTCAGATCTCCCTCGACCAAGGGGCAGCAGCGTCACGGTCTCATTTCAAGTCTTCCTCTGCCAACTGGAAAACTTATTCTTACTGCTCTCATTAGAGTGCTGCTCGCATCTACTGACACCCTCTCAGTTTACAAAGAGAAAGTCTCATTTCAGTGGCTCAAGGGAACGAAGGCTGAATGGCTACCAGTCTGGGTGGGGATATGGCTGCCTGGAAGGAATCCCAAGAGCTAATGATTTTTCCTGTTATAAACTATTTACATGGGAACAATCCTATGCCAGGGGCTCTCGCTTTCTTTCCCATTCTTACCACCAAAACACAAAGCCACATATAGGCCACAAGCTCACTGTGCCCAGCACCACCCTTAAAAGTGCCATTTGACTCTATGCATGACTGCCCAGACTGGGTGCAGAGGAGCTGAGTCTGCATGGTACTGCGGACAAACGAAACTGTGGAATCTCAGCTGTAGCTATTAGCCTGCCCACGGCACCACATACATGGTTATGCTCATTCCCGTCTAGGCAGTATATGCACATGCAGAGCCAGTGGCGCATTTGAAGTTGCCTGTGCATGACACAATAAAAGCTGCAGTCTTGAATGGCATGAATGTGAAAGCAGGAAATCTAGATTCCCCGAGATACCTGCTCTAGCATTAGACAACAGCGCAAGTCAAGTATCCTGGGTTCTGATTTCTAGTGTGCCTGTGAGATACCTATGACAAGACTGTATAAATTGCCAAGTGATCACCCAACACAGATCACCCCAAACAAGTGACTTCAACCAGTGTTAGAGATCCTACTTATTGATCCTAGCTCTTCATCCCACTATGCGATGAGCCCTTTTCTGCCAGGCTTAGGACAGGCTGACACCGCACTCAGTTCAGATCTTTTTTCTCAGCTTTATTTCTCCTGCAGAAAAAATTAGCTAAGTCTACATTAACTGCCCTCCCCCAGGGTCTGCTAATTTCTTGCAGGCTTCCATTTGCTAAGCCAGGGGTAGCTAACCTGTGGCACGTGCACCACAACTGGCACAGGCAGGCTCTGTGTGTGGCACAGGGAGGGAGCGGGCAGCACTGCAGCAGATAGAGCAGGAGGCAGAAAGCAGAGCAGCAGCTTAGGCAGGGATAGAGGGCAGGAAGCAGAAAGCAGAGCAGCAGATTGGGCACAGTAAAGCATGAGAGCAGACAGGGAAAGGGGACTGGAGTGGCACTAAAAGGGGGTACATTGCTAATTTGTAGCACACCTGCCAAAATGATTGTCTCCACTGCTCTAGACCACCTGCCTGAATAATAGAGAGGCTGTCTGCCAGAGAGCCTCCTGCTCCAGGGCTTTGGTACAACAGTCTCAGCTGGGACACAGCCAAGAGGCAGGTGAAGCTGGACCCCAGCTCCCTTTTAAAGAGCCAGCTACCAAACAAGTACAGATATGCACGTGTGTACATTACCCCTTAAGAAATGCAAACATCTAGAACTCTTGGTTCAGAAATGACCTTTTATTAGACCAACTAGGACATCACAAAAAAAAAAAATCTTTTTCTGCAAGCTTTCAGGCTCAAGGACCCTTCATCAGGCTCAGGGAAAATTAAAAAATGGTAAAAAGTCCCCATAGGTAGGAAATAAGCTTCATTTTGCACAGAGGAAGCTGAAGATGGAAATCCGTCCCTCTGGGTCCACGAAAGTGTCTTTGTGAGTTGTTCTGAGTTGCTCTTTGTCGTGCAGATCAGGTAGGATTTCCTTTCCTGGAGGTGTCAGATGGCAAGCAGGGAAGTGTAGAAATCTTTCTTGCTGTTCAGCAATGAAGTTTAAAATCCAAAATCAATGCACATATGAGGAAACCAGAGAGAAGGGTTGAATAACTTACCCAGTGTCATACTTCAAATCCTCAGCAGCTTCATAATTAAAAATCCTTGTTCCTTCTTGTTCTCTAACCACCAGGAATGCTGTCTCTTTATACCAGTGGTTCTCAACCTTTTCTAGACTCGAGACACCTGTTGGAAAATGCCACCTCTTAAAATGTTCACTCTTTTTTGCCTTCAGAAAAATAGATCAGTTTTTCTGTTGCAAATAACTTTCAAAAGACCACAACTATGAATTTCTATTCGAAATCTGTGGGTCTATTTTGTGAATCATGTTTGTAAACCTAACAGTGCTAACATTATGAGACCCCTTGCAACACCCTTGAAAGGATCTCAAGACACCCCAGTTGAGAATCACTGCTTTATACAGTAAACCCTGGCTAATTCACCTGTAAAATAATTGGCCACTGTAGTTTAACTCACCATTCTTTCAGTTCCCCATTAATGTCCCTCCCCATCTACTCCTCATAATTGGTCACCACAAAAAATTGCCATTATTTGCATTCTCCTTGGAGTGGCAAATCATCTCGTTTCCTGGATGCATTCTACTCTACTACTACATTAAACTACTTGCTTTGGAAAGACCAGGATACCAGTATTTTCACTGCTGCCAAAAATTAGAGCAAATGAGATTTTTTTTTATCCTCCAAGATAAGCCATTGTTCCCTATTTCTCTAGGCGCACACACCTTAGAGAATTGGCAGTAGTTTAAACATGAATGATTTAAATCTTACATCACTGGTTTTCAACCTTTTTAGACTCAAGGCCCTCTTTGTTTGGTCCTTGAGGGCTGGCAAGGAGATACAATGCCTTTAATCCCCAAGTTGCCAGTTCAGTTCAAAACTAGCCAGGGCTCTAATGAAAGCAGTCACCATGAGAAAGGCCTACATGAAGAAAGCTGTAGGTCTCTGCTGTGCATCAGCATCCACGAGGGAGTTTATCTGACAAACAGCCAGGACCTCTGTGCATCAGGCTCAACACCAGCAAAAGAATTCAAATGTGTTAGGGACAATGACAAGCTCACTTTTAGATGCGCAGGCCATGACCCTGCTCTGTAAGAACTTCAATCTCCAAGGCAGAGAAAGCAAAGGCAAGTACCTATGATCTTGAAAGACTATTAGCTCTCAGTGCAGGGTGGCTCTGCCAAATCACTCATAATTGTATGCTGGACTTTCATGTGATGCTGCAACACCTGCAGAAAGCACACACTACACCCCAGCACAAAGCTCGTACCCAGCGAAGCCTTGTGTGTTAAAGGAGTTGCTAGACTCCATTCACACTAACTAGCCTTGCGTGTCACAACAGAAAAAAGCCTTCCCCACAAACAACTCTTCATTTCACTTTTGTGATATACGGAGACGGCAGGGATCTTCTAGCAGCCACTTTCAGATCTCCGGTGAGCCAGGGTCCCTGCTGACACTGTCTCTTCTCAAGAGTTAAAGGCTGCGGATCCCAGTATTCAGTTAGCATTTGGGAGTTGGCGAACATCTAAGGATCACCATACATCCTCAACACTTTCCACAGGTCCCCTGTAAACCATGGTGGAGGCCAGCCTCCCTAGCATTTGTAAAACCTCCACTGCTGCACCCTCTCCTCCCCACTCCCTCCCCCAACCAGGTCTCAGGGGAAAAGGCAGGTCACCAGAAACAGCTGAGGTAAAGAGAAGGAGGAGAGATTGTTTTGCTGCTCTGCGTTCATAGTAGGAGGGGATAAGGAGAAGAAGCAGAAGTCTCTTAACAATACATTTACAAACAG
>NW_017729033.1:5532764-5534072 GCF_001723915.1 Gavialis gangeticus
CTCTTCTTGAAAGTTATTCAAATGTGTGCCAAGCTAAGCTAACAATCTCAGTATTGTCTGAAAGAGAAACGCAGCCCAGGCTTTGGCGAGACCTGGATAAAAGGGGAAAAGCACGTGGGTGAAAGAACAACACCAGTGAAAGAAAGCAGCCTGCTCCAAGTCGCATTCAATGCCTCCTTGTTATTGTTGTGTTTTTCTTTTCATCTAAAGCCAGGGCTTCTGCATTCCTGCCAGGCCGGGCTGCACAGCACGACAGAGCAGGAGGCGGCTGCCCCCAGGACGGGGGAAGTGGAGAGCTCAGAGGGGCTGGTACAGACATAAATAGCCCTCTCGCCCGAGCCAACAGCAGCCCAAAGTTATCTTCATCCTGTCCACCTCCCAGATGCACCTACGGGCCAGGAACTAGTGCAAGTTGGAAGTCAGGCTCAATATGCTAAAGACTAAATGACTGAGCAGCTCCCTTCTCTCCTCGCAGTCAGAAAGGATGAACCTCAGCAGGGCAGCATGTGGATCGAGTGATATCCCGGGGATTTCATGTTGGCATCTTTTGTCAGCACTAAAGTCCCTTGAAACGTCTATTGAGCACCGGTCAACATATCTACTAAACTAGTGCTGAGGTCCCTGCTGTGCTCTAGGGACTGTACATTCATAACACTGTCTATCCCAAAGTGTTTCAAAACTACCATGGCAAGGTTTTTTGTGTTGATCTGACATCTTTTATTAGACCAACTAAATAGTTGGAAAAAAGTTCTTTGCAAGCTCTTGGGCACAAACACCAAGACATGTAGGGAAGAGGAAAGGGGCGGAGAGATTTTTAACTGTTAAAAAGTTATAAACTTTCCAGGGCTACTGCTGGGTTTTCACTCATTACACTTATCAGGGCCTCTGCTAAAGTCAAAGGAGAAATCAAATCTCCAGCTCAACTCCTTCCCCTCCACAGTCCTTGCCAAAAGGTTCCCCTTATTAGACATTACTAGGGCTCTGAGAAAAATCATGATTTCACACACTGCGGGGATACCGCAAAATTAGCATCACACCGCAATTTTTTAGGGTCCTGAGTCTGTGCCAGAAAAACGTGTGAAAGTGCAGGTTCCCCTTTGCAGGCTGGCAGCATTTCAGCCTGCAAGGGGAAACCTGGGCTTTTGCAGCTCCAGCCTGCAAGCAGCTGCTGAGGGCATGGCCAGGTTGCGCCCAGGCAGGGCCGCAGGAACATCCCCAGCAGCCAGATGAAGGTAAGTGTATGTGGAGGGAGGGAAGGGGGTTTGGAGGGTCAGGGTTTGGGGACTGTTGGGGGGGGGCGGGGCAGTG
>NW_017729033.1:5534198-5535846 GCF_001723915.1 Gavialis gangeticus
GGGGCAGTGTGAGCGTGTGTGTGTACCTGCCATACACGTGCGTGGGTAAAGTGTCATATTTCATGGAATGTTCACAGAACTGCCAGGACCCATTTGCCAAGATTAATGAGAGCTCTGTGAATATTGCGTGAAAAAATATACTTTGCCTGCGCACGTGCCGTGAATTTTGTACAAGAAGTCTGCAATTTTCTCAGGACCCTAGATATTATTTACAAGGATGAGCTCAAGAACAAGGACCTGTTCAACCACGATGTAAACAGGCACAATTCTGAGTTGTGTCAACCTCCACAAGTTGAAACCCTGACTCAGTTCAACCACCACCTCCAGTGCCACCTGTATTTTAGCTGTCAGAATGTCACATATAGGGGAGCCTGAGGAGGATGGTAAGATAGCAGATGACAAATGGCCTGGCAGCAGGGAAGAGATGCGTTTCCTCCCAAGCTTAAACTGTCAGCAAATATGAGTTAGAGAGAACATAACAAAGCACACTTTTTATGTTGCCCCAACCTCACTTCTTTTCTCCAATACCCCTCTTCTCTCTGCATACACAGATATGCACCTTAATGTAGGAATCTGGTTTGGTTTTAGCTTGAGTGAGGCATCCTACAGCCTTGTCTGCATTATACTTACCTTTCTGCTCATCTTGGTAAGAGGAGGGAGTCTGGCTATGGTGCATTGCCCCCTCAGACCAAACCAAATTAAAGATCTGGGGAGTTGGTCGAGACATCAATGTTTCCTGCAGAGAGAAAATCTTTTCACAACCATTTGTTTAGTAGAAAACTAGGTTTTCCAACAAACCTGTCATCAAGCCCTATGCCACATGGGAGCAAAGCGGCTTAAGAAGAAAACATTCAAATAAATAAGTTACGTGAACATCTCAGCCATTCACCGTCTGCCCTGGTTCAAATAAAAAATATTCCAAACAAGTTACTCAAGCATCTCAGCTGTTCGCCATCTTCCTCTGGTTCAAATCAAGACCTGGACGTACTAGGAGGAGCAAAACTAGAGAGGGTTCAGGAAGAATTTATATTGGCAACTGTCCTAAAACTGGGAAGTCATCTTAGGACTGGATGTTGGCACAGCTGCAGCCTTTAATACTGACGTTCAAAGAGTTTAAAACGTCTTCATTTCTTACCAGGCTGTCTACTTGCTGCATCACATACTGATAACACAACAATGCAAAATGTGAACAATGAACCAGTTTAGCCTATTAAACAATTACTTAATTGTATCTATTTTTACAGCAACTTTCATCCGGAAGCTCTGTCCTGTGCATGTCATCACAGTGCCTGCCACTGAAATGCAGCAGTGTCTGGGATGAAGACTCAGCAACAGAATGTACTCACTGGATATTTACCCAGAAGAGATCCACTGAATCTGCAAGTTGAGCAACATGCTGTCCCTAAAACCTCTGCTCTTGCAAGAAATGCCATGGGGCTTTTAAGTCATGTTGTAGCTGTGCACTTTTAGAGCCCAGAGATGATGCGAGAGGCAAGGATTTCTTAGTAAGCTTTTTGAACGCAAGACATTCTTTTTTGGGTCTCTGATCACAGGAAGCCAGGCACAGCATAGGGAAAAGCACGCTCTTCACACTGAGTGTTTATTGCAGAAGGGAGACAAAGGCCTGCAGATATATATATATATATAT
>NW_017729033.1:5540846-5570638 GCF_001723915.1 Gavialis gangeticus
GCGAGAGGCAAGGATTTCTTAGTAAGCTTTTTGAACGCAAGACATTCTTTTTTGGGTCTCTGATCACAGGAAGCCAGGCACAGCATAGGGGGAAAACAGCAGAGGGGAATGCTCTATCAAGAGAAAATCTCAGGGGTTGCAGAGACGCAACTAGCTGAAGAAAAGCAGCTGATTACCGGGGATCAAACCCTATCAAAAGGGAGGAGGATCAGCCTCACTTTTTTTCCCCCTTGCCTTTCTGAGGAAAGAATTCAGGAGTTGGATCAAACATGATGTGCCATGAACCTAAGGATTCAGGACCACTTACTTGTAGGTCACAACCCAGAGATGGTTAGGGTCTGTCCTTGCTGAAATCTGTCCTTGCTGAAATCAAAGCTTGGAGTCCAATAACACATACAGTACAGTACAGTGCGACTTCCTACCCAGTCAGTATTACTTAACACTAATCCTTGTATTTATTCTGGGCTGATAAGTTTGTGCCATGGTCTTCACTCACTGTCACCACTGACAACATAAGGAGCCTTCAAGTCTATAGAAAACTGTGCCTGAAGGATGTGACTCAATACAACCTTGAAACAATCATTTTGTTGTATAAGGTCCATATCTGGAGGCTTTCGGGCCTCTAATCAAGTAGTTAAAAAAAACAAAACAGCTACTTAATGATTTATCATTCAAGAAGGACTTTAACAGTCCACAAACCACATCCATATACCTCAGAGTGCTTCCAGCAGGTAACAATCACTTTCACAACCCCAACTTACTAGCAAACAGTACTTGACCCAGAATTCATGGAAGTTAAAAGGAAGAAGCTCTTTCTGCGACTCCAGTGGGCTTTTGACAAGGCCCAGAGTTTAAGGCAGGCAAGACAATCTAGCTCTCCAAACCAGGCCTGCGATGAGTTTACTGGCCCACGCTGCTTCAAAATGCAGCACCCTTTTAGCCTGGGCTCATCTTTGCAATTTTTCTACCCAGGAAGGGTTTGCCCATTCAAAACAGTGCTGCTGGGTATTTCAAGTCAGCCTTAAGCTAATGTCCTGCTTGGTGCTGGAGAGTCCTGTGTACCGGAACAGCCAATTTCTGGAGGAGAGCCGCTAATCGGTGTAGGCATTAGGGATATCAAAGTGCTCCCCACAAGCAAGAATCAGCTTGGTTTCTCTGGCCAAACATGTGAGATTACACCCCGCCTATCAAAGTCCCACGACAGCTTCAGCTGGATGTGGCATTCCTCACTTTGCGCCCTAAACTAGCATAGCAGCATTGTTGTGCACTGTGTAACAGTTAAATCAGACTTCGTTCATGAGATGCCTACTCATCAGCATTAGTCTGTACTTGCTTCACCAAACAAACATACAAAAAGTGCTTTAGAAAGGCACAATATCTGTATAAAGGTTTTATTTCCTCTCCCCTTGCTTTATTGCCAATAAAGTTAATAGTGACTGTTTCTATATTTTCTCTAAGCTTCAGCCAGGTACATCTGTACTAAATTAGTTATTACAGGAGAATGTAAAAGTTCTTAATGCCATCAAAAGGACTTTTCTTATCACTTAATGCACATTCTGAAGTTATGCTTCATCGAGCAGAAATTCCTCATCACTCCCCACTTTGGAGACTCCCTTTCTTCGCTGCATGTTACCAAAGCTGCTTGATACAGCCTGTGTAGGTCACAGAGCAGGCATGCACAGGGGGAGGAAAATAAAGCCGCTTGACCAGTACTATTCGTGAGTGCCAGAGATTCACAGGGGTGACCCAACACCCGCTGGAGTCTAGAAATCTAGTTTCCGGTATGTACAAGGGATAAAATCTGCGCCACTACTGAATTCAGAACATCTGCACCGTGGATCACACAACACTGGAAAGAGCAGACAAAGGGTCAAGGAAGCAGTCATAATCAAAGACAAATGTGACAAAGGAGAATATCAGCGTCCACCAGACCAGAGAACTTCAGATGATTTAATAGGAAAGATACAAACTCATCAACACTGAAGAGTAACATTCTCCACGTAGATAGCTGCAGTGCCCACCAACCATGTTTCAACTTTATGCAAAGGCATCACTCCCAGGAGCAAAAGGAAAGTTCAGTGTCTGGGTCCATTCATTCACCTTCCACTTCTCTACTAAGCCTGCCAAGGAGGTTTCTTTTTGCCAGTCAACACCAGGTTACCATGACTGTAGGAAGCTTTATTGTTATGCATGCCTCCTACTGCTCTCAGCTTTGGTGGTGCCTTATGATAAAAACAACATGTGCTTCATTAATGGTCTGGACTAAAGAGCAACAAGTCATTTCACAGACATCTTCATAGCCATTTTCAGCAAACATCTCTTTTTTTTCTTAGTCTTATTCAATTTAAGCTTGACGTATATATCTGCAGTTTCCCTGTATGATGATCTATATTGGTGGGCGTAAAACACCAAAGAGGTTCCAAATCAAAATAAATGTGCTACTCTTAACATAATAACAAATAATAACTCTTTCTTAACTCATTCTTAACATAATAACACATTTGCCAGCCTTAACACAATAAATCTGCCAGCCTACGGTTTCATCTGGAAGCACATCAGGCACTGAAATGTAAGAACAGAAACAAACTTATTACCGTTGGCCAGCTCCAGCTCCTTACTGAAGCCAGTCCCAGGCTGGACTCTACGGCAGTGTGTAGACGAAACGAGAGGCGTGTGTGCACATCACTTTAAAGCAGGTTAAATGCTTTTGCACCGCTTCAATAGTGTTGGTGTTTGCACGTCAGCAGCGTATCGCGCAGTAATTCCAGCCGCTGTAGCAAATTCGGCAGCATAATGTGCCTTAAATGACTTGGGGTGCAGCAAACTAAAACTCCTCCACAGAGTTTTAGTTTGCTGCCCCTACAGCCATGGAGCAAAGCACTGGGCTCCGTGCAGCTCAGAGGCCCTGCAGGTAGCCTGGCAGCAGCCTGGGAAGGCAGGCTCCACCCAAGAAAAGCAGCGAGCCTGATCTCCTCCCCTGCCACCCCCAGAGCCTTCCTGACTGCCTGAGCTGTGTGGGATCCCTGGGCTTCTCTCCGCAGTTGTGGTGCCCCCCAGGACCGCCCAAGCCAGCTACATTGCCTCCTGGGGGGGGGGGGGCGGCTGCTGCTGCCGCGGAGGGAAGCACCAGCCCGCCCTGAAGCCCAGGGACCGCTCTGCCCGCCGGCAGCTTGCCCTCCCCTCCCTGCCACCAGAGAGGCAGCTAAGTTTGGGTGTGTGCACCACACAGGTTTAATGGCCCTAAATTGAAGCAGTGCTTTAAAAAAAAAAAAATAATAAAAAAATCAACCACTTCAATTTAGGGCACCGTTTCATCTACACATGCCCTTCATGGCCCGAGGACTCACATGCCTTACCCCTCATTACAGTAGCTGAGCATCTCAGAACCCCCTAAGAGCTCTGTTTTGCAGGGGAAAGGGAAGCCTAGAAAGTAGAGTGACTGGCACAAGACTCAAAAGAGCGTGGCACAGGGAGAAATACATTTTAAGTTTAGTCCATTGCTTTAAAAACAAGTCGACTTTAAATATTCTCTAAGTTTTAAAGCCCAGGTTTTCTTTTTCTTCAATTTATTTTTATGATGTCTCACATACTGATGCTTGCATCACTTCCTTTATTCTGGGAAGGCAGCACCCTTCATCTAAAGATGCTAAACCACCTCTTCTACATAAGTCACATTTGAGAAACCATGAGATAAATAACTAGAAACATCTAGTAGAGAACAATGCTGGCAGAAATGTGCAAGACAATCTAACAGATCATATCTAACATTTACTTTTCTCATACGACTTACAATATCCTCAGAGAACTGTATTAAGTATCTTATAGTCAGCTACAAAGAGTGCATCATTCCCGTACAGTACAGGAATGCTGAAGTACTCTTACAGATGATGAAGCTAAAGCACAAAACAGATAATCAACTCGCTAAGGGCCACAGAGGAATCCAATGAGAGAAGTGGGATAGGAACCAAGTATCAGCTCCCAGCCTCCTGTTGCAGCCGTTAAAGACGCTGCTCACACAAGGGCACGGGTCCCCCTAGGTTGCAGAACAGAAAAGTTCTCCCTGGAATTCAGAGTATTTAAGAGCTGCACTGGCAGCTTTGCAACACACGTTCTTAAAGCAGCTAACTAAGGACAAATGCAGAGTGCACCTAGGGCGTAAAAATATCCAGCACACCTACTGGCTGGGGACTGACCCTCTTGGCAACACAGAAGTGGAAAGGGATCTTGGAGTCCTAGTGGACTCCAAGATGAATATGAGTCGGCAGTGTGACGAAATCATCAGCAAAGCTAACCACACTTTATCATGCACCAGCAGATGCATGACAAATAGAGCCAAGGAGGTGATACTTCCCCTCTCTGCAGCATTGGTCAGGCCGCAGTTGGAGTACTGCGTCCAGTTCTGGGCACTGCACTTCAAGAAGGATGTGGACAAACTCAAGAGGGTCCAGAGGAGGGCTACTTGTATGGTAAAGGGTTTCCAGGCCAAGCCCTATGAGAGCCTGAGGGACCTGGACCCCTTCAGCCTCCACAAGAGAAGGCTCAGAGGTGATCTTGTGACCGCCTACTAATTCATTAGGGGGACACAGAAAGGGATGCTCTGTTCACCAGGGCGCCTCCTGGGGTAACAAGGAGCAATGGTCACAAACTGACAGAGCAGATTTAAGTTAGACATCAGGAAAAACTTTTTCACGGTAAGGGTGGCCAAATCTTGGAACTGCCTTCCAAGGGAGGTGGTGCTCTCTCCTATCCCAGGGGTCTTGAAGAGAGGGTTGGATAAGCACCTGGCTGGGGTCATCTCACCCCAGCGCTCCTTCCTGCCCAGGGCAGGGGGCCAAACTTGATGATCTGTTGAGGTCGCTTCTGACCCTAGCATCTACGAATCTATGAACTTCATAGTAGCTAATACATTAAGCCACAGAATTTATTCTATCATTGGAAAAGTCAGAAACAAGAAAAACCCAGCAGAACAACCTGTCCAACTGCCCAAGAGATGACTGATCCCTAGAGTGCATATTCAACATTTTGTTGAACACAGCTATTAACATCTATTATTTGCAATGCTTGCTAATGATCAAGCACAGTAAGCAGGTTCCCTACAACCATCTCTCAACCTGACAGAATCGAGATGAGGGACCTGTGTGGCAGAACGAGTGATCACAAAGCTATTCTGGTTAGAAATGTAAAATGCTGAGGGACTCGTTCCGCCGGAGAATTGATTTTCTGTACCCTCAGCTTCATCATTCTTCATTTTAGATGTAAACAATTTTGAATTATTGAAGCGACTGGAACACAAAATCTGTGTCAAGTACAGGCAACTTTGGAATTGCAATGAGCTATTACAATTGGGATTACAATGAGCGATATTTACCTTGACATATATGTATGTGTGTGTATATCTATATGCTTATTACTCACACATACACTATATATAGTGCATTAGATTATATCCCTGTTTAGTACTTATTTACCTAGAAAACTGTCTAATTCTACACAGATTTACATGCCACATAATCCTACTGACTTCAGAGGAAATGTGGTATAAATCACTAGACTCTGGCCCTGCAGCAATACAAAATGAATCCAAGTTTTCCTTTTTTTAAATTGTGTCATATAAACAGGTGCCTCAGCTGGGACTTGAATGCCAAGTTTTGGTTCTCAAGCAATTATTTACCTGTCTAAATTATAAACTTCTGGAAAGAAAACCTAACCAAAATGGATACCGGAACTGCTGACAACATAAAAACTGGAGCCATGCAAAACCCATGTCACTACATGGCACACGTTTGTGTATGTGCAACAGCTGCTCTGGCTATTGTGCTATTTGGGGGTAGAGGGAAATGAACTCTTATTCAAAAGGCCTAATTAAATCCAGTTATAAAAAACATTCAACTCCAAGGGCACCAAGTATTTTTCTCAGGAAGGGCAGGTATAAATTACCTCCTAACTCAGGCTGCAAACTTTTGTATTGTTACTTAAGTCTCTCACTCCCTAAGATTTCAGCATTTCCTTGTGATAAAAAAAATAGTCTCGTTTGCCAGCTCATCCTGAAATTTCATTCCATAGGATCACAGCAGAGGTAGTAAACAAGATTTCCCCCGATCCCCCCATAAAGCAGTGCCCTGCATCTTGCACTACAAATATCTATGCAAAAGGCAACTGTGGACCCCACTGCCTACTGTAAATGCAGCTGTTATTTATGGTACTAGCAGCACACTGGGACAGACACTAATAAATATTTAATGACTGGGTAAACATGGATGAGTTTATCTACTGCCAATTTAAAATCCTGACAAAAAATACTAATCTTTTGTGCTTCTGTGTGAGGATGCGTGCAGGGCATTGTGGACACCAGGAAAGATCTAGGCAACAGTTGCATAATGAATGAAAGAACCAGACTAGCTTTAGGGACCCTGCAGTTCCTTATGCCAGCGAGACGGCCATGACCACATTTCTTTGCCTTTTGACATGATGCTCTATAACTCTTTGCTCACATTAACCTCAACAGACCTCAATTTCTATGCGAGACAGCACAAGCAGTGGTACTGACTTCTCTGGCTCACCGTAACACCTATTTAACAGAGCACAGGAACATTACAAAAATGAAGTAAATAATACCAACCCGACAAACTGCAGAAAGAAGTAATTTACTTATGGATTAAAGCCACAACAACCAAGATAACAACCTTGATCTTTTGCAAGATATCACAGGATCTGAATGGACTCTATGATGCTTTAGGATAATCTTTATGGAAAGCACTGCATAAAAAACAACTGTTATGCAAACAGGAGCAAGCAAGCCAGTAACTTATAAACTTTGGACATATTGCAGCGTGAAAAAAGCTATGCAATTCCCGAGGTATTCTGCCATAGTCGGTGAGATATTTTCTGCACACTGAACTTTGTTGCTTCTAATTTGTACACTATCATGGCAAAGAGTTTTCCTAAAGACCCTACGGTGAATCAGAGCTTACCAAACCATAATATAAACTTAACAGCAAGAACAAGACAATCAAACTCCAAAACAGTATAAGTGTCTTTGCTAATGAGACCTTGCCAGTAGTTCAGGGTGCAGCCAAGCACCGTCTTTATGGCATTTCTCACATCATGGCTCTATATTCTTCTAGCTCGTCTGCAGACACTATGTGAGGTTGGATGATTTGATCTATGCAGACCTAAGTAACATGGATCCTTCTCTCAGCTCCTTCCATCATACTGAGAAACTGCAGTCCTCCAAAGCTTACATTAGATCCAAGAGATAGGAAAGTAAATTCAGGTTCAGAGGACTGTGCTCTATTCCAAGCCCTGTCAATAAAGTGCTGTGTGATGATCAGGGACAACTTGCTTTCCTTTTCTGTGCCTCTTTTCTCTTCCATCCCTCTCAATATACTTTTTCAAATTTATTTAGACAGTAAGGTCTTTGGGGAATGACTAACTGTATGCACAGGGCATAATGCCTCCTGTATAAAAAACCCTCTACAGGTACGATAACCTGCCTTAGCCCACAGTGGGGAGCTTTCAAAGTAGAATGGACCTTGCTTCTCACTTTGATCTGAGCAAATTAGTTTTAGAAGCTAGAATTATCCTGCAGGTCTTTAAAACTCTCAGAGGTTCATCCAATCTAACACAGAGCACCTCTGCTGGTAACGCTGGTCTGGCAAGCCCCGGAACAAATGTGCTACCTGCAAGGTGAGCTATCACCACGGTGGGATTGTCCAATTAAAAAGCCCTGAAGCCAAATAAAGGACCCCGTCACCAGGGCGTTCCCTCCTGGGTATTGCTGGCGGAGCACCACACGACTTGCTTCCATTCTCTTTGCAAAACATTTTATTTTGCATGGCTGAGAAGCTGTTACAGAGATGTTTTAAAATTTACTGAGCTGCCAAAAACGTCAAATTAGTCCACAGCAAGAGTTCAAATAAATCCACCCAAGCTAACCGCAGCGCTTTTCAGATGCTTTTTTGGGTGAAACCAACAAAATAAATGCAAATATCTACCAGCGATTACACCCAGTTCACTTCCTGTGTATGCATTAATCTCTGTTTTGTTTAGGTTTTGGTGGTGAATGGGGTGAACAAAGTGCAATTTCTGTAGAAGATTGATTACAACTACTAATGTGCAGCATGCTGTTTTTTCCCCTCTAAACAAAGATAAAGAATGCACTAAAAATGCCACTAAAAGGCTTTTGTTTAAAAACTGTTCCTGCATTCACAGAAGATAACTAAAAATCCACGGTCTTTAGTTTGTATCCTCATTTACAAGCAGTAAGGGAAGGATAGGCCTAAAATAAGAATTTTCTTCTTGCACATGATACTTTAAAAATGCAATGGGGAGGAACTTTTAAAAGACCCTGGCAAAACCACACACACAAAAATAATACAACTTATGCAGGAGGTAGGCTGAAAACAAGAAGAACAATGAAAGTCAAGGAAATTTGGTCAGAGGAGACATCTGGGAAGGTGCAAGGAGGAACCGGGAAAGGAAAAACAAGCATAGGAATACAAATTCATTCAGACAAAACAGCAAGAAAAATGTATGTGAAAGGAGTTGGGGTACTGATCTAGGATGTATATACTGCTGCATCTAGACAGCAAAGATGGTGACGTGCTTTGTGACAAGCTATCTAGCTAAACATGCTGAGAATACAAGTATCCAACGCTGGTGTGACAGCCAGATTCAACACTGCGCCTCCCTAGAGCCGCACACTGGCTGCTGCAACGGGATGGAAAACACAGCTGCAGTCTAACCTCTCCAGAGCCTTCCCCTCCCGTAACAAGTTGCCATCTACTTACTTGCAGGGTTAACTGACTTGCTCCTGGGGATTCTCAGAAGAGGAACCAAGAATCCGGTTAGCCAAAAAATTGGAGAACTTCCTTCCTTCCTTCCTGGCAGGCAAGGTTCTTTGGGTAGATGTGATATTTTAAAATAAAATGTGGTATCTTAAGATCTTAGATATCTGCTTGCCTGTCTGCGTCCTTAGACCAACATGGCTACAACCAAAAACCGGCTTCCTTGCAGGTGCGTTTCTATGGACTGCCGCTCCTCTCCCAGTTTGTGCTCAGAGGACTTCTTCAGCTTCCAGGTCTGCACTTTCCCTGGTAATTTGCACCTGTATTACAACTACTTTAAACAGCGGTTTCTTTAATTCAAGTGGGCTTTCTCTGCCAGAATCTATAATGGCATATTATAAACTCCCCCAGCAAGATGACACTGATTTCCAAAAACAAGGCACAGGATAGTAAATCTGCCCAAATCTGAGCAAGAGTTAGAGTTACAGTGTTTTCTATTTGTTCCATAGCACGTGGCCTGGCTAAAACGCTGTGGGTGGAGAGCAAGTTCTTCGGTGTAGTTTTGGGATGAGGAGGGATCTTTCTGTGTGGATGCTGAAGCATTCCAAAAAATCAGTTCTGTGAAGTCCATCGCCCTTCCAGATGTGGACATGCAGGCTCTAACAGCAGCTCTGGGGAATCTCGGGTATCTGGCAATTCGTAGATTAGCAGAATGCCCAAATTAATCTATGAAACCAGGGACCAGAATCAGCAGACACAACATTTTAAATCAGTTTGCCTAAGCAGTCAAATACAAATGAAACACTTCTCTATTTAAAAACTAAATTAATGCATCACTGTACCTTGAATATTTAGTCACTGGAAACCATGCATCCATTTTGCTTCGAGGCTTACACTTTTAAGGGCGAAAAAAAAAATCTTGCACCTACAATGCTGAACAAGTGAAAAATATCAAGTGCTCCTGACATTTTTATCATACCAGAGCAAAATCACAACTGAAAAGTTAAGCTCCAAATACACAGCAGAGGCTCTAAATTGTGAATCTGAACACAAGCTACAGAAAAAGCAGATAAAGAAAGGTGTCCAGATTTCTATGCACCTGAGGGGCATGCCTACGGAATGGAGACACAGCAGAGCACAGTGCAGCAAGGACAAGGAGGGCTGTGGGGTGGTGATGAAAGGGATCAGTTCTATTACTGTACAAAGAGCTGACCAGGAACACAAGTCCTAGCAATGATCATGCACTGCTCCTCCCCCTCTGTCCAAACCATGGTTTTCACAGATGCTCTCTCATGTATTGGAGTAGTCTGCCACAAAACAGAGGGCCTCCGGTTTGAGCAAGTACACATTTTTAGGGGACATTCTGTCCTTCTGTCTATATTCTTTGGAAAGTCTTCTGCATGTCTCAGTGCCAGTGTTGCCAGGTGTACGGTAAGTATCATATTTGTACAATAATTTCAACCCTGATATGATGTACAATCAATAATACTAAACGTATTCAAAATGCACGATCATTTTTGATCATATGTAAAACCTAAGTCACTCTCAGAGCATCTCATCTGACATTTGGGTTTGCTGTCAGTACTTTCTTGTGACCAGGGATCCTGATTTTCTCCGATAAAAAACAAAAACAATTTTCAGATTTAAAAAAGTAACCCAAAATCCACATTTATCTGCGATTAAAATGAAGTACCACTACAGTGTTTCATTTTGATCACAGAAAAATGTGGATTTTGGGTTATTTCTTTAATCTAAGAATTGCTAATTTTTTTTTTAATCAGAGAAAAATCAGGATCCTTGTTTATGACTGCTTGCCTCAAAATAAAGAAATGCTTCAACTTTGATGACCCAGGTCTCACTTACTCACTGGTTACTTATAGCAAGCAATATAAAGTAAGAAAGAAGGAGACTTATTTGCATACTTTGCACTTATTTGCATACTACACCACAGTTAAGTCAAATGCAGGGGCTCACCCCTCAACCCCCCCATTACGAAAAGTCACCAGTGATTCCTGGTGATCTAGTCTTCAGGAGCTTCAGACAGAAGCCAGCTAAACAATGTGTCCTTAATCCAGCAGCCCATCCCTTCAATAGCACCCAAGATCCTCCAGAGCCACTGGCAAAGGCTGCACACTAGCAAGGAGGAGGCAACATCAGGGTACCAAGGGCTCCAGCCAACTTACTGATGGGTGAGGGACTAGCATCTCATTAACACATTAGGTGCTGCTCATGCATGAAGATTTTCCAAGGAAAGTGGAGCAACTGCAAGGACAGAAGTGAGGATGTTGCTGCCTGCAGGCAAAGGAAGAGCTCACACCAGACACTCTTATCCCGTTCTACTAGGTGGAGAGCTTGAGTGGAGTGTGCTAGATACAGCAGTGTGGAGATACAACTTGAGTGTGCTATCAGGTTTAAATAAAACCAGTGACTGAAGACCCTTGCTGTTTTTTGGAACTAAATGCCTGGCTTCAGTCCCAAATTCATTCCATCTTAGCTAAACCATCCTGTGATATCCACAGACAAGGGAGAAAGTCAGATCCTGTTCAGATGGAGCTGCCCCACCTTACACCTTTTCTGATGGATTCCAATAATCTTCATTTGTTGGTACAAACCCTTATTTCTTCAGCAACTAAGTTTTCCACTGCCCATGTTGGTGCATTTGAGTGGGTTAATAGGACCTCCTATCATTTCTACAGCACTTCAGCTTCTGCAGAGGAAAACATTCAATCCAAAGCAAACCACAGAACTCACTTTCATCTCAGGAAAGCACAATTTGTGCAATCATCCCCCGCAGGTGTGCAAATCAGTTCCTCAGGGTGAGGGCTCACTAGAAGGGTCCTACTGCCTCGTCAAACAACATCGGATCCCTGAACATTTCAACTGACTGCACCCCCACGAAGTGGTTAAGTATCTTCCTTCTCGTGTCTCAGACACAGTATTTACCTGGGATTTGTGTCGTGTCAAAAGGAAAACTTGTGGCAGACCAGAAATAGAAACCAGGACTCCTGGTGCTACTCTGGTGTTTTAACTGCTAGCCCATCCTTTCCCACTGAAGACACTGCAGCATAGGGAGTTTACTATTTGCGAGCCCTCTCGTTTGATAGCACCTAGCTGCACGGCTCCGCTGTGGAGTGAAAGCATGGGGCTGCCAACAGGCCTCCAGCAGAGCTCTGCAAGGAGCCACGTCCTTCCTCCTCTCCCTGTGAGCTTCCCTGCAGACAGGGGAGCAGAAGAACTGATTTGAAATGAGAAAAGGAAGGAGAGGAAAAACAGTCACTTCACACCGTGTGTGGGGCTAGGAAAGCACAAACTGAATACAAAGATAGTTTTTAATCCACCCTCCCATCCCCTATCTCCTTTCTCTTCTAATTTCAACATTGCCCATATCCAAGACACTACTTGCTATAGACATCGCTGCATGCTGGCAAGCCAGGAATGAGGTAGGATCAAAGCACTGAGTCAGATTTGCCTTCCTACAATGTGTGGCATCACCTCATCACATTCCTGTCTCAGACAACAGGAGGAAGGGACAGACCGTGGTATTTAAATTGTTCGTGTCCACAACACACAAAGGTCTGTTTGGAAAGTGCCTATCCCAATGAACATAATGGAGACAGAAAACCCCGGTTCAGATTCCAAGTTGGCTACAAGTTGTCTTCTGATTGCAGGCAAGTCTTGAACACTTAAAGATGGACATAGGTGCCATGAGGAATTTTCACAAGTGTCTTTAGTTTATTCTTTTTTTTTTTTAAGCGCCATGCACCCCAGAAAATCTGGATCGTGACTATGTTAGTGGTCTTGCTTCTATTCTAACTCAAGCAATATCTGTCAAATAACTTGACAATCCAAAATGCATTTCTTCCTTGTCCTGATTTGTCAGCGTTCACCAAGGTAATCAATATCCTTGAGTTCCAAGAGCAAATCTGGTCTAGACAATGACTTAACCTCTCTGCTTTTGCTTTCTACAGACAGTCGAAAAGCCGGAGGTTGAATCAATTCAGTCTTTGCAGGTTAGTCTAAACTTCAGGGGTTAAATTGAAAGAGAAGTGAACAGACATTCAAGAAATGCAGCCACATGCCTGCAGGGGCTCTGGCCAGAAGCCGTGGGGCGCTAGAGCATGGCTCTTTGGCACATCCAACATGGGCAGTGTGTTTGCTTCCCCTTCCTGCTGCCCCCAAGGTCTCTGGGATTTGCAGTCCAGCATCACAACATCAAGACTCTGCAGGGTTGCTCATTATTTCCTCTTCCTGCTTCCAAGTACCTCTGGGATTTGTAGTCCAGAGTCACAGCCAGCAGTAAGTTTGTGCGAGGGATGGGGTGTTCAACCCACCTCCCTAGCCCCAGACCACAGCTGGGATTTGTCTGGGGGGGGGGGGCAGCCCCCCCACCACCTTGCAGACTGGGCTGCATCCACAGCTGGGCTTGCCTCCTCCACCCCCCTGTCAGCCAGCCCTCACTGGTCCAGCTAGGGAGCAGAGGAGCAGGATAAGCCCTGCTCTATGGAGCAGACAGGGATGCAAAGCATGCTGGGATGCAGGGGGATTCTGATTTAACTTGAACCAGGAAAGGGTCTGGGACAGAAGTTTCATAAACCAGTTTGACCCAAATCAGTTAAGTCTGATACTACATTCAACCAGGTTTATCTTAAAAGTTTCAGTCATTTTGAAACTAGTTTATGCGCGCAGAGCTTCTGTTCTGTTACAGGTTTAAATCAGTTTCTGACCACTTAAGCCGGTTTATGTGCAACTTCTGCCCCTAGCCCTTGAGTCTACCAAATCTGATGGGTATTTTAATGAGCTACTGCAAGACTGATACTTATCACCTGTTTTAAAATGATCTAGTGACAAGCATTACATAAAAATAAGCGCTAAGAATTACCTTCAGAGATGCTGGGATTCAGCTCTAACTTGTAAATGTAGTCACCTGGTACTAGACAACCATAGGAACCAGTTTATAGAAGTCATGCCAGCAGCGTGTCCAGCCATATACGAAGAAATATTTTCCACTAAAGTTGAAGGTTTGTGTATAACTCACCTAAACCCTATCGGAGCTAAGTTATCCAAAGTTAGGAAAGCCCCTTTACTACATACACTATGATCTGAAAAAAGATTTAACTAACAACAATTAATCTGTTAAGTATCCTTCATAAGGGATTCAAATAGGGGATAAGTTAGGGCCAAACATCCAGTACTAAATTCCCAATGCATAAACACCACTGCAATCAATGGAGTTGTACTAGTGTGAAGGAACTCAGCAACCATTTTCTCTGCCAACCCCCGTCCCCAGCAGCTTATCCCAAGTGTAGGAACCATCCCTATACACACACTCCCACCACCTCTTCTGCCAAAAAGCCAACAAACAAAAACCTCATGCACACACCAAATTTTTTAAGCAACTTGAACAGTCTCCCATCTGAGGCATAAGGGAGCTTAATCTAAGCCGTGGGAAAGGCACTAACTCCTCCCAGCATCAAGAAGAACTCTAAAGTCCCATCAAATCTTGTTTGAAAAGAGTCAGTTCCACATCCAAATCCAACTCAGAGTTAACACTAAGTGCTGGAAGGCAATTTGCAACCTCCAAGAAAAATCAACACTTTCTGTGTATGAAGGACAGCAATTAAAAAAATTGCCAAGCAATTAAAGAAATAATGCTCCTTCATCATACTAAAGGAAGGATGGCCAAAAAAATAAAAAGAATATCGAGCTGCTTTTGATCAGCCATGTGAGCTAAGGGAGAGCGGTATCAGTGAGAAAATCCTCCTATTTTCAAGAGACTCAGAGTGATTCTGTGAACCCTTCAGTCCCTCTTGTAAGTACCGTTATTATCCACTAGAGCTCTTTGCATTGGGATTAGCTAGCATTTCTAGTCTACCAGGGAAGAGGAGAAAAATAGCCTACAAATCCTGATCTACTTTTCTCATTTCCCCTCCTTGAAAAGATTTCTCTCCTGTGATTTTAGATGTGTCCAGTTTCTGGTCTGCTAAATCTTGGACTAGTGCAGCAGGGCACCCCACAGCAACAAAGGACTCCTCCTCCCTCCTGCCCACACTGCCAGAGTCCCAGAGATGCATGTTTCTAGTTATGCAGTCCAGGTACGCAGCACAGACCGGCCAAACTTCACCATTCCAGCAGTTGCCAAGGACAAGCAGAGGTCCATTTCCACAGTTCATTTAGCCATAGACCTCTCCACTGACACTAGCAACATGGAGATAAATTACTGCCAAAAGTGATGAAGAATCTTCTGATGTTTTAACTGCCGCGATAACAAACTACTTAGGCTAGATACAGGCAGTCAAAAAGCCCGAGGCTGAATCAGTTCAATCTTTGCAGGTTAGTCTAAACTGCAGAGATCAAATTCAAACAGAAGCGAACAGACGTTTACCTCTGATTCAGGACATGCAACCACATGCCTGCAGGGGCTCAGGCCAAAGCCCAGGGGCACTAGAGCACGGTTCTCTGGTTGTGTTCACTTCCTCTTCCTGCTGCCCCCACGGTCTCTTGGACTTGCAGTCCAGAATTACAGCAGTAGGACTCTGAAGGGTTGCTCATTACTTCCTCTTCCTGCTTCCAGGTACCTCTGGGATTTGGAGTCCACAGCTGCCAGCAGCAGTAAGTCTGAGCAGGGGGAAAGGGTGTTTAACCCACCTCCCTGTCCCCAGTCCCTAGCCAGGGTTTGTCTAGTGGGGGGAAGTCCCCCCTGCAGACAGGGCTGCATCCACAGCTGGGCTTGCCCCCCCTCCCACCTCTTTGTCATCCAGCCCTCACTGGTCTAGTGAGGGAGCAGAGGAGTGGAACCAGCCCTGCTCTCTGGAGCAGACAGCACAGCCCAGCCCAAGGCTGGAAAGCATGCTGGGATGCTGGGGGATTCTGATTTAACTTGAACCAGGAAAGGGTCTGGGACAGAAGTTTCATAAACCAGCTTGATCCAAATCAGTTAAGTCTGATACTACGTTCAACCAGGTTTATCTTAAACCAGTTTCAGCCATTTTGAAGCTAGTTTATGTACACTGAGCTTCTGTTCTGTTACAGGTTTAAATCAGTTTCTGATCACTTAAACCGGTTTATGTGCAACTTCTGTCCCTATCCTTACAGACAGGCCAGAAAAGAGTTATCATCTCCACACTAGTGACTTGAGTTATTGCTGATTTGGGATGACATCATAGCCCTGAGGTCAGAATTTCACCCGTGGATTTTAACAATCTGTCTCATCTAGGGTTGTGCATCCTTTGTGCTATCTCTAGTCTAAGCCATGAAACCTTCTAAGAGAAGATCATTCTGGGAGAAGGGGCTGATCTTGTGGACAGGTAGTTCAGAGTCCTGGGTCTAATGAATCTCCTATAGACTCACTATGAACCTTATGTGAGTAAATTATCACCAGGTTTTCCAAAGGATATTTAGGTAACTCCCTCCCACTGAAATAACACACCATTAGGTACCTGATACCTTTAAGTCTCTCTGTATCTTATCACCCTGTCTAGGAACATGGGGCTGGAAAGGGTCTCATGGGTCATCAGTTCCAGTCCTACAATTCCACGCAACCACATCAGATCATCCACCCATAAATGAGCCAAGCCCAGCCTTGAAGCTAGTTCACTTCCTTGCCTCTACTAGTGTTGGAAACCTATTCTGGAACCTTATGCCACCCACAGACAGGAATGTCCCTTTAATTTCCAGCCTGAAATTATTCATGGCCAGTTTATTCCCATTTGTTTTCATATCAAAATAATCTTTTAGTTAAATAGCTCTTCTCCCCCACTTTGTTTTGCTTGTTCAAACAATCCAAGACCTTTGGGATCTTCTGATGAGAGGCTGTATTTACAGGATAATAATATATTAATCCTTCCCTCCTGCATAAGGGTGTGGTGAAATTAAGTCCTAAATGAATGCAAGGTGTTCAAATACTACAGCAACTACCATCCCCCACACAACATCTGAAGTCCAAGGAGAGACTTAAAATTTTCAAATTGGGAGGAAGAGGGGAATTCATAACATAGATTTCTCCCTTTTCAACCAGATTAATCCTTTGGAGGAAAAAAAAAGCAAAACAATAGTCACTTGAGGTAAGAGTAACTGTGTTACTCAATGCCTGTTGAGCTAGTCAGCACACATTCAGATAAGAGCAAAAATCCAACCTTAAAGCAGAATTCTTCTTCTTCACTGCATCAGGGAAAGGGAAAACCAGTCTGAAAGATAACATTTGTTCAGAGAGACCAAGGCAGGCTTGCAAATATACCGGGTTCAAACAAGCAAGCCAATGCAAAGGGAATTTTGAAACACATTCCATGAACACCCCACATTTTGGGGAAGTTCAGATGTGAATCCAAGACTCAGACCCAGTTCTGATGATACTGAGATACCTTTTCCCTTCCGGTCTCCTTTCCCTACATATACCTTCCTAAAATGATCACCTGCAATCAGGCACTAACTAAGAAACAGAGTCAGTGTGCAAAATGCTCTGTTTATAACTACAGATGATTCCCCAGAATATGCTACAAACTTTTGGAAATTGCTATTTCTGTTTTGCAGATGTTTGACTCTGGAAACTTTCTTTGGGTCCATGTCTGGGCAGAAATCTCTCTCTCTCTCTCACCCCCTCCCCCAATTCCCTTGGTAAGTGGGGCAGGATTTGGAACATGTATTTTGTAGCACTCCTGCCACAATAATGATTATGAGGTCACACAGCTGGCTGACTTCAGGTGAGAGATGGTGAAATCCTTAAGGACAAAATATTTTGCTTATTCAAACCTCCCAACTAATTACAAGATGGAAAAGAAATCCAGGTGATATTATACATGTAAAGGCAGGATCCTCATCACAAAGAGCTCCGCTAGTAAAGAGAGTACAATCCAGAGATTTCAGAATAGAAAAAAGATAAGTGTCAAGACTCTTGGGCTCAGTTCCATTGGCTAACTGCAAAATATTGAGAAAAGCCCTTTAACTCAAACTGAACGGGTGCCATCTCCTGCAAAACAGGGATAATAAAACACAGGTAAGATTCTGGGGGCAGAGATTTCTTCTGCTTGCAGAAAATGTATTTAAAAGCAAAGGGCTGGATTCAGATACAAACACCAAATAAATAAAATACACTACAACGGGACTCATAAACCAAGCAAATTATGGACAGAAAAATTATAGAAGCAACCAGTGCTTTGTAGCAGGCAAAGTCAGAGGTCAGGAGTTGATTCTATTAAGTTAGGGTTGAAAAACATATTAGATCATCTTCTCCCCTAAAGTATATTATTTCCTACTGCTTTCCTCAGCCAGATTTTAAATGTCAAAAGCACTGAGGTTTTATTACCCTTGGTCTCACAAAACTGGACCAGAATGAGAAATCTGGTTTGTGTTCTGCCTGCACATTAATAACGCAATTATCGGCTGAAGTCTGATGCCTGAATCTGCATGACAGAGGTGGAGTAACAGGCAGAAAGAACAGCTTGCTTTTCAGATGCAGTAAGCAAGATGAATGCAATCCTTTCCATTCTCAGTGCTCACATGCCAGCAAAAGTTAAGAAAGGCATGTGGGTATGCTGAGAAAGGAACATCCCTTAAGAGAAATCTATTCTGAGGTGCCTTTTTCTTTAAAAAGGCTGATATGATGACTGAGGGAAAGTGAAAGTGGATGACAAAAAGATTCAGCATATCTAGAACAAGGCCTGCAGACACAGATCAGTTGTCTGCCATTTGCATGCGATGAAATACCAGCTGATTTGGGAAACTGGTTGCAGATCTATATCAACAGTGTAAGGTGGCACTGTAATTTGCCTTATCCCTTGTTTTCAACTCAGCCCACAAGCTGGAATAGGCCACCACAACAGCCAAATGAACCAGTTATTAGGGCACTAGCCTAGGACTTGGGAGAGCTGAAATCAGCTCCCTATTCTGTCTCAGAGTCCCTGCATGGGAAAGTCACTTAGGCATATATATCTACAAAGCCTACTTCTGACTGCTCTTCCACCCAGAAAATAATCTGTGCCCTCTGGTTCTAGCTCTGATGCGTCATAAACCTGCAACCAGACAGAGTAAATGCTTTGGAGAAGTCCTCAGTCCATGCCCCAGTGCAGCATTCAGGCTCTCTGCCCAGGGCTGAGATGCAACTTGTCTGCCCCGATTCACTCAATGCCACTCCTAAGCTTTCTGCTTTGCCAAAGTACCAGTCTTCTGTGCAGTGAAGGAGGAGGAAGCAGCAAGTGGGCAGGGTTGATCTTGTCGGCAGAACTAGGACCACAAGGGAAGCCACATAGATATGGCCTTTGTTTCCCATTTTACGTATATGGAAAATGGCACTTCCCTGCACACTGGGCTTTGTCAGCACAACTATGTCAAAACTGGAGAGGGCTCAGATCTCGTATGAAGCCATGCACATGCTTTAAAAAATAGATAAAGAAAAAAGAGCCACAATGCAACTGATTCCAGCTCTGAACAAGCTACTGTGGGGCAAGACAAATTCCAAACTTGGATGGCAGTGATCAGACACAGGAGAGTCACCTTCCAGAGAGGACCTGCTTTCAATTTAAAGAACTAGACACATGAATGCAAGAAATATGAAATACAGATATACAGCAGTTCACATGGATATCTTGGCTAGAAGTCAGCTAATAAAACTATTAAAGGTCATGCTTTCTTAGCAGTAAAAGAGGTGGCTTGGCTTAGCAGCACAGTAATTGTATATGTAGAGCTTCATCCCCATATTAATGGTAAAAAGTGTTGCTGTTTCACAGTCTGTTATGCAAAATGAGCTGATGAGTCCTGGTCCAGTTCACAGCAGACTAGTGCCCATAAACTAGTGCCCATTATCACCAGGTACCACCTCACCCCACCTGTCACCAGTCCCATGAATGGGACACAAAGACTGGACCCAAACAGATAGCCCTTTTGGGTACCCCTGAGCACCCTTGCTACTCATGCTATAAACATTCGACAAAGTAGGCTGTTTCATGGATGTCTATCCAGTTGACAATAGTGACAATGGAGACGAGTTTATTTGTAAAATTAAAAAAAAAATTAAAATGAAAACTATGAGGCCAGTTTTCCTCCCAAGCACACACACCAAAGCTCTGTCAAGCTTTGGTGCATCCCATTTCATTGATTCATTGGCCCATTATGCATATGGACTGGAGTGCGAATTCAGATGAAGAACTGAGTCCAAATTTTCACAAAGGTTGGAGCATCCCACCCTATTTCAATTCCAGTCTCCAAAGAGAACATGAAAGAATTAAATATCAGCACTAAGAAAAAAAAGGAGGGTACAACATGCACAGTAGCCTCATTAACTCCTGCTCTAGTAGCAGTGCATTCAAAGCACTCAGATAAACTGAGGCAGTCAGATGAATGGAAGGGCTGGAAAGCTTTGAAGAGGCTGTGTCTAGGTGCACAACTCTAGCAAAAGTCATCAAGACGACAGGCTCATTCAGACAGCAGATAAGACACTGAGCCTTTACTGTTCAAACTTGGCTCCCTCTCTTAGCAAGCCATTGACCTTTGGGGGTTTTCCTAGGGAAAACATAAAAGGAAGTGGGTAGTTAAAGTGCAAACAAACAAGTATGTTACAGTATCCAGAGACGCATCCTAGCCAGAGCCCAGCACCTTGCAGGGTTTGAGCTCCCCTGCAAATAGTCTCAGTGGAGCTCACAGGCTGGATGAGTCATGGAGATTTGAGTGTCTCCTGACATTTATGGAGGATTCCCACCTCTGATCTGAAGGACATTCCTGTGATCTGGAGGAAGTATATTACTAGCATTTCCTCTGCTATATCTGTTCAGTCAAATCAAACTTCAGTTCCTACAGCCAGTTTTCCACAAACATTCAATTCATGTACATTTAAAGCCCCAATTACAGTTCCTTAACTAGTGTACAGAGACATATATTAAACCCTCTTTTTTGGCAGCATGTACCAATCATGCTCTTGGGAAGAGAGGCAAAGCACCTGGAATTCTTCATTGCAACCAGAGCATGCACTTCATACCACTCAAAATAAAGAATATCTCAGAGTTATCAGTGAGGGGTAGAACCAGGCTGATCCATGGAAATAAGTTGATTAATCTTCTATTGCCTAAAAAGAGGAAGCAGGGACCTGCAGCTAGAGCCTTAGAGGAGCAGATGTTGATATTCAGAGGTCCATTTACACCCAAAGGAGACTGCTGTCACAAGTCACTTCTGATACCTGCACTTGTTTCTATACGAGGCCCCAGACAAACCACCTCGTGGGACTGGTTTATCTCTCCCCATACTCTCACAGGTTTCAGTATCTAGGTGTTCAGTCTCTGCCTTGGAAAAACATGTTGTTACCTTGGATGAAAAAGAAGAAACTCTGTGATAGGGCCAAGCATCCTGCATGGATCCAGCTATTTGAAGGAATCTTCTTTAATAGATAAGGAAAAAAAAACCTTTACTTTGACACCCAAATACCCCTTCAAGCACTGTGGCCCAGGCCCATCCAGCAAACTATCTGGGACCAAGCAACACAGTTGGCTACTCTGCTGGGTGAAGGATTGGCACCAAAACTGAACTGCTACTGTATTTTTCCTGTCCCAGGCACAAAGAGGACCCCTCAGCAGTCTGTCACAGCAACAGAAAGGCAGTTCACTGCTCCAGGCAGCAGAGTTAAACAGTGTAATAATCTATTTTGAGGCTTTCTTCTTTCTTTTGTGCTAGTTGGAAATCATGGCTCTGTAAAGGAGTGGACGATGGACTGAGTCCTGAAAGAAGAAGGTACAACAAAACAAGAGACAACAAAACGGAGCAAACTCCCCCACGTACACATCCTCTTACGCGCAGTTCACCGCATAGTACTCGGCTTGAAATTTAACAAAAGAGAAATGTGAGATGCTACACTTGAGAAAGAAAAATCCTAAGTACAAATGCAGAATAGGGAATAATTGGCTAGGCAGTAGCACTGCCAGGAAGGATCTGAGGTTATGTGGGATCACAAACTCAACATGAGTCAGGAATGCTGTGCAATCACAAAGAGAAAATGTAATTTGAGGCTGTGTTAACAGAAGCTTTCTATATAAAACATGGAAGAAAATAATATCAATCAACTCGGTTCTGGTTAGGCCTCAGCTGGAATACTGTGCACTTTCTTGCGCTCTACATTTTAAGAAGGATGTTGAGAAACTGGAGAGGATCCAGAGGTTCGAAGGCAAGCCATATGAGGAAAGGCTGAGAGAACTAGGTGTGTTTAGTTTGGATAAAAGATTAAGAGGGGACATAATAGCAGTTTTCAAATATTTGAAAGACTGCCATAAAGAAGAGAGAGAACAACTGGTGTTCCTTGCTGCAGAGGATAGGACACAGGACAAGGTTTAAATTGCACTGAAGCAGATTTAGATCAAATCCCAGGAAAAACTTCCTAACTGTAAGAATTGTAGGACAATGGAACAAGCTGCCCAGAAAGTTATGGGCTCTGTTTCACTGAAGGCTTTCAAAAAGAGGCTGGGTGGGCATCTGCCTGGGATAGGTGAGAAATAACACAGTGTGCATTTGTGCATGGAGTTGGACTAAATGAACCTTGAGATCCCTTCCAGCCTTGTGATTCCACAGTACCCCCTAGGCATTGCTTGAACAGCATTGTAAGGAGCCTTCAAATCTCACCAATATCACAAGAAAGGTCTTCTTCCAGCACACTAGTCAACTGCTTAGAAAAATGACTGACATGTTAAGACACATAAAGGCTCAATATTAAGTAAAACAGACACAAAAAGAAACTGCATGTTATTTATTCAACACTTGCCTACACTACTAGATACAGTTTGTACAGCCAGCTAGACTGCAAAACCACCAGGCTGTATTGGAAAAACCAGTCACTTCCTGGTAGCCTAACAAACAACTGTCTCATCAGTCACAATGCAGGATGTGATATGCAACCCTGAGAAATTTTACAGTTATTCAAGCCCTGTGCACAGTGGGGAAAAGTACCCTGCTAACTGCATCTGGGTTCAGAAACAGTTGACTATTTTTCTGGCAGAAGGACGGTAGACTGTTTTCCAGTATAGCTGGTGTCCTGCACAGAGAAGATTTTTTTTCACTTATTCAAAAAGAAAAAAGCCAGAGTTAGGACACCCACCCCTACCAAATCCATAGCACAGCTTCTTGACAGCTCTCATATGCTAATACCTACCTACTGTATAAGACAGGGCATGCTATTTGTTAACCAGGATTCAATGTGGACACAAGCACTTGTCACAGCTTTGCCAGCCTCTCTGCATTACTTGCTCAGGGCAAAAAACTTTCTCCTGGCTGTTATCCCATAAATGCTGACGGCACAACTTCTTGCTCCTTCCACTGGTCACTGACACAGAATATGAGACCAAATTAAATTTTAGTCTGATACAATCAAATAATTCCTACAAAAGCAGATTTAAAAACAGGCCTGATGACAGACTGCCAGACATGAATAGGGATCTGAGGACCCACTTACAGAAGTGAAGTCTATGTGACAGTCTATGTTAGCACACAGGGAACACTAGAAAAGCAAGGCAAGAGGATACTGTTAGGGACTCCTGTACAGGCCACCTTAGTAGCTGATGTGCCTAAGCTTTCTATACATCTCTAATCCCACATGAATGCTTCTCAACCAAGATGCCTTGGCAAAGACTACCATCCAATATTAGCTCTGTTAGGTGTAGAACCTTTATACATTATTCATAAGATACACCCGTAGGTTTCAAATAGTAATACATAGTGTCAAAACCATTATGACCTACAGAGGTCTTTCTGAGATCTCTCCAACAGAACAACTGCTCTATTATTTTCCCAGAGTAACAAAACAAATCAAAACAAAAAGCTGATATTTTCAGGGGTGCTTTGAGTCTAAAAAAGGTTGAGATCCACTGATCAACATGAACCTTTGTATGACATTCAGAGTACTACTTGATGCAGCAGAGTAGGTAAACCAACCATGAAATTGCCAATTTAATTCTTCTACTGAGTCCAGTTCTCTGATTTACCATAGTGACTGAAAGCTTTTATCATGTCATATCTGGTTTCTGGCCTCCAAGGAGTGATTTGGTAGCCTCAGAGCTGACACCTGTGAACATCTACCAATATCACAAAACCATCACCACTTACACTAGCTTGTTGAAAGGCCAAAGCTAGATTAGCCATGGAGAATGAGCCACCATTTCCCTGGAAAACAAGGCTGTGTGGCAGAATTCAATGCCACGGGGACAGATGCACTGCCGCTGTTTCTGTCACTGCCTCAACCACTTTTGGCTAAAAAAACCACTCCAGTCTCCACACCTGTCACACTGGAAAACTTCACCAACACTAAATCCACAAGCCAAAAAAAATCCTGAAGGCTCTGTTTATACATAAGGAGTAATCAGTGGGCAAGAAGCCCATGCTTAAAACAAGATTTTTGCGTGTCCTTATAGAAACTCCCACAACCGAAATCAAGGACCAACCTGCAGGTAAACCCCTGAACTGTTCATTTTTCCTGTAAGAGCTGAAGCTACTTAGTCTTACAAACTCCAGTCCAATACTTTAATCACGATTCCAGCATCCATTAGCTATGTACAGAACCTGTTTCATTGTTCACTTAGGCTTTCCCTGCTCCTTACAGCATTTTTTGTTGGGGAGTGTCCCTCTACTCCATGTCCCAATTCTCTATTCATCACGTAGGTACCAGCACAGTCTCCTGGGTACACATTTCATTTTTCTGGGTTAGATATTAAGAAGGAGTTTTGTTTGGGAACTGGGTTTTTTGGGTTAGTTCCCATTGGTTTGGAGAGAGGAAATGAAAAATGGATGGTTTCAAATGCTCTAATGGAGAGGCTTCCAATGCTGTATAATTACCCAATACAGGCAGGTTGTAAATCCTGGCAGCAATAGGCCCGCAATTACTCTTGCATGTTCAGTGAGCTGCTTTCAAAATGACTAATTAGCAGGAATGAGTCTAGCAAGAGAAGTGAATGGCTCCTTTTAAAGTTTAGCACAGCCTGCAGTAAACAATGGTCCTGCTGATTTGGTGCGTGTGAACTCCCTACCAACTGCTGAGCTCTTTCTCCCAGGAACCAAAGGTCCCCGTCCTGCAAGATGCTATGCTCCCTGGTTCCCCTTGACCTTCATGGTAATCAAGTGCAAGCAGCACTCAGCCATATCGGGCCACAAAAAACTGTCCTGAGTGCCAGAGACTGACACATGCAAACAAGAAATCCAACCCAGGAAGCTAAATTCTGGCTTCTGCTGGATGCAGCTGAAGAGACATAGCGCTGGTTGCACATGGGAGTGCAAAATGGCTCAGGAAGGCCAGGAAGGAATAACTAGAAAGGAGTATGTTACTATTCCTTTGAAGAGAAGCCACAGCTGTTCCCAAGAACAAATACATGCTAATGAGCTGGCTGGTGGTTCACCATGCCCTCTTTCCAGGGGACCATATTGCTGTTGGGCAACAGAAGGGCATCAGCTACTACAGCTAGGCCACCTGCTAGGATACCCTGTTGCTTACTGTATACAGATTCTGTCCAGCTACTCTGATAGCAAAAGGGGGACTAGGAGAGAGGCTTCCCTATACTCCCTTCCTTCTCCTGCCCTGAAACACACAGCACAATTCAGCCCAAAGCACATCTCTTTAAAGCAAAGCAGCACTTAGTACTTCATTACTTACCGATCCTGGCTCAAATTCCCATGGTATTCTAATTATCAGCTTTGAGACTGGCCTCCCAAGAAAAGCAAGCTGTGAATGCTCCATCAGTTGAGACACTTGGCTTTGAGCAACACTATGGAATATTTTCTGAAGAACAGTCCTGCATTAGAGATCTACAAGTTGGTGGTAGAATAGTTCTCTCACCAGTAGGCCTAAGGCTAGCGGGATTACAAATAATATGTATTTTTAGGACCATGCTCAAACTGTAAGAGACCTCAAGCATACTGACTTCACTGGAAGAGTGATAGGATTCCCTGTTATTTTTTGCAGACGTGTATTGCATACCTGCTTGGTGCTTAATACGACCAGAAGCTCAATGTAGTTGAACCCTTTTAGTACTACTCAGATACAAAATAACTCCCATCCCCTTATGAACCAGGTCCATATTATTCTACCGCCCATTCACTACATACAAAGTTTTCACAAGTTCACAATTATAAATGAAGACAGAAATTAAAAATATTAATTTTATGGCAAGATTTCGCTAAATCTTTAAAGTCCATAGAGAAATGCAAGTTAAAATGAGAGGTTCTTTCTACAAGCCCCTTATCAATTCCTACACTCAGCCCCAAAAGAAATGATCTTGGAAGCTTGCTTAGAGAACAAAAAACACTCAAAACGGTAGCAATCCGTTTATGCAGCTACAGAGACAAACCAGAACAAATGATGCAGCCTCGCTTGCTGCTTCTCTCTTCAACATACCCCTAGGTACCCTTAAAAATAATCAGAATCATCTAATCCACTATTCGGTCTATCCTGATAGCCAGCTGCATACATGATAAAGTCTGTTCCACTGATTTATTAATTATAACTATTTCTCCTAAACCACCACCCCTTCTGAAGGAAAACGGAGAGTTCGGCAGGCTGACTGGGATTAATCATATCTTGCTGTATTCAGCTAAAGAGGCTAAATTCTCCTCTTGGGAGAAAAGCTTGAGGATTATCCACACTTTCCAATTTATTATTAATCTTCAGCCCCCTAGACATAATGCATGAATGTATTCTAGAAAACAGACAATAAACTGCAGGATTTAGGAGAGTGCAGACATAGGCTGCCAAGAACAGCCCTGTACACACAGATCTGACAACAGCAGGGACAAGGACAAAATAAAGCCCCTCTCTTGAGGCCACAGACTGACTGCATATTTTGGCCAGAGTGATATTCTAAATTGCATGCATATGTATACCCATGTTCAGGCCGTAAGTCTATTGTTTGACACTTAATAAAAAAATTGATACCCCAATTTTCAAATGTTAGGAATGGCTGCTCTGATAAACCATATCTGAAGTGCTCAAAACCACCTAAAAATAATAAAATATTCAGGACACTTAGGTGTAGAAGTAAGAGTTTAAGCTTGTTTAAACTCTTACTTCTTACTACTTTAAACTTGTTTAAGCTTGAGACACTTAAATGAGACTCTGATGATGAGGTATGCAGGTTTTATCATTCACATGTGGTGAAGCCACAGGCAAGTTATGCTAGTTATCCAAACAAGTACAGATATTATTACCTACACCAGCATCAGAGCACCCAGCAGAGCTAGTAATGAACCATGACCCCCTGGTCTAGTGCAGGACAAAAGACGGGGCATGTGTCAAACAGGTGAGAGAAGCACAGTATCTGGCCACAGACCATAAGACATTCTGCACACATCACAAACACTGCAGAACACAGCAAAAAAAAAGGGGGGTGGGGGGCGCAGAGTAACAAAACCCCCTTTTTTACAGCTTGGCCCAAAAGTTTTATTTGTCGGAAAAAAGTCCTTTTTTTTTAAACATTATTCCACAGCCACATACTTTTGTCATTCCCCACCCAAATGTGGCAGCCTTAAAGAAAAATCTTAATATCTTTTAGAAGTCTTTAATGAAAACACAGACCAAAAGGCTCTGAAATTGTTTGGGGTCTCCCAATGCATGGAAATGGTGTTAAAAGCAGTGGACTGGAGACCAGACTAGGACTCACAAGACCCAGGTACCATTCCTGATCCTCCCACTGACGTATTATGTGACCTTGGACAAGTCCCTTCCCCTTTCTCAGTTTCCATTTCCCTTCCCACCCTTTATTGGGCTGGTCTACACTGATAAGCTCTTTTGGGCAGGCACCACCTCTCAGTAGGTGTTTGTACAGTGCCTAGCACAATGGGGTCCCAATCTGTTACTGTAATAAAAATAAAAAGAGCAGCCAGCAAGTGAATGGCGAAGATGGTAATCTCCCCATTCCTACCGCACCACATAAGGAATCCTACTGCCAGTCCAGAGAAGTCAGGATATATTGCGCCTGGATGCTACCACTGGCAGACGGTACAAACGTTACCTGTTTTGTGCATCCAAACAGGATGTTCCTTTGGGGATTGGGGAGGGAGTCCCACCTCCAAGGGTGGAAACAGTGGAAAAGCAAATATTTATGAGACTGATGGGAGGTGCTGAAGGGAGTCTCACACACACACAATTAGTTGCTATCTGAAGCTGCTCAAAAGGTTGGAATATGAGCCGGAGCCTACCACAGCTGTCGCCCAAAGCTACCAGGGAAGGAAGTGTCTCACTCTCAGTGCTTCAATCGGTATTTAAATATGTACCTCAAATGTGTGCCTTACTACTCCAAACTCGTGTCATGCACACAGATTTGCTGTGCAAGTCATTACAAGGATTCCCACTGATTTCAGTGGGCACTAGCTCAGGACCCTTACATGCTTAAATCTTAACCCGCCGAGCCATTCTCTCTGCTTTCTGCAGTATTTAGCAGGTGCCAAGAGGCTGCAGTCAAGCTAGGGACTACACAGTATTGGACCTATACACCCACAGTACACACTACCCACAAGTAAATAATCCATGAATAGTTTCAAATGGCCTGGGAGTTAAGACTTAACACCACAATCAGAGTGGGAGAGAGAAGAAAAGGACAGTATACTGGCCAAGGCACAGCACAGGGGCTGTCATGGCTGCCTGCGTGTAACAGAAGTGATGACAGAGCCCTGTTGACAAAACTGAAGTCATGAGATCGCTTCTGCACATCTACTTTCCCACACAGAACAGCTTAACCACACAATGATTTCCACCAGCCCAGCAGTTGCATGACTACAGATCCCACAGAAAGCGGAAAAACCTACCAGCCCCAAGTGGTGATAGAGAAAGGTCCACGCTGCACTGCTAGCATGTTTCTGAGTAACTCTTATTGCCAGCTTCACTTTAAGTGTCACTAAGTGACACGGAAACAAATGCAGGAAGCCTGAAGATAATGGCATTCGACTGTGAAACAGAAAGAACTTAGAAGCAGGTCTAGACCACCTCTGAACCCAGCTCAGTCATCAAGATGTACATTGTCCATTGGCTCCTCCTCTGCATTGCAACAAATGCTAAAAAAAGGGAAAAAAGTGAGGTAGTTACTACCTTCCTCCGTCCTAAAGCAGACAGACGGCTGCTAATAAGCATACTGCTCTCAAGCATGTTTATTAGCAAACACTAACAGCAGCTACATTACCTTGATTTGGCATTTGGCAGGTGGGCTGTGGAAGCAAAAGTGTCGGGGACATGTTTTCCCCTCGCACAGGCAGTGGCGGCATGGACACGCCTTAAACATAGTTCTTTCCACCACCGATGCCATTTCCGTCTGACATCTCTCTCCAGTTACACCGCTAGAATTATAATGATTAGCAAAGCTTTGTTCCCTGCTCATGTCTCTGCCTGGTTCTTCTTCTCTAGCCCGTATCTGCTGCTCTTGGATTGCAAAACATTCCTAGTAAGAGCCAGAAGTGAATTTAGCCTCCTTGTCCTCCCATCCTCTCTACCATCCATTCCTGCAACAGGGCAGTACCTCTACTGGGTTTCATATGCTGTTTCTCAGCTTCTGAACCAACACATGTTCAAGGGACCAGCCCTAGGATGCCAACTATCCCAACCATGTTTGCTTCGAAGGGAGGCACAGAGTCAAGACTCCCAGCAGCAGCTGTTGCCAGAGGAGGTTCAGTCAATGCCACTGGCCTTCTTTTGGGCATTAGAAAGCTCAAGCTGACTTTGAATGTTAACCCTTGGTATTTTCAGATTACTGACTGGCAATTTGTTTCAAGGTCATTCCCCTCAGTGATGCACCACCTTACTGCCTGGCAGGCCAGATGGGCAGTGCCCAGTCTGTTCACAGGCCAGAACCAGCTGGTGGTCCTGATCTAAACCTGGGCAGGGTGTGGTGGGGCCCCATCCAGCTGATTGGAGGGGGTCTGAGGGCAGCCTGGTTCTAATGGGGTCTTATGTGGAGAAGCGGGCTTGACCTGGCCCCACCAGGAGGAGGGGAGGAATGGGGACTGGCCCAGCCCCATGGGAAGAGGAGCAGGGGAAGGGGCATGGCCCAATCCTGCAGGGGAAAGGGGATG
>NW_017729033.1:5580818-5586360 GCF_001723915.1 Gavialis gangeticus
CCCAATCCTGCAGGGGAAAGGGGATGCAGCACAGTACCAACCTGGCCTCATTGAGGAGGGTTTGACCTGGCCCCAGGGGGGGCAAGCAGGGAGGGCAAGGGGGCTTGACACAGCCACAACCCATTGGGGGAAGGGAGCATGGCCCAGACCCACACCAAGGGAAGGCAGCATGGCCTGGTTCTAACCCACTGGGAGGCTTGGGGTGTGGGAATTCGGCAGTGGGGAAGGGTAGCAGTATTAACTGCCATGGCTCCCTTCCCACTGAATTTCTGGATCTGTGAGGAGTCCCATGTGCTGGATGCCAAGGCTCCACAGGCTGGATGGTAAGCACTCCTGCTCTAACTCATCACATTCAGTGCCCTTTCTCGCTTTTGTCTTTCCATGCCTCTTCTGTGCTGGCCCCTTACCCAACCTAACATCTGCAATACAAGAGGATGAAAAACCTAAAACGCACAAGAAGTCACACACAGACCCAAACCACTTTGGCCCAGTATCACTTTACCTCCACATTGCATACTCCCCTGCCCACCTTATTTATGCTGCAATACCTTCAGAGCAGGGACTGCCTTGCTAGGGGCATTTTAATAACCAGCAAAATGGAGTCTCTAATCCTTATGTTTGTATTGTGTGTACAGAAGTCTCATTTATTATTGCATGTTTTGTGTTTTGGGCTAAAACTATGCACCTGCACTCTAAATCTGGCCAGTTTACCAGCAGACTGCCATTTCAGAAGCCATTCCTCATTATGAAAAGGGGGATCACTGCTACACCCATATCTACCTTGGTGTAGCAGTGATAGGGCGATTGCTAGGTTTGTAACTGTGCTATTAAATATTCCTTTTACTGAATTCTACTATTTACTAGACAGATTGCTAGTACTGTGACCTATATGTACAGCACGTGGTTTTGCAGTGGACTGGTTTCTAAAGCAACCAGATGGGGTGCAACACTGGCCATGGAGACTTCCAAAGTGAATCCAGCTGCAGGAATGGGGTTCTGGTGCCTAGTGGAGTTTGCAATGAAGCGATATGTTATACTTCAGCTCTGATCTGCAGTCTTCAATACTGTATAGGAGCAACAAATGATCATCGCATTCTGTATAACAATCTTTTATTTGTTGAGGACTTGTACCACCCCTCAGCCTTATTTTTCCCTAGAAAATATACAAGCCCAATTTCTTCAAATTTTGCAAAATAGGAACTGTGTGGAAAACTACTCATTCCTGTTGCTCTCCAATTTATCTACATCTTTCTTGAAGTACAGTGCTCAAAATTGGGCATAGTACTCCAACTGAGTTGCACCTGTACTGTATAATCACCTCCTGTTTTTCACACAACACTTAAATACATTTCAGAATGCCATTTTTTGTTCTTGCAACAGCACCACATTATTGATAACTATCAAGTCTGTGGTCTAGGATGCTCCTTAGCTTTCGTCCAGTACTGGTGCTTAGAGCATATTTAGTATTCGCCACTTTGTATCTGATTTTTCCTTATGAAATACTCCACTTGGTATTAGCCTCTCCCAAATTTAATTTTATTGATTTCAGGCTGTATTTCCAATTTCTCACGAACATTTTGAATTCCACAGCAGTCATCTGAAGTGCTTGCAACCTCTCCTGCCTACAGTATCAGCAACAAATTTTACAAGGAGTCTCCCTAATTACTTAAATTATGGAGTAAAGGACAAGGGACCAAACACAGGACACACCCCCATTGGGCCTCTGTGGAAATACACTTCCAGATTAGCAGAGAACTATGACTACTCTTTGAATATTTTTTCAAGCAATCCTGCATTGATTTTATTTTTAGTTTGCTTAGGGGTATTTCAGATGGGAGAATGTCAAAAGCCTTACTTAAGGCAGGACATATCAAATCCACCACCTTCCCTTTCTCCACTTGGCCAGTTATCTAGTCAAAATGAGGAAATTAGATTTATTTGATACAATCTGTTCTTGACAAATCTATGTCAGCAATTACTAATCAACGTTATCCTTCAGGTGCTTACAGACTGAAGGCCAGATCCTAACCTGGTTAGTAGATGTTTAAGTGCCACTTCCATGTTATTCCACCTGGCTCCAGTCCCTGAAAAGCCATTAACTTTCAGTGTACTTTTATCCACTCCTTAAGGCTAAGGACACAAAAGCAGCAAAGAAAAATCCACCCACTTTTTGTATTAACAGTTTTGGGGGACTTGTGCAGGGTAGAACAGGATCACACTTTGGCATCTAAAGGTGCAAAAGGATCTGGCCACAAATGAATTAGTTTGTTCAGCACTTTACCAGATATTAAAATAAGATGGACTACACTGTAATTGCATAGCTCCTCCCTTTTGAAAATGGACATTACTTTTGCCCCCTCCAGTCTGCTAGAATCTCCCTCCCCTGCCTTCCACAAATCCTGAGATAATAGCTACCGGAACAAATGAATGAAGTGAGCAATCAGGTTAGCAGCCTGGGTCCCCAGAAAAGAAAGGAGCTCCAGCTGGATGGATGAGAGTGTGGAGGACAGGAACAGGGCCTCTACAGGAGATCATAGGTCCTACAGCAAGTGTCAGGAACTGGCTGTGCCTGCAGGTCCATTCACTGCATGTAACACAGCAAACAAATGCTTACATAAACTTATGCCTCTGAATTAGTCCCTGAGATGCCACTCTGCCCTGCTTTTGGCCATATATTCGTCAGAGATCCTCCCACCCACAAACCCAGTGATGACACCAAATCTCCTGATTGACATGGCTTCTTAATCTGATAACTTTCTGGCCTGTTGAGCACATACAGTCCCAGAGACCCATGAATGCTCCTGAAGGTCCAAGGCAAAAAACAAAGTACTCCCAGCAGATACTGGATGATGTGTTAGCTGCACTAATAGTTTTAAACTTAGTTCTGGAGTACTGTAACAGTACTCACTGTTAACTGCTAAAGAGGCAGCCATACGAACAAGAACAGATGAACTCGATTCCCCTTGCCCCACCAGGCAAATACACCACCTCTGCTTCAGCTTGCCAGATCTTAGCTCCTGCCCCCTTCTTCCCCTCTGCCCAACCAGAGTCTCACACAGTCAAGAGGAAAGCACCACAGTAATACTTAATGAACGAACGGTACTTTTATTGCAGCAGCAGATACAAAAAAGATAACATCAAAATCATTATTTGGGTTCAATTTCATTTAATGAGATTTGAGCCAACCAGAAGCATCATGAGTTGTCATCCATCTCATGTTACAAAACCAGAAGATTAAAGGCATTTGCCTTCCATCCCTTTTAAAGTTACTGAAGATACCATCTATTCTGTGGTGCATTTTATGCTGGTCTGGTCCACCGGTGCCAAGAACAATGCAGGCCAAAGAGTGCTCTGTTTTAGCATGGTGATTCCACAGCACCGCCAGTCTCTGGGCACCGCCAACATAGCTTGCAATTCCCTTCCATCCCCATACCATTTCTGGACACTTGACTCTAGCAGATAGCAGCGAAGCATGTTTTCCCTGCTTGCACGCTGCCGCTCTGAACAATCATTTTCCGCCTTTTGAAACCATGCCTCAAGGTAACATCTGTGAAAGAACAGACAGCCTGTGGAGGGGCACATGCGTTACTAGCTTGCCTCTGCTGCCACCCCTCTAGCCATCATCCCGTGACATATGCACACTGAACTGCTGCCTCTATTTTGGCTATCCACCCTCTAGGCAGCCTGCCTACTGCCCAGACATTTATTAACTCTTTCTCACGGTTGCCACTATCACCATTCCCAACTCACCTCAGCCATCACATAAGCATAACTGTCCTAGATGAATAGGGAAAGTATGTGAAAAGTCACTTACCATCACCAAAGTCAAAGCCTGGGAAGAACCCATGGGACTGACTCCCAAAACCCAAAATGATAATTTAGAAAAACAAGCAGTTGTTTGTTCATTCCTGTCCCTTTTTTCTTACAAGGCCTGACATTGTAGCAACCACAGAGGGGATGCTAGCCACTCTTGGCCAATACACAGAGGAAGGGGAGAAGGGGGGGGAAACAAAAGTTGAATACTTGTATCTACATCAATCGATTAAAAGAACTTTTCCAAAGTGTGATCAAGAGGGAGATTGCTAGGACTTCACAGACACAGCTGCTAGGTGAGGCAAACCACTCTGCTGAAGAACATGGTGGCTTTCCAGTTATGGTCTCAAACTGTGGTCTGCGGACGACCACTGGTCTGCGAGCTCCATTCAGGTGGTCCGCAGAAAGGCTGCAGAACAATTGAGAACATCTGCACTTGGCCCTGCACTTGATTTATTTTTTCTGATGATGAAGATTAAGTGGTCCACCGAGACCCTCAGCAATTTTCAAGTGGTGTGCGAAAAAAAAAGTTTGAGAACTACTGGTCTACACCAATTTACAGGAGCCTCCACAATACAGCATGCCCCATGTCATTGCTACTCCAAGAAATTCCTGTTAGATATTCCATGCAACAGACTCTTAGATCCCTTATTCCCTCACTTGACCTGCAGTCCTACACCACTTCCTGCAGAGAACGTTTGACTTCCACTCACTTTCATGAGAGATGAAGTACTTATCTGTAAATAGCAGTGCTTTAGGTTTTAGCTTGGCACTGATAATGCATCCCCCAAGTTTTACTGCTTAATGTTCCAGTTAATGTAATAGGTATTCAAGAAGTTCTCAAGAACATCTTAATATTCATGACATTGAGTCTTGGACAGTTTGTGATATCTCCACAGTCAAGATTCACGCATATTAAGCTGTATGCAGTAATTAAAGTGAGAGCCCTAAGCAAGAACACATGCATTGTTCACAATTGGCTTCTATCTCAAAGTAGGAGCTAACACATCACTGACTATTCCTGCACATTTCAGGTGTTGTCATATTTCAGAAGCTTCCTCTCTAATAACGGTTCAGGTATTCACCAGGCCTGCTCACCTCCTGCTGCCTCCTACTCTGTAGGCTTTCCCCCTTACAGGATAGTCACTTGCTGTGTTTCTGCACAATAATACGAGACAGATATTGCTCACTGACTTCAGGCCCATCCATCTACCTTCCCATCTTCCAGGTGCATATCCCATTGTCATACTTAAAAGAGTTATTTCTCTTATTTAAGTGCCCAAACAGTTCATAAAGTCAAAGAATCACAAGGTAAACTGGGTCTCCCTGAATAAAAAAAAGCAATCATAACAAATGTTGTGGCCACTAGAGCGAGAAGTATTTCTAATCATGTAAACAGGCCAGTTTCCAGAGGGCATCATACACCCCATATTAATACTGATGAACCCCATATTAAGACTGATTAATTAGCTAGATCCTGCAGCATTATGTCACCATAGAAACACCCCTTTCTGTGCTGAATTTTAAGGCCAGTCTGAGGAAAAAAGCCACATCGGCCGTGTGGCAGAAAGCCACCTTGGTTTCTCCCCAAAAATCTCTGCCCTGTGACACTGTGATTTAAATCTCTGTGCTGTGACCATTCAATTAGGGTGGGCCCAGCACACAGGGGACCACACCCTCAGCCTGTCTCTTTAGGGAACTGGAGCTGGCTGCATTCCTGAGGGAGGGG
>NW_017729033.1:5586756-5595389 GCF_001723915.1 Gavialis gangeticus
GCCCGCCTACGTGGTGGAAACAGCGGAGGGATACGAATACCCAGCTGTGTTCCTGAGGTGGGATCTCTGCACCCGCCACAGGCCGCATCAATTATCCCAGTACAGAGTGGGTTTGCATGGCTAGGGCTCCCATTAATACACTTGAGTGCCCCGTCTATCTTTGTGACCAAAGGGAAACTGCAGCTTTAGACACCTGCCCAGGGCAGGGAGTCAGACTTGATGATCTGCTCAGGTCCCTTCCGACCCTACCAACTATGAAACAACCATGACACAAGCAAACCATTCCCATAAGACATCCCCAATAGTTTATCTTCCCACAATGGGCTGTGTGGGAAAGCCAAGCTCCTAGACATCCATAAGCAATGCGCTTTGCCACACTGAGATGAATCCATCCCCACTCACATGTGAACTGCACACCAGTTCCTAGGATTGACTTTAACCTCCCCCAGTTTCACGAGTGCTGCTATGATGCCAGGTCTGCAACAGCAATCACTGCCAGTGGGCCAACTCCACGTACAAAAGTGTGTCAAGAGAAGTCATTTCAGGAAAACATCTAGAAGCACCAGCTTAACTTCACCCTCTTCCTCAAGCATCTGTATCATTCTGGTTCGGAAGCCACTTGGTTTCTATTCATCACTGAAGATTACAGCACGCAATGGACCTCTAAGCGGCCTGGCTGCATTTTAAAAGTGTCACTAGCTCACATAAAACAAGGACGTGATGGTGTGAAACGTGGTAATACAGTACATCCCCAGACCCGACTGCCTTCTTGTGAAGGCCCATTTTAAACTAGCTAGTTTGAGTATTGACAGCAAGATAGCGACAGCAGCTCAGAGTGGGCCAGCCGCTCAAGTCCTGGGGACCAGTTTTACAGCCCGCATTGAGCTCTGTATTGCCATGGCAACATAGCTAGCTTGGGTGCTGAAAGCAGTGACATACCTTCATACTGCAGTAGAGAACTGCTCGAGATGCCTAGTTCTGCGTGCACTGCACAGGGAGCGCGGGCACCGAAATGGGACGTTACAAATTCCACTGAGCGCTGGACCCTGCAGCCTCTAACCCCTGCTGCCTGGCACAAGCAGCTGGCGACTAGCCAGTTAGGCCAACTGACACTTCACCAGATTCACCCCTTCAACGGCTGGGCTCACAAAACGACTAGAAAACAGCTCAGACCATCCATGTTTACTTTGTTAGCAAAGCACAAACGGTTCAGTATATCAAAATAGAAGGGAGGCAAATTTTCTTAAGCAAGTTTCCTCCCTTAATTTCTTCCTAGGGTTGCACAGTCCCATTGGATACAAAGTCTTTCTTCTAAAATAGTATCCCAAATGCTTATTTGAAGATGTAGCTTTTAAGGGGGAGATATTAAGAAAACTTCTGACTCCCTTTGTGCTTGGAATCTCTGAAAAATAATCCAAGCCAGCTTCTTTTTGGTCCTTGGAATGCGTCAACCAGACGAGATCTGACAGTGAGAAACTTTCCCTCTGCTACGCACCTAGTTCATTACTATTAGATTGCAAATCATCCACTAGCTTATAAATTGGCCTCCTCCCCAACCTGATACATTTAATAAATTCAATGCCACTTAGCTTTAAAAAAGTGTGTTGGTTAAAGTTAAGAATTGGAACGATAGAGAGGCTCTGACATACTGCACAGGGCAGTATTTCCAGAGATACAAACCACCAAATAGTCTCAATATGACAAACTATGTTTTTTTTAATAACAGGGCTTTGAAATCCATGTTTGCAATGCACAAAAGCAGCACTTCCCCAGCTTTGTACCATGGAAGAGCCAAGTGTGTTGCAAGCCCTTTAGAAATCCAAAATTGGGCTCATACAGCCACAGGAGACCAGAAAAGCCTGTAGGCCTTGCTAAACAACACCCAACAGTGATGCTTTATAGCTACCTACAGGTCCACTCCCCAGTTTTCTTTACAGGCTGTAACATCTTGTATCTATATAGTATCTTTCACCTAAAGTTTAGGGATATAGGAACTGCAATACAAGATCAGACCTGTATGCAGATGTCTTGTCCAGGGCCAGCTCCAGCTGCCTCCAAAGAAGGTACAAGAAACCCTGCAACACACAATTACCAGGGACTCTCTAATCCCTTCATCTAGTGATTAAGCACAAGGGTTTTATCCTGTATATTAAATATTAATGCCTTCTAGTGTAACTGCTGATGTTTAGACATGTACGTATAGTGTTTCCCCCCCAAGTGCCCTCCAATCAGAAACAAAGAGACACAATCCTGCACTGGTCCCTGAAAAGCAGCTCTAGATAGCAAATCATGTTCCAACTGCAGCTAAAGAGAAGAGCGCAGAATAACTTGGCCACAATCCTACCAGACGAGTGAGGTGTTTCCACTAAACACAGCATACTATGTAGTTTTTTTTTTTTTTTTTTTTTTTAAAACTAAAAATGCAAAAGTCTAGTGACCTAGCACAGTAGTTAATAGCACTCTGATGAGTCAGCCCACTACTATTAACATGGGCATTTCCTACCTCTTAGTCCTATTGTTTCTGCCCATCTGCAGACTTCAAGAGACTGTCTGGTACGTACATATGGAAGGTTTACTCAGCAAAAGGAATGGGTAGGGCTTCTTTTTAGTCTAAAGAAAAGCTCACTCATAGTTTGAAACCACAAGGGACCATTATGATCATTAAGGCTGACCTCGTTCCAACAAAACAGGCCACAGAACGTCACCGAGTGAGTCCTGTATCCGGCCTACAACTTTTGATTTAATTTAAGCATTTCTCTATTATAATCTATCCCGCAAAGATGAACAGTGCCAAAGAGCGCTACCCCAGTACAACAACTTAACAGGAACTGCAGCTATCACACCCAAGTGAAACTGCAAGGAGAATTTGGGGAAGCAGGATTCAATAATTCACTTCAGTACTGATTAAATGTGCAGAGGAATCGTTAATGTTGTGTTCATCCAGACGCAGCCATAAAATAAGGTGATTCAAGCCACACATGTGGGTAAGTGCTACCATGCTGGCCAGCACTGAGTAAATTTTAAACATCAAGTAACATTACAAATTAATTGCCATTGACAGATTCAACAAACAAATTAGGCTTAATTTCCCCTGTGCACATTCAAATATTTTACAGTTAGCTGTGTTAGTCTGAAGTCAGACAGCAAGCAGGGCAAGGAGGCACCTCAGACACCAGAGACGGTGGTTGCACGCCACCTGCTCACCTGTAAATTGCCCCCTCCCCTGCCTCATACACTTGACACGTTTGAATCCTGGGTAGTGTAAAAAGTTCCAGGAAGCTGGGTTTAATATTCCCTGCAACCAGTTAGCTTCCAAGTTGCTCCTCTGCCCTACCTACCTTCTGATGAAATGTGCTAACAGGGAGAAAGGGTGTGCCACAATCATCTGCGATCACAAGTTGTCATTACACGGTCGGACAGATTGAAATTCAGAGAGCTGGGCTTACCACACGGACCAGCTCCTCATGGTCAACATTATGCTGCAGCACTGAAGCTTGAGCAATGAGTACTTATGCCACAATCTTTCATCAAAATGTGCACCCAACCTGAAGCAGTCTATTATTACGCCAAAATAAACCGTTTAACCTGGTTCACCAGAAGCAGGGTTTGCTGCTCTTCCAAGTACGATGCAAGGCCCACCTGCTTGGGCCTTTGAGCACATAGTCTGGAGAGGATGTAGGTATTTGGCTTGAGTCGGAAGGGATTAGAGAAGCTGTCCCCAGTAGGTTATCCCCTGGACGAGCACACTAAACATCATAGTTATGAATGGTTTCTATTTTAGAGAATGCAGAGCCATGAATTTGTAATCTAAAAACAAGATAATAAGGACAAAGCCAAGACAACAGTCATGGGGAAGGAAGATACATCTACCTCAAGGGACTTCCACAGCTCCTGCTGGCTTGGCAGCACTTTGTTTAATATCTACAAACAGCAACTACCACCTTGGGCCTCCCAACAAGATCCGTGCGCCAGCATTCGCAGCACATCCAAAACCATGGAACAATGGGAAGCAGAAAGGGTGCTGCCAGGCAATCCTCTTTCCCTCCTTACACAGCTACAAAAACGTTCCTGTGTGCACTCCCATCATCTCCCTCAAGTGGTTGACATGCATGTCACTCTATGAGAAGTGTCCCACTTACCCATCCTGGACACATACCAGCGTAAAGTAATGGCTTCTGAGTTTGATCAGGATCTGGCCACAGTGACCACATTTTCTGAGCTCTCCCACTTCCAGAGATACAAATGAAGATGCCTAGCCCTCTTATCTTAAGTACTATGAGCAGCCCTGAGACTCCACACAATGCATGTAGGCATTGCATCCCTACTAAGCAGCACTGCCACATATACCAAGATGAGGACATAGTTATTAAATATCAGCAGAGTAAAAAAATAAAGAGGTTACACCTGTAAGCACATACACCCTATGCTTACAGAACCATTTGTATGCAAAGGCCAAAAATGCATCCCCTTCTGAAGTGGCCTGCAGACAAATTTCAGTACCCCAGGGCAGGTAGAGGGAAGAGAAAGAGGCCAGCACACAGTTCTCTAATTAATTCCCCAGCCTTGGGGTTGTTGTGTCCCACCTCCCCCCAGCCCTTGAGAAACATGATCCTTTCTCTCAATGCAGTGGTATCCCATTCACTATGGGGAGACATACAAAGATAACAAGTCCAATGCTCAACAGAAAGAATCGAGTTCTCCATGCACAGAAGAGACACAAGCAACACTGGGAAGTCTGCTTAGGAGATGGGAAGAAGCATATGACAGTGGCCATTCATTTCACCTGTTCCAGTGTCCAATAAAGCAAGCACATTGGCAGCTAACAGCATGCTGAAGCAGTTAAAATGAAGGAGGGGAATGGCTGCTGGCCATGCAGATTTAATTCCTAATCCCCTTCTATCCCCTGCACAGAGCTGGAGCCACAACAGCTCCAGTTAATCTACAGTTTATCATTTTAAATCAATATATTTCGGCTAACAAACACAAATGCTAGAACAGAAGCTTCTCTCTGCGTGGGGGGGACACAGCAATGCTTTACATCTGTCATACTGTTCTGTAGCAGCAACACCCCGCAGGTTCTAGCTGATCTCCATGCTACCACCTCTCCCATTGTATGTTGTCTTCTAGAAGTCCCTGACCAAACAGAAAACAATTTCACACATTCAGAACGCTCCCAGCAAGCTGTCCCATCAGCTGAGACGGGGAAAGGCAGACAGGGTGGTTAATTTTAACTTAACTGAATTATTTAGATGCTGCAAGAGCACTATGAGCTGCACCAAATTAAACTCTGGAGGCCCCCAGCAGGATCAGTGTCTCCCAGCATGAAACTGCAGGCTAGCAACTTTACAGCGGACAGGATGAACATAATCCCCTCCCTCCTACCCCGCCTTACACACCCACATCCCCATCCACCTAACCATCTGATTAAAATAGAAACCAGACTTAAATGACCTGGAATTCTTTTTCCCACTGATATCTGCTATACCCAGATTTTAATGTTGCTCCATATTTAGCGAGAGAGAAAAAAAAAAGACTCCCTTCCTTCCTGTCATATTTTCCATCCTTGATGACAACCCAGATCAGAAAAAAGCAGATCTTCATTTAACTGTGGATTTTCCATCAAAGTACGGGAGAGAAGAACCTTGCTTTAGGAGTTCGATTCATCCAGTACGGCTGTTCAACACACACATTCACGCACAGGGGTACAGTCATGGTATCTTATCTGTACACATCTACCCTCCCTGTTCTACATTTTGTAATGGGGAGGGGAAGAGAACAAATGCTTAAAAGAGAGGGGTAAATCCTTAGCTGTTGAGCATTAGCACAGCTGCACTGACTCACATGGGAAATGTGTACCTCTCAGGAAGTGGGTCTAATGGCCAGATCCAGCACTGGCATAAGTCAGCACAGTTCCCATGCTGATGGGAGCCACATTGGATTTACACAACCTGAGGATCTCACCCTTAAGCTCCAGGAGTTAGATTTTACCTGCACCAAGTGACACACTTACTTCACACAAGACTGGAAGTTTTTAGCCATGCAACAATAAAGAAATATTAATCATCAAGTGCAGACACCACATTCTATATTGTGTTCCTACATTGTGTACTTGGTTCCTATCCCACGTGCTTTGTCTATGTAGGCATTTTATTTGTGTGCAGTGCCCAGAACAAGGGAAGAGAAAAAGAAAAATTTAGCTCTCCACCTGTCAGTAAGGCTGACAGCACGTAGAGTGCAGGTTGGGGTGGGGGGAGGGATTAAATGAAAATGGCCCTCTTCCTTGGAGCTCTGGAATGTGAGTGTGTTCACATAACCCCTGCAACAGTGCCTTCATCCACCAGCTTTACTTGTGCCAGGCTAAGGTGTTCTTGGTGTTTCAGAGCAACACACCTTGTAGTTGTACAACGGGGTTGTTCATGTGTAGCTCTAAGATTAGGTTAGACAAGCACTTAAATGGGATGGTCTAGATAGGGATGATCCTGCCTTGAGCACCAGGTTAGAGTAGATGACTTCCAGAGGTCCCTTCCAGCCCTACATCTCTTTGATTCTATAAAAAATTCTGGTTTACTTGCTAACAGTCCTTTTTACCCCCACACCACATTCAGCTTGGAGTATTAGTTTACATAACATCAAGCCTTGGAAGTTGCACAGATATATCATCACCATTTCACAGATGGAGAAATGGAGGCACAAAGAGGTGAAGTAACTTGTTTAGAAGTTCAGGAAAAGTTACTGGCAGAAACAGAAAGATGACTCAAGCATACCACATCCCAGGCCCCTGTTTAAAACTGCAAATCCTCCCTTGAGGAAAAGGGATTTACATGAACACAAAGACAGCTGTGTGCTTGAGACACAATCCCGGGGCACCAGAGGTCTAGCGTCTGTTCCCAGCTCTTCAATGATCCCACAAATCACTGAACAGGAGTATTGCTTGAGAGGCAGGGAAGTGATTCTTCTGTACTATTCAACATTGGCAAGGCCTCACCTGGACTACTGCACCCAGTTTTGGGCACTGTACATGAAAAAAGATGTGGAGAAGTTTGAGAGTCTGGTAGAAAACAGCAAACATGATCAGAGGTCTACGAATCATTGCTTACAGGGAAAGGCTGGAAAGAACTGGGATTATCTGGTCTGGAAAAGAGACGATTGAGGAGTGATTTGATAACAGTCTTCAAATACCTGAAGTGTGGCTATAAAGCAGGCAGCGATAGACTGCAGGGAACAGGACAAGCAGTAATAGGTTGTTTTAAATGGCAACAAGGGAAATGTAGGGTGGATATTAGGAAGAGCTTTCTAACTGTAGGGATAGGTGGGTATTGGAATAGATTACCTAGAGAAAAAATTGTGAAATGTTCTTTCTTGGAAGTTAAGAGCAGGTTAGAGAAGTGTTTGCCTGGAACAGTTTAGACGAGGCTGGTCCTTCCTTCAGCACGGGGCTGGAGTACATGACCTCCTGAGGTCCTGTCCAGCTCTACCTTTCTACAATTGTAACCCTCAAACCTGCTGAAATCACTGAATCATCGAAAAGGAGGGCTGGAAGGGATCCTGGAAGGTCACATCTAGTCCAACCCCCTGCTCAAAGCAGGACCAGCCCCAACTACATCATCCCAGCCAAGGCTTTGTCTACCTGGGTCTTAAACACCTCCAAGGATGGAGCTTCCACCACCTCTCTGGGTAACCTGCTCCAGTGTTTTACTACCCTCCATATGATAAAGTCTGTTCTAATATCCAACCTCAACTTCCCTTGCTGCAGCTTAAGCCCATTGCTCCTTGTCCTGCCACCTGCCACCACTGAGAACAGCCCAGCTCCAGCCTCTTTGCAGCCTCCCTGCAGGGAGGTGAAGGCTGCTAGTCAATCCCCCTCCGTCTTCTCTTCTGCAGACTCAATCAGCCCAGTTCCCTCGGCCTCTCCTCACCAGTCATGTCCCCCAGCCCCCGAATCATTTTCTTTGCTCTCCGCTGGACTCTGTCCAACTTGTCCACCTCCTTTCCATAGCGGGGGGGGGCCAAAACCGAACACAGCGCTCCAGACGCGGCCTCACCAGTGCATGAGCAGTCGGAAAGTGCGGGTCCGCACTGATGTTGCTCCGCATGGGTTTTGGGGTCTGCCACACAAAAAGCTCGTTACACCTCACAGCCTTAACCCCTGCGCCCACATCTCCACAACACGGATAGCACCGCTTCCTCTCTCATGCCTTTGCTCTCCGCTATTTAAGTTACAAACCCTCTACAGGAGGGTCCTGCTCAGCCCCGCGCCAGGCGCTGCACATAACAATGGCATCCAGTGGCCTCAGAGGATTTACCGAGGCTTTTTAGTTGGTTTTTCACAGTCAAGGCTTTAGCTTCCCCCTATTGAAGAGACGGAACGGCGACGGAGCTTGGCTCAACCCATGCTGCCCAGAACGTCGCACCTGAAAGCCAGCGGGGACCTCAAGGGAGCAGAGGGAGACCCGGGCACACGCCCACCTGGAGACGCCAAGCTGCGGCGGCTTCACCACTTCCTCTCCGGTCAACCTCCTCCAGGCCTGTCCCGGTGCCCGTCCCCGGTCGCCGTGGGAGTGAGTTGTGGTGGGAGAGGCCGGGCCGCGCTCGCGCTCGCACTCGCACTCACCCCGCCGCGGGCTGCCCCCGCC
>NW_017729033.1:5600389-5604255 GCF_001723915.1 Gavialis gangeticus
GTGCGGGCCGGAGGAGGAGGAGCCAAGACCCCCCTTTCGTGTCCATCAAAGAGGATGGAGAATGAGAGCCGCCTGCCGATTGGCTCTCTCAGAGGCCCGCGCGGATTGGCAGTACCGGCCCACGCCCTCCTCACGACAGGCCTGTGCCATGCTGGGTGGGGCCCCCTAAATTACCGTATGTCTACGAACATTTCCACCCGAGCCCGGTAACCGTATGATAGCCTCCCCGCGCTCCGAACGCACCATCATTTTGGAAACGCAGAACTGGGCTGATTTGTCAGCAGAGACGATCCTCGTCTCGGGTCAGCTACTGCACTGTCCATGGCTTCACAGCAGGCGTTACAGCCTAAGTCAATGAGGTGATACCTCTTCTTGGACCAACTAAGAAATCGCAAAAATAACTAAATACAATTTTTAATTTTCTTCATTATATTTTTTAAAGATAATTTTTATCTTTACATTTTTTAATTTTTTTTAAAAAGAGCTTTAATTTTTTAAATCTTTAATTTTTTAATTTTTATTTTTAATCTATTTTCTTAATTTACAAAATTAAAAATAGAATTTTAATTTTTTCGTTTTATTTTTTAAAAGATAATTACCTTTATTTTTATTTTAAAAAATGTTAAAGATAATTCTTTCTTTAATTTAAAAACCTTTCATTTTTAATTTTTTAAAAATCATTATCTTTTTCTTAATTTTTTAAAAAATTAAAAAGATAATTTTATCCTTTTTTATTTTATTTTTTAAAAGATTATCTTTATCTTTAAAAAAATTTTTCAAAAATTTAAGAAGATAATTTTATCAATTTAAAAATCTTTAATTTTTAATTTAAAAAATATTTTATCTTAATTTTCTTAATTTTTAAAAAATTAAATATTTTTCGTTAATTTTTTCTTTAATTTTTTAAAGATTTTTACTTTAAATATTTTTTATTTAAAAAATTAAAAATTGATGTTTTAATTAAGGATAAAATTATGATTATCTTTATTTTCTTAATTTAGAAACAATGAAAAAGATCATTTATCTTTATTTTTATTTTATTGTTTAAAAGATATTTTTATCTTTAAATATTTTTTATTTTAAAAAAAGTAAAACAATTTTATCTGTAATTTTTAATTTTTTAAAAGATCATTTTTATCTTTATTTTCTTAATTTATAAAAACAATTTCAAAGATCATTTTATCTTCCATTGTTTTTAAAAAAATTAATAAATGATGATGGGGGGGGGATTTCTGAGCTGGTCTAATAAAAGGCATCATCTCTGAACCAAGAGTTGTAGAGTTTTGCATTTCTTTCTTGTCTCAGGCCAACACGGCCACCAAACACATCCCTGGGAAAGTTTTATATTGGTAGTTGACGCAGCGCAGGCAAAACCCGCGTCGCTCTCAGGGAGTCTTAACCAGGTGTGTGGCCCACTGTCAGCGCTTCCCTAGGGCTCCTGGCCGCCAAAATAAAGAAGTGCTTCACGTTTGATGACCCAGTTCGCACTCACTCGCTGGCGGGTTATAGTGGGAAGTACAAAGTACATCAGAAGAAGACTTCTTTGCATGGTCATTTGCATCAGTTTTCAGTGTGCATTTTGAGCTTCCAATAAAAGACTTCATAGTTAAGACCTGGCAGCACTGGCTGGGCCCCCGCCGGGTGTGCAGTGCCTGGGGAAGGCTCCTCTTTGCCTCCTGGCCTTGCTCCCAGCCCTGGGTGGGTGCACCCTGCTGGAGGCTGCTGCCCCGGGCTCCTGCAGGCCCCCAGCCTCAGAGTACCTTGGTGTCGCCCAGTCCGACTGGGAAGCGCTGGGGGGAACCAGCCTGGTTTTGTGCCTTCCGCATGTGCCTCCCAGAGATCAGGCCCCGTCCTCCAGTGGGAACCGCCTACGTGGAGCCCCAGCCCCTCATCTCCTGAAGTCATGGTGTCTTGACCCGTCCCCCGCAGCTCATTCAACACGTGTGTCCAGCGCTGTGGGGCTCTGCTCCTGCTGAAATCGCGAGAAGCCACGCCAGAGTCCATTAAGGCATTGAGTCCTACTTTTCCTGCCAGCGTCACGTCGTTAAAAGGGTAGCGTGGGGATCCAACAGCTCGTCTCCCTTCTGATGTTGGCATCTTGTTGTCCATAGGCTCTTCCGGACAGGCCTTGTGCTCGTGCTGGACCCCGGGGCAATCGGATCACAATCCTGAGTGTAGCTGTGCCCACGGGAGCATCCCAAAATCACAAGCGGGGTTCCCCAAATCATGCTGTATCTGGGGGGTTTTTTGCTTGCCTGTCTGTTTTGGGGAGCTTTGGGGTATGCTTAGGTCATGTGTTCAAGCTTTGTTTGCAACTGCACAAGCTAGAGTTTTCCTTTTTCAGATGAAAGCAGAGATCCTCTAATGACAACCCGATGCCACGGCTGGGTCTTAAAGACAAGCACAGAATAATGCAAGAAGCCCGGCAAACCCACAAAAGTTGACTGGGATGTCTATAGCAATATAAATAAGAAAAGTACCCCCTCTGTAACATGCCATGAATGCCCCTAGGTCCCAATATTAATAATTAATGCCCCCAGCCTAAAGTCTTTGCTAAAGGTTGATTTTGCAGACAGTGTTTCCAAGTAGAGTTAGTGAAACGGACTTAACCCGGGCTGACGTAAGCGTGTGCACCAGGAGTTTGCACCGATTTAACTCAATCAGTTGGGTGCACAAACATTAGGTAAGCCAGTCCTCTGGCTCTAATCTTTCTTGACATAACAACTTCCTCTCGCCCTGAAGGTTGTTAGCAGGATTCGTATCATGGATCAGGTTTGCAATAGAGGCGTCTACCATTCAAGGTGAAGTAACTCCACTGGTTGCTACACTAGCAGAATAAAGCATAGATATGCACCAACATGTATATTTATTAAAAGCCAAAAAGAAACCAAACATAGACCCTAGCAAAACAAGACATATTGCACAATGCTTCTCCCTTCAGAGATGGAAAAGCACATAACAAATGTTGGTCTTGTTCTTATAACACGCTACTGCAAGGTGCTCAGATATTTTGGGCAACCACACAGGTTAGAAACTGACATTTTATTAAATCAAAACTGAGATTCTAGCATAATAGCATGACTCCAGGAGTTGAATCCCTGCAAAAAAACAGCAAAGATCAGACCAGGCAAGAGTGAAAAGTGAAGAGGGACGGATACGCACAGGGGACTGAGAATGGGGCACTCGCTTCTTAGTCGTCACGGACACCCAGCCAAAGGGTTTGCAGCTGAAAGATGCTGGGTACCAACAAGGCCTGGTGACATCAGTGGGCCCAGTGGGTGATCAGCACCTTTCAGGATCAGGCAGGTCAGTGGCCTCCAGCCCACTTCCTTGAAAGTAACGTCACGACTCCTATTGAGTCCCATGGAAGCAAAACTGGGTCTCAATAGCTAGATCTTCCACACTGCATTCACACTGTAGGTTGGCTCCTTGCGTGGTGTAATTCCACCACTGAATGAATGGAGCGGTGCTGTGTTACTACAATGGAGGATCTGGCCCAGGGACTCCATCAGTAAACACATGAGTGAGGCCTGTTATGGTTAGGTCCCGTCATTTTTTAGAGAAGGTCTCTGTACAGGGTACTTGGGCAGTAGGAACCAGCAGCACACTTACACAATGGGGAACTCCCTACTCGAGAGCACGGAGGCAGAAAGGGATCTTGGAGTCATTATAGACTCCAAGATGAACATGGGCCGACAATGCGAGGTCATGGTTGGCAGGGCTAACCGGACCTTGTCGTGCATCCACAGGTGCATCTCGAGTAGAGCCAAGGAGGTGATCCTCCCCCTCTACGCGATGCTGGTCAGGCCACAGCTGGAGTATTGTGTCCAGTTCTGTGCGCCCCATTTCAAGAGGGATGTGGACAA
>NW_017729033.1:5604456-5628924 GCF_001723915.1 Gavialis gangeticus
GTCGGGCTAGAAGATCTACTAGGTCCCTTCCGACCCTTAATCTATGAATCTATGAATCTACTACATGACGTCAGCACAAAAGTGCCCTGCTTTGGGGAAGCTGCTAAATGGTTTCAGCCTGAGACATAATCCACAGTGTTCGTCAAAGAGGTAAGCACATTTAAACCCACCAGATTTACATGCCGTTGATTGACTCGTCTTTGATTTGCAAGTGATTGAGTCCCTCAATGTCTGTCTGTACGAACTGGGTGCAAGTAACAGTCCTGTCCTGCAGTAAAGCAGCACAATTTCTGTGGGCCAGTAAGTTGGAAGCCAGCAAGAGAGCTCTGTAAGTCTGGTTTGCAAGCGCTGAAAGCAAACAGCAAGTGACAGCAACCCAGATAGGATGTGGTCCCTGAGCTCAGGCGTGGGGAGAAATTGAGCCCAGCAGGGGTTTCTGTAGGATAGAGATGTGCAAACCACAATCGGCTGCAGTACAAAACCTACTGAGCCGAGGTCTCTACAAAAGCCTTGAATGAATCTGGTCAAGGTAATGAACAAATATTTCATATAGCGATCAAAGCCCGTTGACAGGCATGTGCCAGGTTCATACCAGCTACCCCTGCACCTTTTGCACAAACGTACTTGCTATAGGAGTGCCCGAAACCCTATCCAGCCGACTGCCCAGTTTCTACACAGAGCCCTTGCAGCTCCCCCTGCTTCCTGCACCACTGACTCATGTGCTTGGTAGATAAAGCTACATGACAAACAGGAAACGCCACATCCGGGGTATCCACTCCACTCTACACCCCGCCAACACCACCAGCCTGTTGGTCCAAACCCAGTTTTGTTGGCTGGGGGCGTGAAAAGATTGTACCTCCTAGCCCTGTAGCTAGGCAGGCAGAACCCCTCGCTTCTGCTGGCTTGGCTACAACCATTCAGGGAGATGGTGTAGCTTTGCCAGCTTCTGCCCCCGCTTCTCCCTTTGCCACCAATGCTGCATCTCCACTAGTGGGCCCTGCCAATGTCACTGGCATGGCTCTCGGGGCAGGAGCGCCGTCACATAGACAAGCCTCCGGATCTATGGGTTCCTCTTGAATTCCCATTGCATTGCCAGCAGAGAGCCTAAGCCGCTGGATCTTTTGCCCTCTGTGAATCATTAGCAGAGCTATCTGGGTCAGACAAAGAGCTGGGCAAACCACAAAGGCTTTTGCTATGAGCCGAGCCCTTCTCCTCAACCACATGAAAGGGATCCTTGTCCATTCCCACGGGGCCAGGTGCTGCAGTCTTGACTCAGTGTTTTCTCAGGTGAACTCCAACTGGCTGGGAGGGACACACACATGAAACCACCTGTGCTCTGCAGGTGCCACACACATCTCCCTCCTGTGTTAGGGCTGCAGGCTGCTTGCTCAGTGCGGCATAGTCTGGAGCTTCTTCAAGCCCTTCAATGCTCTAGTCCTCGTGGGCACAGCTCAAACAGTTTCCCCTCTTATGAAGTTGAGGTGATTGCAAATGGGAGCGTGCACATGAGAACACCCAGTTTCCACTCCTATTAAATCGAGGTGGTTGCAAATGGGAGCGTGCGCATGAGTCTTATGGGGCGAAAGCCCCAGTCAGAGAAACAGAAAGTCTGTTGGCTTCTCCGAGATTAGCATGAGGTTCATGGTCACTCGACGCTAGTGGTCAGCTCAGCTCCACCACAGTATGGCCTCCACTTCCTTTGCTCATTGCAACCACCAGCACATCCAATAAACTCTTCTGGGCTCCAACACCAAGGCTGAAATCACGGCCCTGACTTCAGCCAGAAACAAGTTCTGCCTGTGGCCTCCGCTCCACTCCCATCCTCCATGATTTCTTTGTCATCAGCATGGATCCTAGTTTTCTCTAATTAAAAAAAAAATCCCCAATTTTTAAATTAAAAAAAGTAACCCAAAATCCACATTGTTCCACAATTAGAATGAAACACCGCTAATATAGAGATATAGATATATAGTGGCATTTTATTTTAATCATGGGAAAACGTGGATTTTGGGTTACTTTTTTAAATCTAAACATTGGAGATTTTTTTTTTTTTATCAGAGAAGACCAGGATCCCTGGTCATCAGCAATCCTTTAATTCAAGGATGATCTCTACCATGGCTCATTGGTCGGTCTTGAGGTGACTTTAGAGTCCATTTCTTGAGCCAACAATCCATCCACAAAAGTTGCGGGTCTTCCCATGGGGGAGAGTAGGCTGCCGGCTGGGATTCCTCTCCTCTTCCTTCTTCCATTCTCTCTTCTCTGCTTTTAGGGCAAGAAGCTTTACCTTGAAATGAGCTGCTGCTTGGCTGAGGCTGTGACACCAATGGAGTCAAGTCAGCAGCCAACTTCTCCCAGCTCTTGATATCGGTGTGTGCTTTCTTGAGGTCTGCCTTCAATGTGTCTGGGCACTGTTTCCTCTGGCTGTCTGGCCACAACTAAGCCAGGAGCAGAGCACTTTTCTTGGGAGTCAAGAGTTGGGCATCTGCACACCATGTCCAGTCTGGTTGGTCTTGAGGATCACCAACTACATGCTAGTAATGCTGGCTCCAGCAAGGAAGCTGGCATTTGTGTGGCAATCTTCTCATTTGATGTGGAGGGTTTTCTGGAGGCACTGATACCTCTCCAGGCTCTGGAGGTCATGGTTCACACTTGCCTCCTCAGCAGCTCGTCCTCCCTTGGTTTCCTCCCTCTTCTCCTGCCCTTCATTATTCCTGCAGTGGTTTTCCCTTTTTCCCTCTCCCTCCACAGGAACCATACGGCCCACTGTCCCAACTAATCACCATCCCCAGGTCTTACGTAGCACTTCTAACCCATCTAGCAGCCAAAGGGCTTTATTGTGGGCAAACTGAGACACAGTGAGGGCAAGTGAGTTGCAAAAGGTCACCTAGGAAGCCAGTGGCAGAGCCTGGAAGAGTTTCCTGAGCCCCAGCCCAGCACCTATGAAGATCCATAGACATGTTGCTCAAAGTCCATCTCTTCAGATAGGTGAAGGCCTTTGGTCAGCTGTTCCAGGCAGGGTCTGAGCCTCTGGCAACAGCAGCCTCTCCTGCTTCCCTGCCTTATCATAGAAAATGGGGCCCTCAGGAGGTCACATCTAGTCCACCCTGCTGCTCAAAGCAGGCCCAGCCCCAACTAAATCATCCCAGCCAAGGCTTTGTCAAGCCGGGTTTTAAAAACCTCCAAGGATGGAGACTCCACCACCTCTCTGGGTAACAATTTACCCTCCTCATGACAAAGTTCTTCCTAATATCTAACCTTAACTTCCCTTGCTGCAATTGGAGCCCATTGCTCCTTGTTCTGTATCTGCCCGCACTGAGAACAGCCCAGCTCCATCCTCTTTGCAGCCCCCCTGCAGGGAGTCGAAGGCTGCTATTCAATCCCCCTCGGCCTTCTCTTCTCCAGACTAAATAAGCCCAGTTCCCTCAGCCTCTCCTCACAAGTCATGTGATGGAGATGGTTTAATTCCAGGTTTGCCCGCAAGAGAAATTCCCCACATGCCATGCCATTCCCCGCTGTGGTGCAGAGACACTTGTTCAGTAAGTGGCCTACTTTGTGGAGCCTGGGAGGCAAGAGATGCTGAAGACCCATGCAGGGTGCACTCAGACAGACCCCAGGGCATGCAAAGCAATCCCTGCAATGAGCACTGGAGACTCCAGGAGCAACAAGGATGACCACACATGGCTCAAGACACCAGGAAAAGAGAAGCATCATGCACTGGGAGCGTGAAGGTCTTCGGGGGCTGCAGCAACCTATAGTAATGTTGTGGCTGTCCTGATGTCTATACAGACCCTTCATCAAGGCTTTGTGAGCTCACGAAAGGCCCTCTCACTTCCTAGTGCTGCTCCACAGGAAAGCAGGTGCTTTGTCGTAAGCTCCGAGTGGAAGGCAGAGTTGAGATCCTTATTCTGCATGGTACTTTCCATGAGGGGGATGACAGAGGTGACACCTGGGAAGAGCAAAGGCTGTTCTGTGTTAAACCAACAGACTGGAGCTACTCCGGACCTCCCCATGGGGCAAGGGAGTGAAGCAAGGATCTCAGTTGCTCCCTAGATGAAGCTCAACCCCCTTATTCTTCCACAAGCTTCCTCCAAAGCTCTTGGTCTTTGGATGGAATAGCTTTTAGATAAGTCCCAAGTTTAGAGATCAGGATCCTGGTCACATAAACCCTCCTCTCCAGGGAGGCTTGCAGAATAGACCCTCCAAGCATCCATCCAGAGACCAGGACCTTCTCTCTACAGTGCAGTTGGGAGTAGACCCAGAGGGGATGAAGGAGGAGGCAAAAGGCCAAGCACCATGGAGACTTCAGAGCAGATGGGGGAGAGCAAGGTGGTGGATTGTAACCACTCACTTTGAAGGGCAGAGGCAAAATCCACCCAGTGCTCCAGGGCATGTGAGACACTGCACATCTCACATGGGTTGTGCGGGCCTCTGCTTTGTCCCCATTTCATCTGCTTACATGTGGCAGCAGGTGAAGAGTGCAATCAGTTACCCCCAGACAGTCTCAGGGTTTAAAGCGAGTTCAGAGCTTGTGTATGGTACTGACTTATCAGCCTGCGAGGGGGAAGCCCATTGTTAACCTAAGGCCTACTCCAAAACTCATCGAGGCCAACAGGATGGCTTCCCTAGGCTTCAGGTCAGCATCCTAGAACATGGGGTAATGCATGCTTCTCTCTCATTTCCTTGGCCTTCACCCAGTCCCTGGTCCTTGACCTGGATACACAGCACAACCTCATTACAAGAGTCCCAATGGAGGGGGAGAAAATCTCATTAAAGGAGGATGCTCACTGGAAGAGTAACAGGCAATTTGCTGCATCATAATATTGATAAAAAATGGTTCTTGCTCTTCGGATCGTTAAGAGCGGGGGGTTGTTGTAAGGAGGCTGCCCCATGCTAGCTTTCAGAGGGTATGTCACACCCTTGGAGTCCTAAAGTATGTCGTTGTTATTAATAGTGAGCATCTGGCCATTATGTATGTCATGTTTTCTCCTGCAGTTCTCTGCAAATGACACTGCTGCCTGTCGAGGAACCGCTTCCTGTGCCACTGAGATGCAGCCGCCTCTGCAAGGAAGCAAATCTGCTTAGCAGGGCGCAACAACACGACACAGGGGTTTGGGAGGGGAAGTGAATCATTCCACGTTCGACGCAAGCCACTAAGCAGGGGGGAATTGTAGGGGCAGCAGCGTCATGACACACCACGAATGCTGCACAGGACACCTGGGTTAACAGCCTGCCCTGGTGAAAGGCACTGTGCCTCTTTGATGTTCGCACATGGTCAGACTGAGGGGCAGCCCCTGTTCTCATGTGTTTCCCTGCTAGGTCAGGCAACAATGCAACTCTGCGTTTGAAATGCTTGGAAAGCATTGTGCATACCCACATGACACCAGGCTGCGTGTGTCGCACTAAGCGGATTGTGAGACAGCCTGACCATGCGGTGCCAGAGCCCCAGGCTGCTCAGCAGGAGGATGCTCCGTTTTGAAGAAGCAGCCAGGGCTTGCACTTACCTTGAACACTGCTCCCCTTATGGAGAAGAGTGGGAGGCAGAGACGCAGGAAGCAGGAAAAAAGAGGGCGCATGACCCTCCACGGAGCACCCACCTTCACGTGAGCAGATCTAGGATTTTGAAAAGGGAAGTGCAGATATTGTGGCACATCCTCACATATAACACAATGCACTTTTTTTTCCAGTTAACGAGACACGGGATGCTTTCCTACTACGCTAGGAGGCTAGCACTACATTATTCAGTTTAAGATGAAAGCAAAACCAAATTGAGCCATAGGAATGTGCACTCATTTGCTAGCTTATACATAAAGTTTTAAAAAAGCACAACGCACTAGGCAAAAATAGTCAAAAGATATTGTTCCATGAGGTCTGTAGTCATCACAGTTAAATGTACTTCTCTTAGATTCATAAAAGAAAATCTTATGTTCTTGAGCATCTTGACAGTGCCTCCAATACTCCACGGTCACTGTCAGTCATTTCTACACCTGAGTGAATACGACCACACCTGGTTTAAGGTTTTTAGCTAGAGCTGAAAACAGTCTGCAAGGCTGTGACAGAGATAGACATTGCCAGGAACGGCCAACAGGCAGCAACACTGCAGAAGAAAGGACAGTTTGACTAGTGGGACATGACGTTAAAAAGGACAGAGGGCCATTAACACCTGTATGTGGAGGGAGATTAGCACCACTGCACCCCCATCTTGCCACATGCAATCTCAGCTGGAAAGGGAAGGATGGGGGGGGTTGCTTTGTGACAGTTCCCTAATGGGCTGCCTCTATGATGCCAAAGGCATGAAGGCCGCAGGCTCTGAGAACAGGCGCATCGTCCTCTTGCCTCTCCCGCCACTCTCCGCAGGGAACGCCTGATCCTGAGAACTGCCTAGGAGGGGCGCAGGCACCTGCTGGGGCTCGCCCTGGCACAGCTGGGTGGCTGGAGGGGCTGAGGGAGGCAAGCATTGCCCTGTGCAATGGAGGACGCAGATGCTGTACATGATCGTGGTACCACATGCTGCAGGCAGTGGTACTTGCCAGCCCAAGTGGTACTTGCCAGCCCAAGTACCGGAGGCAGTCTAGCTGCAGGCACATGTTGCTTCTCAGCGTTATGCATCAGCCTGCTCCCTTGCAGACGTCCCCTTAGATACCCTGGGTCCAAAGCCAGAAGCCCTTTGGCCCAGAACATCCTCCTTCTCCCAGAGGACTAGAGGCTGCCTTCAACCCACAGCAAAAGGGCAGCATGAGACCACACTGCCCTGGATGGGGCTGGGGGGGACAGTGATGTCCCTGCAGGCTCATGGCATAAGTGGGTAGCGATGTGCCCATGCCAGAAGCAGGTTGGTTGACTCTGCTTTAGGGAAGGTCTCAGCTGCACTAGCAGGGTTCGGGCACGGGGCCCAGCTCTGCCGAGGCCCCATATACCCATGCAAAAATGTGAGGAGCAGCCCCTCCAAGCCCACCCATCCCTCCTGTGCAGTGACGCTCAGGCAGGGGCTAGCAGGGGAGCAAAGGGGCCACTTTGCAGCCTCTGGTGTGTTCAGGGCAAGGGCCCTGTCCGGCTTGCCAAGAGCCCATTCTCACAGGCACTGCAGAGCCCTAGCACCACTGAAGATCCAAGCCTGACTGTTGTACCCTATCCCAGCAGACACACTGAGGACCGAACTGGGGACCTGCAGCGCTGTGAATGCAAATCCCAGCCCTTCCTCAGGCCAAGCTCCCAGTCAAGCAGACAATGCTGCTGGCCCGGAGGAGCGAGGCTTGGAGCCAAGGGAATGAGGCCAGCAAGGCTGCAAATGTTGCACGGCATCCCCCGCTGTGACCAGAACCACGCTCCCCACCATGCGTAAGCAGAGATTAATTTGGGAGGAGGCAGCATGAAAATAAGTCCCGAGTCACTCCTTAGGGGGGTGGATTGCAGTCCCTGGGGGTCTCCTTTCGGCAGCACGCCATACTCACAAAGGAGAGAAAGACTTGCTCCTATCTACAGCTTGTTCCCTCTTTGCCAAGGCCCAGGACACCCACCCCTGCCACATGCTTTCTGCCCCATTCGTCCCGATACCTGGGCTCTGGCAGGAGCAAGCGGCTCCGTGGGAGAACACCGAGATGCCTTCGTGCAGTCGTGGGGCCGAGCTGCCACTCAGAGAGCTCTTTCCAGGCCTCCAAAGAGCACAGAGGAGATGTGAAACCAAAGGAAGAGGATGACTCACGGCCACCTCCCACAGCAGCTCTGGGGGCTGCTCCACAATGCTCACTCCAGCAGGCCTGAGAGAGCCCCACGCCGGCATGCTCCAAGGCTAGCCGGTTTGTGCAACGCAGTCCTTTCCCCGCAAGTCTGCAAGCCCAGAGCCTCCGGTTTGGGGCTCTTGCCTGGCGCCCATCGCTGCGGTGCCTGGGGGCTCCAGGGGGATCTGGGGCGTGTGGGTCTCACGCAGGAGGTGCAGCTGCCTCCCGTGCTTTCCAAGTAACTGTGTTCAGCCTGTGAACTTCAGCTTCTGTCTTGTATTTTGTGAGCTGAAGGTGCGTGACAAGGCTTCTTGTACACTGTGGGTACCGGCAGCCTCCCCCAGACCTCCTATCTCCAATGCTAAGCCACTAACGTCGCTGGTTTTTCCCACCACTCTCATTGCTAGCCCATGTGGGTGGAGCCACAGAGCGAGCAGGGACGGTCCTGCTTTGGTGACGGCCTTTAATGTACAGATCTTCGGCTGGTTTCAGCTGACCTCTGTCCTCGAACTGGTCTGACCAGAACGGATGCAAACCCCTGTGTGGACGCTCTCCTTCGAGCTTAAGGAGGGCTTGTCTCTGTCACTGAAAAATGCTCCAAATTGACTTCTATTAGCCTGATAAAAGCCTGGTTTAAGCTGAAGAGTGTTCAGAGTTTGCACCAGTTTGAAATAGTCTTGGTGTTCTTTTAAATCACGCTTAAACAGATGCAGCTTCCTCATGTCGATAAAAAGACCACTCGAAGAGGCAGTTTTACTAATTCTGTCTAATCCTGACTCATCCAAACACAACAGCTTCTTTGCTTCTGTCACCCACAGGGCCCAAGGCCCTTTGCACAGCTCTTGAGGCGTTCAGAAGTATTTAATGGGCAGAAAGAGCTTCGCGCTGCTCAAGTACCGTGCTGCTCTCAGGGGCCACGCTTTATTACCGCAGATATTTGTACTGGAGGCACTCCAAAAACCATTGCAACAGGGGAAGGGTAGACACAGCAAGAGGCCGTCTCTGCTCCAGGGGATGTAAAAAAGCAGAGGAAGTAATGTTATCCTCATTGTAGGGGATATGACGCCCAGGGTGTCTGGGACACAGGCAGGAATTGAACGCAGGTCTCCGCTGGCCTTACCAAAAGGTCACCCGTGCTCTCAGAGTCATTTTTCCACTCCTGTCTCATCCTGTCCAGCAAGAGCTGCTCAGCAAGAGGTAGCCCTGCCTCCTGTCTCTGGGGCTTCTCACCCAGGAGGGGCAGTTTTACCCCAGCTGGAGGCTCTCCAGAGCTGCTCAGACACATGGACTCAACAAGGCATGTTGCTGGGACTGCCCTGGCCATCTGTGTGCACCCACTGCCCAGCACAGGACACCCCACACCCTCCTTAGGTTGCACAAATCCCCACCAGGCAGTGGCTCTCCCACAGGAGCCCCCAGCCTGGGCTTACGCTGCAGCTAGCCCCTTGCATGGATACATGTCTTTGGGGTGGGACAAAACGTGCCCGTTGCACTGTGCCATGTAAAAGCTTTAAGCACCCTCTCTGCTTTAAAGCAAGTCCATATATAGAGCAAGTCCAAGCAGTTAATTAAATACTGTACACTAATAAGAAGTCACATGCACAGTGTGAGGCAGAGAATGTGGCACTGGACTCATGAGTGCCATCAGCAGAGGCACCGGCAGCCAAGAAAGGGCGATGTCTTCCCCGCTGCGCGAAACTGTTCCAGGCCCACTCACCTCCTGCCTGCTGGTCTCCTGCAGTCCCCGTGCTTCCCCCATTCACCATGGAGCGGGGTGTTTCTAGCCCGAAGTTGACTATAACAGGAGTCCTGCTGCCCTCCACTGGTGGAAGTGTTTTGTGTCTGGGGGCACCTGTAGCACCTCGTTCCCAAACTCCAGCTGGCAACCAAGGTGGGATGATGCCAAGAGCAAACGCAGCAGCTGGTCATGGTGGGAGGCACTCTGAGGTTTGCTAATAGTGCTTAGTATCACTTCCCTCGTCCAGGGCTGATTACCCCTGCCACCCGACCTTCCCTTCCTGAAGGTCACTCTATTAAATGAATAGGGGGGGGAAAAAATCCTACGCAGCAAAAAGGAAGCTGCATCAGTGTCACAAGGGCTTCTGTGGGAAAGAGAACCAACTTCCTTACCCACTGCTACTGGCCGGTTTCAAGAGGCACAATAAGTATATTTAGGCTGCTCTAGTCATCTTCTTCACGTGCCCTGCCACTACAGTTATACATTTCCCAGTATCAGGGCAAGGTTTCTCCACAATGCATGGTTGCTCCAAGAGCCACGGACCAAGAGACATTCCCTGGCCTGTGTTGCACCCTAGTTTGGTGTGTCTGGGCCGTGAGAGCAGGGTCTCGTTCCACCTGTTCTCTTTTGGCCGTCTGACTCCTCTTCCAAGGTGATGCCCGATCCCGCTCTGCACTTACAGGGAGGCAGTCAGCAATGCCAATACTCGTTCTGGTGTCTGCAGTCAATCTGCCCAGCCGAACGCACCAGATTTCCATTCACGTGGCCACTGGTGACTGTTTTAAGCAATTCCATTGTGACAAGGAAGCTTTTCCTCAGCTCCAAGTGTCTAACAATTAAAGTGTGGACTAAATCTTATGTACTGTATTTTCCAGTGTACGAGATGCCCTCCCTTTCCCCTCCTCCCCTAAAAAGGAGCTGCTAAAGTGTGGTGTGTCTTATACACCAAGGCCACAGGAGGAAGTAGTGGGTAATTACTATTAGATACTGGTACCTTGACAATATGCCCAGTGACATTGTGACAGTCTGCAAGTCCTGTTTAGTCCTTTACACAGAGGAGCCCCAGGATCTGAAGTGTTGCCACGTTGCCACTAGGAAAAGTGGGAGAAGCAGGAAGGGGCTATAGCAGCTCGCCCCTGTCCCCATAGGTTCCCCTGCTTGCTGCACTGCAAGCACACGTCCTTTCTCCTGTGTGACCCAGCCAAGGCCGCCTTTGTAGAGGCAGGACTCATATGCCAAGCTCTCCTCATCCCCTTTATTTGTCATGATCCACTGGGGTGTTAAGCCAAGTGGGTGGAGCGAGGGGTTGCAGAGGGAAGCCATAGTTTGGAGCAACAGAGGGCACATCTGAGTTACAAGCCAGGGGGTCAGAAGCCAAGTGCCAAGTCGGGGGGGCTAAGCAGCATCAGGGTTCAGGAAACAAGCCAAAGTCAAGCAAAAGTTTAAATAGTAAACCAAAGGGGTTCTCAGAATCAGAGCCCAGGCAGTAAGCCAGGCCCAAACTGGAGTCCAGAGTCCGAAGTGCCAGGTACATGGCCGGACGTACTGTGGCAGGGACCAGAGAAGCCACAAAGGCAGTATCTATCTACTCAAGGACCGAAACCAGTACTTTGCACAACAGGACCCAGTACCGCAGGAGGTCCTTAAAAGCAGCCCCAGGTGGAAGGGGTGCAGCTCAGCTGGGCCTGCTTTGTCAGCTGAGTGCAGCTGACTTTGTTACAGCGGATGCTTTGCAGAAACCTCGCATTACCTTCCTGGCCCCCTCCCTCTCTTTATTAATTGCTGTGAAGGCAGTTTGATCACTTATTGCTGGGGCGGGGAGGTGCCATAAAATACAGTAATACTGTAGTAGGTAAACAAGCTGCACTGTGCATGATGCAGCCATTTCTGGGGAGCAATCCACTGAGCAGAGCGCAGCTCTCCTACAGCACAGTGTTTAGTAGAGGGAGAGTGACTTGCTACTGAGAACTAGGCAGCAGGCAATTCCCTGCTTGGAGTTCAGCCAGTATAGTACATTTTCCTCCCGGCCACGGCATCCTGATACTGACTGTCAAGCTGCAAAGGCACCAGGTGACAGAAGGCAGGATTCCACCCTGGACACCTACGGTGAGTGGAGGTTGGGGGCAGGAGACACTGGGCAGCTGGAGATCCCGGCAGGCTGGGTGTATCACTCACTGAAGCTGCTGCAGCACCCCCAGCTGCTGCAGGGTGGGAGCATCTGGGGGAACAGGCATAGCACCGCCGAGCCTGGCTGGGGAACTGGGTGCAGGCTCGGACCCAAAGAGTACTAGTTGATGGGAATAAATCAAATGTGGAACAAGGTGACCAGTGGAGTCCCTTAGGGCTCAGTACTGGAGCCAGTACTCTTCAACACCTTCATTAATGATCTGGATTTGGGCATCAGTTTGTGGGTGACACTAAACTACAGGGGAAGGTGGTCACACTGGAAGACAGGCTGGGGATACAGGCCAACCTGGACATACTCGCAAGGTGGGTGGACCAAAACCCGACAGCATTCAATGTAGAGAAGTGCAGGGTGCTCCACCTTGGGAGGAAAAACCAGCATCATATACTTACAGGCTCGGTGGTGCTATGCTTACTTGCACCACGACTGAAAGAGCCTTGGGGGTCTTGATTGATCAAAAGATGAACATGAGCCCCCAATGCAATGCTGTAGCCGGCAAAGCAGACCAAACTCTGGCATGCATCCACCGATGCATCTCAAGCAAAATCAGGATGCCATCCTCCCGCTTTACTCGGCCTTTGTGAGGCCACAGCTGGAGTACTGCATCCAGTTTTGGGCCCCCCACTTCAGGAGGGATGTGGATAAGCTTGAGAGAGTCCAGAGGAGAGCCACCTGCATGATCACAGGCCAAGAAAGCAAGCCTTATGAGGAGAGGCTGAGGGACATAGGACTCTTCAGCCGGGAGAAGAGAAGGCTCAGGGGGTCTTTGTGGCTGCCTATAAATGTATTAGGGGGTGCACCAGGATCTGGGAGGACAGCTGTTCACCAGGGCACCCCAGGGGATAACAAGGTCTAACAGCCACGAGTTTCTGGGAGGCCGATTCAGACTGGACATCGGGAAAAACTTCTTTATTGTCCAAGTGTCCAGGGTCTGGAACAGACTCGCCCCAGAGGTGGTGCAAGCACCTACCCTGGACTCACTCAAAAGGTGTTTGGCTGCTCATCTTCCTGGGATCATCTGACCCCAGCAGACTTCCTGCCCTTTGGGCATCATCTCGCGAGGTCCCTCCCAGCCCCTAATGTCTATGAAAACTAGGGAAACCTCCCCGGGCAACCTACTTTTCCCCCTGCCAGGACGCCAGCGGGCAAGAGGTCCGCGGGGCCTGACCGAGAGGAGACCGCCCCGCACCGTGAGGGAGTGGGGGTGCTTGGCAAGGATTTAACAGCCGGCCTTGCGCCCCCTCTGCACAAAGTCAAGGAAATGGGCAGTGCCCTCTGGTAAACCCACATCAGGGCCTGGTCCCCACAAAGGGCGAGGGGAGGCCATGGGGCAGGAAGCGGGGGGAGGGGCAGGGGAGTGTAGGGCCGCCGCCGCAGCAGGAAGCTCTTGCAAGCAGCCCTCGGACAGGCAAGCGGAGCAGCCAATGGGCGGGCGCGGGCAGGGGGCGGGCTCAGAACGTCCTCGCGAGGCGCGAGGGCTGCGCTGCTGCTGCCGGGTTCGTGCGCCGCCATCGCCACCCCCAGGTGAGGGGGGGTGGGGGTGAACGCGTGTGTGCATGTGCGTGTGCGTGTGCGCCCGGCGCTGTGGGGTGAGGGCGGGGGGCAGCGGACCGGAGCGCCCGCGCTTGGGGAGAGGCCGGCCGGCCGGCCAGCCAGCCAGCCACCGAGCGTTCGCACGGCCATGCACGCGCATGCGCACACAGATAGACACGCACAGAGACGGGCACACGCACAAACATAGACACACACGCATGCATAGATAGATGCATGTAGCCACACAAACACACACGCATAGACACCTGCAGACATGCACACGCATGCATAGACATGCACACAGAGACGCACAGGCATGCACAGACACCTGCTTGCATAGAGACACGCGCACAGAGACACACATGCACATATAGAGACACACACATGCATAGACATCTGCATGCATAGAGACACACGTGCATAGAGATGCGTGCACAGGCACACAAATACATATACACTTATAGAGACATATACATAGGAACACACAAACACATGCATAGAGACACACATAGATACATATACGCACAGAGCCATGCACACAGAGACACACATGCATAGACATCTGCATGCATAGAGACGCGCACACAGAGACACAAACACACAGAGACATGCATGCACAGACACAAACACACACATACACTCATAGAGACACACACATAGGAACACGCAAACATGCATAGAGACACACATACACAGAGACACATGCATAGAGACATGCACACAGACGCACACACAAAGACATGTACAGACACATAGATATGCACACATGCACACAGAGACATGCACAGACACAGATATGCACACACGCACACAGACACACACAAGAATTGAGACACATACACAGAGACACACACACACCCACACGCACCCCGCCCCCTCCTCCTCCTCACACTCGGTCCCACGCCCACTGTGCGCTGTACCTCTCCCTGGGGTGGGGGTGGGGGGTCGCCTGCCCGGGGAAGCCGGGCCCAGCATGAAGCTCCCTATGTTCTGGGCTCCTCGCTTGAAAGAGGCCTGGGGTGTCCCCAGGAGCAGGTGGGCGGCAGGAGTTGGGCACGTTCAGCTTGCAGAAAAGGTGCTGAAGAGGGGACGTGACGGCAGCCTTCCAGTGTCTGCCAGGCTGCCCTGGCAGCCAGGGCTTGGCACTAGACTGGGCAGTGCCAGTGCTCCTATGGGACCAAAGCCGGAGGTTTCTGGCTATAGGGTCTTATGTCTCCGCTCAGGGTCAGACCAGCACCGTAGCTGGGGTCAGGAAGGACTTTTACCTCCTGGTCAGGTTGGTACGGACTGGTGGGTTTTGCCTTCCTCTGTAGCAGGGGCACGGCCCTCTGCATGGGATTGCTTGAGTGTGAACTGATGGCGTGTCACGGCAGCAGGATGCTAGGTGCCTGGCATCCGCTTCACTGGTGGCAGGTTCCGGTGTTATGTCTTGTGTTCATTCAGGTTTCATGGCAGTCTGATGGAGAGTTTCGCTTATGGCTTGTACAGGATGGTTTGCACAGGGCTGATCCTGCCTCAGGCAGTGGGTTGGATTAGATGTGGCCTCTGGAGGTCCCTTCCAGCATCACTTCTCTAGGATTTTAGGATTCAGTTTGTGCCTCGGCTCCACAGGGCTGCAGAGAGGGGACTTGGTTATCCCTGATTCTGTCCTGATGGGGACCAGGTCTTCCCCGGTGTGAACCAGGTTGGTTCCCAGCTGCTGTGGGCTGAGGCAGTGGTGTCAGGCATATGGCCCGTGGCACTGTATGATCTGGATTGATATCATGCCTCAACCCCAGCCCCCTTCTGCATGTGGCATGCAGGCCAGACACAACACTGCGTGGACTGCAGGCAGCACAGGGGTCCAGTTCGGCACACTGTGTCCACTGTGCCTCAGGCCCCCTATGCCATTGTGGGCAGTGTGTGTCCTGTGTCTGGGGGGCCACATGCCCAGCAAGCTGCAGGCTAGATCGGCTACACATGCTGCTCAGGGGGCCAGCATGGGGCATCTGCTTCATGCTGCACCTGGTGAGGAGGCCCCTGGCACCGGTGGCATTTATAGCACTGGGTGCATTGCCTTGTTTACAGGCTGTTTGTAGTGACGTAAGAGGAGGAGGATGAATTTGGCTCCCTGACAGCAGCAAACCATTGCTCCTTTAGTCCCATGTGTGCTGCTGCCTCTTGATGGAGCCTAGGTAAGTCCTGGTGGTGTGTGAACAAGGGATCCCCTTGCGAGAGACCTCCAGGGCTAACTAGAAGCTTTGCATCCTGCTTGTGTTCCCTGGAGCTTCAGAGCAGGAAGTGAAACTATTGCTGAACTGCTATAGCCGCTGCCCCTGCAGGTCTCTGTGCAAGCTGGAGCTCCTGCAGAGCTGCCAGACTCCGGGCTGCAGTCACTTGGATCAGGCTTCTCTTTCTAACCTGACTCTGTAGCTCCTATTCGCCTCTGCAGCACAACATGTATGAAAGAGAAAGTTCATCTTTGTTGAGACACTGGATCTGAGTCCAAGCAGAGTGCCCTTGGTGTTATATCCCACATGTGAGCCTACATTCCCGCCATAGCAGTAAATATTTAGTAAACGCGGTGCTGCAACATAAGGCAGTTAACTCATTGGACTGATTGAAAGCTGTTTATTTCAATCATAGGAGAATAGGACTGGCAGGGCCCTTGGGAGGTCGTCCCTTCCAAATAACCCCTACTCAGAACAGGATCTGCCTGGTCTAAACAAGGGGTGGGCAATTATTTGGGCCCAAGGGCCGCATAGGGAGTTTTGGGGAGCTGTTGTGGGCTGGGTCAATACTCCCTCCTCTCCACACCCCACAATAGGTCACCAAACCTCACTGTGGGATGGGGCTGTGGGTGCAGAGGGGTGGAGGTAGGGGGAGCTGGTGTGGGTGCGGGCAGCAGCTTCAGCCTCCAGCCTGCCCTTGTACCCCAAGGAGGGGCTCAGGCAGATGCCCCGATCTCCAGGGGGAAGCTGCTACATGCGTCTGCAGCTGGTGCTGGCGCCCACCCAGCACTGGTTGCTGCACATGCATGGGTTGGGAGCTGATGCAAGCTGTGGGGCTGTGCTGTAGCTGCAGGATGGTTGGGGGAAGAAAGGGCAGGGAAGGGGCAGACAGAGACTGAGAAATGAGGTACCTATGATGAGCAGTAGTGGCCGGTGCTGGGGAAAAGCAGGAACCAGCAGTGGGTGTACTCGCTGCTTCCAGGGTACTTCTGGCTGTGGCTGCCCAGAGCCCACCCTGGGGCTGCCCTGTGGCTCCTCTCCTGTGCCGCCACCCCGCAGGCCCAGGGCAGGGCAGGGCGGCAGCCAGAAGGAGCCACAGGGTAGCCCATGCTTGGGCTTCGGGCAGCCACAGCCAGAATGGCTGTAAGCATGCCCACTGCCAGCTCCTGCTTTTGCGCAGTGCCCAGCACTGGCTGCTGTTGCTTATCATGGGCAGGGCTGATTCTTGCCGTCTCCCCCTTTTCCCTCCTTCCCCACCTACTTCCACCTCTGTGACCTGCTCCTATGGCACGACACGGCCCTGCAGCTTGCACCAGCTCCTAGCCTGCACACCGGAAGCAGTGGCAGGCAAGTGCTGGCATCAGCTGTGGATGCAGGCGGCTGTTTCCCACTGGGGATGGGGGCAGCCTCCCGGGTCCACAGGTGGCACTGCTCCATCAACATGTCAGCTGTGGTCCCAGGCAATTGCCCCGATCCCTGGAGGGAACTTGCAGTCAGCATCAAGAGCTGATGCTAGCATGTACCCAGCACTGCTTCTGGCACACGGGGCAGGAGCTGGTGTAAGCTGTGGACAGTACCAGGACAGTGCCAGATGTGCCTGTCCGCCTGGCATGACACAACAGCCAGAACTGATGGCCTCTCTGGGCTTGATCCTATTACTTTGCGGCTGCCAATGGGCTGGATACAATCAACTGGCGGGCTGGATGTGGCCCGTGGGCTGTATTTTGCCCACCCCTGGTCTAAACCATTCCTGTCAAGTGCTTGTCTAACCTGCTTTTAAAAACTTCCAAGGATGGAGATTTCACAGCTTCTCTAGGTATCTGTTCCAGTGCTGAACCACCCTCAGAGCAAGAAACTTCTTTCTAAAAGTCAATTTAAATGTTTCCTGTTGTAATTCAAGACCATGACATCTTGTGCTGTCCCCTCTGGCCATGGAGAATAGGTCATCACCATCTTCTTTTGACTGGGTTATGCCAAATGCTCCTGCTGGGACTCAAACCCAGAGGTTTCTCACTGCAGGGTTTTTCTTCTCTGCTCCGGGTCATACTGGTCGCCAGATTTGGGGTCAGGAAGGGATTTCCCCCCATGGGCAGATAGGTACAGACTGTGGGCGAGTTTGCCTTCCTCTGTAATGGAGGGCATGGTCCTCTTCCTGGGCTCTTTTGAGCGTACATTAACAACCTTTGCAGCATCGGGATGTTTGTCACTATTGTCCCCCGAACTTTGCCTATGGCAGATAAGGATGCTATGCAGTGGTGCACCAAGGATAAAGATTTTCTTGGCCGATACCAATAGCCGATTATTAACCAATCATATCAGCTGATGCTGATCTGCTAACCGATTTACTTTAAAATGCCTTTACATAAATACAACTTTTTTTTTTTTGGGCGCACAGCGAGCAGCCCACATCTACCCTGTGCACAAATCTGGGGGGGCAAGGCACATGCCCCCCCATGCCTCCTCTGGGGGCTACATGCAGTGGTGGGGAGCTGCCTTCCCCATGCCCCCTGGACAAGCCTCCTATGGATTCATCCTGCTCCCCGCCCCAGCCCTGGGTCCCATGCACTGCCCTGGCTGGGCAGTACCTCCAGCCCTACTCCCTCCCTCACCATGGGGAGCTCAATCTGCCCCCCACATATTCCTTCTCTTCCCCATGCCCCTTCCCCTCCATAGACTTACCTGCAGGGAGCTGCTCTCCATGCTGCACGGCTGTTTTCCTGGCCACGTGCATGCATTGCTCCCTGCATCTCGCTCCCTTCAGCCCCGAGCAGGACCCCTTCCAGGCTAGAGTGCCATCCACTTGCAAGAGGAAACCCGCTGTTTCCCAAGGGAACCCAGGCATCCAGGGATGCCAGCCGTGTGGGGGAAAGGGAGCCCAGGTGTCCAGGGCCCTGGCCAGAAGACATAATTATTGGTAATCTTTATTGGCTACAATGGCCAAAAAAAGCCAATAGCCAATAATGTCATTTTCCCTTTTATTAGTGCCGATTAAATGGGCAACGATATATTGGTGCGCCTGTAGTGCCGTGTCTTGTAACTTTGCGACAGGGCTCATGGGAATGGTAGGAAAGTAGGGCTGGAAAGTACCTCGGGAGGTCTTCTAGTCCAATACCCTGCTCAAGACAGGATCACCCCGAACTAAAATTCCCTGTCCAGTGTTTGTCTAACCTGCTCCTGTAAACTTCCCAGGGTGGAGAGCCCACCGCTTCTCTAAGCATCCTGTTCAATGCTTGACTACCCTCCTAGTCAGAAAGCTCCTTCTGGGTTTTTCTCTATCTCCACCCTAATAAAATACTTTGAGCTATTCTAATTATTATCAGGCCGGGAACTGCGGTCTGCAAGGACAGTAGGTTTATTCTCTGTGGAGACCAACCATTCAACGGAGGTCCCAGCCTGCAACAGGAAAGCACGTGAATCCCTGCCATGGGGAGGGGAGAGTTGGGGGGAAGTTACATTCATTGGGTCTTTTTTCCCCCTAGGATCTGAAGGAAGATGACGTTTGCCGAGGATGAAGTTTATAAGTACATTAAGCAAAACATGTCCAAGTTCCACGTCATCCGCGTGGAACAGATGCTTCCCTTTGTGTCAGCATCCCTCTCTGTTCCAGATGTGGTAAGTTTTATTTATGTCTCCGGGCTGCTCTTTCTGGATTGCTTAGCTGCTCCCAGAGCCCTGCCCAGCCTTTGCCAGTGGCTGACAGACCCCTGCTCCTCTGCTTTGTCCTGTTGGGCAGGAGGAAATTCGAGCCGTGTTGAACAGCAGGGGGAACCACGTCGCCGTGTGGGACTTCATTGACTTCCTGAGGCGCCGGAATGGATGGGTGGAAGTCTTCCTCAACGCCCTCCATCAGGCCAACTTTTGGGCACTGGAAGAGGAGGTGCAGCGGGTGTACGAGGCGATGCAAGTTCGTAAGTGGCCCCATGTTGCCTTTCTGCAGGCTGTCCTTGACCCCTGGGCCTCCAAGAGGCGTGCGTGGACTCTGGTACCGCGGGATGTGCAGCCCCCACAGTCCTTCACATATTGTCTTCCATGCGCACGCAAAAAGCAGGACCGTACTGGGTCATGCCAGTGGTTACTCCATCTAGCCCAGCATCTGGACCTTCTGGCCATGCTCCTTCTGGTCCAGGTCCTGGCCAGCATCCATCTACCTGACCAGGAAGGAGGCACTGGCCAGGGGGAGGTCTGTTGTCCTTTCCCTTGTCTGTACACATCTCCAAGTAGAGTTTCACTGGATGGCATCCTCTGGCTCCTTAGGTGCATTCAAGGGGTGGTGGGTGCTGCATGGAGACTTCCTTGGTAGCCTGGTTATGACCCTGTCACCTGCATTTCTGTTCCTGTTCTGCAATTTGTTGTCCCAAGAAATCAGGTGCTAGGTGCCTTGTGGCTTTTCTCTAGCCATGGCAGAAGCTTGTTATTCCTGCTGGGCTGAGGCCCACTGCCTCCAAAGGCAGCCTGGGGTGGGTGCTTTAAAGGGAGAGCATACATAACTTGCTGGTTTAGAGTGTGACCCATTCCCTGATATCTGCCATTGTTGGTGTGGGGACATTGGAGGATAAACCCCCGGTTATCCTCTGTGTGCTGGGAGAGGCTGGTCTGCACAGGTTCCGTTGCTGGGGGTGTTTAAGAGCAGGTTACATGTGTTTAGCTGGGCTGGCTTAGACTGGACTGATCCCACTTAGACTGGAGCCAGGGGGTGGCATATGAGTGCTTCCCTAGGTCCCTTCCAGCCTGCCTGTTTGTGGTTCAGTGAAGCAGGGAAGTACATTTTTCCCAGAGGGATTTGGGTGCATGTACGTGGGATCAGCGCTTGCGTGGGTTTACAGGGGTCTGGGCTTCGTTCCTGGTGGGGGTGGATGGTCCCTGAGCAGCGTGCCTGGGGATGCACAGGAAGTTGGTGGTAGAGCAGGGAGGAGGAGAATGGCACCAAGCACCCCGGGCGGGTGTTGGCACCACTGGGCCAGCCTTCTGCTGAGCCCAGTTGCTTTCCCTTGCACTGGGATGCTGCCTCCCTTTCTGCCACAGTCCCCAGCTGGCAGGGGGAGCCTATGTGAGGAAAGTACTTGGAGAGGCCAGGACTGAAGCCTGAATCATCCTTCCTTCCCACCCCCGAGGCTGATGAATCCCAGTCTTTAGCCTGTTTTTTAGATTCCCAGAAAAGTAGGTTTGGAAGGGACCTCTCTTCCCAGCCCTGCCCCTTTGAGGAAGTTGGGTGGAAAGGCAGGCAAGCTGGCTGAGCAGGGGTGTGGGAGGGCAGAGGCTGTCACTAGCAGGCAGTAGGTCCTGGCTTTTCTGATGTGGTTTCTGGGCCTGTTGGGTTGCCCTGCGTAAGGGTGTGTTTGATCCCACGGTGTGTTGTGTCAGGAGCTGGCTGGAGCCTGCCTGAGATGAGTTTGTGGGTCTCAGGGTAGTCCCTAGGGCCCACATGTCCCCCTGTTTCTGCACTGGCTGTTCCTGCCAGTCACTGTCTGACTTGGTAGAGCTGCCAGGAGCATGCACCCCTCTTTCTATGGGCAGGGGCCTTTCCCAGTATCGGCACATCCATGGCCAGTGCAGGCCTTGTTCCCAGCAGGCTGGTGCCCTTCTGCTCAAGGCTGCACCAGCCCTGCCTTTGCCCCTGCCTGCACAGGCCTCCTGTTTGCTCCTGTGTTCCCTGCCCCTGCCCACATGCTAGCGTGTGCTCTCCTTTCAGGTCCTGCTGTTCCATCCTCTCATCAGGCGACCAGATCCCCGTCCAGCTCCTCGTTGGCATGCAGCCAGACCTCCCCACCTGCTGAGAGTCCTGGCTCTCAGGGGTCTGGCATCGCCTCTCCGCTGCCCAGGAAGCCGGTGACACCTGCATCTTGCCCTCCCTCTATCGTGGCCTCTGACAGTGCTGCAGAGGGCTTCAGGGATCCGACGGTGGAGATGCCAGAGAAGGTCTGCTGCTCACGGAGTTGCCTCTTGGTCTGGATTTGGGCCTGACTCTTCCCCACTGAATCATATGGTGCATGTGGGGCTGAGTTCCCTCCGGCTTTGCCTGGCTGGAAGTCTCCTGTGGGGTGGGGCATGCGGGTTGGGGATGCTGCTTCCTGATGCCTGGCCCTGCCAGCTGGCTTCTTTTCCCCTGGTTTCTCAGGAGTTGCCCTTGTCTCCTGTTCTCCATGGTAGGAACGGGTGTGCAGGGTATCCTTTGGGGCATGCGCCAAACACTCCCGGCTCATGCCGGTTTCCTCAGTTAGAAGGTGGTCTCGCATGCATGCACCTCTGGGGCCAGGGAGGTCAGCAAGAGCCATCAGGCATGTCCCAAACCCACCTGGCTGCTCTTAAGAGGATGCCTGAGACTGAGGTGTCGGAGAGACACCCAGGAGCTGCCTCGCTGGAGCGTTGGGAGCGGGTATGCGAGGCATGCTCATGGTATTCATGTGAAAGCTGTTCATTGCTGTTGTGGCGGTGGAGACATGCCCTTTCTCTCCACATCCACTGATCTGTGACATCTCTCTTGAACTCATTTGTATAGTTATTCTCTCTGTCTCCAAGCTGCCCTGTTTCTGGAGAAGGGCTGAGGTACCCGGGCAGCACGGGGCAGGGAGAACTTGCAGTGGGCAGCAGTTTGGAGGGTCCCCAGGATCCTTGCCTGCCTGACTGAAGTGAAGAAGGGAACAGGGTGTGAAGCCAGACCCTGTCCCAAGGAGCCCCGTACCCAAGCAAGGTGCAAATAGCACTGATGTTGCGATCTAATCTCGCCCTTTTTTGCAGGTCCCAGAGTGGATTCCAGCCCCTCCACGGCAGGTTCTCAGTCCCCAGCAGATGAGAAACATATCAGTTGGGGCGGTGCAGGCCTCCTATAGAGGCAGCGACCCCGGAAATATCAGCCTACCTCCCCTGGACAGCCAGCAGAATCGTAGGGAGGTGCCAGCGGGACAAGCAGGGCTTGTAGAGCTGGATATGCCCAGTGAGCAGACCCAGAGCTGGCCCAGTCGCCAGCAGCAGCCAGTCTGTGTGAACAACGGGTATTTTGGGAACATGAATCACCTGAGCTCTGGGGCTGGTAGCAAAGTCCTGGTAACCGGCCGATCAGCACCAAGGGAGGAGCCAAGATCTGCCAAGACCCCCAACGCTAGCAGGAACGAGCCGGAAGAGGTTTCCTTTGTCTCCATTGACTGCTCCCCTCCACCAGGAGGGGCGGCCAGAGAGGGCCAGGGGGACAGGCCACTGGCTGGAGACTCACTCCAGGAGGATAAGCGCCGGGCTCTGGCAGGTTATGTGAATGAGAGTGTGGCATGCAGCACGGTGGATGTGCGCAGCCCTTTGCTGATTCAGAAGCAGTTTGATGTGGAGCAGAAACAGGCCCAGATGCTGCAAGATGGTGGAGGAGACGCAGGTGGGTCTTCCCTCTGAGGTCCTTGGCAGGGGACTCACTGTGACTGAGAGGGGAGCATAGCTCATGGTAGGGCTGAGATGCTCCCTGTGCCCAGAGCCATCCTGGATGAGGAGCAGCCAGGCAGGGTAGGACCTTCCACTATTGTAGCATTGTTATGTGCAGAACCAGGTGCTTTGAATCCTTAGCACTAGGCACCCCCCAGGGCAGGACCCTGACATGGTTTTGGCTCCTGGTGACCAAGGTCAGACAGCCTGTAAGGTGAGCTGTCCTGCTTTGCTGCTTCCTGTCCCATCCAGACCTGTCCCAGGTTCCAGGCCAAGAGGTCAAGCCTTGCTTGGAGATCATGGGTAGCAGAGAGATGTTATTCCCCTCTGAGATCATGGGGCTTGACTCAGAACTCCTTTAAGTCAGTGTGGGGTGGCTATCTACTGGCTTCATGGAGCTTTTGCTTGTGCCCCCGTCACCGTGTACTTCCCATCACAAGCAGACCTGGGTGACATCTTTTGCTCAAATGTTTTATGAGCTAAGATGGGGTTGAACTGCATGAGGTCAGGTTGAATTGTCAGCCCAAAATCCAGATATAGGGTGGAAGAGTGGGAGCGCTTCATACTGATAGTTTTGAAATGGAGCGCTTGGGGGTTGGTTTTGCCTTGAAATGCCCTGTGTTTCTTTACAAAATTTACCTAAATGTATATATATAAAAAAATATATATATACTGGTGTATATACATTTTTAAAGCAAAAACCCTGCCCTCTCTGTATAACAAAATGAAACATTTTGTTTTGGCTCAAACAGAGCAACATCCCCCTCCATCCCTCTCGTTTGCCCAGCATGCAGAAAAGCCCCTTGTTTGCCCAGGTCTGCATTGGTGCTCTAACCCGTTCGGTGTTACCCTTCTTTATGACTTTTCTCCTGTTCTTCCGTATATCTGGAGCAGCCTCCTGCTGCTTAGTGGTGTATGAGAAATCTAAGAAGTGGGACTTCATAAGCAGAGAGGAGCCCAGTAAGAGAGAAGTTGCTCCTGCCTTGGACGTGTACCCTCAAACAGGGGCTTTCGTAGCGCTGCGGGGCTGGAGAGAACCTGATGGTTGTCCAGACCAACCTAGCGTTTGTGTTGGGGGGATTTGGAGCACCCCTTCCTCGGAGACCTCTCCCCCATTAATGAATCTTGTGCTTTGTCTCTACCCAGACCTTCAGCATCACACCGCCGCCCCTGCTCTTGCAGCTGACCCCCAGCAATTGACTTCTACTCCTGTCCCGAGTAATGCTCCTCTAGCCAAATCCCAGCCCTTTGCTGGCCCACCCAGCACAACCAAGCTTCTGCACCTCTCTAATTCTGGTCTTGCTGGGGAGTCTCTGGATGCCAGCAGCTTCCCCTCTTCTGCAGCTCGCTCACCATTGTCCTCTGGCTCAGCGCACTTGGCCTGCGACAGCTCCCTGGATAAGATGAAGACTCCGATCCAAGAGACCAAATTGCCAGAGGGGGGGAAGAGCAGCAGCAACTTCTCTGTGCTGCCCCAGAAGGAGGTAGGTTGTCTCCTGCGTGTGGAGCATCCCACCTGGTTTGCTGTCTAGGTTTTTAGCCTCAGTAAGAATGGATGCTTTGGATAATGACATCTTTGCCTGATGCTTCCCTGTTCAGCCAGATCCTCCCAGTCCTCAACCTTTTCCTCCTGAAGTTTCAGACTTGAAGCAGGTGGCTTGTTTTGGTGGGGGGGGGGGGAGG
>NW_017729033.1:5628934-5634559 GCF_001723915.1 Gavialis gangeticus
GGGGGTGCGCGGTCTGTCTTCTGCTCTGCCCCAGCATTTTGTCATGCGCATTTTAAAGAGGCCCTTGGGCTAATGAGTATGATGGAGACATCTGTGCAGCTGACTGAAATCCTGCTGGGAGAATCAGGCCTCCCCACATTAGGGCCCTGGTCCAGTGCTTACTTGAGTCAATGGGAAATTTCCTGTTCATACTCCAGAGGGCTTTAGATCACAGCCCACAGGTAGGAAAGGCTCATTGGGTAGATCCTTTAGTCTGTCTGCTCCTTGGCAGAGGGGTGATCCCTGCAACATCCTGTCGAGTGTGCTTTGCTGCTGTTAGTGTCCAGAGTGGTGAGGCTTCTGGCTTCCTCAGGGTCCTTCCACAGCCTATTGGATGTCACTCAGAGGAAGCTTTCCCTCCTATGCAGCCTGAAATGCCCCCTTTTAATCCTGGTGCTCCTGGTTATGTCCAGCTGCATTGCACTAAATCCCCTTCCTGGCCCAGTGGTTACTGTTTGCCAGTGCTGGTACCAGCTGCCTCAGTCCCACTGGAGCCCCAGGTGTGACTAGGCAGTACTAGCCCCCAGTCAGCTGCCAAGCTGCTTCATAGCTGTTCTCACTTTTCCTTGTCAGTCATCCCCTTCGGCATATGGATCATTTCGGTTGCTCTTGTCTTGGTCTGTCCCCATCCCACAGGCTTCGTCAGAGCCCTGATAATCTCCTCTCCATTTTTGCTCGCCATCCTTCCAGCCATGCAGCACCGGCTGTGCCCCATTCTCCTAGGTCGGGTACTGCAGGTGACCTGTTTCTTAGCTGCATGGGCTGAGCTGCATGACCTGAGCTGCTTAGCCTCTTGCAGTGTGGTTTGAGTGCGGAAGCTGTGGGCACTCACCAAGCGGCACTTTGATTTGTGATCCGAACGATCCCCTTTGTTGCCGTCCCTTGCAGGTGGTTCAAACCCCACAGCCCCCTCATTCGGATGTGAGTCAAGCCAAGCCAGAAATCTCTGGGAGCATGAGAAATGCCAGCCCGCAGAACCCAGCTGGCATGACCAGAAACATGCCAGACATCTGTAGGAGCTACCAGGTTTTTTGCAGCAGGGAGGAAGAGCAGCTCAGCAAGCCAGGCATGCTCTGCTCCACCCACAGCGAGCTCCCGGAGCAGCCAGCATGCCGGCAGCCTAGCTCACAAGACACAGACCCTGAGTATTCTGGGAGGTCAGACCGCTTTCTCCTCAGCGACCCCATCATGATGAGCAGCTTGAGCACGACCAGCTCTGACCCTGGAGGCGCCTGCAACCTTCAACCAGAAGAAAGTCGTTCTTCGTCCTTCTCAAAGCCACACCAACTGCCTTCGGCAGCTGTCAGTGGCCCTGAGAAAGATGAGGTTCCCCAGATTGGCCGAAGCACCTATCAGTCATTGAGCAGCAGCTGGGACGCCGCTGATGTGAGAACTCACGAGATCCACGTGACAAATGATCCTAGCTTGGAGCTGGAGGATGCTGTCGACCCCAGGGACAGGGACAGCACCTGCAGGACCTCTCCTGCATCAGCCTCTCCTGACTTGTCTGGGGGACGTCCTAGCCACGAGGCAGGCAGTAGCACGCAGCCCGATGGTCCTTGGAGTCCCACGGCACCTCTGAGAGATTCGGGACACAACGCGAACCAGCCAAGAGGAGACGGTGCCGAGGATGCCTCTCCCTATTTGGGGCTAGCCATGGCCGTTGCCTTCTTTTCTGTTGCGGGGTTGATGCTGTACAAGCATCTGAATAATTAGCAGAGGAGCGCAGCAGGGAGATGGAAGAACATCACTTCCTCTCTAGCCACCAAGACTTGGGTGAATGCCACGCTTAGCCATGTACGCAGATGGCTCCTTTCTCTTTCGGCAACATTTCAGTCAGCGGCTGTACAGCTGAGGCATGAGAGGGGGACTTTGGGATGCTCTGTTCAATCTTATCTGCAGGGAGGAGTCCTGCCACCTCAGATGCTTGACTCTATTGGTACTCTACCTGCTTCTCTTCCCTGGTTGCCATCTTGTAGGCTTCTCTCTCATACCCCCACCCACCCAGTGGGACCCTCATTGGAGAGGAAAATTTGCCCCACCCTTCTGGCAGTGCTCGGGGTCTGCCCCTGCCAGGGGGTCTCCGTGATGGGGACACCGTGCTTCTTCGCAAGTCGTCCCACATGTCTCTAGGGAATTTTTGGATGCCTTCCGCCAGCGCCAGGAGCAGTGGTGTGTTGTTTGCTGAAGCCAATTTCTGGGAACATCAAGATACTGCTGGTCCCTGGTGTGAGGTTTTGCTTGATGTCAAAACACGGGTATGTGGGGACCCCTTAATGCTAGGCCCCTGAGCTGGGGTCTCCAGTTCTCCCTCCCATGGTGGGAGCTCAGAGGAGCTGAGCTCTTCTGGCTTTCTGTTTGCTGTCAGGGTGGCAGCTCTCCGGTCCTTCCCATTCTTGGATGGGGTCTGCCATGCAGGATCCTCCGCCATGCTGAGCTCAATGCGGAGAAGGGCTCTGTGTGCCAGTCAGATCCCACTTAATGCCTTCGTTTGAGGGCACAGGTGATGCTAGGCCATGTGCCAAGCCACTTATGCCCTCTGGGGTAAAGTCCACCCTTGCCTTATACCTCACCAGTGGGACTCTGTCCAGGACTGGGAGCGCAGTCATTAGTATCTGATGGCTTTTTGATTCCTCCCTGTGCAAAGAGTGACCTCTGATCTCCTGTGGGGCAGGGGTGCGTGTCTTACAGTGCTACCTCCATTGGCCCATCCTTGGTACTCCTGGTAGAGGGGACATGGCTTGAATGGATCATGGGGGATGAAACTTGCAGCTTGGCCCTGTTCCAGGCTGGGACGAGGGCTCCATCCTCTTGCAAAGTCAGGATCTTCTGTTAGTGGGATGTCCCCTCAACATCCAGGAAACTGGCCTGCAGGGAGTGCTGCTAATTTGTGACCTCTCTCCCTCCCCTGAGCATACTTGGACCATGCTGCACTCCGTGGCCTCTGTCTGCAAGTCGGATCACTTGCAAGTGAGGGCAGTGCCTGGAGAGACCAAGCCTCTGTGCTGACTGGCCTAGGTGTGAATCTCCGTAGAGCTTCTCAGTGTACAGATTCAGGCTTTCCTTACCTGGGGAGGGAAAATGAAAGAGCTCCAGTCCCTTCATAGTGATGGTTAACTAAAGCATCCTCCAGTTGGACTCAAGGAATGAGGGACTGGTCTTTCTGCTAGTGTCCCAGCTATGGTGTGGCTGTCTTTTCCCTGTTGCATAATCTTAGTATTTTTGGCACAGAAACCTCAGCAGTGAGGGCAGAGCTGCCCCCCAAGCCTTGATGGCACGAGGTTCCTGCTTTAGCGTCTGTAGCACAGTGCCCAGCATATGGATGTGCCAATCTCCCTCCGCTCCCAGGTGCTTCAAATCACTGTGATGGCACAGAGCAACACGTTTTCCAGCCAGGGGTGCAATAGGTGGTTGCTCAGTCCTGCAATTTTGCTCCCCCCAACTATGAGGGCGTGAGGAAGAGTGGGGCAGACAGCCAGCATGCGCTCTCCCATGTGCTTGGCCTCAGGGCCTCTGGCTCTGGAGGCGGGCAGGGAGGTGTGTGAGCAATACTTCTCTCTGGCCCCAGTGCCTTGCACAGCTGCTGGGCTCCGGAGATTGCCAAGGACAGTCTCATTGGGAGACCGGATGCAGAGACCCACATGGGGTTTCCCACTTTCCAGCCCTGGGGACAGCCAGGCATACATGTGAGCATTGGCTGTGTGCTGCACTCTCTACCCCCCTGCCTCTGCACCCCAGAGACAGGGGAGCAGGGTCCCTGGACTGAGCACCCCCTAGTTGCACCCCTGGGAACCACTTCAAAATGAGGTACTTCTAGGCAACGTCTTTACTTAAATCCAAGATGAGGTTTCCCTCCCCGTCATTTAACATGGGTCAGGGAAAACCCCTTGTCTTGGATTCAAGTATGAACTGGCAGCAGGGTGGGGGGGAGGAGGGGGCAGGAGGCTGTTGGAGCTGCAGCTGCCTCCCTCTCCCCCCTGCCTCCCTGCAGCTTACCCTGCAGCTCCAACAGGCCCCAGCCCCAGCCCAGCAGCATAACAGTTGTGGCAGCTGTGGCTGGGCCCTGGCGCCATTGCCAGAGCTGTCATTGCCAATGCTGCTGCTGGGCTGGGGATGGAGCTAGAGTGAAACTGGAGTCCTGCTGGAGTGGGAGGAGAGGCTGCAGTGGGGGTGCAGAGGGGACCAGAGGAGGTGGGCAGCAGGCACTGCTCTCCTGCTGCCAAATCTGACCCCTGAGGATCCCTATTTCTCACACCCGCTAGTTTGCGGGGAAATGTGCATGTTCTGCATGAGAAAATACAGTAAATGATCAATGTTGGAGTAGCTGCAGGGCAAGATTCTCCGTGATGCTGCTGTGGTGGGACACCTGGAGAAGCCACTTCCAGGCAGTGGAAGGTGAAAGGTTTGGTCTCTTCTGGGTGGTTCGGTGCCCGGGCTCTTAGGTGGGACAGCCAAGGTGGCGGCCCTGTTGTTAACCTTGACTTACCCCTTTGTGACACAGGCCTGGGTGGTCCCAGGGGGGGTAGAGCTGCCTCCTCCTCCTGCTCGCCTCAGGCTTGTCAGTGTGGCTGCTGCCTGGGCCTGCATTGGTGTGGCTCCTTGAACCCAGAGGAGGAACGCCAGTGCTGCTTATCCCTTCCCTCCCCTCGACCAAATTCAACAGCAGGGAAAGAGGGGAGCCTGAGCAGTGGGGATAGCGTTCACACCCTGGGGTCCAGAGTTGCACCAGTGCCAGCTCTTGCATCCCCACCAACAAGCTGCCGAGCTCACTGCATGCACTGTGCAGCTGAGGGGGTGCCCCTGGCTTCAACTCTGGGTTGAAGGGCTGGGAAGTCCTTCAGATCTGGTCGAGTCGGGTCAAGGGGATTTGGGGCTGCTCCTGGATGAAGTGTTGCGGGCCTGAGCTGAGAACCTCCAACACTTTCATAGGGGCCCCTCGCCAGCTGCCCGGTGGTGATGGCCTGGGGGAACCGCGTCGGTGCTGATTCAGCCCAAGGGTATATGGAGGAAAGCACCATGTGGCAGTGCCAACTCCCAGAGCCACCTCCTCCCTCTGGCTGGGCTGTGTTGTCTCTTGCTGAAAGGGCCTGTCCTGCTCCTCACCCCTTCCTGCTCTTTGAGTTTTTGGATCTTGTCACGAATTGAGCTGGACGGCAGCACAGAGATCACCCTTACTCCATGTCCTGGAGCCCCAGCCTCAGCACCTGGAGGCTCCCTGGGCAGAAGGGACATAGGGCCAGGGGAAGGGAGATGAGAGCGGGAGCAAAGCATGGGGAGGAGAGGAGGGGGCAGAGCTTCTTGGAGCAGGTCGCTGACGCCTCCCCATTACTGATGGAGGGTTGGAAACGGGTGTACCTTGCCCACCCCTCCCAACCATTCCTTACTCAGGTGGCTGAAACTAGTGCAGGACCTAGTTTCATAGTTTCATAGATTAAGGGTCGGAAGGGACCTAGTAGATCTTCTAGCCCGACCCCCCGCCAGGGCGGGAGAACAACAAAACCCCAAAACAAGAAACGGGACTCAAATGAGTCCAGCCAGGTAGGCATCCAGCCTCTTCTTAAAGACCCCCAGGGTAGGGGCCAGCAC
>NW_017729033.1:5634604-5639789 GCF_001723915.1 Gavialis gangeticus
AGTTTCATAGTTTCATAGATTAAGGGTCGGAAGGGACCTAGTAGATCTTCTAGCCCGACCCCCCGCCAGGGCGGGAGAACAACAAAACCCCAAAACAAGAAACGGGACTCAAATGAGTCCAGCCAGGTAGGCATCCAGCCTCTTCTTAAAGACTCCCAGGGTAGGGGCCAGCACCACTTCCCTTGGAAGTTGGTTCCAGCTCCTAGCCGCCCTAACCTCACTGGGAGGAGCTCTGCAAGCTGTCGTGGGAGGGAAGGGCAGGTCACACCCTGCTGCATTCAGGGCTGTGGGTCCTTGCCATGTAAAATTACAGGGCCAGGGAAGACTTAATCTGGCTCTAAGCAGTGATACCTCCTCTCACGACAGCGTCCTGCACCTGCTCCACACAGCCAGAGGATCAAATCTGCTCCCCTGCTTGCCTCTACTCCAGCATTTGGGGCGCAAACCCCCATCAGGTACACCACTGGGGCAGGGATCTGAGCGGCACACAAGGAGAGGGCTGAGCCTAATTTGCAGCATGCCTGCCCGCAGGGTTAGCCACCACTGTCTCAGCCAGTGAGGGATATGTTTGGGTCTTCAGCGAGACCAGTGAGATGACAATGTGAGGGAGGGCAGCTAAAATTGTATAGTACCCAGTGTGTCAGCATAGAGGGGGAAGTGGTGAAGCCAGGTCGTGATCATCACAATGCTGGATGTCTGCTACCAGGGGCAGATCCAGGGGGGGTGCCCTGGCGCAGCTGCCCCTCCTGTTAATTCCTGCTCCATCCAAAGTTTAAAACCAGCTGCCTGGTGGTGGCAGCAGCATTTCTATTTAAGCAACAATGAGAGCATCAGTTGAATTCATGCCTCATTAAATTACCGGATTCCTGCTAAACTCTTCACTGTACCGGTGTGATTGACCCTCTCTCCTTGATGGTCCACTAATTAAGCCAGCCTCTCTTCTGCAGTTGAGCTGTCTGGTAGTGGCTCCTGGTAATATAGCTCCTGTTTCACAGCTCTGCAGACTGTTTTTAATTCATCTAATAAAGTTATATTTGTTTTTGCTTTGATCTTGAACTGAGTATTACAAGGGGCTCTTGCATATTAGTAAAGCTTCCAGTTTCTTTTCACCTGGAGAAAAATATGTGCTGTGGTATATGTGATGATGACACACCTCGCCATCTACACCTCCCTTCTCCAAATCCTAGATCCACCCATCTCTGTTACTGCTCGTGGCACTTACCGACCTGCTCTGTAATGGTCAGAAAATAAATGGTAACCATTCCTTCCCCTCCCAGGAGCTAGATTTCCAAAGCCAGTAAATGGCTTCCCACTGTCCCTACTGGGCTTTCCAAAAAAAAAATAAAAATCTATCAGCCTCTTGAGGCACCTTAATACCCGTGCAGATCTTAGCCCTGGTGTCCCCAGTGTTTTGTGACTCCCACTTGGTTTACGAGATGGGTTTGGTCTTGCATCTTAGCAGGAGGGTGGGCTAGGGTCTAGCCTGACTCGCATCAGCGGTGGAATTGCAGGTCTGCAAATTGCAAATGATGCTCAAGCCCAGCTCAACTTCCAGAGCCCAGCTGGGGTTGCAGGGCTGGCAGAGAGAGCAGCCCTCTCCTCACTCCCAACTGGAGAAGACTTTGCTCTCGGGTGATTGACACAGTAACATGGGAGCCCATGCGGCTGTGCTGTTACACAGTCACTTTGCAGCATAGAGCTGGGCTGTAGATGTTTGTACTTGTGTAGCACCTCTGAGAATTTCTGTGCATCTTCCACATACGAATAAATTCAGCCTCCCGTTGGCTGAGCGAGGTGTGCAGCCGTTATCCCCCTTCAGCAATCACTGGGGCTTGTACCAGGCTTAGGAAGAGAGCCCAGGAGTCCGAACTCTCAGTCCCTCTTTCTAAGCAGTAAGGCATGCTTTGTGAAAGCTACCTGTGTAAGGAAATGCAGATTTTTTCTAGAGTAACTTCATCCTGGAAGCTTTTCTTTATCCCCAAATGGCACAAACATCTCAAATCTTTTACTTCTAATTATGAGAAACTGATGTTTGTTACCATAAAGAGGGAACTCAAAGGGAGAGGTCAATTCTTTGGAAGCCAGGGATGAGCTTTGCAAGGGAGAGAGTGCATTTGACCATGTGAAAGCAAGCTGAGATGTTAAAAATCAGTGTGCTAAGGAGGTGGAGTGTACACAGTGATTATGTACACTTTCTCCAACATAATTCACAGCATATCCTTGGAGTGGCTCATGCTCCACCAGTCAAACCAAGTACTAGCCTCCTCTTGTTCTTTGCTTCCGTGCTCTTTTTTAATTGTATTTTTGCAGTCCTTTGTGGTTTGCAGTTATTTTTGCAGGATAGATCTATTTTCCATGAAACAGTTGCTTTGTAGCCACTGAACAGGGTAAAAGCGCACGAGCGCCTTTGCTTTAGGCAGCATGGGATTTTATTTTTTTCATATGAGGCTGCTGTAAAGCCACAGTGAGAGGTGCCTGTCAAGGGGAAGCCGTGCTCTCACGACAAGAGTGTTTTGTAAGATGCCTTGGCAGGATAAATAACAATAAAATAGTTTCTCAAGTTAAACTTGGGTTGTGATGCTGTTATGTGTGTTCCTTCAGCACAGAGGAGGCGGTCTGGCTCTTGGAGCATCTCTGGGACAGAGGGGGATGCTCATCAGGTGCTAGCATGGAAGTGAAGCAGTGATGGAGCTGCGACTAGACCTCTTGGCATCTAACTTGCAGTCCCAGGACCTTTCCAGATAAAGATTGATTGATGTGGCTGATCCTGTCCCAGCTTCTTTGCCCTGTGCGCCAAGTGGGTGGTGCCAGGTCCATCCGTGGGCTGGATCCGGTGCATGGGCTAGGCGTGGCAAGGGCCTGATCCATTGTGTGGGGCAGGGTTTCCATCCCTTTGTTGAGAGAGATGCCAGCGTTTTAATGACATCTTGCAAGGGGCTGGGTTGGCCAGGCCCTAGCCCTGCACTGTTTGGCTTTGTAACTGGCTGACACAAAATACCTCCTTACAGGTAAATTTTGTATTTAGTGCAATTTAACCAAGGTCTGGATCTTGCCTATAATCAAATCTGTTGGGAATTAAGATATTTGAGTTAATCTTCTTGTATTCCTTGTCCTCAGCCCATCTTATGGCAAGTCTACACCATCATTTTATAATGGTCTGAATGAAACCTTTGCTTCTGGGGAAAAAGCAGTGTCTACATGATGCATCCAACACCCTTGTGTCAAAGCGAATCCAGAATGTGTACCCAGGAGCAATCACTTCTGAAGATTGTTCAGGTACACGCTCAGATGTGTTGGTGGTTGGCCCCTCACCTTCCCAAAATACTTCTCACCCTTCCCAGTTGGACACTGGAAGCTGGCTGACAGCTTGTTTATATCCTGGCTCTTGGCCATGCTCTTCCCCTCTGCTTAGATGCTCCAGTCATCACCCAGGAGGCTCAAATGCAGATGTTAACATCTTTGCTAGGCCTATGCATCGCACTTGTCTTGAGGCCTGTGCAGAGGTCCTGCCCTGTGAGATGAGGTCAAAGTGCAGGCTTCCTTCAGGAATAGGCACAGAAATTACGAAGTGTAGGACATTGTCACTAGTGATTTGGCTGGGCAGGGCCAGCAATGGGACATGGTGTGGTACCAGCCAAGACCAAAGACTTGGAAGGCAGCCTACAAGCATGCAACCCACTAGATAACCCATTAGGATCCAGCCTAGTGGGTCAGGGAGCCCGGGAGGAAGGCTGGAGAACTGTCACCATCAAGGTCTCCTTGAGCAGGAAGAGGCTCTGCAAACAACATCCCCATGGCGTGGGTCAAACTACCCCCACACTTGCCTTTTCCTTTGAAGGTGAGACTCAGCGAGAGCCTTTCATTACTTCTCTTGCCTTTTGGTTGCAAGTTGTCAGGGACACTGGGGGTGTCCTTGACACCCCACATCTGTTATCCTTGACAGCAAAAGGAAAAGAAGGAGGGGTGGCAGGAAGGTGCCTGGGAAGTGCAGCAAGGCGACGTCCAGTGACTTTCCACCTGAGAGGGCAACCAGCCTGGTGTGGGAACCCTCCACTTTTGCTCCCTTGAACCTGCAGGCTGGGTTCTGGCTACAGCACCCTGTACTGCCCGGCAGCCCCAGAGAGAATGGTCTGTTCATAGCAGTCCTGCCCACTGTGCTCCCATGGACCGCCTTATAAGGTCTAATAAAAGATATCATCTCTACTACGAGTCCTGACCACCTTATTAAGCACATTCTGCTCTCACCACCCTCTCCCTACTAGGTATAGATGTCTGCTGTCTTCAGCTCTTGTGCATTATGCTTTATTTATGCTTTGATTGCACTGGAAAGACAAGGCTTTGCTTCCTTGGCCTCGAAGGGAGCTTTCTTCTCTCCCATCATGCAAACACCTGTGTTGGTAGGATACCTAACAGGCCAGGCAACAATGCAGAGTGGGTACTTGAAGCCAAGGGTACACAGGACAGGGCAGAACTCGTGCAAAGCAGGCACTGCTCAGGGTGCTCCTCTGTTCATGGTATTCATGCTGGTTGTGTACTAAGCATGCATTGCTGGAAGCTCCTGATGTCACACGGCATACGTGCACATGACCCGGGAGCCTGTCATGGTCCAGGTTTTTGCATTGGCCATGTACTAAGTTGAAAGTGTAAAAGGGCACATCTGGACTGGACACCTGTAGTCCTGGCATTGCCACACCCCAGAATTAGGCACCTGGCCCCCAGAGAGTGAATCAAGGCAATGAGGTGAGGCACTTGGTTCCCCACACAGTCAACGAGAGAGGCATTTGTGGGGAGCTGCCTCCGGAGAGATGATCCATGGGTCTGAACCCCTGCTGCTCTCTGACACCTGACTCAGGGCCAGGTGGGCTCAGAGAAGGAAATCCTCTTGTGAGGTTAGGTGCCTACTCAAGGCCACCCACTTTTTGCGTAATAGGCACATCTACTCTGGCTGCAGGGCAGCCCCTGCTGTCAGCTCCGTGTTCACTGCTGGATCCTGGTATGTGAAGAGGGCAGGTTTTCTTGCCCCGGTGCTGCTGGCTCCACTCCCTTTCCAGACTTTTGTGTGGGCTGGTTTCAAGGGTAGGTCCAGGGAAATGAAGTCGCACCTACCTTTGGTTCCTGCTCCACCCAAAGTTTAAAATCAACTGGCTGGCAGCGGCAGCAGCATTTCTGGTCAGGCTGCAGTGTT
>NW_017729033.1:5644789-5647171 GCF_001723915.1 Gavialis gangeticus
TGTGGGCTGGTTTCAAGGGTAGGTCCAGGGAAATGAAGTCGCACCTACCTTTGGTTCCTGCTCCACCCAAAGTTTAAAATCAACTGGCTGGCAGCGGCAGCAGCATTTCTGGTCAGGCTGCAGTGTTAACTCAGGTGTGGAAATATTAGCTCAGGTGTAGAAACAATTTTCAGTCAGGCATGGGATGCGGTGTCAGGATGCTCCAGGGGGCTAGATTGTTCTTTATAAATCTTAAAAATGAGATGTACATTTAATTCTAATAACTACAGGACTAATGAAACAGCATCTTTTGATTATTGTTTGCCTAGTTTGTTGTGCTTTTCATACAGAATATATGATGTAGCGAGGTAATGCACATTCCAATACAGTTAGATTTGCTTTTGCTTTAATCTTAAACTGAATTATATAGCCCTGGGCCCCTAGCTTATTAGGAGGGATCTGGATTTTTCATTTGCAATGGAAAACTGTGGATTTTCTCCTTTAAACCATGGGTTTCCTCTTGCAAGCTGGCAGAGTTCCAGCTTGCAAGGGGCTGCTGGGGGCAGGGGACTCCATGTGCATGTGCACGCATGCACATGCATGCACATGACAGCCAGGCAGGGTGGTGGAGAACAGCTCCCACAGCTCCCTCCAGGTCAGTATTGGGGTGGGAGCACAGGCAATGTGTTTGGGGGTGGGGCACGTGCCCCCCCTGATTTCTGCACCCATCTTGGGGTATGGGGCTGCAGCTGGGTCAGACCAGCTCTGGGCAGGGGCTGCCTCTGCAGACCAGTGGGAGACACCTGACACAGGAGGAAGTGCTGCCATGGCTGCCAAAGTGAGGTGCCCCTGTCCACCCGGCAGCAGCGGGGGCACAACTCCATGCGCTGCCACATCTCACCTTGGTGGCCATGGTGGTGCTGCGCTCCCTCCTGTGCTGGGTCCCACCCATTCCTGCCTGGAGCTGGTCTGACCCAGCTAGTCCACCCCATGCTTTGCTGTGGACACAGAAATCTGGGGGGGGGGGCATGTGCCCCTCCATCCCCCCAACATTTATCCCTCCCCATGCACTGGGAGGCTGGGGCCTGGGTGTGGGGGGCAGTGGGTCATGAGTGAGGGGCACCAGCAGGATGGGGGGGCTGTGGGTCAGGCATGAGGGGCACTGGCATCACCAGGGGGCTGTGGGTTGGGGAGTGATGGTCAATGGATGGGCAGGGCAGGGCATCGGCAAGTCAGGGCTGTTTAGTGCCACAAAGCGATGGAGGGGGGACAGTCACTGTTGGGCTTGTGTCCTGGTGAGTCAAAGGGGCAGGGGGAGCTCTGATTTTACATGATAAAAAACATAAAATCAAGCACCAACATTAATAGGTATTTAGAATTTATTTTATTATAATAAAGGCACTGGTAGGCTTCCAAATTGCTTTAAAGTTGTAACTATATCAATAAAACATTGTGTTCAATTGATATCTATCTATCTATCTATCAGCATTTCATTTTAATCATGGAAAAACATGGATTTTGGGGTTTTTAATCAGAGAATTTGGAATTTTTTCTTTTTTTAATCAGACAATTTGGGATTTTTAAACAGAGAAAGCCAGGATCCCTGCTTATTAATAAAGCTTCTAATTCATTTTTATTTGGAAAAAAATAGGTGTGTTATTTTTGCTGAAGCAGCGTGCCCTCTGCACCCTCCTTTTCAAAATCCTAGATCGGGGTGGCCAAAGTGGCAGGATTTTGTGGTGGTGACAGCACGGTCCGGAGTCGGAGCAGAGCCACTTTCTGCTGCCTGCATGTCCCTGCCGGGGGCATGCGGGCAGCGGATCATGGCTCTGCCCAGGCTGCCTGGACTCCCAGGTAGGCACCAAGTGTTTCTGGGTCCTGAGTATCTCTGAAAGCTTGGGCCCTCATTGTCTTTCTCCTTTTTCCTCTGTTTCCTGACTAATCCCAGGTGTGTCTGGTGCATGGAGACCTAAGCGCTTTATCCTATGCCAGGGCCTCAGAGACGACAGGAGCCAGGGCTCAGCCCCTCTAGCAGCCATGCCTGTGCTGGTGGCAGGGACACTCAGACAGACCACACAAGGCTGGGGGTAGGCCAGGGGTCCTGAGTAAGTGCTCCCCTGGGAAAACCCATGACAAGTGTTTGCACCAAGCGCTGCGAGAGGCTGATTGTAGCTGCTTTTGCCAGACCGTGCAGGCGTGACTGCACCAATATCACGTGGTCTGCATGAAATGCATTGCACAAAACAGCCCGGCCTTGAGCTCACGTGACCCATGTTTCGGTTGGGTCATGTTGTATGAAAGAGGGAAGGGCTCTGTTCACTTCTTCACTGAGTGTGTAGGCTGCTGGCTGGATCATCTCATCCCTGTTTTCATAGTTTCATAGTTTCTAGGGTCAGAAGGGAC
>NW_017729033.1:5647182-5651605 GCF_001723915.1 Gavialis gangeticus
CTCTCTTTGTCTACCTCATGGGCTGCTAGGGCCTCATACCTGTTTTGCCGCTCACCAGCATGGTTTTGGGGGGAAGAGAAATCACTACCCTTATCCGTGAGGTTAACACCTCTCCATCTGGTCCCAAGAATGCATTCTCCTTCCCTGCCACCTGGTGTCTGGTGTGACGCGAGGCCTAAGCTATTGCATTTTGTGCACCGGATTTGGGCTGCTTTATTTGGTGGGCATTTCTTCTTCCTCTCTTCCAGCAGTATCTCAGCTTTCTGGAGGGTGTTTGCCAGTCTGCAAGAGAGGGAAGATGGGCAAGTGTCCTCGTGCAGCTGGATTCTTCCTTGTACTTTATGAGATGCATCAAGCTTGGGACCTTCTGATACCACCACACTTCATGCTAATGCTATTCATCCAATTCAGGTGGGCAGCTGGCATGTAAGACCTTCTTAAGCTGGCCCCAGGACAGAGCTCCTTCAACAGGCTGCTCCCACAAGCAGTGACAGCTGTTACAGCTTTAAATCCCCCAGGGAAGCCTGATGCTCTGGGGATGCTTAGGGAGGTGGGTATTTGGGGGCCTGATGTGCATGTAAGGTGCTGCTGAGTTGTTCCCCAGCACAGTGATGCTTGTATTCCTATTCTCACTGGTACTTGGGAGCCAGGGAAGAGGAAGACATGCAGTGGTGTGCTTCTGTGCCCCATGTGTTCATGCTGTAGATGAGGCCTCGGGAGTGAAGCCACATCTCTCCTTCTCATGTTCACACCACAGATGTGGCCTCAGCACCATTTCCCCCACGCATTGCCAGCCTCTTATCTAAACGCTCACCTTTCTGAGTCCGTGTGGAGGTGGGGGTGAGTGCAGGTCCTGGCCCACTGGCTCGACCTTGCTGTCCTGTTGGGCCACACGTGCTCAGCCCACCCCTGTTCCTCTGCTCTCTTCCACGGATGAGCTTGCAGGGGCGAATCATGGTTTCAGGATTCCCTCTTATGCCACGTGGCAATCGGGGCAGAAGCCGTTTCCCATCAAGTCTAGGCTAGTAGAGTGGCTAGCAAGATGCGGCCACTGGAGGAGTCTTTTCCTCCCATTCTCTCTCTTGCTTTCAGCTATTTTTCACACCAGGAAACACAGAAGGGACTTGTCTCCCTCCTTCCTCCCATTCTCCTTTTCCTGGCTGATCTTCAGCTCTGGAAGTTGCTCTTCTGGGCAACTGGATTTCATGGGGCTGTGCTACTTTGCAGTGCTGTGCAGACTTTTCACTTGGCTCCCTATCTTTTTTGCTGTTGGACAAGCCTGAATCTCACAGTCCAAACATTTCCCAGTGGTGCGGTCACAGTACACGTGATAACTTTGTTTGAGAAACTTTCCAAACGTGGCTTCTGTGAGTGGGGGAGAACTGCTTTGTTGCCCGTTTTATTTATTTTTTAAATCAAAACATAGATATTTCCATCTCCGTTAGCTTTTCCTCTGATTTTATCTTGAATGCCTCAAATGCATTTTAACAACCTTTGCAGTAGCAGGATGTTGCCCATCTGCTTCACCTCTTGCAGGTTTGGGTGTTGTCTTGTGTCGTGTCAGGGGTGACTGTGTAGTTTTGCTAAGAGGTTAGACAGTGGATTTGCATGGGATGGCTTGGATAGGGATGATCCTGTTTCACGCAGGGGGTGGACTAGATCAGTGGTTCTCAAGCTTTTTTGCACCAGGACCCATTTGTAAACATTGATGGCCAGTCCCGACCAAGTGCATCTCACTCCTGACCCGCTTCCCCGTGCCCCCAAGCCCCAGCTCCACAGCATGTGGTAGGGCGTCCCAAGCAGGCTGCAACTCTGCCAGTCTGCAAGGGAAAAGCCCCGGTTTCCCACTTTTTTCACTTTTAAAGGAGAATCCATTTTAAAAGTTTCTTGATCTGTGTTTAAAGTTTGTTTGCAACCCTTTCATATGTTCTTGCCACCTGTGGATTGAGAAATGCTGGACCAGATGACCTCTGGAGGTCCCTTCCAGCCCAACTTTCCTAATTCTATGATTTTATGATTTCCTGGCTTCAGAAAAAAGCAGCCCTGTCTTTGGCAGAGAAACGTAACATTGAGGTTCATGTTCTGATAAGAATACTGCAACTCTCTCAGTATAAAACATATATTAATGGGGATAATGTTGCTAAAGAACAGAAATGGGTTGCCTGTTCACTGCCTTTTAAATCAAAAGCGATTCAAGACTCACAAGACACAGTGGCTCAAGTTAAGCACTTATTTTGCTGTGACTCTGGAAAGGTGGAGGAGGAGGGAGATGGTGCTTGGAAGAGTACCAGGCTCCAGGACTCTTGCTTGCTAGGCCTGCTTCTGACACCGATCCAGACAAGGTGCTCATGCCAGTCGTTTGGCACAGCTCAGTTGTGGATTTGCCATCCCCACCAGGGGTCTGATTTTCAGAGGATTAGTGCACCACAGCTCTTGTCAAAGTGAACTGGAGCTGTGAGTCAAAAGCTGAACCCTGGAAGCTCTCAACAGCGGCAGCAAGCTATTATATAGCAACGACTTTGATGAACCTTTTAACTTGGGAACAGCACTGCTGATTGCCAGTAAACATGCAAACATGGCTCTTTTATAGCTAGAGCAGCTGTCGAATCTCCCTCCTTGGGTTGGACAGACACTTGGCCCGGGTGGTTTAGTCACAGTTGATCCCACCCTGAGAAGGGTGCTGGACTAGATGACCTTGGGAGGTCCCTTCCAACCCGAATTTTACATGATCCTGTACTGTACTCCTGTAATGGGGAGTGCCCACACACCTCTGGAAAAAGTCAGACTCTCCATAGGTCTTTTCCCATCTGTAACATGGTTAGAAATATTCCCATTTCTGGCTTTGTGCGATGTTTGGGAAGCTATAGGTATTACCCAGGGGAACACAGCATGCACTGAATCGGTGACCCCAGTGCTGCAGGAAAGGAGAAAGCTCTCCACCTGGCTCAGTTGGCTTCTGGATGAGGCTGAGCCCCTTCTCCATCTGCTCCTCAGTGAGAGATGTCTGGAAGGAGGCAATGCCTGCTGGGAGGCAAATGATCCACGATGAAAAGCCCAGGTGGATGTTCATCTGCTAACCGGGTGGAATCGTGATCTCGGCGGTGCTCACCCACACACAGCGGTGGTGGCATCAACTTCACAGGGCCTGAGCATGGAAGGGAGCAGCAGCCCCTGGCTCTGGTCAGCTTGGGCAGTGCAATTCCAAAACACAAGGGTAAAATTGGCCCTCGTGCACAGGCAGATCTAGGATTTTGAAAAGGGGTTTTCAAATGGAGAAGCAATAGGGTTCTCATCGATCCATCCTGTGGAAGGCAAGAGTCCATGGAGGGACCATTGGATCCTGGAACTGAACGTGTGGCTGAGACAGTGGTGTTGGTGTAAAGCAGGCATGGGCAAAACATGGCCCACCAGGCAATTTCATTCAGCCCACAGGCAGGTGCCTACCAATTCACTGTATCCAGCCCAGCCCTGGGCTGTCCCTGGTGTGCTCGTGTGGGGCTGACCCCTGCTCGCTCCTGCAGAGGCAGTGCACACTGTGCTCCCACCCTTGCCCGCAGGATGGCCTTGACCCTGGCCCTGCAGGTAGGGAAGCAGCAGGTGGGCAGGAGGGAAGTGGTGGTAGTGGCGGGCAGACGGAGGCGGAAGGGTGGGGGGGAAAGTAGGGAAGCATCAGGGGAAGGGCAGCAGCAGTGGCGGGCAGGGGCAAGGGAAGTGGTGGAGGTGCGTGGAAGTGAAGCGGCAGCTGGGTGGGAGCGTGGGGCTCACACCAGTGCCCCTTGGCTGGGACCAGGGCTTGTGGGGCCCCAGGGCAGGGTGGCAGGAGCGCAGAGTCTGGGCTGGCAGGGGTATGGGATCTGCCTGGCTCCATTACGCAGGGCCGCGTGCAGTTCCCAGGTTCTCTGACCGAGCCACGTGCCTCTGCGGGCTGGGTGGGGAGCCCCATACAATGGAGCCGGCAGCCTGGCTCCATTCACTGCTACATGCAATGTCATGGGGAATGGCAGGGAACTCCACGCTATCAAGCCAGCCTGGCTCTGCCCCTCTCCCTGCCACCCTGGTGACCTGTACTGCTGGCTTCATCGTGCGGGGCTCCCCCCACCGGTGCAGGGCTCAAGCACGCGAGCCCCATGTGATGGAGCTAGTGGCATGGCCATATGCTGTCCTGGGGCTTGCTGGGACCACGTGCTGCCGGGGGCTCCACCTGCTGCGGGCTGCGAGTGCTCTGAGGACCTGCTGCCTGATGCTGCTGCTGGTGATGGGCTGTGTGCAACGGGGGGTGAAGGGGGCTGTTTCTAGGGGGGTCCCACATGCACATCCCACCATACACATGCATTCATGGGAACATGCAAGATGCACATATATACCCACAGTCCCCCACAAACCCCATACTCACCCACTAGCCTCCCTATCCCAGCTTACCTTA
>NW_017729033.1:5656605-5659020 GCF_001723915.1 Gavialis gangeticus
CCCCCCCCCCCACCATAATATACAAGAGGAAGACTTCATTTTGAGCTATTATGCAATCACTTCTCTATGCACAATGCAAACACACAAATCAGGACAAAAATATATTTTTGAATAGACTCACAGATGTAAGGGGCTGGAAGGGACCTTGCGGATCATCGGGTCCAGCCCCTCTGTTCTAGGCAGGAAGACAACTGGGGTTAGGTGACCCCAGCAAGGTGACTGTCCAGTGTCCTCTTGAAAACCTCCAGGGTAGGTGACTGCACCACCTCTGCAGGGAGTTTATTCCACAGTCTGGACACCCTGACTGTGAAGGAGTTTTTCCTGCTATTAAGCCTGAAGTGGCCTTCCAGGAGTTTGTATCCATTGGTCCCGGTCTTCCCCGGGGGTGCCCTGGTGAACAGTCGTTCACTGAGCTCCTAATGCACTCCTGATACAGCGGTAAGCCGCTATCAAGTCCCCTCTCAGCTTGCTCTTCTTTAGGCTAAAGAGGCCCAGGTCCCTAAGCCTTTCCTTGTAAGGCTTGTCTTGCAATCCCTGATCATACGGGTGGCTCTTCTCTGGACCCTCTCAAGTTTTTCCACATCCTTATTGAAGTGCAGCACCCAGAACTGGACATAGTACTCCAGTTGCGGTCTCACCAGTGAGGAGTACAGTGGGAGTATCACTTCCTTAGTTTTACATGAGATGCATCGGTTGATGCATGCCAGCGTGTTGTCTGCCCCGCTGACCACCGCCTTGCACTGACGGCTCATGTTCATGCGATGGTCGATCATTACCCGTAGGTCCCTTTTGGCCATGGTGCAAGTCAAGCCATCACCACCAAGTCTGTATGTAAGTTGAGGGTTGGAGCACCTTACACTTGTAAGTGTTAAACTTCATCTGGTTATGGTCCACCCAACTCTCGAGCCTATGCAGGTCTGCCTACATCTGCGACCGATCTTCTGGCGTGACCACACTGCCCCAATGACTTGGTGTGGTCCGTGAACTTGGCCAGCGAGCTTTTCATTCCCACATGCAAATTTCACAGATTTCATAGACATTAGGGCTGGAAGGGACCTCAGAAGATCATTGAGTCCCCAAATCATTGAAAAGATGTTGAAAAGCACCAGTCCAAGCACAGACCCTGGGAGACACCACTGGCCACTTCACGCCAGGACAACACAGATCCATTTACGAGATCTCTCTGGGTCCTACCCTGCAGCCAGCTTCCAACCCACTGAACCGTCGAGCAGCTGAGCCCACAATCTTCAAGTTTTGTTATACCACGTTATGCCCAGGACACAGTGGAGACATAGACGATGGAAACCGTTCAGTTTTCTTTCTTCCTTAGCATAAGGAGTCCATTGCTTGGCTTCGCAGATTTGCATTCGCTAAATAATAATCAGCATTTAGATGTTTATTTTGCTGGGATTGTTTCATCCCCATAGACTTTCTGCCTATGGCAGGGGGCTGGACTCCATGATCTCATGAGGTCCTGTCCAGCCCTTAATGTCTGTGAAATCTAGAGCATTATTTGAAGGTGCGCCAATCCTCTCTCTGGTAGCTTTTGAAAGTCAGGCCACAAATACGCAGAAGATGCTATTTTGTTGGTCCTGCTGCCGCTCCAAGTTCAACGGCTGCTGCTTTCGGTTTCATAAAATGCAGCCCGGCTGTCCCAAGCGTCCGGACGGGGCATCCCGCGCCCCTGGAGGCTGGCATCTGGGTCTACCCAAGGTCACGCTGGCGCAGTGGAGGTGATGCGTTCGCACTGGTGCGCGGGGCTGTGAAACCAGAGCCTGGGGGGTGAGCAGGAGCAGCGAGCCGGCAGCAGGACGACTTGGTGGGGGGTGATGTACACGGACGGGGAGGCAGCGCTCCTCACACGTGCGGGGTGAAGTGTTTAGCAGGAACGGGGTCGATGGAAGGGGCTGTGAGGCCTGGGAAGACCATTGGCGTCTATCTGTGAGGGAGTCAGGGGCGTTGTGGCCCTGGCCCGGCCCCTGCACCACTCGTGTCCTTGGCCCGGCATGACCAGGGCCGGACCAAGCCCAACCTCAGCCTAGCTGTGCCCTGGCCTGCCTAGGAGGCAAGAAGCCCTTTTAGGTTCCTATTTGCATATGCAAATCAGTGCCCCCCGCTAAGAGTGGGCTCCCCTGGGGATCACTGCGGCCTTGCCTTTGGCCCACTTCTGGGTTGTTATGGTAACGCCAGCTGCCCGTCATGCCTCTATTCCGTCCCCCCCTCCGTCCCCTCGCTGTCTAATTGGAGGGCACCCCTGTCACTCTTTACTCTGGCGGCGGTGATAGGCCGACCGTGCACACAGCGGCGGGTCTCAGCCCTCCCTTTTCCCCGCCCACTCCACAACCTGCGCCTGGGATTGGTGAACTACGCTTGTCCGTCTTCGATTCGATGGGGCGGGCCGGCATGGTCCTGCCT
>NW_017729033.1:5659061-5659338 GCF_001723915.1 Gavialis gangeticus
CCGACCGTGCACACAGCGGCGGGTCTCAGCCCTCCCTTTTCCCCGCCCACTCCACAACCTGCGCCTGGGATTGGTGAACTACGCTTGTCCGTCTTCGAGTCGATGGGGCGGGCCGGCATGGTCCTGCCTCCTGTGCCCTCATTGGCCGAGGGCCGTGTCGCTCTGCTAACCGAGACCAGCGATTGGCGCGGGCGCCGGGGAGAGGCGGGGCGGGGCGCGCGCAGACGCAGTGCGGGCCGTGGCTGCGGCTGGCGCTGAGAGGGGGCGGCGGATGGGG